>NC_139143.1:12568563-13768563 GCF_964270905.1 Leucopleurus acutus
CCTTGCTGATTCACTCTAACTGGATTTAAAATATCAAAAGATTTTGATTTCTATGAATAATGACAAAACATATATATGTATATATATATTTATATAATATGGGAGCTCTTGTACTTTATAATTTAAATTTACTCAAGTCCAAATTTTTATTCTAAATGTTTTCATCATATATGTGTACATAAATGGAGGAAATCAGTTATTCAACGTATACACATGCATTTTTCAGGGATGTAATTATTATGTAAATTCCTCTATGTTAATTATATTTACAAATAAAATTTACAAATTTTGCTGAAAATTAGCATGGGTCATTTTTTAATTATCATTCTTGATTTTAACCACACAATGTTGAGGTGGACCACTGCACTTTAAAAACTTTAAAGCTGAAAACACAACATATCTCTTAAAACTTGACAATACAACATCACAAGAATTTCAAACCAGTATGTTTCAGACCAGATGTCTCATTTCTAGTGGGTAATAGAAAGAATGGTGTCTATGTAATTCCTCTTGGACTTTGAAATATCATTTCTCTGTTGTAAAGTGAGTGTTCTATACTTGAACATTATTCACAAGATGTATTCGTAGACAATCCTACTGGAATAGAATATACCAGTAAATTACATTTTGCTTTTTAAACAAAAAAGTAGAGGAAAATGAAACCAATTGTGTATCTAAAAAGTGGCAGAGCTTTGGCAAAAGAGATTGCCTCAGTTTGTCATTCCCACAGCCTCATTATTTATAAGAAAGTAGGAAAGGAACAAACATTTACCCAGTATCCAGTATATTCTGTGTCAAACACTATTAGATGTTTTACATAAAGCTTTTAACATTTAAAAAATTATAAATACAAAAAGTACAGTGTTTGTGGAGCTCAACTAATTTTAAAAACGTGAACAGACCTATGATTAATTTTAAGAAGTAGAATAACCTTAATCATAATTCTAATTCATAAGTTTCCTTCTAGTCACTGGTCCCCAAAGGGAAACCTAACACCACAGATGAATTGTCACTGTTTTTAAAATTTGTATAAAAGGGATCACACAGTATGTATTCTTTTGTGTCTGTGCCTTTTTTTCTCCAATATATTTGTGAGCTTTTGGTAAAATTGTATGTAGCTGATTTTGTTATATATAATAATATTCCGTCAGTGAATATATCATGATCTAATTTTCTTATTCTGCTGTTCCTGGCCATTTGGCTAATTCCACTTTCTGACTATCATGAATAGTGCTATTATCAATATCCTTATACATATACTATTGTGACTATATGTGCATTTCTGATGACTATATACCCTGCAGTTAATTGCAGTGCTCTAGGTTATGTATACACTCAGCTTTATTCAATGCTACCAAACAACATTCAAAGTGACTTTCCTTTACAGTCTCAGCAGGAAACTGTGAGAGTCTTGTACATATATATTGTCTTTACCAGTATCCCCATGAGGTATGTAATTTCATCATTATTACCTACAAATATAAAGTTAGCCCTAGAACACTTCTATGGGACTCACTCAGCGTCACACAACTGGTAACACAATGGTGATCACAACTACAATCTTCAGATACTAAGGCTTCTGTGACTACTTCTCCTGAGGAAGATTCGGTGGGGCTTCTGTGACTACTCTCCTGAGGAAGATTCGGTGGGGCTTACCTGGGTTCAGTTGATAAGACTAAACTGTGATTTCTTAGGTGGTTGCCATGGGAGAGATGACCATAAGATTTCCCATAAGTGTGTGAACTACACAATGTAAAACATACTCTGGCAAGAAAACTTAAAGAAACTTTTAGTCAATTTAGTATTTCAGATATAAGAACTTTGTCTCATTTATATAAAGATACCATTAACAAATTTAAGTGAATTTAATTTAAAGAAAAGTGTTGCATTTACACATTTTAGGTGGAATCTCAGCCCATCTCAAGTTAATAAAGAAAACTCTTCTTAATAGAAGAATATCAGCTAATAGATATAAAAGAAATGATGAAATTAGAAAATTGCCATTTTGCAATTTCCATGTAATTATAGAATCAAGATGATTCAATGTTAAAACCATTACACAGTAAAGGATTATTGACAAATAGGAAATTTGTTAGATGTCAAAATATCACTGTACAGATTAGTAGCAATTTTATTTTTTGTTGGGTCGGGGGAAACAGAGAGGACCTTATTCACAAGGAAATGATTTGGCAGTAACTGCCTTAACCAAGTATCATTAATGACTGGGGCAGTAACATTCTGTGTGTCCTAATTCCTGATGTGCTGTAATATATAGAACATGGTATCTCCCCTATGCGGGAACTCACCAAGGATGTCTAACCTGAATATAAACAACTTTTTAAAAACGACCAGAGAAGTCCAAAATGTGAAAAAGTCCTAAGAAAACCGACCTAATCTCTTCAAAAGGTGAATGTAATAAACATGTAATGTTTTTTTAATGGCGAGACTGTTAAAGATGAAAAGAAATTAATGTACCTAAAAACAAAATGGAATGTGTGAAACTTGTCTAGATCCCTTTATAAAGCTGAGAGTAGGCAAAGAAATGAGGACAGTGAGAAAGATTTATACAGTGAATGAAATCATGCTGTTCATAGTACTTTGTCTAAAGTTCATAATTTGTCGACATCTGCAGTGAAGTATCAAAGGGAACAATGAAAATTAAATTTGTAATGTCTAACAATTTTATGGGAATAAAAGAGAATTGGACATAAGCTATACAATTGTTCCAAACTTCCTTTAATTTTTACCTCAAGCAAAAAAATTATATTCCATGTTTCTGTGTGCTGTGCAGCCCACAATTTTACTTACTATTGTTAGTTAAATTTGGCTATATCCAGCACAATATAAACCAATAATTAAATTTTTGCTCAGTCTACTGGGAAAAATATTTTTCACGAAATGGCTTTATAAATATGTGCAACATAAAAATACAATGTTCAGGGGCTTCCCTGGTGGCGCAGTGGTTGAGAGTCCACCTGCCGATGCAGGAGACACGGGTTCGTGCCCCGGTCCGGGAAGATTCCACATGCCGCAGAGCGGCTGGGCCCGTGAGCCATGGCTGCTGAGCCTGCGCATCCGGAGCCTGTGCTCCGCAAAGGGAGAGGCCACAACAGTGAGAGGCCCGCGTACCACAAAATAAAATAAAATAAAATACAATGTTCATGTAAAGTGATCTCATTATCATAATTTTTCATGATTTATTATTAAAATAATACCTTAGGATTAAGTATAAACATATATTCATAGTTCATGTATTTGAATATGTATATTTGTATATGAACATATATTCATATTTTAATATATTATCAAGGTCTTACTTATTGGCCCCATTTTCTGCGTGGAACTTGACCTTAAAATCTGATCTTCATGCATGCATTCAATCACGTATTGCTTTCCTGCCCTGCTCTGATCCCTGAGTATGATCCAGTATTTAGAGTCAGTTTGTTTTGCTGATTCATGGTTAAATTTGTATATATAAAATTATCCTGTAGGAAAAAATATATTGATAGATTTAGCTGTCCTGAATAATAATAATCAGACTCATCACTCATTAATAACTAGATAGCTGTGAGGTGTAATTTATAATTATCTGAGTCTTCAAAATATCATTAATTAAATTAAATTTGCAAAATTCTAGATGTTACACAGCTTATTAATTTAAGGAGAAAATGGAAGTTTTTGAAAGTTAACAATCTCAATGTCACTCCTCTTAATGTCCCTAAAGTTATATCCCTACTTGTCATTATCTACTTTCCAATGAACACCAGCATGGCTAGTATCTCTGTCATATGTTTGTAATTCCATAATATTCTGCTTTCCTATATATCTCTTAAATACCCTTCTCTATGTGAATTGAATTTTCACTCTTTTCCACTAACTTCCTTATCTCAACCTGAATAGTAGAACATTATTTCTCTCAGCCCTACAGAGGTAACTCCAAGTCTATCCTATATTTGTTTATATATGACTGAAATTAACTGTAATATACTGTTCAGGCTGTGAAGAGGTTAGCTAAGCTACTCATGGACTTGCTGTCTCGGCATACATTTTGTTGGGACAAGTGGACCGCAGTGACCTTAAACTGACATTAGCTCCTCAGGCAAGTGCATGCCCTAGAGAGCACCCTGCAGATTCACAGCAACTGTAAGTTCCTGATGTGATTTCTCTAACAGCCCTTGTAATCAACAGTCTCCCCCACATCCCCCAACACATCTTGTAGATAAGACCCTATTCTTGATTTATTTTTTTTGAAGAGATAAATTGTATTTATTGCTTGGAAGAATCAATATTATTAAGATGTCAATTTCCCCAAAATCATTCTTTTTTTCCCCTTTTTATTTTTTTTAATTTTTAAATTAATTTTTATTGGAGTGTAGTTATTTACAATGCCATGTTAGTTTCTGCTGTACAGCAAAGTGAATAAGTAATACATATACATTTATCCACTCTTTTTTAGATTCTTTTCCCATATAGGTCATTACAGAGTATGAGTAATGAGTAGAGTAGAGTTTAGTAGAGTTCCCTGTGAAAAGGTGTTCAACCTCACTATTAGAGAAATGCAAATCAAAACTACAATGAGGTATCACCTCACACCAGTCAGAATAGCCATTATCAAAAAATCTATAAATAATAAATGCTGGAGAGAGCGTGGAGAAAAGGGAACCCTCCTACACTGTTGGTGGGAATGTAAATTGGTGCAGCCACTATGGAGAACAGTAGGGAGGTTCCTTAAAAGACTAAAAATAGAGCTACCATATGATCCAGCAATCCCACTCCTGGGAATATATCCAGAGAAAAACATGGTCCTAAAGGAGACATGCACCCCAATGTTCATTACAGCAGTATTTACAATAGCCAAGCCATGGAAGCAACCTAAATGTCTATGGACAGATGAATGGATAAAGAAGATGTGGTACATATATACAATGGAATATTACTCAATCACAGAAAAGAACAAAATAATGTCATTTGGAGTGATATGGATTGACCTAGAGATTGTCATACTGAGTGAAGTAAGTCAGACAGAAAAAGATAAATATCATATGATATCACTTATATGTTGGAATCTAAAAAAAAATGGTACAAAAGAACTTATTTACAAAACAGAAATAGAGTCACAGATGTAGAAAAAAATAATGGTTACCAGTTGGGGGGAGGGAGGGATAAATTGAGAGACTGGGATTGACATATACACAGTACTATACATAAAATAGATAACTAATGCTCTTTTGATTTAAATTGATCAGTCTAGCCTTAGCCTGGGAATACCAAATCATTCCATGCATGGATCCTAATAAATGTATTTGCTCCATGTCCTGTCTTTCTCTGTACTCTGTTTGCATTTCCCTGATTACTAGTAATGTTAAGAGTCTATTCATACTTATACTGACTAGGTGTTGTTTTCACTTTTTAAAAATTTTCTAATGATTTTTATATCATATGCAATATGATATGATATGCAAAACATTGTATTTTCTTTTCTGATTTGTCAAAATTACTATATAGCCTGGATAATAAACATTTGTCGTTGTTATATGTTTCAAATATTGTTTCTTGGACTGTCATCTGCTTATTATTGTGTGGATTTATTATAATATAATAAAATTGTTTTTAAAGGTAAATAATATTTCAATATTTCCATTATGGTTTTTATCTTTTGAATGTTACTCAAAGAGTCTTCCATCCCCCAACCCCAAAGTTTTAAGCACTTGCATCTATATATTTTTTTAGTGTTTACAATGTTTCTGTTTTCCAGCTTTATATGGGTTATTTGTATGTTCTGGTGTTTAGCCATCTGATATTTTTATTTAGCATGTGAAGAGGAAAAGGGTTTTATCCATTGTTTGAATATCTGTTCTTTTCCCCTCTTGTCTTGGATGGCACAACTATTGCATATCAAATTTATATATATACATAGGATTGTTTCTCTAATCACCTTTCAGTTCCTTTATTATCATAATCTATTTCAGCAGTGAAAGATAACTCTAACTATGTCTTTATTTTTATGCTATGAACAAAATAATATAATTATCATATTATGTATAAAAGTTTTCTAATGTTTCTAATGTTCTAATGTTAACCATCACATACATGAGACAAATTGGCTTAAGTAAAGTAAAATTCAATACACTTTTGGATTTTCTTTGCTACTATTTAGAATTCTTGAATTATTTTTGTGAGAACCACAAAATTGACTTTTCTAGAACTTTCTTTGGTTTTGTCCTCATGCTGATCTTTACTTATTAATATTAGTTGTGCTAGTCCACATTTTCAATGAACCAGAATCATTTATATAAAGTTAGAATTGTCTTCTTCTAGGAAACATTTCCGTTCTGAAGAAGTGATCTTAGCTGTTTCTCTGTCAGAAAACTTCAGAAGAATAGAGTATACCTACAATATTCCAATGAGAGTAGAATGAAGTTGAGACCTTGTGCTATTTCTTCAGCTTATAGTTATTACTATACTGAGGGCACAGAGAGTATTATATTGCTTTGAGAAATGTTTAGTTCATGTTCAAAATAATTTTTATTAATTTGTGATGCTGTGAGCAAACATGAGAAAATAAATATATAGATATATATTTTTTTCTCATATATATTATATATAATAAGCTATTAAAATAAATAATCACAGGGTACATTTTAAATAAAAAGACATTTCTGGAAAAATGTGAAGGGGATTCCTGGAAGAGTTTAAATATGATTTTTAAAATTCTCCTACCTTCTTCTTACTTCAACTTCTTACTTCACTTCTTACTGATTTCACAAGTATCATCAAATTAATGTGAATGATAGCTGTACTTCTAGGAAAAACATATATTGTTTTTTACTTTTTTATATGTTCTAAGTTTGTCTCATTTCTCATTTCTAAACCTGAGTAGACCCCACAGAAAACTGGCCGAAATTGTCCAGCATTGCTGGAAGGAGTGAGAGGATCAGAATAAATCAAGATAACTGTTCCTTCTCATACTCTGTAGTTCTAAGTAAAGAACCCTGGCTTCCTTTACATCACTCATACTACAAAACATTAAAATTTTTGTTGTATATTAACGTTCTCATCACTTGCAGCATCCTTGCAAATGAGCTTCACTGAAGTCGTTCATTAAAATGTTAATAAAAATTTTATTTTATGGCCAACTACTTTGGTGAGAAATAGTTCTCCAGAATTTGCTTACAAATCTATTAAAATGGAAAACTTTTAAATGAATGAATTAACAAATACATTTAGCATGAAGAAAACTAAAAAGTGTGATAGTTACAACATTTCATTGGTTACATTTTACAGGGAAAACAGTAAGAAAATGTGTATAATATTGAATTCAATCACGAAAATTAGCATAGGCTTCTGCATTCTGGGGCTGGAATAAATTATTTTCTAGGATTACTTAAATTTAAATTGCAACCTGTAGCTAAAGATTGTAATTCTTTGAATAACTTATTCTTGATACTAGAAGACAAATGATTTCTATAATGTTTTATATAATGTAGAAAAGTTTGGTAAAATTTTTAAGTTGACAGAAAATTTTATACCTTACTGATTCTTGAAAATTCAGTGACTATTTTATCAAAAAATGGAAATGCAATACCAGCGTGAAGCATTCATTAATGGATGCACTTACTAAAATTGAGAGTGGAAAAGTAGCATGGATATTAATGCCTGAACAATTCATCCAAAATATGAGAAAAATAAAATCCACAAGGGTGAGTCAGTGATAAACACAAGTCTAGAATTCAGAACTTCCTTATTTCCTAGCCAAATTCTCTTTCCATATGGGTAGCTTTTAAAAGTGGAAAACACCAATAAAAAGTAGAACAGAACTGCACACGCTTTTCAAACAGCATAAGGCATATATGTAAGTACCTATCTTTTATGATAAGGAATATCAAAGTTTACAAAATTAATACCATTTACTCCTCAAAACATTCTGTATATCGTCCTTTAACTTAGAATTTTTGTGTAATTAATGCTAGAATTAAGACCAGTCGCATCTCTAACTTCAGTACTTCCCCAAATTCTGATATTGAATAATCCCATGAATAAGCAAGCTGGATATTGTAATATCATCTATAACACCTGTGAAGTTCTTTCTAAGATCATATTTTCTTTCAGGTGTAAACTTGCCTTTTTCTTTTTTCCTTGTCTAATTTTAAGCTCACCCGGTGATTATAGATTTTCAGATCTGATATCATTTGTTTACTAAAATTTCCAGGAGGATTTTGTGTGATGAAATGAATTTTTATGTTGAGGTGAAGATGATGTTCTTAGCTGATAAAATAACAGCTTCTCACAGCATCTTAAAATGAGTAAACCTCTTCTTGCCTGGTGATATGCAGCTGTTTCTGTAGTTCATAGAGTGAGTTTCCTGCTGAAATAAGGATATGAATGTTCACAAATTGAATATTAGTAGAAGGCAGATTTCTTCCTACTGCTTTCAGATAAGATACTGACAGTGAACAGTAGGAGGTAAATTCATCTCAATTCCAATTATAAATAACATACAAGCTTCTTTTCCATCTATTGTTTGAAAAACAGAAATCTACATGAATTATAGCAAAATAAAGCAATTATAAAATTGAGTCCCAACGAATTTTTATGGTTTAGTTAGTTCTCTTTTAAAAAATTTCATGCTGTGCCCCTTTGGAAACTCAAAAATATGTTTTCAAATAATATCCTCAGATTCATAGAAGGAAGGAAAAATAACTATCGTGTCTTCTAGTTGTTTATTTAAAAGTTATTATTAGATTAAACAATCCAATTTAATCACATCAATTTTATTTCAAATAATCAAGTGATTCAAGTGCTTTATTCCACTTTCAATCCATATATAATAATATATAATTATTTCAATACAATATAATTAAAATAATTAATTTTTAAAAATGTAAAGATAAAATTGTTTTGAAAAGGCACACTGACTAAGCCTCAGGCTGATATAAATATAAAACCAAACATAATCTGTGAACTTGAACATAAAATATCAGTGTATAATATAGGGTAAATTGTAATTTTATCTTAGGGCATATTGATTCTATGGGTGTATATGGATTGCTGTAGTTCAGCATTAAAATATACATATATTATGCATAATTTACTTTAAATAACTATTTATTTAATTTATTGCAGGGGGACAAACGGAAATACATGGTCAGCAAACATGTTAAATTTACTACTAAACAGTATACCTGCTTTAAATTTCTCAGAAAAAGAGATTATAGATACTGTATTAAAGGCACATTAGACTATTCTCTCTGTATATGTAGAATATAAAGTTCTCTCATTATATAACTTCATGATTTTGGACCCTCTCTTCTGATATTTTAAGGGAAAAAGTAATATAATCAGCATTGTGTTTTAGAAACATTATTTTTATAGTGAGGTGATGGATTGAAGAAGACCAATAAGGTTTCTGAGTGTAACTGATGGTGAACGTGCTGTAGTGTATACAGAAGATATAATGTTGCAAATATGAAATTATATCATGCTATAAACCAATGTTACCTCAATAAAAATAAATAAGAAAATAAACAATTTAATATTTAAAATGGAAACCTAGCTAATTCAGGGTGACGATGACAGAGAAGTGTATGGGTAAGAATGAAATTAGAGATAGGATCAGTACTGATATAAGCAAACGTGCACTATTTTAGGATGCAGAAACTGAGGCACAGGGATTTTTGGTAACTTTTTCCCAAAGCCATAGAGAGGCAAGCAGCCATACCCCCACTTGTGGTTACAATATTCGATGAAATAAGGATAAAGTCCTATAAAGATAGGCTGGATAAAAAAGGAAGGGAATGCTTTGAACAAAAACACAATCTATAATGTAGAGGTAAGAGAATTCCACTGGCTGGAACAACAATGGAGAAGTGAAAATGCCTTGAGGCAGGAATGCACTGTGTTCAAGGCATGTGGCATTGCTACATACTCAGCTTGAGAGAGCTTTGTAGGCTGCTCAAATTTGCATGACAGTTGGATATTTCTGGTCATTAGAAATAACACTTAAAAGTAGGAAAAATTGTTTCTGAAAAATGACTTCCAAAGAAGGGTGAGCAATGGCAATTAAATGAAGTTCATATCTTGAAAAGGAAGAAAAGACAGTGGTTTCAAGGATGGTCAGAGATAACAGATGATTACTTTTCAATCTGTACTAATTTTTTAAATTATATGTTCCCCTCAAGTGCACTCCGCATGTTTATTACATTTTAGTGTGACTGGAACATAATTTATACTCTTTATACTATTAAGAAAAATCATTAAAAATACTAATTATTGAGTGAATTTTCTATACTTCTTTTCTTAGTTTCAGTGGTCTGATACTGGTATTACAGTACTTAAAATAGTCCTTTCTTAACCTATATAGTCAACTCTTATTGACACACAGTGAAATAAATGGGGGCATTAAAATTAACAATATGTCTAAAGAAAATAAGTCTGCTCTTCTTGGGGAATCCATGGGTTTTCTAAAAAACTAAAGCACCTGGGGGGGCAGAGCCAAGATGGCAGACTAGGAGGATGCAGAATTCATGTCTCCACACAACAAGGGCACACACCAGGCACCGGTGGGGGACCACGGACACCTAAGGGGACAGGAGGATCCCCAAGTGATGGGGTTGACTTTCTGTTTTATCTTGTTGCTGTTGATTCATTTATATTTTTATTTTTTCTAATAAATCTTTTATTTTTCTAATTTTATTTATTTATTTGCACTCTGTTATTGCTCTGCTCCTTTTGGCTTGTTCCTCTCCTTTTTTTTTTTTTCTTTTTTCTGTTGTGGTTTTGTTTTACCTTGTTGCAGTTGTTTCAATCATATTTTTGTTTTTCCAAATATATTTTTTACCTTTCTAATTTTATTTTACTTTTCATTCTTTGTTATTGTCCTTTTTTTCTTTTTTTGCCATGCCACACAGCTTGTGGGATCTTGGTTCCGAGGCTGGAGGAAAGGTCCGAGCTCCTGTGCCGGGAGCGCCAAGACCAAACCACTGGAGCGCCAAGACCAAACCACTGGACTAACAGAGAACCTCAGACCCCAGGGAATATAAATCAGAGTGAGGCCTCCTGGAGGTCCTCATCTTGGCACCAAGACCTGGCTCTACCAAACTGTCTGCAAACTCCAGTGCTGGACACCTCAGGCCAAACAAACAGTAAGAAAGGAACACAGCCCCAGCCATCAAAAAAAAAAAAAAAAAAAAAAAAGAAACAACAGAAAAATATGTTACAGATGAAAGAGCAAGGTAAAAACCTAGAAGACCAAATAAATGGAGATGAAATAGGCAACCTACCTGAAAAAGAATTCAGAGTAAAGATAGTAAAGATGATCCAAAACATCGGAAATAACATGGAGAAAATACAAGAAACGTTTAACAAAGATCTAGAAGAACTAAAGAGAAAACAAACAGTAATGAATAAATGAAATTTAAAATTCTCTAGAAGGAATCAATAGCAGAATAACTGAAGCAGAAGAATGGATATGTGATCTGGAAGATAAAATGGTGGAAATAACTGCCAGGGAGCAGAATAAAGAAAAAAGAATGAAAAGAATTGAGAACAGTCTCAGAGACATCTGGGACAACATTAAACCCACCAACATTCGAATTACAGGGGTCCCAGAAGAAAAAGAGGAAAAGAAAGGGTCTGAGAAAATATGTAAAGAGATTATAGTTGAAAACTTCTCTAACATGGGAAAGGAAAGAGTCAATCAAGTCCAAGAAGTGCAGAGAGTCCCATACAGGATAAACCCAAAGAGAAACATGCTGAGACACATATTAATCAAACTATCAAAAATTAAATACAAAGAAAAAAAAAAGCAGCAAGGGAAAAGCAACAAATAACATATAAGGGAATCCCCATAACGTTAACAGCTGATCTTTCAGCAGAAACTCTGCAAGCCAGAAGGGAGTGACAGGACATATTTAAAGTGATGAAAGGGAAAAATCTACAACCAAGATTTCTCTACCCAGCAAGGATCTCATTCAGATTCGATAGAGAAATTAAAAGCTTTACAAACAAGCAAAAGCTAAGAGAATTCGGCACCACCAAACCAGCTTTACAACAAATGCTAAAGGAATTTCTCTAGGCAGGAAACATAAGAGAAGGAAAAGACTTACAATAAAAACCCAAAACAATTAAGAAAACGGTAATATAGGAACATACATATCGATAACTAACTTAAATGTAAATGGATTAAACACTCCAACCAAAAGACATAGACTGGCTGAATGGATACAAAGGCAAGACCCACACATATGCTGTCTACAAGAGACCCACTTCAGACCTAGGGACACACACAGACTGAAAGTGAGAGGATGGAAAAAGATATGCCATGCAAATGGAAATGACAAGAAACCTGGAGTAGCAATACTCATATCAGACAAAATAGACTTTAAAATAAAGACTGTTACAAGAGATAAGGAAGGACAGTACATAATGATCAAGGGATAATTCCAAGAAGAAAACATAACAATTATAAATATTTATGCACCCAACATAGGAAAACCTGAATACATAAGGCAAATGCTAACAGCCATAAAAAGGGAAATTGACAGTAACACAATAATAGTAGGGAACTTTAACACCCCACTTACACCAATAGACAGATCATCCAGACAGACAATAAATAAGGAAACAAAAGCTTTAAATGACACAATAGACCAGATAGACTTAACTGATATTTTAAGGACATTCCACCCGAAAGCAGAAGAATACCCTCTCTTCTCAAATGCACACTGGACGTTCTCCAGAATAGATAACATCCTGGGTCACAAATCAAGCCTTGGTAAATTTAAGAAAACTGAAATCGTATCAAGCATCCTTTCCAACACAATGCTATGAGACTAGATATCAATTACCAGAAAAAAAACTGTAAAATATACAAAAACATGGAAGTTAAGCAGTGCACTGCTAAATAACCAAGAGATCATTGAAGAAATCGAAGAAGAAGTTTAAAAATAACTAGAAACAAATGACAATGAAAACAAGATGATCCACAACCTATGGGATGCATCAAAAGAATTTCTAACAGGGAAGTTCATAGCAATTCAAGCTCACTTCAAGAAACAAGAAAAATCTCAAATAAAGTATCTAACCTTACACCTAAAGCAACTAGAAAAAGAAAAACAAAGAAAACCCAAAGTTCATAGAAGGAAAGAAATCATAAAGATCAAAGCAGAAATAAATGAAACAGAAATGAAGAAAACAATAGCAAAGATCAATAAAACTAAAAGTTGGTTCTTTGAAAAGACATACAAAATTGATAAACCTGTAGCCGGATTCATCAAGAAAAAAAGGGAGAGGACTCAAATCAATAAAATTAGAAATGTAAAAGGAGATTCCAACTGACACCACAGAAATACAAAAGACCATAAGAGACTACTACCAGCAACTATATGCCAACAAAATGGACAACCTGGAAGAAATGGACCATTCCTGAAAAAGTACAACCTTCCAAGATTGAGCCAGGAAGAATTAGAAAATATAAACACACAAATCACAGGTAATGAAATTGAAACTGTAATTAAAAATCTTCCAACAAAGTCCAAGACCAGATGGCTTCACAGGAGAATCCTATCAAACATTTAGAGAAGAATTAACACCTATCCTTCTCAAACTCTTCCAAAATATTTTGGAGGGAGGAACACTGCGAAACTCGTTCTACGAGGCCACTATCACCCTGATACCAAACCAGACAAAGATATTACAAAAAAAGAAAATTATAGACCAATATCACTGATGAACATAGACGCAAAAATACTGAACAAAATACTAGCAAACAGAATTCAGCAACACATTAAAAACATCATACATCATGATCAAGTGGGATTTATCCCAGAGCTGCAAGGATTCTTCAATATACAAAACATTCAATCTGATACACCATATTAACAAATTAAACAATAAAAACCATATGATCATCTCAATAGATGCAGAAAAAGCTTTTGACAAAATTCAACACCTATTTATGATCAAAAGTCTCCAGAAAGTGGGCATAGAGGGAACTTCCCTCAACATAATAAAAGCCATATACAACAAACCCACAGTAAACATCATTCTCAGGGGTGAAAAACTGAAAGCATTTCCTCCAAGATCAGGAACAAAACAGGGATGTCCAGGTTCTCTACTATTATTCAACATAGTATTGGAAGTGCTAGCCACAGCAATCAGAGAAGGAAAAGAAATAAAAGGAATACAAACTGGAAAAGAAGAAGTAAAACTGTCGCTGTTTGCCAGTGACATGATACTATACATAGAAAATACTAAAGATGCCACCAGAAAACTACTAGAACTAATCAATGAATTTGGTAAGGTTGCAAGATACAAAATTAATGCACAGAAATCTCTTGCATTCCTATACACTAACAACAAAAGATCAGAAAGAGAAATTAAGGAAACAGTCACATTTACCATCGCAATAAAAAGAAAAAAATACCTAGGAATAAACCTACCTAAGGAGGCAAAAGACCTGTATTCAGAAAACTATAAAACACTGATGAAAGAAATCAAAGGTAATATAAACAGATGGAGAGATATACCATGCTCCTGAACTGGAAGAATCAATATTGTGAAAATGACTATACTTCTCAAAGCAATCTACAGGTTCAATGCAATCCTTACCAAAATACCAATGGCATTTTTCACAGAACTAGAACAAGAAATTTTACAGTTTGTGTGGAAATACAAAAGACCCCAAATAGCCAAAGCAATCTTGAGAAAGAAAAATGGAGCTGAAGGAATCGGGCTCCCTGACTTCAGACTGTACTACAAAGCTACAGTAATCAAGACAATATGGTACTGGCACAAAAACAGAAATATAGATCAATAGAACAGGATAAAAACCCCAGAGATAAAACCATACACGTATGGTCACCTTAATTTTGACAAAGGAGGCAATAATATACAATGGAGAAAAGACAGCCTCTTCAATAAGTGGTGCTGGGAAAACTGGACAGCTGCATGTAAAGGAATGAAATTAGAACACTCCCTAACACCGTATATAAAAATACACTCAAAATGGATTAAAGACCTAAATGTAAGGCCAGCCACTATAAAACGCTTAGAGGAAAACATAGGCAGAACACTCTATGACATGAATCACAGCAAGATCCTTTTTGACCCACCTCCTAGACAAATGGAAATAAAAACAAAAATAAACAAATGGGACCTAATGAAACTTAAAAGCTTTCGCAAAGCAAAGGAAACCATAAATAAGATGAAAAGATAACCCTCAGAATGGGAGAAAATGTTTACAAATGAAGCAACGAACACAGAACTAATCTCCAAAATATACAAGTAGCTCAATATCACAAAAACAAACAACCGAAACCAAAAAGTGTTGGAAGACCTAAATAGACATTTCTCCACAGAAGACATGCAGATATCCAAAAAATACATGAAAAGATGCTCAACATCACTAATCATTAGACCAATGCAAATCAAAACCACGAGGTATCACCTCACACTGGTCAGAATGGCCATCATCAAAAAATCTGGAAACAGTAAATGCTGGAGAGGGTGTGGAGAAAAGGGAAACCTCCTGCACTGTTGGTGGGAACTTAAATTGATACAGCTACTATGGAGAACAGTATGAAGGTTCCTTAAAAAACTAAAAATAGAACTACCATATGACCCGTCAATCTCACTACTGGGCATATACCCTGAGAACATCATAATTCAGAAAGATACATGTACCACAATGTTCACTGCAGCACTCTTTACAATATCCAGGACACGGAAGCAACCTAAATGTCCATCAATAGATGAATGGATGAAGAAGATGTGGCACATATATACAATGGAATATTACTCGCCATAAAAAGGAACAAAATTTTGTTATTTGTAGTGAGTTGGATAAACCTAGACTCTGTCATACAGGATGAAGTAAGTCAGAAAGAGAAAAAAAATACTGCATAGTAACACATATATATGGAATTTTAAAAAGTGGTACTGATGAACCTAGTGACAGGGCAGGAATAAAGACGCAGACGTAGAGAATGGACTTGAGGGCATAGGATGGAAAAGGGAAGCTGGGATGAAGTGAGAAAGTAGCATTGACATATATATACTACCAAATGTAAAATGGATGGCTAGTGGGAAGCTGTTGCATAGTGCAAGGAGGTAAACTCGATAGTTTGTGAGGAACCAGAGGTGTGGGATAGGGAGGGTGGAAGGGAGGCTCAAGAGGGAGGGGATATGGGGAAATACGTAAACATTAGCTGATTCAGTTTGTTGCACAGCAGAAACTAACACAACATTGTAAAGCACTTATACTCTAATAAAGATGTGAAAATAGAAAAAAAACAAAAAACAAAACAAAACAAAAAAACCCCTAAAACACCTGAAATTTAGTATATGTGAAATAAAGAGGAGAACTTTAATAAAGGTAGGTATTTTAAAATTCCATCAAATTTA
This sequence comes from Leucopleurus acutus, assembly GCF_964270905.1. Lineage (NCBI taxonomy): Eukaryota > Metazoa > Chordata > Mammalia > Artiodactyla > Delphinidae > Leucopleurus > Leucopleurus acutus. The sequence continues at coordinate 12,584,965 of NC_139143.1, forward strand.
GCAGTAAAGGAATCACCTGTGTTGTTGGTTTAAGCCATTTTAATGGAATAAGTACAGAAGGTTGAATGCAGTGGAGGAAGAGAGATCAGAATGAAAAAAAAATAATGTATACAGGTAGAGTGCTAAGGAAGAGACTAGGTAAAGGTGACAGCTGGTAAGATGTAGCCTTATAGGAGGTTTTAGTATTGTTGTTTTTCAAAAATACAGCCTTTTTATAGACTTGATCAAATTTAAAAGATACTGAAATACCACCACCACCCCCCAAAAATGTAGCAAGGATGTAATGGAGCAGTTCCCTAAAAATGAACTAGGTATGGGATGTAAAGCACAAATGAAGAGTTAGCTAGAAAAAAATGACATGTATTTATCCATTTGGATAGAACTAAAAATTCTGGGTACGGGTGAGGTACATAAAGGGGAAGAAAGTTCAGAGTCCCCTTATGATGCTTTCTATTTTCTCATAAAATTATTAGGGATATTCAAATGACAAGAGTAAACGTGGAATTGATGGTGTAAAGCACATTTGAAGAGAAAGTTTTTGCATAGCCACTGTGGGAAATAATAAGAGTAATATATGTGTGTATATATATATATATATATATAGAGAGAGAGAGAGAGAGACAGAGAGGGAGAAAGAGAGAGAGAGAGTGTTAAAAACACCCTCCACTTTTATTTAATCCACATTCTCCTATTATTTTATTTTTCATTTCCAGCTGCAAACTGAGGTCTATAGATACACCACTTATTAGGTAAAAGGTGAGTTTCTATTGCATGCCCTTCTGACTCCAAATCGCATGCTCTTGGTTAAAACCCTACATTAGGATATCAAGCTGTCCTGTTCTATGCTATTAGTAAAGTACAGAAAAGGATAGAGAGCTCACTTTGAATTCAAGAGCATAAATTTGTAGTGGCACCGATTTGTGCACTTCAGATGAATTCTCAGAAGTGCTCAGCATCCTTCCTGGAATTGAAAGGAGAGCAGACAGAAATGCCCTGTGGTTGATGAGCTATAGGTCGTTTCTCCAGAAGCACAAGGGCGAGTCATCTGAGGGTACCAATGACTAATTACAGTCACGAATCATTAGGGCCCTGTTGACCGGTATTGAAATGAAAGTTGATTGATAATTTGACATAAAGTAAAGAGTTCAATATTTTTAAAAATGAGGTTAAAGTACAAGTGTAGTCAGAATAAAGGGGTGAGAAACAAAAATGAAAAGATGAGGTATTTTAATTAAGCTTGGATGAAACTTCTCAGAGTTATGAGACTTACTGAGGATTGCTTGAAATCATTGTGTAATAAAGTAACAAATAGAAATATATGTTCCTAATTATTTATATTTTGAGAAACTTTGGAAATAAAAGTATTTTTAAAATATTATTATTTTTTAATTCAGATGTAAGAAAAGAGGCAAAAAGGAGAATGAAAATTTTCATGTATGTGTAAAATCTAGGCTATTTTTAATCCAACTATTACTGTAGATTCCTTTACACCTGCAGCTTTTCTAGTCATATCTGTGATTCACATTTTTAATAGTATCATAATGACATCTAATTTGCAGAGATTAATTGAAGCTAATATTTAAAGTATATGAGATTAAAAAAAAACTAAACAACTTTTCATTCCAGCCATATAAAACAGATGAAATGTCCCTGATTAAAATTATTTCTTTCTGCAATAATTGTATTTTCTCCAGTTTTCTGCTTTGTGAATTCCTACTCAACTTTCAAAAACAAATCCATATTTTTATTTCTATAAAGAAGTCCCTGAACATTCCCAAAAACTTCACTCACTGCATCTCAAAGATGAGCTTAAGCTTGACTGTCCACTATCTTGTAGAAATCCCTGCCACCTCAATTACTGTATTATATTTATGAATTTGTCCATATGTGTTTTATTTTATCATATGTGTCTTACTGATAGTTGGGAAATTATTTGACTTCGATGATGGTAGCTTACGCATTTTTGTATCCTAGGAGCATCCTATGCATTTGATAAATATTTTACAATTAGGAATTTGAGAGATTAAATCAAAAGAACAGAAACAACAGAGGGAATGTGTGTGTATACGATGTCTGTGGCAGAGTGTAATTCTAGACAAAAAAACCTTGAAATCTCAGTCTTCTTATCTGAGGTCCTAGTTGCATCCTGCCCAATGATCTTTATTATTTCAAATGACTAAAAACATCAACCAAATTTAGAAAAGTGCAATAGCTTCTTAGTGGAGCCAGAAAAACTGAATCAGTGCCCAATCACCTAGAGAATGCTCCAGGTCAACCAAAGGAAGAAGAGATGCTTCTATATGAGCACTATATTATTAGCTTTTATCTGCCACAGAGGAGGCATTCATTTTAAAAAGGAATCATTTGAATTCCCTAGATGGAAGTTGAATGTGTAAAGTTAAATGAATAATATCTTCCACATGATTTAGAATAATGCTTTAAAAAGTTCTCTTGCATAATCTCCCTGATCTTGAGGTTTTCCAGATTAGATTTTAATGTTTACTAAATATTAAAAAATAACCTAATTTAAGGTAAATGTATATTCAGTTATAAGATTCCTATACGAAGAACCACAGATGATGATAAGGCTGGCTGTGTGACTAGAGGCCAAGCAGCCCAACCCCCACCGGACCAGAATGGAGCAAGGGTTCTGCAGAGCCTTGACTCCCAGCTTGGGCATCTCCCTGGAGCCCAAGGGGAGAGCAGTGCGACCCACGACCTCTAACCCCACCCAGGGCAGCACTGTGCAGCTGCACTCATTGGGACTTCACCAGCCTAGGCCCTGTCCACCCTTGGAGCTGGGTGCCAGGTCCTCCACAACACCCAAGACATGGTAGCTTCTAATGCAATCTTCTCACAGTGCCTCTTAATAACATGTGGACTCCTACACGGTCAATTAGCATCACTACTTTGGTTGAACTGGATCTGGGATTTGCCATGGCTTTGGCTTCCAGACAATGCCTGGTCAGGTCAACACAGACAGGAAGTCAGTCTCCTCAGGACACACTAGAGCTTCAGCTTCTGGAAAATGCTGGGTTCCATCCATGCAGACAGGAGCCCAGGGTCTTCTGGACCTTCTGGGATATGCCACTGAGGGAGTGAAAAGTGAAGAAAAAGTGAGGAGAAGCTGCCTGTATGTGGCTGACTGCTGAGAGGGGTCCATTTTCAGAGAAGTAAGTGGGGGAAAGTCTTGATGAGGAAAATTGTGGATTTTAGGTAGTTTTGTGTGTGGCACAGTCAGTATCCAGTGTCTTTCTTTGGTGTGTGATATCTAGTTTCCTTGGCATGATTTATTGAGGGGATTTCCCCAGTGTGTGTCCTTGACAGCTTTGCCATAAATTAACTACATACACGTGGTTAACCATACACATGGATTCTTTCTAGGTTCTCTGTTCTGTTCCTCTGGTGCGTGTGCTTGTTTTTGTGCCAATTCCACACTGTTTTGGTTCCTGTAGCTTTGTAGTGTAGTGTGAAGTCAGGGAACAAGTTGACTCTAGCTGTGCTCTCCCTTCTTAGGACTCTAGCTGTGCTCTCCATTCTTAGCTGTGCTTTGACTTTTTGGGGTCCGTTATGGTTCCACACAAATATGATTGTTCTGTTTCTGTGAAAAATGTCATTTTAATTGTGTTGGAGATTGAATTGAATGTGTACACTGCTTTGGCAGCATGAATGTTTTAACAATATTCTTCTAATGCCTGATCCAAAACCAGTTGGTTTTCTATTTATGAGTTTCTTTGTTAGTGTCTTCCAGTTTTAATTGTGCAGGTCTTTCACATCATTGGTTAAATTTATACCTAGGTATTTTGTTCTTTTTGATGCAATTGTCAATGGGACTGTTTTCTTAATTTTTCTTTCTGATACTTCTTCTTTCTTAGTGTATAGAAACTCAATTGATTTTTGTGTATTACTTTTGTATCATGCAACTTTACTAAATTCATGTATTACTTGTACCTTTCGGTGGTTTGAGGTGGAAAATTATAGTTCAAAAATCCCATTGTTTCTACCATCCCATTGTTTCTAAAGTCATCTACAATACCCAAGACATAGTGACTACTATTATAATCTTCTCACAATACCTCTTAATAATATGTGGATTCCTACAAGAGCAATTAGCTTAACCATTTGGGGTGAACTGAATCTGGGTAGGGCTTGGCCCTATCATGAAGTGTGATGTTTTATCTACTTTACTGGCATGGTCTTGACATGTTTGTTTTGAAGTAATTTACTTTCCAGTAATTTCAAACATACTGAAAACTTGCAGTAGCAGTACAATGTACTCTTTATCTGTAAATTCAGATTCCCCAGTTATCATTGATTTACCACATATGCCAATTTTAATGACAAGTTCCATTGTGTTTTACCGCAAAAAGGGACACTTTCCCAAGGAATACCCAAATAGCCCCCAAATGTGAAATCATTATGGTTTTCGCCTTCTAATCCAATTCACAGGTCCACTTCTACTTTTTCACCACCTGCTCAAATGTCTTTTTTTCATTCTGAGTGTTCTGGAGACTTTCCCTCATTTTCACAACCTTGAAGGATTTAAGGCATACAATATGAGTATGATCTGGGTGGCCTTTTCTGTATGGCTTCTTTCACTTAGGTTGTTTTCAATGTTCATGCATGTTGTGACATGTACTTCACTCATGTTTTCTATGGTAATAGAAATATATATATATATAAATATATATATATATATATATATATATATATATATATAGCAGTTTTAAAAAGAATACTAATAAATATTTCCGATAAGTTGTGGAGCAATTGTTATGCAACAATAGATCACTAATACAAGCATTTAATGTTCTACTATAAACTTAGATAACCTGATTCTCCATGTAACAGTAAAGGAAATTGTGTCATGGACTAAACGTCACATACATGCATTGTTTTCAGTTTAGAGATAGAAACTGTTCCTTGGAAGAGTCTCAGTAATTGTCAACTCTTTTCTCTGACATATGTATTTTAGAAATATCTGATTAAGTTTGACAAAAAGGTAAGAGTTATTGTTATTGGAATTACATTTAATTTGTAGCTAAATTTAGTAAGAATTGTATCTTTACAATATTAAGTGTGCCAATTTAAGAAAATAGTGCTTCTCTTCATTTTGCATGGGTTTCAAGCAACTCATGCAGAAATACCCACCCCCAAACCGTTTACTTTTCTTCATAAAAGTCTTGAATATTTTTATTGGATTATGTCTAAGTACTTAATTTTTTGTGCTATCATAAATATATTTTATTTGTCCATCTGCTTATTATTGATGTTGAGAAATGCCATTTCTGTTTTTATATGTACTTAGCATGCAGCAAATTACTTAACTATGTTATTAATTATAACAAAATTTTGACATATTTGGAGGGAGTTTTCTACATAGACAACCACAAACTTTGAAATATGGATTCTTAAAAACATTTCCTGATGTTACATATTTTTATATCTATGTGCCTTTCATATCTCTCCCAATCTCTGTCTTATTGCATTTGCTAAGAATTCCAGTGTTCTCCTGGGTAACTTTGTATAAAGATGATGAGCATTAGTATTATTTTCTGTCTCTCATTTTAAAAGATAATTAGGTCAATTTTATTTTAGTATCAATTTGTTTGTATTTTTTAGATAGCAACTATTCCTTCTAGTTTGCTAGAGTTTTTTAATAACAAAATAATTTATATGTATTCCCCTATCGAAGTAGATATATTTATATATTCAATGACATTTTCTACTATTATAAATGATGCTGCAATAAATATTCCTATGCATGTTTTGATATCCAATTATGAAAGTATTTCTGGGGAAGACAACTGGATTAGTTAATAAACCATGAAGAAGATGTTTTTGTTATTCTCATTTTTCAGTTGAAGGAATCAAGATTTAGAGAAATTAAATATCTTGTCCAAACTCATTCATTAGGAAGTGGCAGATGCACAGCATAAAAAGACATATATTTGATTTAAAACCCAATTGTAATCAATCTGTAGTTCAACATACACCTGGTGCTACTTCTGTGAAGTTGTCTCAACTTTCTCTCTTGTACTCAACAGTGATTATATATAATGATAATTATTATGTTTTATGACATTATTTAAAATGAAACTCTTTATAAGGGATCAACAATATAGCAAATCACTATTATGGTAAATCATTGAAATGTATTGGCAATTTCAGTAGCTCATTAAATGCAGAAATTATTCCTCCTATAAAAACTGACTTTACATAAATACAGCAGAAGAATTTCTTGGCAATGGATTAACTACTTCGACTTTTAATAAGTTATAATTTCTATGATCATAAAATCCCTTATTTGTAAAATGTGAAGGTCATCTCTGCCTTACAGTAGTAGTTGTGGTAGCATACATTTATGTAATGCATATTTTGTACACACAGGGCTAAGCATGATCCATTTTGTCTCAAAGTATCTCTACTAGATGAATTCACTTACTTAATTTTCTTCTACCTTTTTTCCTTCCTTCCTCTTTTCTTTCTTTTTTTCTCTTTTTATCTTTTTTTATAAAGAATGTGAGAAAGTGAGGCATGGCGAAATTAAGATATATATGGAAAGCCTCATGGTGGTATTGTAAGAATTTGACCATAGACAATCCGCTTCAGTCTGTCCTTTTAACCACACAACAGAACACCTTACACTCTGGCTGATGTTGAAGATAAAATATAATGTATCTGTAAATGTCTTTCAAACCCACATAAAAACAAAATTTTTTCAGAGTTTCTCAAGGAAAACTCTTCTTCCTATTTGTATTTTATCCTATTTGCCAATTTTATCAGGATACAATTGGAACTTAATATAGTTTTAGAATAAAAGGACATTAATAAAGCAGTTTTTACTGTTTCAATATAGTTTAAAGTATTTTGACTAGGAAAATTCCAATATAATTGCTTTGCAAAAAATGTACATTAGGCAATAAGAAATATTCATGAGCTAAGAAGCCATCAATATAATAAAGTATACTTAGAAGAGTAAGCTATCATTTTATTGTGTTTAATTTAACATGGAATTGAGCATAGCCACCTGCATACCACAAAAATCTTATAATCCTGTAATTTAAAAAACATATCAAAATATATTAAAATATACATTGTAAGAATAAAACCTTGTGAATTTACTGTTCTAATTGTCAATACATATTATAGAATGTTTAAAATTATATACAAACTAACAGATGATCGTTATGTCAAGATTTTACTGCAGAGCTGAAATTAAGCTCCTTTCAAAGTTTTATTATAAACAGTGTAGCATGTTTATAAGCTCCTGGCATATTGGAAAAAAAATACAGAAGTAGAGTGGAGTGTCTATTATATTTATAATGATCATGATAGTAACTATGTTGCTCTCATTGTGATCATTACCATCATCTTTACTCCCTGAAAACATAGGCTGCTGTGCTGTGTCATCTTGAATCTTAAAGAACAGCATGGTGAATTCGAGAGAAATTGCGTACATTTCAAGGGCTGGAAAGGTTAAGATCAAGAAAATGTAGCTGTGCTGTGGAGGTGGGAGTCTTTCACAAAGCACAGTGCAGGGTTTGTTCAGAGACAGCTGATCTATTGCCTTATCCTACTGACAAAGAGTCTAAAAACCACTGCAGGTGCTATCAATCCAGGCCCTTTCAGATCTCACTGGATCCTTCCTGCCCAAAACTCCCTTTGAAAGAAAGGCAGTAATACATTTCTATGGAAAAGAAATCTAGATAAAATAGGAGTTATAAATGTCTTTCTTTCCTGCTAGGAGGACTCTGTGTACATTGACACCATTACAAATTTTGTTCATGAAGGTTTTTTGTTCTTGTTTTGATCATTTTGTTTTCATATTTTCTAATAAAAAGATATCTTTCTAAGGAACAAGTCAATGTATGGGTATTCGATTATTTGAAAGTGAGTAGAATTAAAAGAAAAAAAAACTTTTGACAGTTTCAAATTCTTCATAAATGGAAATTACCATATTTTATATTGTTTTTCAGACAGATGATAAGTTTTAAACTTTTCCTACTATAGTAGCAATTTTCTGCTAAAGATAGATGAATTTTCAGAAAATTTAACTTAACGTCAATTTTCTATTTCACTTAAATAAAATTACATTGGGCAAAAGAATTCCAAACAAACAGATCATCACTGTTGAACATTTCACAAAATCCCCAAAACCTGGATTTTACTTAAGCAACAAAAAGTCAGAAAGTGCTGTTTTTAAATATATATTTTGAAACACAATTAGAGTAAAATTTTCAAATAATGTAAAAGTATTTCTTTGTTTCCATTAGCTTTTAAGCAAATTCAATATGATTACCTTCATTTTCTTGCAATGGACTAGTTGGTCTGAATTTATGCAAACACAAGGATAATTATTTGTTCAATATAAATTTTATCTAATTCATCTGAAAAAAAGTAATTGTCAGCAGGTTGTATTCTACTAATTATTTGTCTAAGCATTTATTTATTCTTTTATATCTTCATTGGAGTATAATTGCTTTATAATGGTGTGTAAGTTTCTGCTGTACAACAAAGTGAATCAGCTATATGTATACATATATCCCCATATGTCCTCCCTCTTGCATCTCCCTCCCACCCTCCCCACCCCTCTAGGTTGTCACAAAGCATTGAGCTAATCTGTCTGTGCTATATAGCAGCTTCCCACTAGCCATCCATTTTGTATTTAGCAAGAATTTAATAAACACTTTTCTGAGCACTTCTTCATTTATAATAAATAGCTTTCGGCTTCATGGAGCCTATTTTTTAGTGGGTAAACTAACCAGAGGTGGAAGCATTCTATAATATAAACTCAGATAGTGATAATTGCTCTAGAGAGAAATACTGCATGGTAGAACTTTAGAGATTAAAAGTAGGGACACTAATCTTGATAGGGTGGGCAGAATAGCCTTCTCTGAAAGAGTGATAGTTATGCAGAATCCTAAATAAAGTGAGAAGTGTGCCTGAGAGAACACTTCAGTAAGAAGAAACAGCAAGTGCTAAGACTTTGGGTTAAAACTGAGTTTAGCCTATGCAAGGAGCTGAAAGAAATACTGCATTTCTGGAGACAGAGTAAGGAAGGGAGAGAAGGATGGGAAATAAGATCAAATGTAGGGGCAGAGAACCAAAGAGGTCTTTCATGCTGCATTAAGGGAGCTGGATTTTATTCGAAGGGTATGGGAAACCAATGGAGGGTTTTAAACCATGTTGAATATAATATGATTTACATTTTAAAAAGAAAGATTCAAGATTAGGGTAGAATTGGCTTTGAGAAACTCAAATGTGTAACAGGGAGATCAGTTAAAAAACTATTGCAGGGCTTCCCTGGTGGCGCAGTGGTTGAGAGTCCGCCTGCCGATGCAGGGGACACAGGTTCGTGCCCTGGTCCGGGAAGATCCCACATGCCGCAGAGCGGCTGGGCCCGTGAGCCATGGCCGCTGAGCCTGCGCGTCCAGAGCCTGTGCTCCGCAACGGGAGAGGCCACAACAGTGAGAGGCCCGCGTACCATAAAAAAACAAAAACAAACAAACAAAAAAGACTATTGCAGTATTCGAGGCCAGATATGATTAGAAATCGTTAAATTTGGTATATATGGCAGAGGAAAAGTCAATAGGAATTACCAATTTAGCCTATATGGGAACTATTTTACAGACAGTAATGAAGAATTACTCAAGAATTTTGGAGTTAAGCTACCACGTAAATTGTATCCCTATTCATTGTGATGGATCAGATTTGAACAAGATATTTGGAGAAGAGAATAATATTTCTATTTGGTTGCCTTTAGATTATAAATTAAGAGATAAAGTTGCCAGAACAATGAATGAATAACCATCATCTCTGTTGAGACCACCATTGTAAATTCTTGTTTACAATCTTCCCTAAAATGACCACATTTAATTTGGAGCACTTGGAATCCAGAATCATTCTTTTAAAACCTTTACAGTGCCTTAACACAAAATAAAATGAGTTGGTGCTCTAAAAATGTCTATTAGTTTGTTTTGAATCAATGATTATACTAATTTGTGTTTCCCATTAACATAATAAACTATAAAATTCATAAGAAAAAATACTTCATGTTTAAATTTTGTCTAATTATTTATTATATTGCCCGTTAAAGTGTGCTAAGGAAATAACATAGTCTTATTTCCAATTTGACTTCTTTACTACAAGCTACAACTAACATTTAATGAAGGATAGAAAATTGATAATATGCATAATTCCTCTGCCATCTATTTTCATGACAAAATATTTCTTTCAAAAGCATTTGAGACAGACAATACTTTGTCTTCCATATATAATCATTAGTGAAATGGCTTATATGGCAATCACCAATACCTGTTATACCTATTGTGTGTAATAATATGTAATCTAGATAAAAATGTAAAAACACAAGAATTGTATTCTCCATTAAATTGATTTTAAATATTGATATTCACGAAAGTTTGCATAATTTTTCTTTACTTTTAACATTAACTTGTTTGTTTTCCCAGTGAACATTTATATTTGAATAGGGAGTGTTTCCTTGTCTCTATAAATATTTTTACTTTTTTTCTTTTTTTTTTTTGCGTTGTGGGCCTCTCACTGTTGTGGTCTCTCTCGTTGCGGAGCACAGGCTCCGGACGTGCAGGCTCAGCAGCCATGGCTCACGGGACCAGCCGCTCTGCGGCATGTGGGATCTTCCCGGACCGGGGCACGAACCCGTGTCCCCTGCATTGGCAGGCGGACTCTCAACCACTGCGCCACCAGGGAAGCCCCCCATACCTTGTCTTATTTTTCTCCATAACCCATTTTGCTATCTAAAACTTTATATATTTTAACTATGTGTTTGTCTATGTTCTGTCCCTTCATGCTACAATGTAAGATTCATGAGAGTAAGGATATTTGCTTATTTGTTCACTATTGTATCATTCATGCCGTGCACAAAGCTTGGTCCTTAGGATTACTCATTTTAGTTTCTTTGGAGAAATAAATGCATACCCAGAACTACATGCAATTACATTCATTTAGCTAAAGTAAACAAAATCTCCAATTATGATGATAAGTCAATCAAAATATTGTTTCTTTTAAACTATCCAAATTTTTACCCCACTGGTTACATGTTTATTTTTCTTTTATTTAACATTATGTGATTAAATATAAATTCACTTACAAATACCCAGTTCCTGAGAAATGGGCAAAAAAGGCAGGGATTCACTACCAGCAAAATGAATGAATGAATGAAGAAACAAATCCATAAATAAATTTATAAAGATAGCCTGCATACATCTGAAGTTTGACATATTCCCACCAGTAGTCATAAATGTAAACTTAAATAGGCACTAGTCTAAACACATCAAAATAACAGAAAAAGAAAAACACACAAAAACAAATCTCAATAGAGGCAGCCACCACCATACACTACATTGCAAATATTGCAAATGGTTGCAATCCTCTTAGGAAACACATTGGTGATACTCTTTAAGAACATTAAAATGTGTTCATGTACTTTGATGCTTCAATTATTATTCCAAGATGAGAAAACCTGAAACACGGACAGAGATATATAAATATAGCATATTTGTACACTGTCATCACAAAGTTAACCCTATATCTTTACATTAGAAACACAAAGTATCCAACAATAGGTGTGTATTCAAATCCTGTTTGTATGCACCTATTAAAAATAGTATTTTACATTGTGTTAATTGAAGTGGAAAATGCAAATAAAATAATTTAAAAGAAGAGTGTCCAGGTAAATTTATTAATTTACACATGTGACTTGATTCATGTTTAAAAATGCATGCATGGTGGAGCTTCCCTGGTGGCGCAGTGGTTAAGAATCCACCTGCCAACGCAGGGGACGTGGGTTTGAGCGCTGGTCTGGGAAGATCCCACATGTTGCAGAGCAACTAAGCCCATGTGCCACAACTACTGAAGTCTGCATGCCTAGAGCCTGTGCTCCACAACAAGAGAAGCCACCACAACAAAGAGTAGCCCTTGCTTGCCACAACTAGAGAAAGCCTGCGTGCAGCAATGAAGACCCAATGCAGCCAAAACTTAATTAATTAATTAATTAAAAAATGCATGCATGCACAGGGCAGAGTCAAGAGGTCAGTGTGGGAAGATGCTGTTAGCTTCTTCCCACACTGGGGTTCCTGCCAGCTGCTGGTGGGGGACCCTGATGCACAAGGAGACAGGAGGAACCCCCAAGTGAGCCAGTAGGATGTGGGGTGAGGGAGGGAGGAGGAAAAGTGGAGGCCAGACAGGATCAGTGCTCCTGAGGCCAGGAAGATCAGGAGAGGCATGTGGGAGGGGCCTTCAGGAGGAGCAGGAGAGAAGCAGAGAGCGTTTGCCCTGCCCAATTGGACCCGGGGTTCTGGCTGGGTTCCCAGGTGAGGACCCACACCCTCTGAGACATTCTGTTCCATTGAACCTAAGCCCCACCCCCCACAGCCCCCAGGGCCTTTTCCAGCCCTGTGGATCCTAAGCATACGGCCCACCCACTGCCAAAACCTCATCCTTGCTTAGGCCCCACACTCTACAGCTGAGGAATTTTCCCCTTTTTTTCATTATTTTTCTTTCCCTCCACTCCTTTTTCTACTATTGTAGAAATATTTTCATATTCTTTCTAACATATCTGTTAGTTTCCTAGTCTAATTTATTTATTACTTTGTTATTATTCTCTCTTTTTATTTGCCATCACACAGGGCTTGTGGGATCTTGGTTCATGAGCCAGAGGTTGGACCAAAGCTCCTGTGGTGGGAGCTCTGAGTCTGTAAAATGGGACAAACAGAGAACCTTAGACCCCAGGGAATATTCACTGGAGTGAGGTCTCACGGAGTACCTCATATCTGCACCAAGACCCAGCTCTACCCAAGAACCTACAAACTCCAAAGTTGGAAGCCTCAGGGCAAACAACCAGTAAGACAGAAATACAATCCCACCCATTAAAAACAAAAAAAATTAGATGGCAAAAGAATATGTCACAGATGAAGGAGCAAGGTAAAAACCTATAAGACCAAATAAATGAAGAGGAAATAAGCAATCTACCTGAAAAAGAATTCATAGTAATGATAGTAAAGATGATTCAGAATCTCGCAAATAGAATGGAGGTATGGATTGAGAAAATATAAGAAATGTTTAACAAAAATCTAGAACTAAAGAACAAACAAACAGAGATGAACAACACAATAACTGAAATGAAAACTACACTAGAAGGAATCAATAACAGAATAACTGAGGCAGAAAAATGAATATGTGAGCTGGAAGGCAAAATGTTGGAAATAACTGCCAAGGATCAGAATAAAGAAAAAAGAATGAAAAGAATTGAAGACAATCTCAGAGACCTCTGGGACAACACTAAATGCACCAACATACAAATTATAGGGATCCCAGAAGAAGAAGAGAAAAAGAAATGGTCTGAGAAAATATTTGAAGAGATTATAGTGGAAAACTTCCATAACATAGGAAAGGAAATAGTCATCCAAGTCCAGGAAGCACAGAGAGACCCATACAGTATAAACCCTAGGAAAAACACACCAAGACACATATTGATCAAACTAACACAAATTAAATACAAAGAAAATATATTAAAAGCAGCAAGGGAAAAACAAAAAATAACATACAAAGGAATCCCCATATGGTTACCAGCTAATTTTTCAGCAGAAACTCTGCAGGCCAGAAGGGAGTGTCAGGATACCCTTAAAGTGATGAAAGAGAAAAACCTACAACCAACATTACTCTACACAGCAAGGATGTCATTCATATTCAATGGAGATATCAAAAGTTTTTCAGACAAGCAAAAGCTAAGAGAATTCACCACCACCAAACCAGCTTTACAACAAATGCTGAAGAAACTTCTCTAGGAAGTAAACACAAGAGAACAAAAAGACCCACAAAACCAAATTCAAAACAATTAAGAAAATGGTAATAGGAACATACATATTGATAACAATCTTAAATGTAAATGGATTAAATGCCCCAACCAAAAGACACAGACTGGCTGAATGGATAGAACAAGACCCATATATATGCTGACTACAAGAGACCCGCTTCAGGCCTAGGGACTCATACAGACTGAAAGTGAAGGGATGGAAAAAGATATTCCATGCAAATGGAAATCAAAAGAAAGCTGGAGTAGCAAGACACGTATCAGATAAAATAGACTTTAAAATAAAGACTGTTACAAGCAATAAGGAGGGACACTACATAATGATCAAAGGATCAATCCAAGAAGAAGATATAACAATTATAAATGTTTATTAACCCAACATAGGAGAACCTCCTTAATACATAAGGCAAATGCTAACAACCATGAAAGGGGAAACTGACAATAACACAATAATAGTAGGGGACTTTAACACCCCACTTACACCAATGGACAGATCATCCAAAATGAAAATAAATAAGGAAACACAAGCTTTAAATGACACAACAGATGAGATAGATTTAATTGGTATTTATAGAACATTCCACCTGAAAGTGGCAGAATACACTTTCTTCTTAAGTGCACATGGAACATTCTCCAGGATAGATCACATCTTGGGTCACAAATCAAGCCATGGAAAATTTAAGAAAATTGAAATCATATCAAACATCTTTCCTGACCACAAAACTGTGAGACTGCAAATCAATTACATGAAAAAAAACTGTAAAAAACACAAATATATGGAGGCTAAACAGTGCATTACTAAATAACCAAGAGATCACTGAAGAAATCAAAGAAGAAATAAAACAATACATAGAAACAAATGACAGTGACCCAAAACCTACAGGACGTAGCAAAAGCAGTTCTAAGAGGGAAGTTTATAGCAATTCAATCTCACCTCAAGAAACAAGAAAAGTCTCAAATAAACAATCTAACACTACACTTAAAGCAACTAGAGAAAGAACAAAGAAAACCTGAAGTCAGTAGAAGGAAAGAAATCATAAAGATCAGAGCAGAAATAAATGAAATAGAAATGAAGAAAACAATAGCAAAGATCAATAAAACTAACAGCTGGTCTTTGAGAAGATATACAAAATTGATAAACCCTCAGCCAGACTCATCAATTAAAAGAAGGGAGAGAACGCAAATCAATAAAATTAGAAATGAAAAAGGAGAAATCACAACTGACACTGCAGAAATACAAAGGATTATAAGAGACTATTACAAACAACTATATGCCAATAAAATGGACAACCATGAAGAAATGGACAAATTCTTGGAAAGGTACACTTTTCCAAGCCTGAACCAGGAAGAATTAGAAAATATAAACTGACCTATCACAAGTAATGTAATTGAAACCACAATTAAAAATCTTCCAACAAACAAAAGTCCAGGACCAAAGAGCTTCAGAGTTGAATTCTTTCAAACATTTAGAGAAGAGCTAATACCAATCCTTCTCAAACTCTTCCAAAAAAGTGCAGAGGGAAGAACACTCCCAAATTCATTCTATGAAGCCACCATCACCCTGATACAAAAAGCAGAAAAAGGAACCACAAAAAAAGAAAATTATAGACCAATATCACTGATGAACATAGATGCAGAAATCCTGAACAAAATACCAGCAAACACGATCCAACAGCACATTAAAAGGATCATACACCGTGATCAAGTGGAATTTGTCCCAGGGTTGCAAGGATTCTTCAATATATGCAAATCAATCAATGTGATACAACATATTAAAAAGGAAACAATAAAAACCATATGATCATCTCAATAGATGCAGAAAAATCTTTTGACAAAATTCAACAACCATTTATGAGAAAAACCCTCAGAAAATGGGTATAGAGGGAAGCTACCTCAACATAAAAAAGGCCATATATGACAAACCCACAGCAAACATCATACTCAATGGTGAAAACCTGAAAGCATTTCCACTAAGATCAGGAACAAAACAAGGATGTCCACTTTCGTAAGAATTATTCAACATAGTTTTGGAAGTCCTAGCCACAGCAATCAGAGAAGAAAAATAAATACAAATTGGAAAAGAAGAAGTAAAACTGTCACTGTTGGCTGGTGACATGATACTATACATAGAAAATCCTAAAGGTACCACCAGAAAACTACTAGAACTAATAAATGAATTTGGTAAGGTTGCAGGATACAAATTAAATGCACAACAATCTTTGGCATTCCTATACACCAACAATGAAAAATCAGAAAGGGAAATTAAGGAAGCAATCCCATTTACCATCACAACAAAAAGAATAAAATACCTAGGAATAAACCTGCCTAAGGAGGCAAAAGACTTGTAGTCAGAAAATTGTAAAACACTAGTGAAAGAAATCAAAGACGACATAAACAGATAGAGAAATATACCATGTTCTTGGACTGGAAGAATGAATATTGTGAAAATGACTATACTACCCAAAGCAATCTACAGGTTCAATACAATCCCTATCAAACTACCAATGACATTCTTCACAGAATTAAAACAAAAAAAATTTCAATTCATATGGAAACACAAAACCCCTGAATAGCCAAAGCAATATTAAAAAGGAAAACAGAGTTGGAGGAATCAGGCTCCCTGATATAAAACTATACCACAAAGCTACAGTAATCAAGACAGCATGGTACTGGCACAAAAAAAGAAATATAAATCAATGGTACAGGATAGAATGCCCAGAGATAAACCCATGCACATATAGTCACCTAATTTACGACAAAGTAGGCAAGAACATACAATGGAGAAAAGACAGGCTCTTCAATAAATGGTGCTGGGAAAACTGGACAGCACATGTAAAAAAATGAAATTAGAACACTACCTAACACCATACACAAAAAAAACCTCCCAATGGATTAAAGACTTAAATGTAAGGCCAGACACTGTAAAACTTTTAGAGGAAAACATAGGAAACACACTTTTTGACATAAACCACAGCAAGACCTTTTTTGTCCTAACTGCTAGAGTAATGAAAATAAAAACAAAAATAAACAAATAGGACTTAAAACCTTTTTCACAGCAACTGCAACCATAAAGAAGACAAAAAGAAAACCCTCAGAATGGGAGAAAATATTTGCAAGTGATACAACAGACAAAGGATTAATCTCCAAAATATACTAGCAGCTCATGCAGCTCAATATCAAAAAAACAAACAACCCAATCCAAAAATGGGCAGAAGAACTAAATAGACATTTCACCAAGGAAGACATACAGATGGCTAAGAGCAACATGAAAAGATGTCAACATCACTAAGTATTAGAGCAATACAAATCAAAACTACACTGAGGTGTCACCTCACACTGGTCAGAATGGCCATTATCAAAAAATCTAGAAACAATAAATGCTGGAAAAAGGTGTGGTGAAAGGGAACCCTCCTGCACTGTTGGTGGGAATGTAAATTGATACAGTTACTATGGAGAACAGTATGGAGGTTCCTTAAAATACAAAACATAGAACTACCATATGACCCAGCAATCCCACCACTGGGCATGTAACCTGAGAAAACCATTATTCAAAAAGAGTCATGACCACAATGTTCATTGAAGCTCTATTTACAAAAAGCAGGACATGGAAGCAACCTAAGTGTCCATCAACAGATGAATGGATAAAGAAGATGTGGCACATATACACAATGGAATATTATTCAGCCATAAAAACGAAACGAAATTGAGTTATTTGTAGTGAGGTGGATGGACTTAGAGTCTGTCATGAAGAGTGAAGTAAGTCAGAAAGAGAAAAAGAAATACCACGTGCTAACACATATATATTGAATCTAAAAAAAAAATGGCACTGATGAACCTAGGTGCAGGGCAAGAATAAAGATGTAGACATAGAGAATGGATTTGAGGACATGGTGTGGGAGGCGGAAGCTGTGGCGAAGTAAGAGTAGCATCGACATATATGTACTACTGAATGTAAAACAGTTAGCTAGTGGGAAGCAACAGCTTAGCACAGGGAGATCAGCTCAGTGCTTTGCAATGACCTAGAGGGGTGGGATAGGGAGGATGGGAGGGAGGCTCAAGAAGGAAGGGATATGGGGATGTATGTATGCATATGGCTGATTCACTTTGGTGTACAACAGAAAGTAACACAGTATTGGGTAACAATTATACTCCAATAAAGATCTATTTTTAAAAAATGAAAAAAATAAAAAAAATTTAAAATGCACTAGTGCTTCCCTGGTGGTGCCATGGTTAAGAATCTGCCTGCCAATCCTGGGGACATGGGCTCGAGTGGTGGTCTGGGAAGATCCCACATGCCACAGAGCAACTAAGCCCGTGTGCCACAACTACTGAGCCTGTGAGCTACAACTATACTTGTGTCACAAAAACTGAACCCCTGCAGCTAGAGCCTGGGCTGCACAGCAAGCGAGGCCACCTTATTGAAAAGCCCACACACCACAACGAAGAGTAGACCCCGCTCACCACAACTAGAGAAAGCCCGCGTGCAGCAACAAAGACCCAACACAGTCAAAAATAAAAATTAATAAATTTATCTAAAAATTATTTTTAAAAATACACTAAAAAATACATGCACATAATCTTCAACTCAATTACCTACATAAAAATGTACATTGAAAATCAGAACACTGAATCAGTTATATTTTGTTTATATAGTTCCTGTCCTTTCATTTCTATATGAGTATGTGATACATTCATAATTATACAGATTACTTAATGAATTCACAATGAAACTATTAAGTATCCTCAACACATTTTGGAGGTGAGAATTATTACAAATTTTAGGTCACAGTGGCTTTACTAATGTCTTTATTATATACATATATTTCTTTTCCCTTTTCAACTGTTATTTTCTGTTAGTTTTTATTTTAAAATCTTCACCATTACTAAGAAAGAGCCCAGAGTTTTCTAATCTTTACCCACTATAAATAATGTTACAATGAATACCTCTGTACTATATCACCATGGGTAATTATGCATACTTCTGAAAGATAGCTTCCCAGAACTGGAAATGCTGATCCAAAATAAAAGAACATGCTAAAATACAATCATTACATCCAAATTGTCCTTAGATATGCTGTTAAATTCATACTTCCATTAATTTTATATAATAGTACCAGTCCCTGTTTGCCTATACCCACACCAAGATTGGACTCTATCAATTCAATTAATCCTTATGTATCTGATAGGAAATAAAAGTAGTTCATTGCTTCTTCAACCTGAATTTTCTGATTACTGTGATTACAAATACTCCCTGTCATATTTATATAGTTTATATTTACTTTTTTCTGTGTATTCAACTTCTAACCTCATTAAATCGCTGCAAAATTCAAACGGAATAGGGAAGGAAACAAAATTTGTTTTATATAAAAATGTCTTCTCTTTGTCTAACTGTTCAAATTAGGAAAGAACAAATCACAAATATACCAGGACAATAAAGGTCTTTTTCACAACAGCAATACAATGCAATTAGAATCACACTCATAAATATCTCCCATGACAAAACAAATGCCTTATGTACAACAATCATTCATTTTGCATTGATAAATCATTTTTTTACCAGCTACATATGGTCAATTTCTCTTCTTTTATGTTGTATCTTTTTCGATTGCACCTAGGAGTCATTTTAATATAGATAATTGAATTGTAGTTAATTCTCCATCTGGTATTCCAGATTGGTTACTACTTGCTGATTTGAGGCTGATATTTTTCATTTATATTACTTGATCATTTTATTCACTGGCGCATCTCTAACAGCATGTGACATGTACAAAGCATATCATGTGAAGACAGTTAAAAATTCCCAAAGTATACTTCCTTTTTGAAGCACTTGGAACTCTTACAGAAGTGCTTATATGATCTTATTTTTGACTTATAATTTACTTGTGAAGTATAATCTTAAAGGAACTTTATAAATAGATGTTTCGAAACTAGCATGTGGTATATTATTTTTTGTTGTTCTTTTTTAAATTAATTTATTTTAACATCTTTATTGGAGTATAATTGCTTTACAATGGTGTGTTAGTTTCTGCTTTATAACAAAGTGAATCAGCCATACATATACATATATCCCCATATCCCCTCGCTCTTGCGTCTCCCTCCCACCCTCCCTATCCCACCCCTCTCGGTGGTCACAAAGCACTGAGCTGATCTCCCTGTGCTATGTGGCTGCTTCCCACTAGCTATCGATTTTACATTTGATAGTGTATATATGTCCATGCCACTCTCTCACTTCATCCCAGCTTACCCTTCCCCCTCCCCGTGTCCTCAAGTCCATTCTCTATGTCTGCATCCTTATTCCTGTCCTGCCCCTAGGTTCTTCAGAACTTTTTTCTTTTTTTTAGATTCCATATATATGTTAGCATATGGTATTTATTTTTCTCTTTCTGACTTAACTTCACTCTGTATGACAGATTCTAGGTCCATCCACCTCACTATAAATAACTCAATTTTATTTCCTTTTATGGCTGAGTAATATTCCATTGTATATATGTGCCACATCTTCTTTGTCTATTCATCTGTCGATGGACACTTAGGTTGCTTCCATGTCCTGGCTATTGTAAATAAAGCTTCAATGAACATGTGGTACATGACTCTTTTTGAATTATGGCTTTCTCAGGGTATATACCCAGTAGTAGGGTTGCTGGGTCGTAGTGTATTACTTTAATATACAGAATATGTTGTTGACCCAGCAGACCTTGATAAATATCTTTTAATTATTTATGAATCCTGATGCTATTTTCAGAAAACTGTAAGCTGAAAATATTGCATCATTAGATCTAGTATTGTGGATTCAACTCTTCTACTAATAAGTCATCTTTTTAATATTTGAGTAGTGAATTACAGTTTTAAAATGCTTTCACTTGATTTCACCCTCTTATGTAAGTAAGGGATCTTGTGTTTTAGTGAAAGAATTTTTTTGAGCCAGGGAAAAGTTTAGTGTGTTACTAAGACTTTTAATAATTTGGAAATTAGATACTCTTTTCACAACTCAGTGTCAAAATTATGCTAACCATATTTCCATTTTAAGGTTTCTGTGAGGACTAAATGATAATTCATTAAGATAAATTCAATGTGTCTTTGCTATTTCATTACCTCCTTTATTATTCCCATTTCAGGGATCATGAATCAAGTCTCATAGAGTTTGAATTACTTGCCAAATTCAACATATTTCAGAATCACCAAGAACCTGTTTCTCATTCTAGAAACTGCTGTGTAAAATGTGGCATAGATTATGGACAGTAGGCATCGTCGGGACCAATCTGCTATTTCACAGCAGAAAAATCTGAGTCACAGTGACTTAATGGATTAGCTCATACATAGGCCATTAGGCTTTGACCAGGTCACAAATAATGGTGATAACTTAGTGTTGTATTTTGAGATGTACTGATATCGCAAATATAAAAAGGATACTGAGTACATAATATTGTAGCAAAATACATTAGGTTTTAAAATATTGAGGGATGTGATTAATTTTGTTTTAATTTATGGGAAATGCTCCATCTCACATTTACCCATTTGAAAATGTATACGTATGTATTTCCTTCTGTATCCCATTAACCCACATTGAAGAGCCACCACCGCTCTGTTTATTTAAATTTACAGGATAAAGACTTTGAAAATGTTTATATCATGTTATATATTATATCAAGCATCTCTAAACCAAGTTCCTCTAAACTAAGAACTCTTTTAAACCCTTAAGAATATTGTATATTTTTTGTAATTATATATGTAAGTATTTATAAAAGCAATCTCTATTCAATATTTATAATTGACTCAGATCGTCCACGTACGATTTAGCTACACAATGCGTCTGAGTGACATATTGTTTCCTGTTAAATAAGCTACATCAAAAAACTCACAAGGTCTGACAGACAATTCAGATAGCATTTTACACATTGCATCAGATTTTTGAAAAAATAATTACTCATGTTTTAGTTATGTAAAATAGATACATACCTTAAGTTTTGTATGTTTACAATTTTTTAAATGAATATTTTAATTATCTGCTAAGAGCTCGTTTCAGTGTATCTTGAAATTCATGCTTGAATACTGGCAGAAATATGAAACCCTTTTAATGGAATCAACGTACTAGTTAAAAAGAAATCCTGAGGCCTTAGAGATTTCCTGTTTCAGAAGTTTCAAAAAGCAGTTTTGAATATCTATGTGATGCTAGGTAACTAAGATTTAAAAAAGTTTTCTTGCTTTCCTTGAAAACATGTGGCATTTAGCAAAATTTTTGTTTTATCATAATGTTCTTTGTATGTATAAATGCAGTAGAAAATCAAGTCCAGTTTTGTTTTATTTCTAATTTTTAAAGTCTTAAATGCACTTTTTGAAAGTTTGGCAATAATATCTGTGGTATCATAATGTCACATATAAAAATATCTAAACTTACATATATTTTCCTTAGTTTATTAATTTTCATTTGCTAAAATAAATCATATAACTAATTTCCATTCTCATTTTTCATCTGAAAGCATCATGGCAACTAATAAGCACATTATTGAAGCACAAATGTTTAAGCACGCACACACAAAAACACACACACACACACACAAATGTTCACCTACTGTGGAAATATTGCTAAATTAACTATAATAAAATAAAGCAAATTATCAGAGGCTTTACATTTCCAAGGAGTTTTTTCTAGCTCTACAAAGGACTGGAAATATTTATGATTTATGATAAAATGGCCACATGTGAGCACTACACATCACTGAAGGAGACTTTGTTCATTGAGTATTGGGAATATTAGTTAACATATTTCTGATGTCAAAAGCACTAGTATTTCTGCTTTGTAAACTTAACTTTTCCTCATTAATCCTCAAACTCTCCATTCTCAAGGGTGCCTCCCCGCAGTGTTCTCACAGGCCTTGAGCGTATAGGTGTGAGTTCCATGAGAAAAGGTCATAAAAGCACATGCATACCTACATCACAAACAACAAAGCCATAGAAAATATTTATAAGTAAGAACAGAGGAATAACGTGTGAATTAATTGCTCAAATATAAAGGGAGACAATGTCTTTGCAAACGTGACTTCCAATATTGCATTTTCATATCTCTGGGGCACACCTGTCCTTGACCTTCAGCCATCCCTACTTTTGTTTTACTGTGCTAGTTAATGTGTATCCATGTTTTGAATAAATAATCTCAATATTAAATTGCATAAGATATTTCTCTTTAATCAGAATGTGAGAAAGTGTATTCAAAATATATGAGATTATATGGCAAATTATTATTTTTCTAAAGCTCAGACTGGCATATCTTAGAATAGTCATGGATTTGCACTGTGATAATTTAGCTATGATGGATAGATTTAAATTCCTTAAAATTCTATCCTTGTGTTAGCTGTGGTCACAGAGATGACTTATGCCGTATATAAATTGTGGCACTGAAGCATCAGAAATATTCTTTTTACACCAGGAAGTTCAGTGCCAGATCATGTGCTACAGCAGCTCAAGGTTGTTTTCCCTTAATCTTCTGGCTTTTCTTGCTGGCATGGGCAACAGCCATATCTACTGCACCTCCAGCTCCTACTGGAAGTTTTCCACTATCTTCTTCCACTCCAGTGACCGATGCATGCTTAGTTTCTTGACAAATTGTCCTCCTGTTGGCCACACATCTTTAAAGTTGAAGACTTAGAGGAAGTGAGTGACCAAAATTAGTCCAGATCATTCTCATGGGTTTCTATTTTTTAGCCCTCACCAATCTTTTCTTCCCCCACTATCTCACCATCTACCTGCTGATTCAGGGCCAACATCAAATGCAAAGTAATAGTTTTTTATAAACTGATCAATTATTTCCCACAATTGCATAAAATCCAATCCTTATAATAAATCTGTATACCTCTAGATTAATATAGATATACAAGTATGAATGTAATGTATGTATGTATGTATGTGTCTATCTATGTGTCTATCAGGTATTATTGACCAGTTGTTGTATTTAACATCTCTGATGGAAAGTGAACTGATACAGTCATCTCATAATAACAAAATGAAAGTTTTGAAGTTTGTCCATGTGCCTTCTAATAGATAACACCAGTGACTGAGTTGCAGAAAGCTAATTACATTTTCATAATTACTAACAGAGCTGCATTTTGGTATTAGGATATATGGCAAAGAATATGTATCAGTCTTAAATTTGGAAATATCATGTGTGGTGCACCCTATTGGTGCTCCACCCAGTGCCCTCAGATCCCTCCTATAGCTTCTGTGCAATAATCCCCCATCTTTGCTCTGTTTTTCATCTAGTATCCACAGCATCTTTCTGAAGGCTGCCTCTAGGCTATTTCAATTGTGTTGCTTACATGAACAGAGAGATGAACTAGACTGGATGTTTATACTTCACTGTATTTACTCAAACCCAACACTGGTGAGCTCTAAAACCCAGCTGTCTTCTCTCCAGATAGGCCAAATTTTGAGATAGAATGTGTGCCCCAGAGCTTCTCATGACATCAGGTTGTAGATGGGACTTTGCCTGAATTTGCATCCTTGTTTGGATTCTGCCCCATCCTGCTCTCACACAATCTTACTACTCTCATTATTGACTTGTACTTGAATTCACATTCCTGGGTCAGATTTTGGTGAACCCAGCTTAAGATATCATGGAACATACAAATAAAGATTGGGTGTTCATTCTTAAAGAAGAACGCATAAAAACAGGCCATTGTAACAAAAGTGACCTAAATCATGCTTAATGGGATTTTCTCAGTTTAACTTAACGAGAATTCTGGTATGCAACACATAGGTATTTGTTTATTTTTAGAAAATAATTTTAGAGCGTCTACTTGAAAAACTAAATGAAACATAACCCAGAAAAAATCATTTTTGAAAAGTCAATGACATTTGAAAAGAATAAATTGTTTCATCATAATACATTAGTTAATGAAACCATGTCACTATTTAAAATATTGACAATGAGAATTTATGCCTTTGGATCAAAAAACAATTTCATGATACCATATGCAAATTCATGCCAATTTATGTATTATATATTACAGCCTACATTTATTTTCTAATCTTATTCTTATAAGACGCAAAATGTATTTTTCATTTGCAAATATAGAATTTATCTCTTAATTGAGTATGAAATCTATGGGAAATTCTTTATTTCTCTTTGGCAGTCATCTGTGCTGGAATTTGACAAAACTCATAATGTAATTTACCAGGATATCATTGAATTTCTGTGTACCCAAATATATTAATTATTTGTCTTCTTGAATTTGCTTGTTCACTTGTAATGATTCCATTAAAATTTTTCTTCTCATTATTAATGGATCAAAATAATTAATTATTAATGCTTTTTCATTTAGTATATTAGTTAAAAGCCCTTTTATTATGTGATACCTTTGGCCAACATTAACTCATTTGAAATGCAAACATAATTCAGTCTTTCATGGGACAAGGAGATGAGATGACAGCTAATCAATGATTGACTTTGTCCTTAAATTGTTCAACTGTCAAGGATAAAACATGTCAATCAGTGAGAACAAATGTACCATCAGTTATAATTACATCAGCCAAAAAGTCACAAGTGTCCCATCAGCTTCCAAATATTAAAGCTAAGTTGGAATTAGCACCATTGAGTGGTCAAATTCATTGTCCTATATTTTTCTTTAATTAACAAAAAGAAATATGGAGATAATTCTACCATTCAGACCTATCCATCGATTTTTATATAAACATTTTCTTGTCCTTGACTTAGCAGTCAAGAGATTTTTAGCCTTTAATTATATCCATAGATTAAAAAACATATGCCAATCTAATTCATGGAATGATGAGAATGAGAATAGTCATGAAGCTTGGAATTAGAAAACACTGCCACTTACTACTTGTATGCCCTTGGGCAAATTACTTCAGTTTCCTAAACCTCAGTTTTCATATATCTGCTATGATGATTAATAATTCAAGGGTTGCTAAGAGTATAAAGACAATATATATGTGAACACAACTAACAAAAGTACTATTCAGAGGAGGAAAATTATATGTTTGAGTGCAGGAATACTTTTATAAGATTAATATTTTAATATAGCTCTTGATAGTAAACAAAAGGTGTTACAAAGTTAAGTTTAACCCATCCTTTTGTATAAGGATTAAACTATATGCTCATGATTCAAAGAAAGGAACCCAAAACAAAACAACATAAAACTGTACATTTTATATTACAAATTTTACATAAACAGATACACACACATGTACATACAAACTAGGAACATGGAGGTTTTAATAAATAATGGAAAAGAAGATCATTTTTCTTCTGGAAGGTAAACCAAATCCTTTATGAATCTCATGAATACTGTGACCTTAAATCAATTCCACTTTATAAACTTTAAATATTTTGGATTTTTTTATATTGCTTTTGTTTAATTATTTAATTTATTTTTGTTTTCTTGACATATACATTTCAACAATATACACCATTAAAAATATTTTTATCAACATTTCAAGGTAGACACATTAACCTACCCTGTGAATACAAACTTTCTAAAAAATGTATCTCCTTGAAGTAACTCATTGAGCAATTTGCGACCTTGAAACATATAATTCATCATGTCAAAAGCCAGGAGCTCAGTCCCTCAGGAGCCTGGAGTCCAAGGTTATGAGGATGTGAGGTTTTGAGTACCATTAGGAGCCAAAGGATTACAGAAATAGCCAAGCATTCTCCATCTTTGCTTCTAGACAGCCAACACATGGCTCCTGTCACAAGGCAATTTTTAGTGACCACTAGAGCCTTTCAAATGGAAATCCACTGACCTTGAAAGTAGGCAGTTTGGCAACATCAGTACTTGTTCAGAAAGATTTTTGAGTAATTTGAAGTGACTCCAAACACTGTTAACTTGAGGCGAATTTTCACCCAAAGGTCAAAAAGGCAGCAATTAAAAGTTAATGAAAGGGGCTTCTCTGCGCTCTGGTGGCGCAGTGGTTGAGAGTCCGCCTGCCGATGCAGGGGACACGGGTTCGTGCCCCGGTCCGGGAAGATCCCACTTGCTGCGGAGCGGCTGGGCCCGTGAGGCATGGCCGCTGAGCCTGCGCATCCGGAGCCTGTGCTCCGCAACGGAACAGGCCACAACAGTGAGAGGCCCGCGTATCGCAAAAAAAAGTTTGATACAGATGAAATTGTTATACCAATGGAGAAAACAAAATGATAAAGAGAGGAACTGATATTTGTGCTACTGTAGAAATTATATAATATCGCTTGGATACATGCCTTTGTTTCTTCTCTGCTTGGAAAATCAGCTTACAAGAATTTTCTTTGTAGGGACACAGTCAGGTCTGGGGTTAAGAGCACAACCAAGCTAAACTAAGAGCTAAGTAGTTACTGTTTCTAGGACATCTTCCCTTCCTCATCCCCTACCCCATGACTCCCCTTTAGCTGTAACTTCCATGGATTCTAAGGTTAATGAATTAAGAACAGATGGCAGTCTACACTGTAAGAACTAAAAACAAACAAACAAGCAAAACAAAGCAATGTCCCATAGCCCCACAATTGCTGGCATCATGTGAAATTTCAAGGCATGCTTAAAGTTTGACAAAATTTAAATTTGTATCTTTTCTGCCTCTTTTTTATATTAAATTTGTTTTGTTGAGTCCTTATAGCTTTTGCCTCTTCCATAACATCATAAGCCCAAACTTCTTAATAACCAGTGATGGGGTTTTCTAGGAGATGATGACTGGGGAGCCTAGAAGGGGATTTTTGCTAACTGTTAACAAGCATTTATACTATTTCATCTTCATGTAGACTCTTAGAGTCATAGGGTATAGCTCCAGACATTGGCATTGGATAATGCCCTGATGGATGTATACTCCAAAATTATGATGCCATAGGATACAGCTTAGATAGCATTTGTGTTTCCCTATTGCCAGGCATGATAATAAAAAGGCAATACTTAAGTGTAGCATGCTCAACATTTCAAAAAGAAAAATAAGAATTCTAGTGTCTACTTACACCCTAAAAATAAAAGAATATATAAATACACCTTTGGATGTACAATAACCATAACCAAAACTATTCAGAAAAGGAAAATAAGGAATTCTCCACAGAGGAAAAAAATCAGAGAATGAAGGGCTAACTGCTAACTGGTTTCATATCTTTCTACTTAAGGTAATTATTTTAGTGGATTATCCAGTTTAAAATTGGTATTTAAATATCGAAATCCTAAGAAATTAGAGGAGTAGAAAAAGTTTTAATGCCTTTTATTTTCCCTATACCAAATATAATTCTACAAACGCAGAAAAGAGAAAACATCAACATTATTGGGCCATTTTTTGACAATATTTTACTTTCACAGTGAAAAGGACAAGGTCGAATTTTATTGTACTGGTAGGTATAGTTTCATTAATGATCTTACAAACCGTTCACCCACATACTGACACAGATGAGGCACTATGTCTCAAATATTGAAACCATAACATAAGTGCCATTACTTTTTTTTTTTGGCTGTGGACACAATTTAATAAAGCTACTGTCAGCTACACTATACACATCATAGCTAAACATATTTCAAGACTGGTGAATCTAGCAAAGCTTTGCACAGTCTTCTGTACTGCCAGTATCAAAGATTCATTCTTGCAGTGTATTACTTATCACTTCAGTCTTAAGTCTGGATGCATTTTCTAGCATGCATTGCCATTATCCTCTTATATAAACTCTTAGGAGATGAACTGATAATTTAGAGCCTGTGACTGCACAAAGCCAAAGCATCCTGCCTGGGTGAAAGGGCCAGATTGTGTAGTTACATGAGTAGGAAAAGAGCTCAATACATCTATATGGGAAATGTGTTTTTGATGAAAATGATATTTTTAATTAAAAACAAATTTTCCAAGTGTCCAACAAGTTTTTAATGCTTCATCTAAGCAATAAATAATGAATTAGAATTTTTTCTGCTTATAGGACAAAATAAAAAATAATTATGAGGGAAGATTTATAGAGTAGACCAACAAATATAAAGTAATATTAAATGTATTTTCCAAGGCATTTTTTACTAGTAGAAATACTTTCTATAATGATAATTTCAAACAATTTTGTCACAAAAATCAAACTGAGAGGAAAAACTTTATCCAGCTCCTATGAGTTTTGTAGAGGAATTTTCATAAGAATCATTGGGAAGATTTTTTTCTTTTTAACTTTTTAAATTATTTTTAATTGTGGTAAAGTGCACTTATAAAATTTACAATCTTAACCATTTTTAAGTGTTCAGTTCATAAGTACATTCATACTCATTGATTCTTGTACATCCAATCTCCAGAACGTTTTTCAGTTTCCAAAACTGAAACTCTATGCCCATTAAACAACTCCCTATTCTCCCCTGCCCATAGTCTCTAGCAACCATCCTTCTACTTTCTGTTCCTATGAATTTAACTACTCATGTTCCTCAGATAAGTGGAATCATACTACACTTGTCTTTTTATGACTGATTTCTTTCACTTAGCATAATGTCCTCAAGGTTCATCCATGTTGTAGCACATGTCAGAATTTTCTTCCTTTTTAAGGCAAAAAAAAAATTTCGTTATATATCCACCACATTTTGTTTAGCCATTCATCAGATGGACACTTGAATTGTTTCTGCATTTTGGCTATTGTGGCTACTGTTTCTATGAACATGGGTGTCCAATCTGACTCTGATTTCATTTTTTATGGGTATATACCTAGAGGTGGAATTGCTGAAGCATACAGTAATTCTATCTGTAAGTAAGACATCTACTCCTAAGAAACCAGAAAATAACACATGTTGGCAAGGATTTGGAAAAATCTGAACACTTGTGTATGGTACATGGGGATGTCAAATGGTGCTGCTGCTGTGGAAAACAGGATTTGTTCCAGGAGGGGTTTTTTTGTTGATCTTTTTAAATTTTCTACATGGACAATCATGTCATCTGTGGACAAAGACAGTATTCCTTCTTCTTTCCCAATTGACACACCTTTCCTTTCCCTTTCTTTTCATGTTGCATTAGATGAACTTAAATACAATACTGAAAAGAAATTAGGAAACATCCTTGTTTTATACTTGATCTTAGGGAAAAAAAAACCTTCAAGTTACTCATAATTAAGTATGATATTAGCAGTAGGTTCTTTCTAGATATTCTTTATCAAAATGAGGAAGTTCCCCTCATTGCTAGTTTACTGAGAGTTTTTATTAGGAATGGGTATTGATTTTTTAAAATAATTTTTCTGCCTCTATTGATAAATCAAGTGATTTTTCTTTTTTAGTCTGCTGATGTGATGGATTACAGTTAGTTGATTTTTGAATACTGAATCAGCCTTGCAATTTTGGGATAAATCTCACTTGGTCATGGAGTATAATTCTTTTTATATTTTATTGAATTCAATTTCCTAATATTTTGTTGATGATTTTTACATCTAGTTCATAAGAAATATTGGTCTGTAGTTTTCTTTTCTTGGAATATCTCTGTCTCATTTTGGTATTAGGGTAATACTGGCCTCATAGAATGAGTTAAGAAGTATTCCCTCTGTTGCTATCCTATGAAAGAGATAGTACGGAATTGCTATAATTTCTTCCTTAAAAATTTTGGAGGGGGGACCTTCAAGATGGTGGAGGAGTAAGACGTGGAGATCACCTTCCTCCCCACAAATACATCAAAAATACATCTACATGTGGAACAACTCCTACAGAACACCTACTGAACGCTGGCAAAAGACCTCAGACTTCCCAAAAGGCAAGAAACTCCCCATGTACCTGGGTAGGGAAAAGAAAAAACACAGACAAAAGAATAGGGACGTGACCTGCACCTCTGGGAGGGAGCTGTGAAGGAGGAAAGGTTTCCATACACTAGGAAGCCCCTTCACTGGCAGAGATGGGGGGTGGCGCGGGGGGAAGCTTCGGGGCCATGGAGGAGAGCGCATCAACAGGGGTGCGGAGGGCAAAGTGGAGAGATTCCCACACAGAGGATAGGTGCCAACCAGCACTCACCAGCCTGAGAGGCTTTTCTGCTCACCCGCCGGGGCGGGTGGGGGCTGGGAGCTGAGGCTCAGGCTTCGGAGGTCAGATCCCAGGGAGAGGACTGGAGTTGGCTGTGTGAACACAGCCTGAAGGGGGCTAGAACACCACAGCTAGCCAGGAAGGGGTCTGGGGAAAAGTCTGGATCTGCCTAAGAGGCAAGAGACCATTGTTTTGGAGTACGCGAGGAGAGGGGATTCAGAGCACCACCTAAACAAGCTCCAGAGATGGGCGCCAGCCATGGCTATCAGTGTGGACACCAGAGACGGGCATGAGACTCTAAGGCTGCTGCTGCAGCCGCCAAGAAGCCTGTGTGCAAGCACAGGTCACTATCCACACCTCCCCTCCCGAGAGCCTGTGCAGCCCGCTACTGCCAGGGTCCCATGATCGAGGGACAACTTTCCCAGGAGAACACAAGGCACCACAGTCTGTTGCAATGTCATGATGGTCTCTGCTGCCGCAGGCTCGCCCCACATTCCATACCCCTCCCTCCCCGCAACCTGAGTGAGCCAGAGCCCATAAACCAGCTGCTCTTTTAACCCCCTCTTGTCTGAGCGGTGAACGGATGCCCTCAGGCAACCTACATGCAGAGGCAGGGGCCAAATCCAAAGTGGAACCCCAGGACCTGTGCGAACAAAAAAGAGAAAGGGAAATTTTTCCCAGCAGCCTCAGGAGCAGTGGATTAAATCTCCACAATCAACCTGATGTATCCTGCCTCTGTGGAATACCTGAGAAGACAATGAATCATCCCAAAATTGAGGCGGTGGACTTTGGGAGCAACTGGAGACTTGGGGTTTGCTTTCTTCATCTAATTTGTTTCTGGTTTTATGTTTATCTTAGTTTAGTATTTAGAGCTTATTATCTAAACTAACATAAACATAAAACCAGAAACAGATGGAGAAAGCAAACCCCAAGTCTCCAGTTGCTCACAAAAGCAAATGACAATGAAAACACCATGACCCAAAACCTATGGGATGCAGCAAAAGCACTTCTAAGAGGGAAGTGTATAGCAATAAAATCCTACCTCAAGAAACAAGAATCATCTCAAATAAATAACCTAATCTTACACCTAAAGCAATTAGAGAAAGAAGAACAAAAAACCCCCAAAGTTAGCAGAAGGAAAATAATCATAAAGATCAGATCAGAAATAAATGAAAAAGAAATGAAGGAGACAATAGCAAAGATCAATAAAACTAAAAGCTGGTTCGTTGAGAAGGTAAACAAAATTGATAAACCATTATCCAGACTCATCAAGGAAAAGAGGGAAAAGACTCAAATCAATAGAATTAGAAATGAAAAAGAAGTAACAACTGACACTGCAGAAATACAAAGGATCATGAGAGATTACTATAGGCAACTATATGCCAATAAAATGGACAACCTGGAAGAAATGGACAAATTCTTAGAAATGCACAACTTCTGAGACTGAACCAGGAAGAAATAGAAAATATAAACAGACAGATCACAAACACTGAAATTGAAACTGTGATTAAAAATCTTCCAACAAACAAAGCCCGGGACCAGATGGTTTCACAGGGGAATTCCATCAAACATTTAGAGAAGAGCTAACACCTATCCTTCTCAAACTCTTCCAAAGTGTAGCAGAGGGAGGAACACTCTCAAACTCATTCTAAGAGGCGACCATCACCCTGATGCCAAAACCAGACAAAGATGTCACAAAAAAAGAAAACTACAGGCCAATATCACTGATGAACATAGAGGCAAAAATCCTCAACAAAATACTAGCGAACAATCCAACAGCACGTTAAAAGGATCATACCCCATGATCAAGTGTGGTTTATCCCACTAATGCAAGGATTCTTCAATATACACAAATCAATCAATATGATAAACTGTATTAACAAATTGAAGGAGAAAAACCATATGATCATCTCAATAGATGCAGAAAAAACTTTCGACAAAATTCAACACGCATTTATGATAAAAACCCTCCAATAAGTAGGCATCGAGGGAACTTACCTCAACATAATAAAGGCCATATATGACAAACCCACAGTGAACGTTATTCTCAATGGTGAAAAGCTGAAACCATTTCCACTAAGATCAGGAACAAGACAAGTTTGACAACTCTCACCACTATTATTCAACATAGTTTTGTAAGTTTTAGCCACAGCAATCAGAGAAGAAAAAGAAATAAAAGAAATCCAAATTGGGAAAGAAGAAGTAAATTGTCACTTTTTGCAGATGACATGACACTATACATAGAGAATTGTAAAGATGCTACCAGAAAACTACTAGAACTAATCATTGAATTTGGTATAAAGTAGCAGGGTACAAAATTAATGCACAGAAATCTCATGCATTCCTATATACTAATGATGAGAAATCTGAAAGAGAAATTAAAGAAACAGTCCCATTTACCATTACAACAAAGAGAATAAAATACCTAGGAATAAACCTACCTAAGGACACAAAAGACCTGTATGCAGAAAGCTACTGATGAAAGAAATTAAAGATGATAAAAACAGATGGAGAGATATACCATGTTCTTGGATTGGAAGAATAAAATTGTGAAAATGACTATGCTACCCAAAGCAATCTACAGAATCGGTGCAATCCCTATCAAACTACCAAAGGCATTTTTCAGAGAACTAAAACACAAAATGTCACAATTTGTATGGAAACATAAAAGACCCCGAAAAGCCAAAGCAATCTTGAGAAAGAAAAACAGAGCTGGAGGAATCAGGCTCCCTGAATTCAGACTATACTTCAAAGCTACCATCATCAAGACAGTATGGTACTGGCACAAAAACAGATATAGAGATCAATGGAACAGGATAGAAAGCCCAGAGATAAACCCACGCACATATGGTCACCTTATTTTTGATAAAGGAGGCAAGAATATACAATGGAGAAAAGACAGCCTCTTCAATAAGTGGTGCTGGAAAACTGGACAGCTACATGTAAAAGAATGAAATTAGAACACTCCCTGACACCATACACAAAAATAAACTCACAATGGATTAAAGGCATAAATGTAAAGTCAGACACTATAAAACTCTTACAGGAAACACAGGCAGAACACTCTATGATATAAATCACAGCAAGAGCCTTTTTCACCCACCTCCTAGGGAAATGGAAATGAAAACAAAAATAAACAAATGGGACCTAATGAAACTTAAATGCTTTTGCACAGCAAAGGAAACCATAAACAAAACGAAAAGACAACCCTCAGAGTGGGAGAAAATATTTGCAAATGAAGCAACTGACAAAGGATTAATCTCCAAAATATACAAACAGCTCATGTAGTTCAATATCAATAAAACAAACAACCCAATCCAAATATAGGCAGAAGACCTAAATTGACATTTCTCCAAAGATAATACAGATTGCCAACAAACACAAGAAAGGATGCTCAACATCACTAATCATTAGAGAAATGCAAATCAAAACTACAATGAGGTATTACCTCACACCTGTCAGAATGTCCATCATCAAAAAATCTAGAGGAATCAGGCTCCCAGACTTCAGACTATACTACAAAGCTACAGTTATCAAGACGGTATGGTACTGGCACAAAAACAGAAAGATAGATCAATGGAACAGGATAGAAAGCCCAGAGATAAACCCACGCACATATGGTCACCTTATCTTTGACAAAGGAGGCAGAAATGTACAGTGGAGAAAGGACAGCCTATTCAATAAGTGGTGCTGGGAAAACTGGACAGCTACATGTAAAAGTATGAAATTAGATCACTCCCTAACACCGTACACAAAAATAAGCTCAAAATGGATTAAAGACCTAAATGTAAGGCCAGAAACTATCAAACTCTTAGAGGAAAACATAGGCAGAACACTCTATGACATAAATCACAGCAAGGTCCTTTTTGACCCACCTCCTAGAGAAATGGAAATAAAAACAAGAGTAAACAAATGGGACCTAATGAAACTTAAAAGCTTTTGCGCAGCAAAGGAAACCATAAAGAAGACCAAAAGACAACCCTCAGAATGGGAGAAAATATTTGCAAATGAAGCAACGGACAAAGGATTGATCTCCAAAATTTATAAGCAGCTCATGCAGCTTAATAACAAAAAAACAAACAACCCAATCCAAAAATGGGCAGAAGACCTAAATAGACATTTCTCCAAAGAAGATATACAGACTGCCAACAAACACATGAAAGAATGCTCAACATCACTAATCATGAGAGAAATGCAAATCAAAACTACAATGAGATATCATCTCACACCAGTCAGAATGGCCATCATCAAAAAATCTAGAAACAATAAATGCTGGAGAGGGTGTGGAGAAAAGGGAACCCTCTTACACTGTTGGTGGGAATGTAAATTGATACAGCCACTGTGGAGAACAGTATGGAGGTTCCTTAAAAAGCTACAAATAGAACTACCATATGACCCAGCAATCCCACTACTGGGCATATACCCTGAGAAAACCATAATTCAAAAAGAGTCATGTACCAAAATGTTCATTGCAGCTCTATTTACAATAGCCCAGAGATGGAAACAACCTAAGTGTCCATCATCGGATGAATGGATAAAGAAGATGTGGCACATATATACAATGGAATATTACTCAGCCATAAAAAGAGACGAAATTGAGCTGTTTGTAATGAGGTGGATAGACCTAGAGTCTGTCATACAGAGTGAAGTAAGTCAGAAAGAGAGAGACAAATACCGTATGCTAACACATATATATGGAATTTAAAAAAAAAAATGTAATGAAAAACCTAGGGGTGAAACAGGAATAAAGACACAGACTTACTAGAGAATGGACTTGAGGCTATGGGGAGGGGGAAGGGTAAACGGTGACAAAGCGATAAAGAGGCATGGACATATATACACTACCAAACGTAAGGTAGATAGCTAGTGGGAAGCAGCCGCATAGCACAGGGAGATCAGCTCGGTGCTTTGTGACCGCCTGGAGGGGTGGGATAGGGAGGGTGGGAGGGAGGGAGACGGTAGCGGGAAGAGATATGGGAATATATGTATATATATAACTGATTCATTTTGTTGTGAAGCTGAAACTAACATACCATTGTAAAGCAATTATACTCCAATAAAGATGTTAAAAATAAAATAAAATAAAATAAAATATACTTCTAAAAGTAGGGAATAAAATTTTGTAAATAAAATTAATCCATACAAAAAAAAAATCTACAAACAATAAATGTTGGAGAGGGTGTGGAGAAAAGGGAACCCTCTTGTACTGTTGGTCAGAGTGTAAATTGATACAGTCGCTACAGAGAACAATATGGAGGTTCCTTAAAAAACTAAAAATAGAACTACCATATGACCCAACAATCCCACTACTGGGCATATACCCAGAGAAAACCAAAATTCAAAGAGTCAAGTATCACAATGTTCATTGCAACTCTATTTACAATAGCCAGGACATGGAAGCAACCTAAGTGTCCATTGACAGATGAATGGATAAAGATGTGGCACATATATACAATGGAATATTACTCAGCCACATAAAGAAATGAAATTGAGTTATTTGTGGTGAGGTGGATGGACCTAGAGATTGTCATACAGAGTGAAGTCAGAAAAAGAAGAACAAATACCATATTCTAACACATATATATATGAAATCTTAAGGAAAAAAAAAAGGTTCTGAAGAACCTAGGGGCAGGGCAGGAATAAAGATGCAGACATATACAATGGACTTGAGGACACGGGGAGGGGGAAGGATAAGCTGGGACGAAGTGAGAGTGTGGCATGGACATAATATACACTACCAAATGTAAAAGAGATAGCTAGAGGGGAAGCAGCCGCATAGCACAGGGAGATCAGCTCGGTGCTTTGTGTTCACCTAGAGGGGTGTGATAGGGATGGTAGGAAGGAGACGCAAGAGGGAGGAGGAATGGGGATATATGTATATGTATAGCTGATTCACTTTGCTATACAGCAGAAACTGACAAACCCTTGTAAAGCAATTATACTCCAATAAAGATGTTAAAAAATAAAAATGAGACTAAAATGAAAAAATATTTTTGGAGAATTCACTGATAAATTCAACTGTGCCTAGTTCTTTCTGTTTTGATTAATTTCTTTAATAGGTATTGGCCTATTTAGACTGTATATATCTTCCTGTGTTAATTTTTTCAAATCGTCTCTTTCTAGGAATTGGTGCATTTCATCTAGGTTATCAAATCAGTGGGCATAGAGCTGTTCATTGTATTGTTTCATTATCCTTTTAATGTCCATAAAATTTGTTGTGCTGTGCCTTTTTTCATTTTTTTTTATATTAGTAATTTGTGTCTTCTCTTTTTTCTTAGCCTGGCTACAGGTACTTAGATTTGATTGATCTTTTCAAAGAGCTAGCTTTTTAAAAATTATTTCAAATTTATGATTTTTGATTACAGTATTATCAAAATTTTACATGCACATAGTTTAAAGTTAGTTTTACAAAGCTTGTTTGAAAAACAGCATCCCTTCCCCCACTATTTCCCATCCTCAGAGGAAAACACTTCCAACTCTTAATGCTATTTCTTTTAGTATTTGCCTCTATGTCTCTAAGTTATATGCTTAAGTTGCTCATTTTAAAAATTGTGGTAAAATATACATAAATTTTGTGGTAAAATATACATAAGATTTGACAACCCTCAGAATGGGAGAAAATATTTGCAAATGAAGCAACGGACAAAGGATTAATCTCCAAAATTTATAAGCAGCTCATGCAGCTTAATAACAAAAAAACAAACAACCCAATCCAAAAATGGGCAGAAGACCTAAATAGACATTTCTCCAAAGAAGATATACAGACTGCCAACAAACACATGAAAGAATGCTCAACATCACTAATCATTACAGAAATGCAATCAAAACTACAATGAGATATCATCTCACACCAGTCAGAATGGCCATCATCAAAAAATCTAGAAACAATAAATGCTGGAGAGGGTGTGGAGAAAAGGGAACCCTCTTACACTGTTGGTGGGAATGTAAATTGATACAGCCACTGTGGAGAACAGTATGGAGGTTCCTTAAAAAGCTACAAATAGAACTACCATATGACCCAGCAATCCCACTACTGGGCATATACCCTGAGAAAACCATAATTCAAAAAGAGTCATGTACCAAAATGTTCATTGCAGCTCTATTTACAATAGCCCAGAGATGGAAACAACCTAAGTGTCCATCATCGGATGAATGGATAAAGAAGATGTGGCACATATATACAATGGAATATTACTCAGCCATAAAAAGAGACGAAATTGAGCTATTTGTAATGAGGTGGATAGACCTAGAGTCTGTCATACAGAGTGAAGTAAGTCAGAAAGAGAGAGACAAATACCGTATGCTAACACATATATATGGAATTTAATAAAAAAAAATGTCATGAAAAACCTAGGGATGAAACAGGAATAAAGACACAGACTTACTAGAGAATGGACTTGAGGCTATGGGGAGGGGGAAGGGTAAACGGTGACAAAGCGATAAAGAGGCATGGACATATATACACTACCAAACGTAAGGTAGATAGCTAGTGGGAAGCAGCCGCATAGCACAGGGAGATCAGCTCGGGGCTTTGTGACCGCCTGGAGGGGTGGGATAGGGAGGGTGGGAGGGAGGGAGACGCAAGCGGGAAGAGATATGGGAACATATGTATATATATAACTGATTCATTTTGTTGTGAAGCTGAAACTAACATACCATTGTAAAGCAATTATACTCCAATAAAGATGTTAAAAAAAAAAAAAAAGAAACTGGAGCAACCTAATAATTTTTTAGGTCACAGGGTACAACTCATTGAATAGGAAAAGAGACCAACATCTTGATTATGTCCCTGAAGAAGGTAACAACTGAGTGTTTTGATTAACGTATTCCTTAGTGAGTAGAGGTTAAACATCCCAACATATGAAAAGACTTAGTAGGAAATAGAGCACACATCACTCTGTAACTGACATTTGGGAAGTGCATATGTACGCTGCACCACCTGTACCGCTGCCTTCCCTGTAGCAAAACCAATTTAGTTTTCTTTGGACAATCTCATAAAAAAAAAAAAATTGTGGTAAAATATACATAAGATTTACCATTTTAAGTGCACAGGTAAGTGGAATTAAGTATATTCACATTGTTGTATAATCATTACTCCTCTCCATCTCCAGAATTCTCTTCATCATCCCAAACTGAAACTCTGTACACATTAAACAATAAGTATTGCCTACCCCCAGGCCTTAGTAACCTCAGTTCTGCTTTCTGCCTCTATGTATTTAATTATTCTAGGAACTTCATGTAAGTGGAATCATACGATATTTTTCAATTAGTGTCCGGCTTATTTCACTGGTGTCATGTCCTCAAGGATCATCCATGTTGTAGCATGTGTCAGAATTTCTTTTCTTTTTTAAAATATTTATTGGGGTATAGTTGATTTACAATATTGTGTTATTTTCAGGTGTACAGCACAGTGAAACAGATATAAATACACGTATATCTACTCTTTTTTAGATTCTTTTCCCATACAGGCCATTACAGAGTACTGAGTAGAGTTCCCTGTGCTATATAGTAGGTCCTTATTAGTTATCTATTTTACATATAGTAGTATATATATGTCAATCCCAATCTCCCCATTTATCCCTCCCTCCACTCACCCCCCCAGTAACCATAAATTTGTCTTCTATATCCATGACTCTTCTCAAAGAACCAGCTTTTGATTTAATTTTCTCTGTTGATTTCTTGTTTTAAATTTCATTTATGTCTGCTCAAATCCTTATTTATTTTCTTCCGCTTATTTTAAAATTAATTTGCCCTTCTTTTTTAGTTCCTAAGTTGAAAACTTAGATTATTGATTTTAGATCTTCCTTCTTTTCTAATATATGCATTCAATGCGATAAATTTCCTTCTAAGCACTGTTTTGCTGCATTCCACACATCATAATAAGCTGTGTTTTCATTTTCATTTAATTCAAAATATTTTAAAATTTTTCTTGAGATTTCTCCTTTGATGAGATCTGGGTTGGAGAACAGGGTCAGTTTCTGAAAGCTAGGCAAAGGATGTGATTTTTCTAAGCCACTGTTGACTTTCTGCTCACCCATTCTTGATTGTTTTGGTTATATAAGAAAATACTTAAGTTATACAGCTAATAGCAACATCTCACTGCTGACTCTGGCCTTGTGGACCACTGTGGTAAATGCAACCACTTTTCCTTTCATTTCAGAATCCTACTGTCACCAAGCTCCATCTTACAGCAGAATCTTTATTGTCGACAGACGACCAACGAATTACACCTCACACTTAGCTTCTCTATGATGCTGGGACACTCTATTCATCACATTTTTATAGCATTAGTGAAGTGACTGGCGTCCTGAAGATCTGAGTCAACTGGTTGATTTCCTGTTCTTAAAGCACAAATCCATTCTAATAGGCTCAGCAGTTTATTGTTTCTTTCTCAAAACTCTGGCACAGTTATGATGTCTCCTTTCTCTCTCTCTTATATCCTACATACTATACATTCATACACAAATACACACACACATATAAACA
This sequence comes from Leucopleurus acutus, assembly GCF_964270905.1. Lineage (NCBI taxonomy): Eukaryota > Metazoa > Chordata > Mammalia > Artiodactyla > Delphinidae > Leucopleurus > Leucopleurus acutus. The sequence goes on from NC_139143.1 coordinate 12,625,243, forward strand.
TATTTGCATGAGGCCTTTGGCTGTTTCAAAGCTTAATGGAGGCCATTCCAATTCCAACAGTTAGGTTTGGCTACATGGCCACTTGCAAGGATGTTAAATCCTGAATCATAGTGGTTTAAGAAAGAATGTTGGTGAAAGCCACACATGCATACACACACACATACACAGTTATAACCTGTGCAAAATAAAGATCGATTCTGCCTCATCTTTGCCTTGTGATGGATGGCACTGCTGTTGATTAGAATGATGGAAATGAATATGTGGTCAAAGGAACTAGCAAAAGACTCCGTGGTGTTCTGATAAGTGATTTCCTACACAGATTAACATAAATGATCCTGTATCCGACAGAATGAGGCAGATTTTACTCTAATAAAGTATCTCAACATTTAAATGGCTCAAAACAACAAAGTTCATTTTTGACTCATATTCCATGTCCATCCCATGTCAGCTGGAGGCTGAAATCCTTGCAGTGTTCAACTGGGGATGGAAACAGAGAAACCTCCACCATCTGGACCTCGGCTGTTGCTGAAGCAGGGGAAGGAAACTCTTTAAATCACTAACTGGCCCATATTGGCTTCTGCTTATAGTTTATTGGCTAAAGCAGGTGTCATGACTGTGCCTCACTTAAATATGGAGGAGAGATGCAGTCCTCCTAGGCATCTGGAATAAAAGCAGTGGGAAATATTGGTGAGGACAGGGTAACATCTACTATAAGATCTGTATATTGTGGAATCTAACTTCTAACTCTACTAGACTAGCAAAGTATTTTAAGAAAAGTTAATTCATTACTTTATATTAATATTATAAACATAAATTTTCAAAAACAAAGATTGAATATTTCCTGGCACTAAAAAAAGAGACCTTTTTCCTCTCTTCCTTTTCTTGGAGCGCTTCCTTGAGAAAACTTCTACTTGTAAACCTTTTTTCTGTTTCTTTGATATGTAAGCAATACTTTAATACTTTGTAAAAGCTAAACAAACCTCTTATTAGTTTTACAACTCCAGAGCCATCTCTTTGAAATGTAAACATTAAAGAAGATAGAGAGCATCCCCACATTGGAACTATCTGCTTGTCATAAAGGCGGGTGAAGTTTTTTTTGTTTTTGTAGATAAAAGCAATTAACTAACACAGATGGCCACCCCATTATCAGGTGAATTTCAGATGAACTATATAAAGCAAATGGTGTTGTCAAGTCATCTCATATGAGGACAAGTTATCACTTATCTCGAGGACGTGCATGTAATGGATTGTATCTGCCTGGCTCTATTCAGGGGTGAGATTTCATTCTATCTTTGCAATTTCATTAACAGATTGCCTGTGATGCACGTAATAGTCTGGCTTAAGGCTTATTCAAGAATAAAAAATGGTTTCTTTCTTTTCTACATTTGTTGAGAGCTTTTTCTGGTTTGGAAGAAATTTTTATTTTTCATTTTTCCCCAACAGAATGGAAGTTGTGTATGTATGTATGTATGTCTAGGAGGCAAGAACTACTAATGGTTTTGAAAATGAAGTTTCAATGTACATGACTTCTCAGTAAGAAATTTATTTCCTCTTAATATCACTAGTCTTGTACACACTGCATGTGTACTAAGAGCACAGTAATAATATGAGTCTAAAGTATTCTAAGTAAAATTACAGAAGTCTAATGTGTGCATATATTAGTAAACTACTATGTATAAGCAGAAGAAATAACAAGAGTGGTGTTCATGATTATATTAATACTCAGTGCATAATTTATGTTAGATTTATACAAAAAAAGCACATACATGGGTAAAGAATGCATGCATTGTCAAAGGTTATATGTGTATTGCATACACAATTCGGGTATGTATGTACTCTACCTACACAAGAATATATTTGAAGATTTTATGTAACCTGACACAAATTATTATTTTCTGATCATCATTATAACTATCATTATTGTTACTATTATGATCCTTGCTTATGACTAAATATATAGTAATATTATTACTGCTATTATATATTTAGTCATAAGCAAGGATAATAACAATAACAATGATAATGAGAGAGATTTATAAAGCAAAATAATGTGTTACCAAATTGTAAAGCAAATATATCTTAGGATAAGAATTAGGTTACAGATTTCTTTTACTCCAGAGTACACTATTCCTTTGTTGCCTATTATAGAAGAATGTGTCTACTTCTTTGATAAGCAGAAAAATTTCCCCCTAAAGCCTAATTCCTAGAACCTGTCAATATGCTGCCTTAAATGCCAAGAGTACTTTGCAGATGTGATTAATGTAAGGATTTTGAGATGGCAAGTTCATCTTGGATTATCCAGGTGGGTCGAATGAAACCACAAGAGTTCTTACAAGGGAAAGAGGGACACAGGAGAATTAGTGTCAGGGAAGGTGCTGTGATGGTGGAAGCAGAGGTCATATTCAGAGGGAGAGATTTGAAGATGCTATGATGTTGGCCTTGAACATGGAGGATGGAGCCATAAGCCAACAAATAGTGGTGTCCTCCAGAAGCTGAAAAAGGCAAGGAAACAGATTCTTCTTTAGAGCCTCCAGAAGGAAGGCAACCATACTGACATCTTGATGTTAGCCCAGTGAACACCGTTTAGACTTCTGACCTCCAGGACTTTAGGATAAATATGTATTGCTTTAAGCTCCTGTGTTTGTGGTAATTTGTTCCAGAAGCAACAGAGAGCTAATACATAGGTGGCTGAATATCACCCATATACATTTTCCATGTGCTCTTCTCTCAGCACCAACATCCCCTTTGCCTTCCAAAGCTCTGCCCAATAATCATCTCACTTGTTCTTTAGCTTCTATTTGGATCGGCACATTGGAGAGCGCCAACAGGAGATTCTGAGCAGGAACTGGAGAGTGAATTTGAAGTGGTTATTCTGTCAGCTCCCCCTTGTCAGTTCACCACATATGGGCTATATTCTTCCACTGAACGCCAAGGCTTAGCTTATGTGGCCCGCTTGTCAGAGCTCTTAGTGTTTTGCTTACCATCTCTCCCCTCTCCTTTCCTCTTCATGTCTAGCGGTCACCTCCCCGATGTGACTGGACCACGTCCTACATTATTCTTTAGGTGGTTTCACTACACTGGGCTTGAATCCTTGTAAAACGTGCTTGGGTTGGACAGAGTGGTCTGTACACCTGTAAAATGGTAGCACCTTCAAATTGTATCCTAAATTCAACTACTGTCCTCCTGCTACCACCACTGGCCTTCAGCATTTGTAACTTGGAGTAACTTGCCTAAAGTTCTATGTACTTGTTTTCTCTGCCTGGATCTTATGCCCTAGATTCAGAACATTCCACCGCAGTTAATATTGATGATTTACATTTACATAGGTAAGTACTTTTTATACATGACTTTATTTCATTCCAGTCTGGATCTTCCTCAAGGTGCTGAAACAGGAGAAATGGATTTTATGATCGGTTCTTCTTCTATACCAAGTTGCTGCTGCTTTAAACCAAGGTTTATTGTCCATTTGTTTCATGCCAAATGAAGTTCTTGGACCAGTTTATTAGCTTCTTTTTTTTTTTTCTATACTCTACCAAGTAACGAGACTCAAATAACTATGTAAGTTCATTAATCTCATAAAGCAATTAGTGTAAAATCCAATGACTGTTAAATTATTTCAAAACGAATTAGTTACAACATAACATTTAATTTTCATGATAACCCTCATTTATTTACACAATATGATAATTTCGATTAAATAAATGAAAAGATGTATTAAATAGAGCAGCCGAAACTTGTTTGTCTCTTGTAAAAGTGCCTTCTGTGACCTGGCGTGAAGCGAATTAACGTATAGAAGACATTTAGTACCCCGTCTGCAAAGAGCAAGCAGTCGTAAATTGTGATTCCCCCGTCTTTCATCCACTGTAGATAGTCACCGTGGCTTGTTAAAAATGACGTGAAACTCCATTCTATTGTATTCTAAAGAGGTCTCCTTTCATTTAACTCTTGTGTAAAAAAAAAAGCAAAAAGATAACCTCTAGAAATCCCTCTAATATTTCTCTCTCTTTCTGAGCTTATTTCAGCTGATAATATTTAGACCACTCTAGGATTGAAGACGATGCCGTAGAGTAAGGGGAAGATGGCTAGGTAGGAATGAGATGTGGGAATAATCCACAGTGCTGTTCAATTTCTTTCGCATGTCTTCAATTAATCAAAATATTTATTAAGCTCTTCTGCTCTGATGTAGATTAAGAGGGATATACTATTATGGCACCTTAGATTGTAGAAAGACGATGATTACAATGTACGATTACTATAACGAGCTGCATACACATTCAATGAGAAGAACAGGCTCCTACTTAACCAATAACTTACCATTTTAAGTCTTGATTTCCTCCTTTATAGTATGAATTATGGTGAATGAGGTGACTGTAACAATGATCACATACTTATATTTAACTCGTGATGTGAGTCATAGCTGACATGACTATAAAAATCCAATAGAGTAATACATGTATAAGAACGCTGTTAACTATAGAGTAATTCATGTGCTGCTTATAAATACTGGTTTGCTATTTTTAAGAAATGTTTAGTTAGTTGAATAAAAACTAATCTGGAAAAATATTTTAAATAAGGTTTTGGTTTTCATTGACACTATTTGGATTGCAAGGGTATGGAATTTGGCTGGAGAAAGTGGATGGCAGAATAGATAAGAGTGAAAATGCAATTATGTAATATTTTCCTGGTTTCTATTAAAAATGCATGCATTATTTAAAATTTACATATAGTTCTGTTTCCCACCATGATGAAGCAGTGTGTCTCAGCCTTACCCTTCGGCTACGAACAACTATAAAACCTGAGAACACAGTGGCCAGGTTCAAACACTGTACGACTTACAGCACAGGAATATGATTCTTGAGAAAAGGAAAATGTGTGAGGGAAGTTCCAGATTTCTGCCTGGGTCAATTTCCAAATAGAGAGCAAATAAATACAGCCTAATTAGAGGATCAGAGAGCTGTAGTATAGCTTAGTCAAAAGACAGAGTTAGGAGTTCAGAGCTAATGAAGCAGCTGGAATTTTCAGGACAGGGTCCTGTGGAAAGGAAACTTCACAAAGAAAGAGCTCAGGAAATCTGCACCGGGATCTCCTCCTGTCTTTTGTTGAATATGCACAGTCCTATGAGTCCTGCCTGAAAACTGTTACCAGTGGCCTGTGAATGAACGGAGATTCAGGAGCATGAATACAGCTGGGAGAAATTAGAATTCTGACCAGCAAGAGTGGAATGACCTCACAGAACATACCAGGCATTCAACTGAGACCCAAGAAATACCATACTTTAGGAGGAAGGCTAAGCTAGCCCCTGGAGGGAAAGTATGTCCCCCAGGAGACATTTGGAAAAGTCTGGACACATTTTGCGGTTGTCACAACTTGGAGGATGCTATTGGCATGTAGCGTGTAGAGGCCTGAGATGCTGTTAAACATTCTGCAATGAATAGGACAGCCCCTAAAATGAAGAATCTTCCAGACCAAAATGTCATTGGTCTGGAAGATTCTTTCTCGAGGCTGAGAAACACTGCTGTAATAGAAGGCTTACTATAGACACATCCAACAAAGCAAGAAAATTTAGATTCCTAACAACGTATCATCCCTAATTTCCTCTACACAATAAAAATCCTAGATGTGTGAGAAAGCAGGAAACCGGGGCCCAGTCCATTATAAAGTGTCAATAGAAACCCCTTAGGCTCTAGAACTGTGAGAAATAAATGTGTGATGTTTAAGTCACCCTGTTTATGCTATTTTGTTATAGCAGCCCAATCTAAGACAGGGACTAGAATTTATTTCCATATCAAGTGTACATACACCCACTCTCTCTGTATGTGTGTATGAGAGTCCAATAACGCTGAAAGCCTGGTGATGCTAAGGAACTCTTCTAAGTCTTCTTCATGTGATTTTCTCTATAGCAGTAAGTGGCTTCCCTGACATTCCACTGGTTAAGACCCAGCTCTCCCAATGCAGGGGGCCCAGGTTCAATCACTGGTTGGGGAACTAAGATCCTGCATGCCAATTGCTGTGGCCTAAAAAATAAATAAAAATAAAAAATATAGCAGCAAGTGGCAAAAATCATCCTCAAGATGAGAAGATGAACCACTCTGATATGAGGGTCAGACAGGACTCATCAAACCCCACTGCTAAATACTAATGTTTACACCTAGCGCCACTCAGGAGCATGTTATATGAAGGGAGCTAGAAGGGAATATCACTCTGGAGAGTGGACATTCTGGGTTACCCCTCCATGCTCACTGTTTAAAACCATATCACGATAGAGCAAAGTGCTCAAATCTTTCAACCTAAATTTCTAATTCCTCACCTGTTGGGCTTAGCACGGCGGTGCAGACATCATGAAGCACTGTGCTCTCCACTGCTATTTCATACAATCTGGCATGGCTCCACCTCTCTCTCTCTCCCTCCCACTATCTCCATACAAATTCTAAGGGGCAGAGTAGGTGTTCTTAATATTGCACTTTTTATTTCTCTCAGTATATCAATGCAAATTTCCTACTGATTCCCCTAAGATCTCTCAAACACTTTGGAAGAAAGGTGTTGCTTTGCTTTATCTTTTTGAATGACTTAATTCCTACATTAAGAGGAGTACTTATTCCCCATAATAGCCTTACTTATTGCTTCCTACTTATGTGACTATTTAGGTAAATTAACCCACTAATCTATTGATGGGGTTTCTCCAAGACCAAACCTCCAAAAAACAGAAAACAAAACTCAAGGCTGCAGTTTTACAGTAATCACCAATAAAAATTGTTAAATCACCTTAGAAAAATAGACTTTGAACTTTACTATTGCTTCTTGTATATAGAATTAATAATGAAAATTGAATTTGAAACTGGCATGATGATTTTGTTATATAATAATCATCATGATGAAACATCATAGACACACATATATACACACATAAATATGCATGCATTTATTTTTATCTCTTCTAAAGTAGGCAGTTTGTTTTCAGAGCAAACGCGTGCAAATTATCACTTAGTGTGGGTGAGTTAACTCCAGTCACTCTAAGTCAGCAATGGGCTGTGCGAGGCTACAGGGTGGCATTATTATTTTCTGTCAAACTCCTACAGGTGCTTGACGATAAATAATATGTTATTTTATTTAACGTCTTCTATTTTAAGCACAGATTAACTAGAGATATTTAGAAGAATACCATCTTACGGTAAAGCACTTCTTACCGAGGTGGAAGTGAACTAGAGTTTAGGAGGTTGATAAGAGAGAGCAGGTCTGTGTCTGCCTCACCAGTTTTAAGAATCTATGAAATGTTTCCTTTGGCAGAGGAATCTGGTTCTTCTAATAGGCAGCAATAGATGTGTATATACATAATCATCTTCTTCTTTGCTAAAGTAAATGTAGAAAAGGAAAAAAAAAGAACTGGCATTCTACAGGGAAGCTGCTTTAGAAAGCTCTGCCAGAAATAATAGAAAGAACCAAATGTGGTCCTCACCCACTTCACTTAGATTCAGTGGTCAGCATCACATGGTGAGGTGCAAAGTTTACAAGAATGATAACCTCTGTTCTCTTAGCATTATATTCTCTAATGAAAAAAAGAAAAATGTAAACAGAGAACTTACAAGGAGAGACACAACAAATGGTGAAACAATAAAACAATTCTCATGTAGAAACTTGGAAGACTAGGTTATTTTAATGACATCAGCAGGCCACATGGAGTAAGGCATGCTGGTCTCAAAATCCTTCACAATAGAAAACTTTATGTAAGCCGTAAAAAATCATTTCTCTAAGACCGCAGCAGACCTAGCAGGTTTTCTTCTCTTACCTTCTCATTATTTTCTCCTTCATTTATCTTTTCAGAGTTTTGTTTTAAATAAACCTAATTTGCCTAATAAACCTAAACTGCTTACAGCATAATCAATTAAATTCTGTGAATTCTGGAATTTTCCAACTCTCAAAAACATCCTAGGATCTACCATAATTAGATTTGGCCTTATATACTGATGATTTCATATTAACAAGATGCCAGGAAAATTGGTTTCATATTGGATCACCAAACAGCACTCTGTGGGGTAAAGTAAAAGTGTTAGATTACAGGGGTCTCAATAACAAAGAGCACACATAAAAAATTATGCAAATATCTGGTTGTTCATTCAGATCATACCATTGATTTGGATACAATAATTGTTAGAATTCCAATTTTTTGGCTCTTTTCATTCCAATGTTCCTAAAACATGAGATCTTCATAAGTTTAACATTATAGTTTATAGCAATTATTTTCACCATCCTTACCACATATTAATGTATATAAATAATATAAGAAGCTATTAGATAACTATATATTGAGTATTCTGTGGGAGGATGGAAGACTGAAATTAGACCTAATTAGAAAATCTTTTTGAAGCTATAATGCTAAGGTTGAGTTTTGAAAGATGACTAAGAGATAATAAGAAAAAACAAAATCTATCTGAGGAAATAAAATAGCTTATGAAATGAGCTTCACTATGTTTATAATGTTTGATAACCTAATGTTATATAACAAATCACCCCAGATTTGTTACTTTAAAAAAAAATCTTTTTTTTTTTTTTTTGTTTACAATACTGTGGTTCAAATTGTAATGTCTTCAGCTGGATTCATTTACCTCTGCTCCAGATGATAACAGCTAGGCTCCCTTAGGTGTTTGCCTATGGTCTGGGTTGGCCGGTTACAATGAGACCCCTCTATTCATTCTCCCTTATTCTCTAGGAGGCTAGCCCGGGATTTGGCACATGGAAACAAAAGAATCCCCAGGAATAAGAACAAGTCCTGATACACAAGAACTTTACTACCTTTGCTAGTGTCATGTTGCTAATGTTGTAAAGCCAGAATCTATACAGAAAAGAACATGGAAGCATGAATCATTAGAGGCAATTATTGTTAGGAACAATCTACCACATGTGCCTTGACAAGAGATGGGGCCCAAGTGGTCACTATGTAAGAACTAAGGTATGAGGGCCTTGTGTGTTATCATAAGGGGATTAGATTTCATACTTCAAAGATCTGAAAGTCATTGAAATGTCTCTAATAATAATAATATTACATCTTTTATACAATAGAAAGGCCCCCAAATATTCTCCCAGATGACTCTTTATAGAAGATATGAATAAATCCTCTATATTTTTGAGAGTAAGAATTATATTAGTTTCTTTGTTCAATAGAACAAGACAGTTTTGTTCTTGATGGTCTCTCACATCAAACATATTTCAAATTTTTTTTCTGTCCATTTTATGTATGAGAATTGCTATAGACTGAATGCTTGTGTCTCCCCAAGGTTCCTATGTTGAAAACTAATCCCCAGTGAGATGGTGTTTGAAGGTAGGGCTTTTGAGAGTGGATTAGGTCATGAGGGTTGAGCCCTCATGGATGGGATTGACACCCTAGTAAGAAGAGAACCTAGATAGATCTGTTGCTCCTTCTGCCATTTGAGGACACAGAGAAAAGACAGTAGTCTGTGAATGAGGAAGAGAGCCCTCATCAGAATCTCCCAGCACCTTGATCTTAGACTTGTTAGCCCCCAGAATTATAAGAAATACAGTTCTGTTGTTTATAAGCCACCCAGTTTATGGCATCTTGTTAAGAGTAGATTAAGACAGTAGGTTAAGACAGTAATTCGTAGGTTCCAAATATGATTACACTGATTAGATTTATGTTTTGTTAAGTTTTATGAATTTCTGCTTTTCGTGTGTGCACATGCAGTACCTCGAGTATCTCTGAATTCTCTTGACTGATGCCCAATACGTAGGTTCACCCTTGTCACTGATGCATATGAGAATAGATCTTAATACCACTGGTTTTAAAATACTTTGACACAGGAGTGAGTGAATTTCCATTTTCTATCCTTTAATTCCCTTTCCTCTCAGCACAGCTGGAGCCCATCATCTCTTTTACTGGCCAGCTGTCTGCAGAGCCATCTCCACATACTAATTTGGGGCTGGCAATTAATAGCCAAGGAGGGAGAAAAACTGATACACCTCAAGGACACCTCTGATTCATTTATCCTTGTCTATCCATTAAGAGATTTTTAAGTCAAATATTTTTTTGAATTCAGAAAAGTTTCCATGTCAAACATTATTCTTACCCAATAATCCTTTGACTTGAATTTGCCTGATTAAAAATATGAGAACAGTCATTTAAAATCAAATGCCTTTCTAATGAGTAGTAAAAGGTCACACTCTAAATTGTTAATAACAAGGACAAACTATTCATTTCTTTTAGAGACTGGGTTAATGTAGGGTTTAGAATCCAAGTGTTTATTCTAAATCATATTTTTCCTTCCACACATAAAACCTAAAAAAAAGGATATTGAGTTTTTTAATCATTAAAGCTAAATGCTGGGGTGTGTGTGGGATGAATTGGGAGATTGGGGTTGACATATATACACTAATATGTATAAGATAGGTAACTAATAAGAACCTGCTGTATAAAATAAATAAATAAAACAAAATTTTAAAAAAAGGTCAAGAGGCAGTTGGAAGCAAAAAAAAAAAAAAAGCTAAATGCTTCTCAAAGTTTTGTGATATGTTTCAAATTATTCATTTCTAGTGCTGAACTATTTTATCATTTTCTTGTCATCTGAAGAAGCAGTAAAATTTTCTTTGGATATAACTTAAAATATTCATTGTGTCTTATTTTTCATCAATTACTTCACACTTTACATTTCATACTATGCAAACATTTTAATATAAAAATTTTATGTCTTTTTAATTATTTATAGATTTAGACTTCCTTGGTCCAGAAACTTTTCTTAGTATACAAGCCTTTGATATAAGCAGGGAAGGTTATAAATATTTTATTTTTAGTATCTGTTAAGCACTTTCATCTAAATTTGAGCTTAACAACAACACATGGTATGAAAAAGTCAAGCCCAATGGAGTAATTTCATAAGTTATATTTCATCTATAATAAGATTTTCCTAGTCACATGGTAAGAATGTTTGTCCCCATTCCTTTAAATTTATATGATTTTTTTTTTTGCCAATGAAATGTCACTTCTAGTCAGAAGCTCCTTTAAGCACATACGTAAGAAGACGTATGTAATACACATCAAGTGTTATATCTTAAGTATATATAATATTTATCTGTCAATTATACCTTAATAAATCTGGGGGGAGGGGGAAAGACATCATGAAGAGAATCATACAAAATCTTATAAATATATGCGAAAATATCTTTTAAATACAAGAAAACTTAACAAGAGCAAACTACAGGAAAAATCATAGAATATTTGGCCATTGTATAATGTTCAAACACAGATAAAACTAAAAAAATTAATATAGAGATATATATGTGGTAACACATTAAATAAAACAAATTTTTTAAATAAAAATCTACACTAGTGGTTAGCTTTTGGAGGATGGAAGTGTGATGTGTATATGAAAGGCACACTGTGTGGGTTTCTAAGGAACTGGTCCATTTGATTTCCTGGATACAGAGGGTTTGGTCTAATTCTTTGAAATTTCCATATTTTGTCTTTATCACAGTGTATAATGTAATTTACTATATAACAATTTTAAAAACCAACAAAAGACTGCTTAAAAAGCACAATTTGCCTTGTGCTTAATTTTTAAAAGAAAAACAGTAAAAGCATGGTAAAAAGAACAAAATGAGGAAATAAAAATATATCTACATGCTACATCTATAGCACCTAGAGCAACTGTGCATCAAAAAATTTAATAATACTATGAAAAACATGTAAAATATAAAATAAACAAAATATTCATCAGTTAAACATGGTTAAGCAATATTTAATGTAAAAGAAAATTGAATCTCAGGCAAAACATATAAATAGGAAGAGTAAAAGTAGCATATAATTATAAAAGAGAAGATATAAAATTCTGAACTTCATGTATCTAATATACAGCTTCAAATTTGTGTGTGTGTATGTGTATATGTGTATGAAGTAGGTAAAATAAATTATGATGGCTTATGTATGAACATAATTTAGCTTTTAACATATCTGACATAAAAACTTACAGTCCTAGCTAACAAAAAAATGAGCAATGACATAAAGTATTTGATTAAACAATAGAACATGGTTAAATCATATCTATATGTGCATGTAAAACCATAAAGTCTAAGTGATGAGAATATGCATGCTCTTATGTGCATTCCTCAATCAAGTAATTATCTCCTTTCCTAACAACTTATATAAACATTATATCTGCAACAAACATTTAACATTATGATATAAAAAGTAGCTGTCTTCTTTGCTTCAGAGAGAGATATATTTCCTGGTCATCATTTTCATGTATTTTTCTATTCTTTCCACCTGCATCCAGTCATAGAGCACAAGTTGATTGCATCCTGCTATAGGTATCAGATCTGTATGGCCTGCTACAGACACCAAGCTGAGTAAGAAATTACTCATACTCTCAAGCATCTCATAATATGCTTCACATTCTCATAAAAGTTTACTATAAGATCTCTAAGACAAATACATAAGCAGTATAAAAAGGAGCAAGAAGGATCACACTGCTACTAGAATGGTACTGAGGCAGGAGTTTCATCTTTTTCAATTACAAAGTTTGATTGGCTAACATAAAGATGTTAAACATTCTGGTTTCCCATCTATCTCCACTCCTAGGAATAGGTCTAAAACAATTAAATTCACTTAACTAATTGATATAGTACTATCTCTCTACTTATATCATTATTACATACTATCCAAGCTATCAATATATTTCAGCCTCTCTGTTTTTAACTATACTTTATTTCACATCATTTAAATCCACAGCTCACGGACACTTTAGTTCCACAATCTTGTTGCCTATCACTTGGAAGGCTTGTACAAGAGATAAGTAGAGAAGCAGGCATGGTTATTAATTAACTGTTCAAAGAGGTCTGCTGTTCATGAGGTTCTGTGTTACATGTACTAACCTTGAAAGTCTTACTGATTGAGGAAGTTTTGAACAGAGTTTTTTCCAGATTTAGTTACATTTGTATCCCTACATGGCTGTATAGCTTGGTTAAAGTATCTGTAACATTATTAAATTACTAAAAAGGAGGTAGTCTCTATAGAGGAGAAACAAACACACATTTACAGAGCAACTAGTATGAAGTAGAACAGAAGTCAAACATTTATGAATGCTGTCAAAATTAATCCTTGAAAGAAAACCATGGGTCAGCCCCAATCCAGGACGATTTCATCTCAAGGTCTTGAATTACACCTGTAAAGTTTCCATGTAAGATCACATTTACATGTTCCAGGTATGCATATCTTTTTTTTTTATGCATATCTTTTGAGACTCTACCGTTCCTCCCACTACAGTAGCTAAAAGTCCATATGACATAATGCTATAATAAGTAAAAAGTTTATCCTTAGTATATATCTGTGCTTTTAATAACTTTATTTTATATTGTGATATTTCCTCTGTCTCCGTTAATTTCAGAGCAAAATAATAGTAGAACTATTACATATTTCTAATATTACAACCTCTTGGTTGTTGCTTGATAATCCTTTGACTAGTTCTAGTATATGTACTTCCAATAAAGCTCTCCAAAGATATTCTACTCTGGCTTCTCTAAATGATCCCAGGAAACCCCTCTTCTAAGCTCCTGTCACTTTGTTCTATCTGCCTGTTAGTAGGTGGATAGTAATGAACTATATAAGAGATATCTTTTCCTAAACTTATTTTATGACGGTATTTCACCTGATCAGATATCAGCACCATTTATTTTACTTTAACCCCAGTTCATGCCCTTTAATGTGTTTAATGAAATGCTATTATCATGTATCCTAAAAAAATGTTTTGGGAGTCATTCATATCTGCAATGTTAAAAGAAATCTCAGGGACCAAAGGCAGTTTAAATAGAAAGTGTTTGGGAGATGTGTGTGTATATCTGCACTTGCTATAGGAGAAAATTGAAAAAAAATGTGATTGCTATGATATCATTTCTGCCTGTTTAATTATGTGCTTTGGAAGTAGCCTTCCTGTGAAACTAATAACAGGATCATTGTTGCAATAAGTATTCTTAGCTTCAAAAACAAGAACAGGTCCAGCTACTTTGAGAGAAATATAATTTACTAGTTCTGCTTCCTATATCACCACACAATCATCAATTTGCTATTTTTAGTGACATTTAGGCAATCACCCTTCCAGTGAATTATGTTATATTAAATAGGATAGTCAACATAGTCTTTGGGAAGACAATGAAGGTATTGCTGTCCCTGTCAAATAAAAGCAAAGTCCTTCTGATCTTCCTTGAAGAGGAAGCAGCACATTTATCGTCTTCATATTGCATCCCATGATGCATATTAATTTGTTTCAGCAAAGTCACTGCATATGGAATAACACAAGCATTTTAATGTTACTATAAAAAATTTTGGTTAGGAAACTCTAGTTAAATTAGATTAAATAGCATTTTGCTCTTAAGGATTTTATATTCAGTTTCCAACCACCACAGTTCCTATGGGTCAGAGTACACTGAGAATCCTTCTGCCTCTCCTGCCCATTACAGTAATGGGCAGTAATTACCCATCTAACCTTTACCTTCTTGGGTATGTCAATCTGAAATCTCATCTCTCCCAGTGATATCAGGGGCCCATTTTAATGGTGGCATCTCTGACCACCATCCCTGGTCTCCACTCTTCACATCACATTTTTTTCTACACTCTCCTTTACATTATGGCAATTCTGTCATATTGACTTCCCATGATATTTATCAGAGACCAATCTTACTAATTTACAGTCAATTAAATACGTAAATGAAGCATATTCAATGTAGGATCTTGGGAAAATACAATATTATAGAGCTTCCCTGGTGGCACAGTGGTTAAGAATCCACCTGCCAATGCAGGGCACACGGGTTCGAGCCCTGGTCCGGGAAGATCCCACATGCCGCGGAGCAACTAAGCCTGTGTGCCACAACTACTAAGCCTGTGCTCTAGAGCCCGTGAGCCACAACTACTGAGCCCCTGTGCCACAACTACTGAAGCTCACGCACCTAGAGCCCGTGCTCCACAAGAAAAGCCACCGCAATGAGAAGCCTGCGCAATGAAGAGTAGCCTCCGCTTGCTGCAACTAGAGAAATCTCGCGGGCAGCAACAAAGACCCAATGCAGCCAAAAATAAATAAATAAAGTAAAAAAAATACAGTATTATAAATTCTATATGTTCTGGTGTTGTATTTCATCCTTGGGCTAACAAACTTAGATTCCATTCCCATATATATTATACAGGTTTCTCATATTGAAAGGTAGCTTGATAATGCAATTATTTGATGTATAAGCTTTCTCATCTTAAAATAGACCTCGATATTCTTCACAAGGATACTTTTCTAGTCATGGGTACAGGGGCAAAGAGAAGATGAAACAGGACTTGAGGAAAATAGGCATCTCTTGCAAGACAAGTCTCAGGTGTGACCACTACAATATGTATGAGCAAGCTGAGGGTAGTTTTTTGACATAAGTGAAGAGGAATATTTCCTCTGACAAATGGAGTTTCAAAGGATTAGGCGTACAATACTTGCAACTCAAATTTGAGGTGCCTACTAATTCCCAATTAATTACTTAATGTAACTCTAATTTTTAAGTCTGCCTTGAGATTTGCATTTGTATACAAATCTGAGGGGGGGTTTTTTTGTTTGTTTTTTGGAATGATTATTTCTCCATTATCATTTTTTTCTTCAAGTTCTCTGGAAACATCAAAAGCAGATATCACATCACTTGTCATAGCCCTGGAAATCTCTGTTATTACTCTTCAAATTAAGTTCAGTGTTTGCCTGACGTTCCTAATCTTTCCTTCAACCAGCTCATACAACTAACCACAACTAATTCTATCAGGGCTCAATCCCAGAAATAGACTATGATCATTATTTTACAAGGGTATGCATTAGAGGAATTAGAGCTTATACAATTAGATTTTATATAATTATGGGAAGAACTATAAAAATAAAATCTGGAAAGAGAAGTTGGTGGTAGGGAGGTTTAGAAAAAACTACTATCCAGGCTTTCTAAAGCAATAGTATAGATGAACAAGCTGGAGCCTGGAGGCAAATCTGTAGCAAGACTTGCTCAGCTACCACAGTGGGACTGCAAATGGAAGTGGTTGAGTTAATCTGTGAGCCTTTTCGCCTCCTCTTTTGGTGGTGTGCCTAGGTTACTATCAGTCAGCAGGTCTAGAATTCAGAAGCGGACATAGATACGAAGGTGGCAAGTTATGAAAGACACATATGGAACCATCCAGCTTCTCTGGGTTTTATCTCACCATGTCTATCCATGGTGACTGCTTTACTTTCATCTTCCAAATACCATGTTTCTCTTTTGCCTAACCCCTCCCAGATCCATGCTGGGAAAAGCAGACTGAAAAATGGGGTTTCGGATCAGCAAAATGGCACACACTAAACAATCACAGTAAGTTATAAATTATGTAATTACACTGTTACTACATTAAACTGATTCTGGTTTTTTTTTTTTTTCAATGCAAGTAATTCTAATAAAGAAATCCCTCAAGCTGGTTAACCACATAATCCCAACAAGACATTACGAGGATCTGTTTTCTGAAACATTTTCTGGAAATGTTCTGGGTATTTTAATGACAAGTAATATAATGTAAGGAACTTATCATACATGTTATAAAAGAGATGAAGAGTCAAACAGAGTGCTGAAGCACCTCAAACATTATCTAGAGTAACATATCACTTTTTGGAATTGGAGGAGGTAATATTAATAGAATATTAATACAAATATGGCCTACAAAGTGAGGTCATATTATAGAATGTAACATTCTTTCAAAGGCAATGGGGATCTGGGGTCATGGAAGGAGGAATTGTCTTATAAAGAACAGACAGCATGGAGTAAAAGCAGCCACTATTGGAATAGGCCAGAGATATACACATATAAAAGACAAAAATACCTGGCTCTCCCCTTCTTTTGTCCCTCAGGCTATCAGCAGGAATTCCTGTTGGCCATATTTCATGGAAGACTTAAGCAGATGTTGTGAAAACAGTTTTCAAGAGAAGGGCAAGAAATAGGTGGGAATGTCTGAGATATGATGATTAATATACATCTAAACACTTAATAATATATCAGATATTACAAGAAGAGTTATTTGAGTGGATACATTAAATTTATTTTATGCCTTAAGGAATTGTTGACTAATGTATTCTCTGAAGTTTTAAGAAGTTTTTTGAGTTATAGTCTCCTAGAAATGTAGAAAAAAATAATTTCTTTGACTAGCTTAAAGAACATGAAGATGAAATAGTCTAAGAAAATAAATTTTTATAATCTAATAGCCATATATAACCACACTGTGCAGTTAGAAAAATAATTTGGATTTCAAATTTTAAAAGAATTTTCAAGTTTTTCATGTGCTAAAATGTCTGTACAGTGATGTCATGAAACAGATATATAATGGTTAATAAAACTCAGGTAGCAATGGGAGATTTTTTTTTTTAAATACTGAAAGCTCTCGTGGTTAATACACATGACTGAATTTCCAGTTAAGTCTATCTCACACAAAATACTGCACCATGCCTCAGACCATAGAGTCTCCCAAGGAGGAAATATGGCTTAGATATGAAGCACTGTGCAAATAAACAAGCACTTTCTTCCCTTCCTAGGATAAACAGCTGGATGTCTTTTAACAGAAGTTATTAAAGTTACTAAAACTTTTTAAGAAAAAGTATGAACTCTGGATTTAAAATACAAACTTTAAACATTTATATGAAAAAATGTTGCAGCCATTCTTGTGGGAGCAGTGTGAGATACATGCAAGCACATGAGCTGACTTCATAGAAGCAGGATATAATAATAATAATAATGGCAAAAACAACTTTTATTGCAATCATTTGAATTGTCTTTTATTTCAGCTCCTAAGAAAGGACTGCTAATTAATACTGTATGTTCATAGTTCCATGAGTTTGCATATATAAAAATTACATTTAATTTACCTATATGATAATTTTTATATATTCAGGCTAGAGTGTAAAAGTTTCATTATTATACAATACTTTATTTTTTGTAACAAGGTTCTGATCAAGAGATTATTTCTGATGTTAAAGGATGATCTTATTACTTGAGGTTTCCTACTATAGGTAAAAACGAGAATCAGATATTTAGAAATTACAGAGCACGTAAACAGCATCTCATCTCAACAAAATGGTCCCTTATTTGTAGGGCAGGAATAGAGACGCAGACGTAGAGAAAGGACCGGTGAACACCGGGGGTTGGGGGAGAGGGGGCGAAGAGGGGGGTGGGATGAATTGGGAGATTGGGACTGACATATATACACTACCATGTGTAAAACAGATAGCTAGTAGGAACCTTCTGTATGGTGCAGGGAGGTCAGCTTCGGTGCTCTAGATGGGTTGGATGGGGGTGAGGGAGGGAGGTCCAAGAAGGAGGGGATATATGTATACATATAGCTGATTCACTTCGTCTTTTAATGATAATTTATTGTTACAGAGAAGAGGAAAAATGGGCCAAGTCTGTACACTATTTGAAAGGCATCAGGTTCCATTATTTTACTGCAGTGTTCAGTTTTCTTCAGATTATGGAGGAGAAAAATGAATCATAATTCATTTTCAAGGTTGCCAGGAGCCACTAATACTTCAAAATTGGTATTCATGTATTATTATATTTTACATTACAAAACCTTAAAGAAACAATAAAGAAAATTAACTTTTGACACAGAATCTTACTTCAGGGTAATAACCACCATAATTTGATCTTTCCTGCATCTGTTGTTTCTGACAATGTATTAATGAGATCTTAAAAATCTTCTAATAACTTTTGTCAACTTAGTAAATAACATAAGTACTGGTAAACAGTAGTAAGTGAAAATCAATTGAAAGGAAAAAAATAAAGTGACAAATAAAAATATGATATATTATCAATGATAGAAACACATTAAATTTGTTGCAGTGTATCTAATTTTAAATATTTAATTGTTGAGGACAAAAATCTAAAGAAATTAATATTTAAAGTAATACAATATGTACTTAACATGCCCAATGAATATTAAACTGCAGCTATCAGGAGGCCTACATGCAGTTAGACACAGCTATGATTACCATAAATGTTGTGAAAAAAATCAAGTGTTTTCTATTCTATAGTTTCACTATTCTAAAAAAAAAAGAGAGAAAAGAAAACAGATATAGAAGTACACTTTTGTTAAAAATATTTTCAATCATTAAAAATATTATTTAGCTTGGTTTCTAATTTGAACTCTGAAAAGTATAATTTATGTGATTTCGGATACACATTAAGTGATTAAAAGTTTAATCTTTTCTAATATTGAATTAGTTATATAACCACCTCTCTCCTATGTAACTGGAACATCGTAACAATCTTCCTTTAAAAAGGTGCATGCATTTCTTTATAACTGAATAATAGCATCGTATTATTGAAAACCCAGACAGTGTTTTCTTATATTCTGCTTACTAATGGTATTAAATAATAGCATACAATTAATATGCTGAAACAGATTTCAGGTTATTTAAAAGGATTTTGGATCAACTGTATAGTCAAATATTATAAAACATATTTTATGTATTTGTCATTGTCTACTAAGATTAACATTTTTTTCATTAAATGCCAGATAAAACATGTGGAATAACTGAGGGAACAATGAATTCCTGCACTGACTAGAGGCAGAGCCCACTCATTTTTTCTCACTGATCATATTAAAATAATTCTAGGTATGGTTCTTATACTGAGGAAAGAGGAAGACAGAATTGAAAAAAGATGTGTGAAGGATACTGACAGAGAAAGGAAGACTACATGCCCACACATGTTAGTGTCCAAGCAGGTAAAATGATAGCAGAGGCATCTTTTTATCATCATTGGACACCAATAAACTGAGGGAAATCCTCTTGGGAATCATGCAAAAATCTAGGCATTGCAGGTCTTAGTGATTTGAAATTCAGAAATAATTACTCATACTGTCCACTTATATGTCTACTAGACTTACTTTACCACTTATGGGTAAGACAGAAATAATTAAAATAATTATGTCCTCCAGCTTCCTTCCTCTCTCTCTCCCTCTCTTTCTCTCTCTCCTGAGTAAAAAATGTGATGTCTTCACAAATAAATTCATTTTCTAACTACTTTCCCTATAAAAAGATATTGAAAATTTCACTTGTAGTCATGAGGTAGTATCAGAATCTCTACTGACACTCCCACTGTAAATAACTAGAAAGATGGGCAAAAATATAGGAAGCAACAGTTTTCAGCCATTGCAAAAGAGCCAGCATAAATTTATGATTGTTGAGAGAAGGAAATCATTGCTATGGACTTCCAGTGAGTGAGAGGACACAGACTGAGACAGTTTTGTTGAACTGAAGAGAAAGATAAGAGGTTCAGGGAACCTAAGAAGGCTGGAATGTGTGAGAGAGAGGACCACAGAAAAGGGAGCAGTTTAGCAGAAGAGCTTTAAAAAAAAAACTCTACATAGGGATCCACTTGAGTCTTTGCCTAGATACTAATCTATGAGTTTGTCAGATGAAATTTCCAAAATGCCAGACAAAAATTAACTTCCAGGTAAAAAAACGACTACCTAGGAGCTGTAAGTTGAAAGAATTACCATAACTCAAAAGGGGCCAGAAATTGTTGGACATGCCAACTGCCTAAGTGTAGAGACCTTGTTAAGCATAGGAGACATTCAACAGAAAGCCCAGAAGAGTCTCATCAGAGTAACGGGGCTGAATGAGCCACAAAGACAAGACTACTCTGATTTGTCCAAAATAATAAAAAATGAGCCTCAGGCTGTTAAAATTCATGTTTAAATAACTTAGATGTCTATCAATAAAAATTGCAACTTTCTGGGCTTCCCTGGTGGCGCAGTGGTTGAGAGTCCGCCTGACGATGCAGGGTACATGGGTTCGTGCCCGGTCCGGGAAGATCCCACATGCCGCGGAGCGGCTGGGCCCATGAGCCATGGCTGCTGAGCCTGCGCATCCGGAGGCTGTGCTCCGCAATGGAAGAGGCCACAACAGTGAGAGGCCCGTGTACAGCAAAAAAAAAAAAAAAAAAAAATTGCAACTTTCCTTAAAAGAATACAACAGCATCAGGTATTTGGCAACATAAAAGTTATCATTTTTGACATCAAATAAATGTATTAGACAGGTGAGGAAGCAAAAAAATATGACCCATAGCAAGGAGACAAATCAGAAAACAGAAACTGAAACGATGGGATTAGCAGAAAAGAAATAAAAAGTTATCATTAATATGCTTCGAGATTTACATGAAAGCATGTATATAATAAAGAGTTTAAAAATAGGCAAAAGTTAAAAGAAAAATAGGCAAAAGTTTTCTAAAGATAAAAATATAACTTGTGAAATTGATATTTCACTGAAGAATTAATAATCAAATTGGAGATCTAACAATAGAATCTATGAAATAAAATCACAGAAAGAAGCTAAAATAAATAAATACACAGGGACAAATCCTAGGTGGAACTTGGAAAAGAGTAAATGATCTAATATATATGTAATTGGTATTCCAGAACGAGAATAAAGATACTAAAAATAATTGAGAAAATAATAGCCAAGCTTTTCAAAATGAAATAAAAATGATAAACTCAGTGATCTAAAAACGAACAACAAAACAAATGCTTATTTATTAAGATCTAAAAGAATCAAAATTAAAAATTAAAACTATTTATAATTTGTATTTTCTCTATTCAGCTATTCTTGATATTTTTTTTTCCAGTATTGGACACATGGTATTCCATTTTCTTAGAATACCTTTATTCCAAATAACTACTTTTATATCTGCCTCATGCTAATAATTTGGTCAACAATTCCATGTTTTCTATATAGGGGTTGTTTCCAGCCTATGCATTTCAATAGCATCCCACCATTGTTTTATTATTTACTTCTTTGTATAATTGCTTAAATACTTGTTTATTTATGCCTCTACATGTTAAGCAGCTTCAGAACACAAGCAGCATATTGCTCATTTTTTCTACACCCAGCTCCTACTTTCATCAACACAAAGATATAAGAAAGAAAACATACATGATAATGTCACCAGGTATCTAAACACCTAAAGGGCCACCCTTGTCTTTTTTAGAATCCTATCCCCTAATAATAAATGCAATTCCAAAATGTATTTAACTACAGGAGAGAGTTATTTTCATGTAATGGAAATAAATGTTCTAAGCTCAACCAAAAACCTATATTAAAATTGAAGAAGAAGGGCTTCCCTGTTGGCGCAGTGGCTGAGAATCTGCCTGCCAATGCAGGGGACAAGGGTTCGAGCCCTGGTCTGTGAAGGTCCCACATGCCACGGAGCAACTAGGTTCGTGAGCCACAACTACTGAACCTGCGCGTCTGGAGCCTGTGCTCCGCAACAAGAGAGGCCACGATAGTGAGAGGCCCGCACACCGCGATGACGAGTGGCCCCTGCTTGCCGCAACTGGAGAAAGTCCTCGCACAGAAACGAAGCCCCAACACAGACAAAAATAAATAAATAATTATTAAAAAAAAATTTGAAGAAGAAAATGCTGAACCAGTATCAACAATAAAATCTCAGATACATCATTTTCTTATCATGACAAAGTTTATCCCTCTGAATTTTATGTCTGCTATTTCCTATCAGTTCAAAAGAGGTCTCTGGACACTAGGAAAAAACAACTGCAAGAAAGTGAAAGAAATATGTACACAGTAGCTATTTACATTGTCATGGATTATCTATCATTTGGAGTGTTTTGTGCCCCAAGCAGATATGCAGTGATAAAACATTACTGAATAGAACAGAAATGAGATAAAAGTGGTTTCAGCCCTGGAGTAGTGTGTAACCTAGGGCGAGTGTCTTGACAATTCGGAGCTGCCCTTTAATAGTCTCAAGATTTGGGCTGATATATGACCAAACTTGCATGGTTTCATGAGGACTCAATTAAGTAACAACAGGAAATAATATTTGTGAAACAGTAATAGCATTTGCTCAATAAATGTTAGTTGATTGTCAATATTAGGAATGATACAATTGTAGAAATAGAGTCACAAACTTATGGTTGCCAAGGAGGAAAGTGGAGGAGGGATAAATTGCGAGACTGGGATTGACAATATACACACTACTATATATAAAATAGATAACTAATAAGAATCTACTGTATAGCACAGGGAACTCTACTCAATACTCTGTAATGGCCTATATGGGAAAAGAATCTAAAAAAGAGTGGATATATATATATAACATATATATATGTTGGATATATATATATTTATTTGGATATATATATATATATAACTGATTCATTGCACAGCAGAAACTAACACAACATTGTAAATCAACTATACTCCAATAAAAATTAATTAAAAACAAAAGAATGATACAACTGTATATTTCCATCTGGCTGCACACCTACCAGGCATTCTGGTGGATCTGCTCTTTGTGTATTTAAATTCCTAACCTCCTCTCATTCATTCCTGGGTCTCTAGCTAAGGCCTTGGGCAGAGACAGGCCTCCATATGGGGAGGGAAGGGAAAACCTTGAAGATAACTTTTCCCCAACTCTGATTCAATACTCACTACTTTCCCATGCCTGGACCTCCCTAGGTTGTGCCACACCCCCATCCTCACCCCTACCCCCAACTCAGGGTTCATAAAACTGCTGGAGCCTTTTGTTTGGGGCCCCCTCCAAAGTGGGGTGAAAAGCATTGACCTACCTGGCTCCATACTCCATTTCATGGGGTAAAATGCAATGGAGTCGTGAGCCTTCCTCTTATTTCATTGTAGTAAGTGATTAAAGTCTTAACTCTTTCATTTCTGCCTTGTTGCCTTAACTGGCTACCCTGATACCTGGCAGCTCCCCTCTCACCCAGCTCAGCTGAGCTCCTGACACCTAGTGAAATAAAATCAAAGCCAGAGGTATATACTTTTTAATTCCTATATTTAAATAAAATTACTTTGAACAAAATATAGAACTAAACAATGCATCTTACTTAATTCATGAATATTTTTGTAAAGAGCATCATTTTAAATATTATAGATTTTTAAATTCATTTTAATAACATTTTATATCTTTTATATGTCTTTTAATAACATTTATTAAAAGAATGTAGTATTATAATAAGCATTCCTTCTGACTGAAAGTTAATATAGTCATTTGAATTTTTTGTAAGAGTCATATATATTGCAAATATACGTCTTCCAATTTTTAAGAAAGCAAAAGCTTTCTTATAAGGGGCCCCATCTATAATCCTCATACATTTGCCTATTTATCTATTTGAGAAATTGATATTCAGTATAAAAAATTTAGTTGCTATTCTTATTACCAAATACATGGCTATGAGGCAAAGCAGAAGATATCCCTTTTTTTTTTTTTTTAATTTTAACATTTATTGGTTTTCTTTGATTGCCTCTGGTCCAGTTTTGGAAGGGCTCTCTGGGTTCTTCTGGACTTGTTTCCGGACTGCTGCAGCTGCAGCTTTTAAGGCCCTGTTTTGCTTCTCCAGCTTTTGAGCCTCTTGGAAAACCCGAATGCACAGAGCCTTTTTGGTCACCCAGCGGCGGTGGGGTTTTCGGTAGTACAGAGGGGGAAAGGTGTACTCAATCCCCAGCTCCCTGCATGTCTTCTCAAAGACAGTATAGTTGGTCTTGCGGAGGTTTTTGAGCATCTTTTTCCTCTGATCAATGCTCATCATCAGATAGCGCTTGTGGGCTTTGTCCTTTCGATGTTTCTTCATGTGTTCTTCACAACTGCGGATCTTGACAGTCAACGCAACAATTCGAGCCTCCAGGGAGCTGGTGTCCTTAGGCTTTTCCACGACCTTGTTCATCAACTGCTCTTTCTTGATTTTTAGCTTCTCTTTCTGGTTGGCCATTTCCAAAGATAAGAGTTTTTTCACGACATCATCAACCTTCTCAATTCCAGGGATGTCCTGGTAGTCCTTGAGCAGCATAGAAGGGGACAGGTCATCTTCATGGCTGGGCTGGACTGGTGTCTGGGTGGCATATCTGCGGGCGGCCCGGAGGATAAGACCTCCAGGACTTGAGGGAAGGTCCCGCTGGATGGAGAGAAGCTTGGCGCACCCTCCACCCGGCAGCCCGAGGACTGGGGCCTGAGTCACTGCCTGGGTCCGAATCGAACTCAGCGCCCTCCACGCCGCCCTCAGCATGGTGGCTTCTGACCCCCGAGGGACCCGCTCCACTTAATCAGAAGAATAAGTGGAGTGCTGAGAACAGTTGGAACTTAAAACACCATCTTTTTTTGATCAAAGCAGTAGCAATCCTGCTCAGATTCAAGAGCAGGAAAGAGACCCCTCATCTCCATTAAAAGAATGTAAAATAGTTCGCAGCTATGTTTTTGCTTGCTTGCTTGTTTTACTTTACCCTTATATTATTAAGGAAATTGAAGCTGCAAAATTACAGGGTTGAAGCTAAGGTTTTAGGGCATTTAGAAAAGTATATCTGAGATGAGGTTTGTTTCCTCTGTGATGGTTTTCCTTAATTTCTCACTGCTTAAGAAACTAAAAAAAAAACCTGTGAACAGGAAGATACAGTATGTGAGCCTTGATATTTTCCTGCCTCAGCTAGTGGTCTCATTAATAAAGTTGTATTTGGTGGAGACAGAGGCTGTGGACAGGCACAACAAGGCAGGCTTATGGTCATTTTATTTGACGTTTTGTGCATCTTTATACATGCAAAGTGTTAAAGTGTTTCAATTAAATATTTTAGTGAAGAACTGTAAAAACCAATTTAGAAACCTAAATTGAAGATGTTTCCTTTGTTATTCAACATATAAGCTGTTAGAACAGGGTCTTCTTTCCATAAAGAACTGACTTTAAATCAAATACTCAACATTTTTAGAGCTCTTTTTTTTTAAGCTAGCAAAGTAATTCAATTATTCTAATTATATCATAATTCTGTGATCACATTTTTCCTACTTGCTTGAATTAACTGAATTTCAAACCTTTTGATATATGAGTGCACATGTATTCGTATTTCTTATTAAATTATATGTATACAATTGATTGATACTTTTAGAAGTCCTCTGATTATAATTTCTTCAAAGAAGTTATTAAAACTAGACAATAAAGGTCATTTTGTGTATTATTTGTGTTTACTTTCAATAACTATAGATCACACATAATTTATCACCCTGTGTTGACTCATTTGATTTTCAAAATAATCTCTATTTCTAAATTATTTTTCTTTTGATTTAGACAATTTACCTTTAGTTTGCATGAATTAAATTGTATGAATAGAATTCAGAATACATACTCAAATCATTAGATTGTTTTGTATCAAAGCATTTTTATTATGGTAATTATCTTATCTCAAAATGACCTATATATGGAATTTTATGTATAAATTATTGCTGGATTTATTTTAACCTAGTCACAGATATTCATACTAAGGACATATTTATTAGCTCACTTTTTTGTCTTTGGAGTTACATTTTTCTGATATCACTTCTCTACAAAACATAAATAAAGAACTTTCAGAACATATGTTGGAAGGTGAAAAAAATTATTTCTAAGTATAAAACATTTTTAATTTCAGATTTATTTGTATAAAGGGTTAAGGTTATATGAATGTCATCTCTTTATGAAGTACTACACTCTAGTTTTATTATTAATGCTACTCTTCATCAAATCAAACACTGCATATGGTTATAACATTGATTTCTTAATTTTATGAAAATTGTCCTACCAACAGCTGGTCTCTTGAACAAATGAATATGTCAATGGCTGATTACAGATTAATGATATAGCTATTCTTCAAAAGTGCAGCATTTCTCATTCAAAATTAGCCTCATAGTAGTTTAGAATGCTTATTTAAAAGGAACACTCCTTAACTTATGCATTTAAATATTTTTGTTGATATGAAATTGAATGCTTTTGAAGAGCATACACACTTTAGGAGGAGAAAAAGAACTGAAAGAATTTAAATTTAGGATTATTGAAAAGCACATCTGCTTTGAATGTGATGATTTATCAAGATCAGCATGAAGCAACTGCTAATCAAATTTGCCTAAAGACATCAGACAATACTCCATTATCAGACAAAATTATTTAGGATCATTTTTTAAATGTTTATTCAACTTGTAAAAACTTAAAAGTTGAGTTAAAAATCTGAAATTCTCCTTACCAAGCATATTCCGAAAAACTTGTGTCATCATGCATTTAAAATGATATGGAATGCTAATCATAGCAATAGTTTTCTTACACTTTGGGATACTACAGCAACATCATTATGCTACAGCAATTTCTGAAAATGAGTGTTCTTTTACCACGTTACTTCTTGGCCTATCAGCTACTGTTGTAAATGATCTAACTACCCATCAACCATATATTTGAAAAATGTCTTTTATATTGGGTCCCAATGGTTAGGTAAGCAATGACAAAGGTAATAGAATAAAATTAACAAATAAACCTAGTCTCTGTGTTAATACCTTGAACATACCACTGTGATGCTTCCCAGTTTTGAAGAATTTTGCTTTTCTTTACTACTGTGATTGACATATTGAAAGCTGAGTTCTTTGAAATTCGTATCACCTGACAGTCGGTTTGGAGAAAACTTTACTGATACTAAACACACAATGTATTGAATGCACATAGATAAATAAAAGTCCTCCAGAACTGAAAAGTCTGCTAAAAAAAAAAATGCAAGTAGATGAATGTGCTCCAATAAAAGCTGTCTTTTCACAAAATTAGTATTTAAATTCCTATAGATTTTTAAATTTCCATTTAAGCAAACCTGTAAGTTTTAGTTATTGAAGCATGAGTTTATTCTGTCACATAACTGTTCTACAATTTAACTCTAGCAAAAATGTCAGCTGAGATCACAAGAGCATTTCAAGGAACTTAAAACAAACATACCAAAAACATGGTTATTAATGTAATCTTTTGTATAGAAGACAAACTTTTCTAAGTGTGTGTCTCACAAATACCCCAAAACTGCCCAAGCTGATGAGTAACCCACACACTCTCACACACATGCACATACTCAAATTATTCAAGTTAACTGTGAGTTCTTAGGTACTTGTGCAGCAGTCAGGCTCCATAATCCAAGCTCTGAAACTGTCGTTGGTCTAAAATAGTGTCTAAATGAGGTGACTGAGGAATGGGAAACATAATTTGACCAAGGTCACACGATAACTAAGTGGTGGAGCCAGAAAAAATACAATTTAAAGAGAAATTTAAATACTTAGAACTGAATTGTTAACCCTCTACTTGAGGACTTTACAAGAGTATTATTTTTGAAAGGCACTATTTCAGTCAATTCACACTACTATAAAATATATGTAGACTGAGTGGTTTATAAACAATGGAATTTATATCTCGCATTTTGGGGGGCTGGAAATTGGATACTGAGCTGCCAGCATGGTCAGATTCTGGTGAGGACCCTCTTCCAGAATGCAAATTGATGACTTCTTGTACCCTCACATGGTAGAGAGAAGAATCAGGCTCTCTCCTGACTCTTATAAGGGCAATAATCACATTCATGAGGGTTCCACCCTCACTACCTCATCTAATCCTAGTTATCTCCCACAAGTCCCACCTCCTCATTCCATTACATGGGGGGTAGAGTTTCAACATATGAATTTTCAGGGGAACATACACATTCAGTCTATAACAATCCATATTCTATACATTGAAAACAACATAAGAGGCCTTTCTCACCTTCTGAGATGGGCCACACTCTGTGGAGTGTGTTTCTCTCTAAATAAATCCACTTCTTATTCATTACTTTGTCTCACACTGAATTCTTTCTGTGATGAGACATGAAGAACCTGAGCTTCCTTAAGTCCTGAAACCAGAGAAGGATGATTCTAAGAGGTCCTCACAGCTGCACCTCTCTCCCCTGGCTAAGCTGGTACCCTCCTGGGCTGCTGATAAGATCTGGGACCCTCCCACACACTGACTCAACAACCTGCTTGCTCCAGGGCTAGGTGTGACCTTCCTACTGGCTGGGAAGGGTCCCTGAGTGTTGTCTTGGGAGGGTCCTTGATGGCCCTTAAAGTTCTGCTGGAGCCCATATAACCAGATGCTGCTGGGACCAGCTGAGGACCAGACCCCGCCCCCACCGTCACAGGATCTTAGTTCCCCACCACGATTGAAGCCAGGCCCACGGCAGTGAAAGCACAGACTCCTAACCACTGGACCACCAGAGAATTCCGCTGGAAGTTCAGCATTGATGCAATGATATTACTGATACCCAGCCCACATTCAGATTGTAAATGTCTAATAACTTCATATATGTGTAAAAAAGAAAAAAACAAGAAAATTGGAGGAAAATACTGATTTTAATTATACTTTTTCTTGTAAAATTAGATCTAGCAAACCTATAATTAATATGACTCAAGTGTTAGAATTAGAGCATAAACCAGAGCAAAAAATAATACTTTGAGCATAAACTAAAACAAACAGGTATTCTTGTTCCACTTAAAAACATAACGTGCTCATATCTTGGGCTATGGAGCTTGGATTATAATTTCATAATTTTGGGTTATCTTAATATATTTTAGAAAACCAGAAAAAATCACTTGCAAATAAATGGAAAATGTCATTTAATTATTAAAATTCTTTTGTACGCACAGGTGGTATTTTTTATATACTATTTCCCACTTAGACTAGAAATAGCCATAAAAAAAACCTTGCATTAAATACACAGCTACACTTAATGCTTTCCAATTATGTTTTTCTCATTTTAACTTTTTTGTATTTATGCAAATACAATTAATTATATTGAATAAACTAATGATATACAATAATTCTTAACTTAGCATCCTAAAACATGTATAGTTTTTATCATATTAGTAATTATTATAATTACTTCAGTAAGAAATATTCTCAATAGTACAAGATTCAAGAAGCTTGATACTCAAGGAAAAACAAATTCAGGGGAAAATTAGGGGTGTAAAAGCCACATATATAGAATTAGAGAAATCTTTCAACTGGGCTACCATATACAGTTTGCTTTGAAGCTGATAACAGAGACGTTTACTATGAAATAGTCTCAGATTCTTAATTCATTACTTTAGAGAAAAGCTTTATTAATAAATATCAGGGAAAACTACCCCCCACCTATTAACAAATCATTCTCCTTTTCTTCCTAGAGAAGAACATGGTTCTAGCAATATACTTATATTTCTTAAGTAGAACAGTGATAATTTCTCCAACAACAGAATCAACATGGAATCAACATGGATATTTATACTCACACGATCTATGTGTAAGTTTTTTTATTTTAAAAATACATAGTAATATTTCTATCACACTTTGATGTTTGTAAATTTTCTTAAGAGAATCTTATATCATCTTCAATGCTATACCATTACTACTAGTCATTACTGCCTATAATATGTCAAGTAACTAGTTCTTATAGCAAGAACTGGTTAGGTATGGAAAACATTGTACTCTGAAATTAAAAATAACCATAAATGCATATGCATACAGCCTATATGAATATTAAAATATTTATATTTTACACAATTTTACTTTTCTCAGAAAACTTACACATACACATTTTATTTAATGTGGATTAATATGCATAATTTATTTGGCCAAGGCATTTCACAAACAGTTTGTACAGCTGATAAAAGAAACTATGTGAGCATGTAGATGCCAATTATGCATTTTTTGTATCAGCTACTCTTAGTGCTTTAGTTTCAATGTAAGAGCACCTTGTAAGGGTCAAATGTCTTGCCTTTATCTGTCTGTTTCTTGCTTTCAAAGTGTTTAGTTTTCTTCTCTCACCTTTAACTATAATGTTAGCTGTGGTATTTTCATAGATATCTTTTTATCATGTTGAGAAAGTTTCCATTTACTCCTAATTTACTGAGTATTTTTGTCATAAAAGGGTGTTTAAATTTGTCAAAATTTTTTTCTGCATCTATTGAGATTATCATGTAGTTGTTTTTATTTATTCAATTAATATGACTTATCACATTTATTTCATTGCATTCCTGGGATAACCCCGATTTTGTTATGGTGTATAATACTTTCTATATGCTGATGAGTTGACTATTCTAGTATTTTGTTCTGAACACAGCTTACATCAGTTGCATCCACCCCACCCAGTACACTGATGGGCAGGGTAAGCCAATCAGTGCCCAGGTTGGCACCACTCAGCACGTGGCTCAGTGTTCACTATCACTGCTCAGGGGCCCCTACTGCACCACTGCTGTGAGCTCAGCCCCCGGGGCATTACGAGATCTGAACCAGCTGGAGGTTCCGGAACCTTCCCAGCCAGTGACTCTGGAGGGCCTGATTTACTGCCTCAGTCAAACCTCTTCAGTTGAGGTTTATAACTACTAAGTTACAGAGTGGCAGCAGCCAAGGCAAGTCCATACATGGAACCCTTCCACCTGCCCTGCGTGTGTGTCTCTGCTGTACCAAGGTGGTTTTTACATTTAAAGTAGAACAAAAGCTAGACAGGAAGGAAGAGAGGGAGGGGCAAAATGTTTCTTTTTAAAAAATGGAATCGTCTTTAAGGTCATTTTTTCTGAGGTTTAATCTGGCCCCAAGGAGGCTCCCCTCAGCTGTCTTTCTGCCTGATTCTCTGTTAAAATATGAGTTGGTCGAAGTTTAGATTGTTGCTCTAGTCTGTGGTTACCAGACTCTTCTTAATGTTTCCTACCCAAATTTCCACTGTTTTCAAGTGCCCTGATGCTTAAACTTCCCCACGCTCTGTTCCAAATTCACCCTGTCCCCCTGGGGAGAGTCTCACAGCTCTTACTTCTTACTGCCTTCCTCTCCCCTTAGGTCAATCTCCTGCACCACTGCTGTGCAGCTGGGATAAGGGCAGAGACAGTGGCCTGACCTCAGAAGGAAACCTCTCCTGTACAAGCAGGGCTCTGGGCAAGGGCAGTAGCTCATGATCCTCTGAGCTTGCCTCTAGGGCATAAAACCTTTACCCTGTGAATAATGTTAAGCAGGGATGTCAGGACTCTATTCTGAGGCTGCAGTCCCTGGAATAGAAACTCCACCATAGGAATTGGGGATAGATGGGGAAAGGGAGCCCCAGATCTCTCCCTGTCTACTGCCTGTAAGAGAGCTCCTGCAGCACAGAGCTGAGAAGGACAGGCAACGCTGATGTCCTCCAACTCCTGGAGAGATACTATAGCCCGAGGCTGGGAACTGGAGGAAGGGAGAGCCCTGCGATCTTGGCCACACCCACCTGTAGTGATGCTGTCATATTGAGCGGCTCAAGTGCCACAGTCTCTGGATATTCTTACCAGTATTTAGCGAATTTATTTTTTTCTGTAAAACATTCTTCTTCACTTGTATGTCTTTAGGGCAATATTCAGAGGGTTTACGTGTTTTGTTTTTTAAAAATAATTTCCACTGATTATGGTTGTTTCTCTTGGGAAAGGGTCCTCTGCCATTCCAGATGTCATTAAAGGCAGTTCCCCCCCCCAAAAAAAATATACTACCACAAGGAATATAATTATCATTATTGTATTTGAATAATTATATATGAAAAACATTTTGTGGAATGAGCGACTGTTCTCTACAATATATCATGATGTTTTCTGTGTATTAAGTAATGAAATAAATGTGAAGTTATTTAGCATAGGAGTTGGCATGTGATTCTTGATAAGTTACTCTTCTTTCTGAATATGTTGGGGGGACATTTTATGATTATAGCTGGTCTGGAATTCATCTTGCCTTCAACAGAGACTTGAGAGGGCTTCTTAAGTTTTCTGTCTTGTCAAAAGCAAACAGAAGTTGCTAGGGAGATTTTCTGGAAATTATAATGTCTCACATTTAATTTGCAAAAGTCTGAACTATGTTTAGTTGCATATGTTTTTATATCAATAATTATTTTATGCTAATGTTCGCATATGTATGTTCTGCTAGCATCTGTTCTTTATGCCTGGAGAAATGCATCCAACTAGTACTTCTAATGTTAGGTACTTCTAATAACTCAAAGAACTATGTAGCAAATGCGATAAACCCTTCTATATCACAAGAGTGCCAGTCTCCTCCTAGGTTCATCCCTACACTTCATCAAGCTTAACCAATCCTATCTTTTTCCGACCTCGAGTATTGCCTGCAGTTTTACTCTGCTTTTTAGATTTGTGTACTGATCTAGGTTTTTCTGCTTTGCCCTTGGAACTTATTTAGTATGTAACCGAGATTTATCTTTTTGGCTTTTCTCACTGTTATCTATTTGTGAGGTTTGATATTAACCCCAGCATCTCCTAACCTACAATGAGAAGAAGTTAAAAAATTAAACTCATCCCTTTACCAACACCCTGAGCCAAGTACCACTTTCCATACATTGTCGATTGTTATACACAGAACAATTTTTTAAACAATATTTATTTTATTGTTTGAGTGGATTATTTTTAATTGCTAGAATTAGACACAGACTTTAAGACACAAACTGGACTATTATTTTTATCTTTAAAAGTGCTATAGTAGTTATAGGGAAGCCCTCCCTCAGAGCTAGGATAACTGGGGTAGAGATCAAGAAGGAGGTGGGGGATAAGCCAGACCTTAAAGGATTCCAGTAAAAGAACAGAATCCTAACAGTGAATTAATTAACATTTGTATAAGTGAAAATCTTAGAATTCATCAAACATGCCAGAGATACTTAGTGACTACAGGATTACGGGTAGCAGCAATGGAAGATAATTTTTGAAAGGCAAGCTGACAGATCATGGACGGTTTAGGTTTGAAAAATGTAAGAATACAACACATGATGCCACTGCTGTTGCTTTGTCCTCAAGAATAGAGGAAGTTGATACATCAGGGAAATATCAGTGAATATTTTGAAAAACAAATAAAAGAGACGTGGACAGAGCCACAAGTTAGGGGTGTTAGTTGATAAAGAGATAAACAAGGGGAATGGAAAGAAAGGAGCCAGAAGTGAGAAAAGTCATGACAGTGAGACCAACAGTCCTTCAGAAGGGAGAGACAAATGCCAGTGTGACCAAAGCTTTAGAAAATAAAATAAGAAAACAAAACCAAAACCAGAAAGTGGTTGATCATGGGGATTTAAGATTTATGTAATTGGTATACAACTGTTTATTGCTTCAAGGTAATATTCTGCACTACAACAAGACCTAAAATTTAAAGTAATAAGCAGAGAATGTGGTATATTGTATCCAGAGATAATGAAACTGCATAGCCTCAAGTGTCTACTGTGAAATTTCCTTTATAAAACATTAATTATATGAATGTGTCACATTAAGCAGTTCTTGGAAAGAATTCTTGTGTTCCACTCAGAAAGGGGAATGGATTTTTTTGCTGCTCTTGAACAGTGCAAATTTAGTTATAATATTGCTTCTCAAGGATTTTACTTTCACGTATAAGGGTTTATGTAATATTGGCTATTAATTCAGGTTACAATTATTTCCAATGGGCGATCTGTTCTTAAGATATGTGGAACCGATTAGAAAATCCCTGTAGGTTGAACACTTAATTATGAATAGCTTAATTCATTAAATTTCTCTAAATACCTATAGTCTGAAATGTTGCAGAAGTCAGAAAGATACACGTTCCCATTCAAGACACATGATTTATCACAATTGCTCAGTGGGGAAAAATATTAAAACTCTCCATATTCTGGAAGTTTATACATTTGGTGAAATGTAATAGTGCTTGTGATTTAGCTGACTTGAAATGTATTAATTTTCATTACTAGAACTAATTATGGCCATTTCTACTTACTATTTCCCTCATTAGAAAGCTCTAGTGTATGCCATCAGTCAATTAATGACTCGGCTCTCACCACCTTACCTGCTGTGTTATAGTAAGTTCATGAGTAGTGAAGGGTTTAAGCATGTAGATAGTTTGGGTTTTTACTACTATTTGTGGGGGAAAAGCAACTAGAGATGTCATAAGATGATATGCATCACTCCCAGGTTTTCTCACGCCTGAAGCTTACATATATGGAGGCACTTTTTAAGAGAAATAAAATTTAAAATGTATTTATCAAGATATAAATAAATATTTGGACCTTGGAAAGGGCACATATAAGTGTGAGGTCCTAAAATATATGCATCATGATAAATCTGTCTCTAAAAAAAATAATTGTCAGTATGATATTTAAAGGGTGAATTCAATTCCACTGAAGGAAAAGGCTTTATAATGTGGCATACTAGAAAAAGTAGATGAACTAATGCCTTCTTTTTTTTTTTATTAGATCTTAATAAAGTTTGTGGCTCAAAAGTGGTGTATCGGGGTTCCCTGGTGGTGCAGTGGTTAAGAATCTGCCTGCTTAATGCAGGAGATACGGGTTCGAGCCCTGGTCTGGGAAGATCCCGCATGCCGCGGAGCAACTAAGCCCGTGTACCACAACTACTGAGCCTGCGCTCTAGAGCCCACAAGCCACAGCTACTGAGCCCACACACCTAGAGCCCATGCTCCACAACAAGAGAAGCCACCGCAATGAGAAGCTCACGCACTGCAACGAAGAGTAGCCCCCACTCGCCACAACTAGAGAAAGCCCACGGGCAGCAACAAAGATCCAACGCAGCCAAAAATAAATTAAAAAAAAAAAAGTGGTGTATCCTTTGATTTTGTATTATCAAGTTAGCTTACAGAATGTTTACCAAAAATTAAAATGTTTCAGCCTTAATACCTGGAATATAATGTTGTAGCTAATAATCAACCCAATGTCGTATCAATATATACCCTGGAAGAAAGAGAATACCCATAACAAATATAAAAGCAGACATTACCTTGGTCGGGAACTATTGTAACACACGCATTTGACAAAAGGCAAATATTAAAAACATACAGAATCTTTACAAAGCAATGAGAGAAAAGACAGATAATGACAGAAAAATGAGCAAATGATAGCTCACAGAAGAAATAACCAAATATACAAAATACAAAAATACAATCTGTAGTGACAAAAAGCAGATCAGAAGTTATCCAAGGATGGGGGTGGAAGGAGGGAAAAATTTAAAAGGGACAAAAGGAAGCATTTGAGGTTAATGAAAATGTTTGCTATTTTTGATTTTGAAATGGTTTCGTGAGCATATGTGTGTGCCAAAACTCATCAAATTGTACATCCGCCCCCTCCCGCACACGAGTTTATTGTCATCAATTGTACCTGAATACATCTGTTAAAAAAAAAAAAAAAGAAGGAAGAAAAGGAGAAAGAGAGAAAGAAAGAAAGAAAAGAAGAAGTGACCAAAATGGAGAGTAAATAGCATACACTGCTGTTGGGTGAGAATACCTATGTCTGCTCTGGAACTCTTTTATACTATCCTATCTCCTAAGGCTATAAAGAGCACATACCCTATGACCCTGCAATTCCATGCTTGGGCATTTATTTAATAGCAATACAAGTATCTATTCTCCAAATTACATTGTGCTAGAATTAGGTTTATCTTTTGTCTGAACTAGCTAATCTTATATAAAGAGTGCTGTTCGTAATACAGCAAAACTCTAAAGTAATAATGTCCATCATCAGTAGAAAGACAAGTAAACTGTGAAATATTTGTACAATCAAATACTATATAGAATAAAACAAATTATATCATGCTTATACAATATGGATTATGGTCACAAATATTAAGAGAAAGAAGTGAATGAATAATGACACATAAAAATTCGAAGACCAACAAAACTCTTCTTTAGAGATTGGTACTGTGGTTCCCTTAGTGGAGGAGGGAAGTGGCCTAAGAAGACTTCTGAGGTCCCTTCAGCGGGAACGTCCCTTCCTTGATCTCTTAGTTATCACAAACTTACCATTGTGGTTACTTATTTATGCTTTTTACACTTCTCTTCATGCTAAGCTTAACAATAAAAAATTTAATTAAACAATCATCAGGAGGGAGATGAAGGAAAGAGAAGATTCAAAAATTGTAAGTTTTAGTTTCTTTTTGTTTTTGTCTAATTTTTAAATAAAAGAAACTAAAAAGAAAATGGTGATTGCACACAAAGCAAAGGGACATTTAGAAAGATTAGTATTTTATGGCCATGTTCAATTTAGAGAATATTAAAATATGAGGTCTACTTATATGTAAATGGACACCTCAAAGAACTTGAACCCAGAAGTGCCTTAGAATGGAACTCATTTATAAGCGTTAAATAACGTGTATGTGTGTTTTGTTTTGTTTTGTTTTTGTTTTGCCATCCACTGCAGTGGATGGCAGTCACAGTGTTTGAATTTGAGCTACAATATTTGCATTTAAACCACAAACATTTCACCTTCCACATAACTGAAAATGAAGGGATTTTTTGAAAGAGAAAATGGGGAAAGACTTTTTAAAAATGACTTTCTCTGAAATAAAAGTGTCCTAAGCAAAAATTTGACTTAAAGTTATTGTTTTTTTCTTATAAGAAAAATATGAAAGCAGGCCATGGCATGTTCACAGATCCTAGAAAATGGCCCATATGAACTGGGCTTGTCTTGTGTTTGAACAAGCTAGTTAAATAAATGGTGTTCAAAATATGGGTGCTTAAAGTTTAAAAGGCAGAAATATGCATTACAATCATCTTGATATTTTAAACTGAATTCCACTAAAAAAGAATACTTCTACCACATTTAAATAAAACATAGCTGTGGATCCTACAGTATAAGTAAGAATAAAATGATAGCATAATATGTAGCTTTCTATTTATAGAAGCAATTTAAATATTGGTTAAATTAGGTGGTCTCCTTATACTTAGGAATAAAAAAGACATTAAAAATTAAATACATATATATATATTTAAATATATATATTTAAGATGAGATAACCATATTGTTCTACTTGGTGATATGATAATAGTATGACCATATTTCTGAAAAATAATAAGGAATAAAGAATAATAATTAGGTGAAATCTGTAGCTCACTAAAATTTCTTGGTTGATTAAAATTTAACTTGGAAGAACTAGTGGGTAGCTGGTAAGTATGGTGATAATAAGGTAAAAAATATTCTTCAGTTTAATTGATAAGTAAAATATTTAATTTGAAAATTAAATATTACCCAGGTTTGGGGGAGGATGCTGACAAAAATGCCTAGTATATTTTTAATGCTTTTGTATAATGAATGATCTTTTGTGAAAAATCAAAATGTATAAAGAAAATGGATGTGGAGCTCGCATCTGCCCACAAGTAGGGGGCCTTCTGGATGCTGGTGGGGGACCTCGATGCCCAAGGAGATGGGAGGAGCCCCCAAGCAAACCGGGAATATTCATCAGAGTGAGGTCTCCCGGAGGTCCTCACCTTGGCACCAAGACTCAGCTCTACCCAACAGCCTACAAACTCCAGTGTTTGAAGCCTCAGGCCAAACAACCAGTAAGACAGGAACACAATCCCACCCATAAAAAAAAAAAAAAAAAAATGAGACGGCAAAAATATGTCACAGATGAAGGAGCAAGGTAAAAACCTAGAAGACCAAATAAATGAAGAGGAAACAGGTAATCTACCTGAAAAAGAATTCAGAGTAATGATAGTAAAGATGATCCAGAATCTTGGAAATAGAATGGAGGCACAGACTAAGAAAATACAAGAAATATTTAACAAAGAGCTAGAAGAACTAAAGAAAAAACAGAGATGAAAACACAATAACAGAAATGAAACATACACTAGAAGGAATCAATAACAGAATAACTGAGGTGGAAGAATGAGTAAGTGAGCTGGAAGACAAAATGGTGGAAATAACTGCTGAGGAGCAGAATAAAGAAAAAAGAATGAAAAGAATTGATGACAATCTTGGAGACCTTTGGGACAATGCCACACTCACCAACATTCGAATTATAGAGATCCCAGAAGAAGAAGAGAAAAAGAATGGGTCTGAGAAAATATCTGAAGAGATTATAGTGGAAAACTTCCCTAACATAGGGAAGAAAATACTCACCCATGTCCAGGAAGTGCAGAGAGTCCCATACAGGATAAACCCTAGGAGAAACATACAAAGACACATATTAACAAACTAACAAAAATTAAATTCAAAGAAAAAGTATTAAAAGTAACAAGGGGGGTTTCCCTGGCGGCCCAGTGCTTAAGAATCTGCCTGCCAATGCAAGGGACATGGGTTCGAGCCCTGGTCTGGGAAAATCCCACATGCTGCAGAGCAACTAGCCCATGCACCACAACTACTGAGCCTGCGCTCTAGAGCCCGCGAGACACAACTACTGAAGCCCACACGCCTAGAGCCCATGCTCTCCAACAAGAGAAGCCACCACAATGAGAAGCCCATGCACTGCACTGAAGAGCTGCCCCTGCTTGCCACAACTAGAGAAAGCCCGCAGGCAGCAATGAAGACCGAACACAGCCAATAAATAAAGAAATAAATAAATTATTTAAAAAAAAAAAAAGCAACAAGGGAAAAACAAAAAATAATATACAAAGGAATCCCCATAAGATTATCAGCTGATTTTTCAGCAGAAAATCTGCAGGCCAGAAGAGAGTAGCAGGATATACTGAAAGTGATGAAAGAGAAAAACCTACAACCAAGATTACTCTACCCAGCAAGGATCTCATTCAGATTCAGTGGAGAAATCAAAAGCTTTTCAGACAAGCAAAAGCTAACAGAATTCAGCACTACCAAACCAGCTTTACAACAAATGCTAATGGAAATTCCCTGGGCAGGAAACACAAGGGAAGAAAAAGACCCACAAAAACAAACTCAAAACAATTAAGAAAATGGTAAAAGGAACATATATATCGATAATAACCTTCAATGTAAATGGATTAAATGCCCCAACCAAAAGACACAGACTGGCTGAATGGATACAAAACAAGACCTGTATACATGCTGTCCACAAGAGACCCACTTCAGACCTAGGGACACATACAGACTGAAAGTGAAGGGATAGAAAAACATACTCTATGCAAATGGAGATCAGAATAAAGCTGGAGTAGCAATACTCGTAGCAGATAAAATAGACTTTAAAATGAAGACTGTTACAAGATATAATGAAGGATACTACATAATGATCAAGGGATCAATATAAGAAGTAAATATAACAGTTATAAATGTTTATTCACCCAGCAAAGGAGCACCTCAAAATATAAGGCAAATGCTAACAACCATGAAAGGGGAAATAGACAGTAACACAATAATAGTAGGGGACTTTAACACCCCACTTACACCAATAAACAGATCATCCAAACAGAAAATAAATAAGGAAACACAAGCTTGAAATGACATAATACACCAGAGAGATTTAATTGATACTTACAGAACATTCCACCTGAAAGTGGCAGAATACACTTACTTCTCAAGTGCAAATGGAACATTCTCCAGGATAGATCACATCTTGGATCACAAAACAAGTGTCAGACAATTTAAGAAAATTGAAATCAAATCAATCATCTTTTCTGACCACTATGCTATGAGACTGGAAATTAATTACAGGAAAAAACTGTAAAAAACACAACTGCATGGAGGTTAAACAGTGCGCTACTAAATAACCAAGAGATCACTAAAGAAATCAAAGAAGAAATTTAAAAATATATAGAAATAAAAGACAATGAAAACACGACAACCCAAAACCTATGGGACGCAGCAAAAGCAGTTCTAAGAGGGGAATTTATAGCACTTCAATCTCATCTCAAGAAACAAGAAAAATCTCTAATAAACAATCTAACACCACACCTAAAGCAATCAGAGAAAGAACAAAGAAAACCCAAAGTCAGTAGCAGGAAAGAAATCATAAATATCAGAGCACAAATAAATGATATAGAAATGAAGAAAACAACAGCAAAGATCAATAAAACTAAAAGCTGGTTCTTTTAGAAGATAAACAAAATTGATAAACCCATAGCCAGACTTATCAAGAAAAAAGGGAGAGAACATACATCAATAAAATGAGAAATGAAAAGGGAGAAAACACAACTGACACTGCAGAAATACACAGGATTATAAGAGACTACTACAAACAACTATATGCCAAAAAAAGGGACAACCGTGAAGAAATGGACAAATTTTTGGAAAGATACCCTTTTCCAAAACTGAAGCAGGAAGAATTTGAAAATATAAACAGACCTATCACAAGTAATGAAATTGAAACTGTAACTAAAAATCGTCCAACAAACAAAAGTCCAGGACCAGAGGGCTTCACAGGTGAATTCTATCAAACTTTTAGAGAAGAGCTAACACTCATCCTTCTCACACTCTTCCAAAAAATTGCAGAGGGAGGAACACTCCCAAATTCATTCTACGAAGCCACCATCACCCTGATAGGAAAACCAGAAAAAGATATCACAAAAAAAGAAAATTATAGACCAATATCACTGATGAAAATAGATGTAAAAATCCTGAACAAAATACTAGCTAAAAGAAACCAACAACATATTAAAAGGAACATACACCGTGGTCAAGTGGGATTTATCCCAGGGATTCAAGGATTCTTCAACATACACTGAACAATCAATGTGATACACCATATTAGCAAACTTTTTTAAAAACCTATGATTATCTCAATAGATGCAGAAAAAGCTTTTGACAAAATTCAACACCCATTTATGAGAAAAAGTCTCCAGAAACTGGACATAGAGAGAACCTATCTCAACATAATAAAGGCCATATATGACAAAACCACAGCAAACATCATACTCAGTGGTGAATAAATGAAACATTTCCACTAAGATTAGGAACAAAACAAGGATGTCCATTCTCAGCACTCATATTCAACATAGTCTTAGAAGTCCTTGCCACAGCAGTCAGAGATGAAAAAGAAATAAAAGGAATCCAAGTTGGAAAAGAAGAAATAAAACTGTCACTGTTTGCAGATGACATGATAATATACATAGAAAATCCTAAAGATGCCACCAGAAAACTACTAGAACTAATCAATGAATTTGGTAAGGTTGCAGGATACAAAATTAATGCACAGAAATCTCTGATATTCCTATACACCAACAATGAAAAACCAGAAAAAGAAATTAAGGAAACAATCCCATTTACCATTTCAACAAAAAGAAAAAAATACCTAGGAATAAAGCTACTTAAGGAGGCAAACGACTTGTACTCAGAAAACTATAAAACGCTGATGAAAGAAATCAAAGATGACATAAACAGATGGAGAAATATACCATGTTCTTGGATTGGAAGAATGAATATTGTGAAAATGACTATACTACCCAAAGCAATCTACAGGTTCAATGCAATCCCTATCAAACTACCAATGGCACTCTTCACAGAATTAAAACAAAAAGTTTTACAATTTGTATGGAAACACAAAATACCCCGAATAGTAAAAGCAATCTTGAGAAAGAAAAACGGAGCTGGAGGAATCAGGCTTCCTGACTTCATACTATACTACAAAGCTACAGTAATCAAGACAGTATAGAACTGGCACAAAAACAGAAATACAGATCAATGGAACAGGATAGAAAGCCCAGAGATAAACCCACACACATACAGTCACCTAACTTACATAGATGTAAAAAGGAGGCAAGAACATAAAATGGAGAAAAGATAGCCTCTTCAATCAGTGGAGCTGGGAAAACTGGAGAGCTACATGTAAAAGAATGAAATTAGAACACTACCTAACACCATACACAAAAATAAACTCAAAATGGATTAAAGACATAAATGTAAGGCCAGACACTATAAAACTCCTAGAGGAAAACAGGAAAAACACACTTTGACACAAACCACAGCAAGATCTTTTTTGACCCATCTCCTAGAGTAATGAAAATAAAAATAAACAAATGGGACCTAATGAAACTTAAAAGCTTTTGCACAGCAAGGGAAACCATGAACAAGATGAAAAGACAACACTCAGAATGGGAGAAAATACTTGCAAATGAAAAAACAGACAAAGGATTAATCTCCAAAATATACAAACAGCTCATGGAGCACAATAT
This sequence comes from Leucopleurus acutus, assembly GCF_964270905.1. Lineage (NCBI taxonomy): Eukaryota > Metazoa > Chordata > Mammalia > Artiodactyla > Delphinidae > Leucopleurus > Leucopleurus acutus. The sequence continues at coordinate 12,667,898 of NC_139143.1, forward strand.
CAAAAAACAAACAATTCAATTAAAAAATGGGCAGAAGGACTTCCCTGGTGGTGTGGTGGTTGAGAATCCGCCTGCCAATGCAGGCGACACGGGTTTGGGCCCTAGTCTGGGAAGATCCCGCATGCCTTGGAGCGGCTAAGCCCGTGCGCCACAACGGCTGAGCCTGCGCTCTGGAACCTGCAAACCACAACTGCTGAGCCCATGTGCTGCAACTACTGAAGCCCATGCTCCTGGAGCCTGTGCTCTGCAGCAGGAGAGGCCGCCGCAGTGAGACACCTGCGCACCGCAACGCCCGCCACAACTAGAGAAAGCCCGCGTGCAGCAATGAAGATCCAAGGCAGACAAAAATTTAAAACTAAATTAAAAAGAAAAAGAGGTCTTCCCTGATGGCCCAGTGGTTGAGAGTCTGCCTGCCGATGCAGGGGACACGGGTTTGTGCCCCGGTCCGGGAAGATCCCACATGCCGCAGAGCGGCTGGGCCCATGAGCCATGGCCGCTGAGCCTGCACGTCCGGAGCCTGTGCTCTGCAATGGGAGAGGCCACAACAGTGAGAGACCCGCGTACAGAAAAAACAAACAAAAACAACAAAAAAAAAAGAAATTTGTCTTCATATATTAAAATAAAAAAAACGGGGCAGAAGACCTAAACAGACATTTTACCAAAGAAGACATACAGATGACCATGAGGCACATGAAAAGATGCTCAACGTCACTAATCATTGGAGAAATGCAAATCCAAACTACAATGAGGTATCACCTCACACAGGTCAGAATGGCCATTATCAAAAAAATCTAGAAACAATAAATGCTGGAAAGTGTGTGGTGAAAAGGGTACACTCTTGCACTGTTGGTGCAAATGTAAATTGATATAACCACTATGGAGAACAGTATGGAGGTTCCTCTAAAAACTAAAAATAGAACTACCATATGACCCAGCAATCCAATATTGGGAATATACCCTAGAAAACCATAATTCAAAAAGATACATGTACCACAATGTTCATTGCATCACTCTTTACAATAGCCAGGACATGGAACCAATCTAAATGTCCATCAACAGATGAATGGATAAAGAAGATTTGGCTCGGGCTTCCCTGGTGGCACAGTGGTTGAGAGTCCGCCTGCCAATGCAGGGGACACGGGTTCGTGCCCCAGTCTGGGAGGATCCCACATGCCGTGGAGAGGCTGGGCCCGTGAACCATGGCCACTGAGCCTGCGCGTCCGGAGCCTGTGCTCCGCAACGGGAGAAGCCACAACAGTGAGAGGCCCACGTACTGCAAAAAAAAAAAAAAAAAAAAAAAGATGTGGCTCATATATACAATGGAATATTACTCAGCCATAAAAAGAAATGAAATTGAGTTATCTGTAGTGAGGTGGATGGACCTAGAGTCTACCATACAGAGTGAAATAAGTCAGAAAGAGAAAAACAAATACCGTATGCTAACGCATATATATGGAATCTAAAAAAAAAAAAATTGGTATAGATGAACCTAGTGGCAGGACAGGAATATAGATGTAGACATAGAGAATGGACTTAAGGACATGGTCGGCGGGGGCAAGGTGGGGTGAAGTGAGAATAGCATCGACATATATACACTACCAAATGTAAAATAGTTAGCTAGTGGGAAGCAGCAGCATAGCACAGGGAGATCGGCTTGGTGATTTGCGATGACCTCGACGGGTGGGATACGGAGGGTGGGACGGAGTCTCAAGAGGGTGGGGGTATGGAGATGTATGTATGTATATAGCTGATTCGCTTTGTTGAACAACAGAACCTAACACAGCATTGTGAAGAAATTATACTCCAATAAAGTTGCATTAAAACATGAGTAAAGAAATTAAAAATGCATACTGGGTGAGAAACTTAAATATGTCTAACCAGCAGAATTAACTTGTAGGAGCAACTGTGAACCAGTATATGGGAAAAGTTTTGTAGGACAAACACGGGAAGGGGGTCCAGTTTCCTAAGAACGAATGTCTTTGGTTTTACTCTGTTTGGGAGCATGTCAGCCAACTTGAAATTAGAGGAACAAGATAAAAACATAAACCTGACTTGATGAGGAGATCACTGCAAATATAGAACTCAGGGAGATTTTAGGCACCACAGAGATGCATATGAAGGGTGACCACATAACATCATCAAACTTGGAAACTTAAGACTGAAAGGGTCCCCATTCATAATTATTCCAGACAAGTATAAACCCAGACTGTCCTGGGCAAATGAGAATTTATAGCAACCTTACTGACGTTGAACTTGAGGGCAGGTTGGTTTGATGGATAGTCTAGCAGAGCTAGTGTAGCTGAGATGCTCCATGAAACCAGACAGTTTGAGGGATGAAGAAAGTCTTGAAAAATATTCAGTGAAATCACAGACACTGGTCCAATGGCCTCGTTGTACATGTTTAGAAAATTAGAAAGGCAACCACTGTGATCACAGCCTGTGGTCAGAAGAAAAAGCTGAAGTCCTCAGAGTATTCATTCGTACATCTGAAATATATCACCAGAAACAGGTGAACAACAATAGAAACAAAAAAGTTATTTTTCTTTTTCTTTTTTTTTTTGCGGTACGTGGGCCTCCCACAGCTGCGGCCCCTCACTCTGCAGAGCACAGGCTCCGGACGTGCAGGCCCAGCAGCCATGGCTCACGGGCCCAGCTGCTCCACGGCACGTGGGATCCTCCCAGACAGGGGCACGAACCCGTGTCCCCTGCATCAGCAGGCAGACTCCCAACCACTGCGCCACCAGGGAAGCCCCAAAAAAGTGATTTTTGAGACCACTAGTATAGCATATAACCAGCCCCAAACAAACAAGATAATAAATAAAAACAAAGAAATGTGCCTGTTACTCAGAAGCATCAAGAAATGAGAAAAATAACGTAGTTAATTTGTTGTACCTAATACCTACTTAGGCCCAGGGAAGAAGGCTACTGCCATGGTGCTACGCTTTAGAGGAACAGCCCTATAAATGGCCCTGCTTATCACAACATACAAAGCAAATGACATAACGGGCACCACTGCCACTAGGGATTCAGAGCCTTGAGTTGACATGATGCTACTGGGAGATTGAAAATACCCATTTCCATGACCAACAACATTCAAGCTCTAGAAAAAAATTTTCATATCATTTGCCTTGTACTCTTGATTTGAAAGCCAACAAGTTCCAAATACCTAGAAGTTTTGAGAAGTTTGCTGCAGCTGATAGTAAAATTTTCTTCTTAAAGTGGAAAGAATTTGATCATCAAAAACACTTAAAGAAAAAGGAAAGAAAAATAATTGAATTGTCATATCCTTCTATCAGATTCAATGGATGTAAAGGATTTTTGAATATGGAGTATTGTTTCCCCATAATGCTGAGTGTGAAAGTTCTATACCCATTTACACTCCAATTCATGGTTTCTGATATACTCACAAATTACTGTAGTATTTGCAACAAATTACCCATGGTGGTAATTGTCCATGGTGGTAAAGAAAATTTTCAATATTAGCTATTCATTATTACTCTTAAATTTGGATACAAATGTCTACACATAATACGTAAAGCATGGTATAGATTCTTTAGATTAGAAACTAGAATTCCAAATAGTTTTAATACAATGTTCAAATATCATATACCAACATCAGATTGACTTAAATAACTTTGATTTTAAAAGTTGATATATACTCATTAAAATTTATATTTTACATATCCATTTTAATGCACAATTTTGAATATATTTGGAGAAAAAAATTTTTGAAAATGTTTGAAGCATTTTTTAAGGTTGTGAGTTTTTAGAATTACTTGTACTCATTTTTCATGTAAATATATTTAAATTTAGTATACTTAGAATCATATTACAATTTTAAACCTCTATATTATTATTAACAGATTGTATGAAAACTATAATTAGAACATATAATTAATTTGCTGATATATAGGCAAAAAATGAATTTTATGGAATAAATAGCAAGGATTTATGTATTGTGTATACTCTTATTTTATTACTAATAACAACATTGCTAGTATATCAACAGACCACAAAGTATTAGCTTTTTTCAGCCATTTGATATTTTGCAGACTTTCACTTTTATAAAATCATAGCTTTCATTATATTTGCCCATTTTGTTGAAATGGAGGTATACTTTTCATAATACAAGGAAAAAGTATTTTAATGGTTTATTAGTTTTATTAATAACTTTAAATTTCTTAGACATATGGTATGTTAGCCTCAATTTGTACTCCTGCACAAATCCAACAAATGTAAGAAGTATATCTGAATAAATCGTCATACTGTCAGTGGACCCTGAACAATTTAATGGGTGTCTGTTGATCCACGATTCCAAATAGAAAGAAACAGTCCTAACAGTTATAGGGGAGATATACGAATAGAGATAAAAATAAATGAAAGCAGAGTTTCAGACTTAAGAATGAAAATGTAGAACAGAACAGAAGAAGAATATGTGAAACCAAATAAGAAGCTAAATCTAATGACTTCTACCTAGATTCCAAGTGGAGGTTTCAAAGAATACATCAGTGTCATTATAAGTATTTCTTCAGTGTTTACAACAGCATCAGGGCAGTAAATCAAGGCCACATCCTTTCAACAAGTTACAGTTAGGATTCAAATTGTAATTTCTCTGGCTACAAACTGTGCCCTTTCCACTTTGCTCCCTTTTAAGACTCAAGTGATTGGTGTCATAGAAGAAATATTTGCTGTAGTGTATTTCTCAGTTTTCTCTATTAAAAGTTGTACATTTACTAAAGAAGTAGGGTTCAAGACAATGCTTTATATATATGAACAAACACCTTTATTTTTTGTAATCCAAATCCATAAGATTAAACCATAATTCTATAGTTCCCATTAGAATTGGCAAACTTGCTGTAATTAGCAACCTGGTATAAATGTTTACAGAAGTGATCTAGATGCAGGATTTATTATTTAAATTTTAATAAAGAGAAAGGTATAGAAATTACTCATGATAGACATTAGGTAGCCAAATTATATTCTCACCTTTGCAGAAATGCTGACATTGTGATTATTTTCAAATATAAATTGATCAGTATTCACATGAAATGATTTTTATTGCAAATATCTACAAAGATTACATGAATAGTATTAATTTTTTGGTCTTTGGGTCAATAAAAATAAGAGTATGATAATATTATAGATCTTGATGTATTTCTCTTTTATAGTGCTCACATAAAATACTGTTGGTTGCTCTTGATGAAATTCTAAATATCAGGGTGTATTGCCGGACTATGGGTAAGTAAAACACTTTTATGCCCTTCATCTCTTATCTTTTTGAAAGATTATCAGTCTCTTAGAGAAGATTTTCACCTTATACTGAATTAGAATTTATTGTTCTTGATAACCTGTTTCTACTTTTAGAAGGCAGAAGTCAATGCTTTATAAAATGTAAAATATAAATAAATGCATAGAATAACATAAAGCATTGTCTCTACATGAACTTTAACAGGGTTCAAAACACTTCAATAAAGTATATGCAAATATATTTTTCAATTCAATATACAAACCTTTTATTTGGTATGTTCTCCCAAAGAACAGATGTTCTTTAGAAAGAATAAATATTTACAGAAATCTCATTGATTTCTTGAGAAGAACTAATCCACATGAATAATATTTGCAGGAAAATTCTGAAAAATTTTACCTTTTATGTTAATTTGAACTAAACCACATTAAAAATAATATATCTAAGAGCAATGCTTACAAATAGATTTTTAGAATTATTTAACTTGCACATAGATTTATAATTTTTAGGAGCAAATAAAAATCTAATTTACTAAATTAAAATCCTATAATTTTAGAAGGTAGTCTAAATATTATGTAAATATAACCATGATAAATCTATTGTTTCCTATTCCATTTGATTTGCTGAATCAACTATACCAATTACTATTTTATAGTGTTTTATCAACAAGAAAACATATTCACAGGAATGAATCACAACATCCCTGGAAAGTATTATGTTTCTCATAATAATGATCATAGGACTAATGTTCAAACAGGTTAAAGGACTTGTAGTTAAGAAGTAACATTAAGACTATAACAATATTTCAGAACCCATATTCTAATAATCAGACAATGGTACTTCTCTATTCAGGGTACTTTAACAACAATAACGAAAGAATTGGTATAAAAATGACACAACTCAAATTCTGGATCCATCCCGTAAAAGCTATCTTGCACACAACACTTCTTTATAACTTGACTTCTTCATCTACAAAATAGAGAAGAGTGTCTCTCACATGATGTTGTTTTGATAATTAAAAAGGATAGAGAAGGGCTTCCCTGGTGGCGCAGTGGTTGAGAGTCCACCTGCTGATGCAGGGGACGTGGGTTCGTGCCCCGGTCCGGTAGTATCCCACATGCCGCGGAGCGACTGGGCCCGTGAGCCATGACCGCTGAGCCTGCGTGTCCAGAGCCTGTGCTCCGCAACGGGAGAGGCCACAGCAGTGAGAGGCCCGCGTACCGCGACGAAAAAAAAAAAAGGATAAGTACTGTGATTATGCTTTTCATACCTTTATACTAATCCTTAGCACCACTTGATGCAAAGTCAGATTTACCATTCCTATAAGGAAATTTAAAATCAGAAACTATAACTAATTTTGCCAAAGTGTTATAGCTAAAATTTTAACCCATCAATTTCAAATAGAGTTTCACTGTATTATACTTCTAAAAAATTTATCACATCAAAATTGGCATTCTGTAGTTATCTAATGAATATTTGTTTCTTTGTCTTTGTGAGCTATTTTCTATATAACAATTGTTTATCTTTATGTAGCAAATTGCTACCATCAATGTTTACAGTGACTATCAAAGGTACAGAGAGGAGGGGAGACTTATTTACGCTCCAGCAAGGACTTAAGCCTCCTAGACTTCCTTACCTCTTTCTACCAAAGTACTTTATTCTTTTTTGTTGGTGAAGTTATTCCTCTCTTTAAGGAGATTTTTAAAATATCACTCTGCAATTTTAAGAAATATCAAATAATGCTCTACTTTTGAATTAACAATTTTCTGCTCCCTGAGAGCAATATCTCAAAAAGGGACATTGAATGGGGAAGTTCCTGGTCTGATACAATAGAGATTGTAGATCTCTAAATTATCCCTAAGCTGTGTAATTGGAATTCTGAAGTCCAGAGAAAGGAGAAATGTTCATAGAAGGATTAGGGCAGTCCTCACCATTAGGATAAAGTCAATTCTGCTGCTATATAATTAAAAATATATTTGAAATGATACAGATAATCTGTACCCTGTCCCCAGGTGCTGTTCTATCAATGTCAAAAAGTTATCACTGGGCCAGTTCATACTAAAGGCCAGACAAACACAAGAATAAATCTCTAAAGCAATAAGAACAATTAAATAATTTGTATGTTTCAAAATATCTAAATATTCACTATCATGTACAAAGATTCTAAATTTCTAGAGTGTTTAATTATCATATAGATCCAAGTTAGTCACTGAATATTTATCGATAAAATAAATGTTGGATCAGTTGTAGGTTGAACATCAAGTAACCTCACATTTGAAAATATTCTGTCAGTAACAACAGTGTGTAAAGCTTGATGAAACTCTCTGCCAGAGAAACTTTTAGTGGACTGTTCAAAATTAGCAAAGACAATTCAGGGTTTCTGGAGATTTTATAAAGGGCTTAAAATAAATTGAGAAGCAGTTATGGCACAAAGTCTACAGATTTTTTTTTTTTTTTTTTTTTTTTGGTGGTATGCGGGCATCTCACTCTTGTGGCCTCTCCCATTGCGGAGCACAGGCTCCGGACGCGCAGGCTCGGTGGCCTTGGCTCACGGGCCTAGCCGCTCTGCGGCATGTGGGATCTTCCCGGACCGGGGCACGAACCCGCGTCCCCTGCATCAGCAGGCGGACTCTCAACCACTGCGCCACCAGGGAAGCCCTACAGAGATTTTTAACAACATTGGAAGGCCATGGACTTCAAGCTCTGGGCTACAACATTCTCCCGTGAAGAACCCTTCCAGTGTCTTGGCAAAGGCATATCTATTATCGACTCCCCCCAGCTCTCTGGTGCAAAAGAGCTCTTTTGGGTAGATTTGGCATCCACTGAACATGAATATCCCATCTCCCAGACTATGTGGTCTGGGAGACATATATTGGGGACGATGGGTTGTGGAAGCTAGGTAGAGCATAAGCTCTACCTACTCCTCAAGTACATATACACACAGCTCCTTCTCTATAGGGAGGATCTGGGTTGGGGAGGACACAGTGAAGAACAAAACCTCCATCTCTCCCATCCCTAGCTCCTGCTCATGGAACAGAAGTACTGCCCTGTCCAGGGAGAGCCAGTGCAAGGCTTGAAAATTGGAAATCCCCTGGCCCTGCCTGAAGGGCCTAAATGTATGTGCATTACACAGTGGCACAATTAATGATTCAGGGATTTGCTGAAAGCAGTAAAGCAATCAGTTAAAAACCAGTGAAGACTAACAGTGGTACTAGTGTGATATAATAGAGGCATACCCAGCAGAAGTTTAACAAGAAAATCAGGGAAAGATCCAGTGAGAGAGGACTGTGCTAAAACCACCATCCATCCTATGTGGTCCAGAAGACTGTGATCATGCTGAAGACACTGCCCTCTAGGGGAGACCTTCAAGACAGTGGGGGAGTAAGACGCGGAGATCACCTTCCTCCCCACAAATACATCAGAAATACAACTACATGTGGAACAGCTCCTACAGAACACCTACTGAGCTCTGGCAGAAGACCTCAGACTTCCCGAAAGGCAAGAAACTCCCCACGTACCTGGGTAGGGCAAAGGAAGAAAGAAAAAACAGAGACAAAAGAGTAGGGATGGGACCTGCACCTCGGGGAGGGAGCTGTGAAGGAGGAAAAGTTTCCACACACTAGGAAGCCCCTTCACTGGCGGAGATGGGAGTGGTGGGGGGGAAGCTTCGGAGCCACGGAGGAGAGCACAGCAACAGGGGTGCGGAGGGCAAAGCAGAGAGGTTCCCGCACAGAGGATCGGTGCCGACCAGCACTCACCAGCCCGAGAGGCTTGTCAGCTTACCCGCCGGGGTGGGCGGGGCTGGGAGCTGAGGCTCAGGCTTCGGAGGTCAGATCCCAGGGAGATGACAGGGGTTGGCTGTGTGAACACTGCCTGAAGGGGGCTAGTGTGCCACAGTTAGCCAGGAGGGAGTCTGGGAAAAAGTCTGGACCTGCCTAAGAGACAAGAGATCATTGTTTTCGGGTGCGAGAGGAGAGGGGATTCAGAGAACCGTCTAAACGAGCTCCAGAGATAGGCGCAAGTCGCGGCTATCAGCACGGACCCGAGACGGGCATGAAACGCTAAGACTGCTGCTGCAGCCACCAAAAAGCCTGTGTGCGAGCAGAGGTCACTATCCACAAACCCTCCCGGGAGGCTGTGCAGCCCGCCACTGCCAGGGTCCCGCGATCCAGGGACAACTTCCCCGGGAGAACACATGGTGCGCCTCAGGCTGTTGCAACGTCACGCCTGCCTCTGCTGTCACAGGCTCACCCCGCATCCCATAACCCTCCCTCCCCCTGGCCTGAGAGAAGCAGAGCCCCCTAATTACCGGCTACTTTAACCCTGTCCTGTCTGGAAGGGAACAGCAACCCTCAGGTGACCCACATGCAGAGACAAGGCCAATCCAAAGCTGAACCCCAGGAGCGGTGCGAACAAAGAAGAGAAAGGAAAATTTCTCCCAGCAGCCCCAGGAGCAGCAGATTAAATCTCCACAATCAATTTGATGTACCCTGCATCTGTGGAATCCCTGAATAGACAACGAATCATCCCAAAATTGAGGCGGTGGACTTTGGGAGTAACTGTAGATTTGGGGTTTGCTGTATGCAACTGACTGGTTTCTGATTTTATGTTTATCTTAGTTTAGAATTCAGAGTTTATTATCATTGGTAGATTTGTTCATTGATTTGTTGCTCTCTTCCTTTTTCTTTATAGACTTTTTTTTTCCTTTTTCACCTTTTGTGAGTGTGTACGTGTATGCTTCTTTCTGTGATTTTGTATGTATAGCTTTGCTTTCACCATGTGTCCTAGGGTTCTGTCTGTACTTTTTATTTTTTTAGTAAAGTTTTTAGTGCTTGATATCATTGGTGGATTTGTTTTTTGGTTTGGTTGCTCTCTTCTTTCTTTCATTCTTCTTTCTTTTATTTATTACTTTTTAATATTTTTACTATTAATGATTATTTAATTCTTTATTTTAATAACTTCATTTCTTTTTATTCTATTTTTTCTCTCTTTCTTTCTTTTTTCTCCCTTCTCTTCTGAGCCGTGTGGCTAACAGGGTCTTGGTGCTCCTGCCAGGTGTCAGGCCTGTGCCTCTGAGGTGGGAGAGCCAAGTTCAGGACATTGGTCCATCAGAGACCTCCTGGTTCCACATAATATCAAATGGTGAAAGCTCTCCCAGAGATCTCCATCTCAACGCTAAGACACACCTCCACTCAATGACCAGCAAGCTACACTGCTAGACACCCTATGCCACACTACTAGCAAGACAGGAACACAACCCCACTCATTAGCAGAGAGGCTGCCTAAAATCATAATAAGGTCACAAACACCCCAAAACACACCAGAGGATGCAGTCCTGAACACCTGAAAGACAAGATCCAGCCTCATCCACCAGAACACAGGCACCAGCCTCCTCCACCAGGAAGACTACAGAGCCCACTGAACCAACCTTAGCCACTGGGAGCAGACACCAAAAACAACGGGAACTATGAACCTGCAGCCTTTGAAAAGGAAACCCCAAACACAGTAAGTTAAGCAAAATGAGAAGATAGAGAAATACGCAGCAGATGAAGAAGCAAGGTAAAAACCCACCAGACAAAACAAATGAAGAGGAAATAGGCAGTCTACCTGAAAAAGAATTCAGAACAATGATAGTAAAGAAGATCCAATATCTTGGAAAAAGAATGGAGAAAATACAAGAAACGTTTAACAAGGACCTAGAAGAACTAAAGAGCAAAAAACTAATGATGAATAAATGAAATTAAAACTCCTCTAGAAGGAATCAATAGCAGAATAACTGAGGCAGAAGAACAGATAAGTGACCTGGAATATAAAATAGTGGAAATAACTACTGCAGAGCAGAATAAAGAAAAAATGAAAAGAATTGAGGATAGTCTCAGAGACCTCTTGGACAACATTAAATGCACCAACATTTGAATTATAGGGGGGTCACAGAAGAAGAGAAAAAGAAAGGGGCTGAGAAAAATTTTAAGAGATAATAGTTGAAAACTTCCCTAATATGGGAAAGGAAATGGTTAATCAAGTCCAGGAAGTACAGAGAGTCACATACATGATAAATCCAAGGAGAAACACGCCAAGACACATATTAATCAAACTATCAAAAATTAAATACAAAGAAAAAATAAAAGCAGCAAGGGAAAAAAAACAAATAATATACAAGGGAATCCCCATAAGGTTAACAACTAAACTTTCAGCAGAAACTCTGTGAGCCAGAAGGGAATGGAAAGGCATATTTAAAGTGATGAAAGGGAAAAACCTATAACCAAGATGACTCTACTCAGCAAAGATCTCATTCAGATTCGACAGAGAAATTAAAACCTTTACAGACAAGCAAAAGCTAAGAGAATTCAGCACCACCAAACCAGCTTTACAACAAATGCTAAAGGAACTGCACTAGCAGGAAGCGCAAGAGAAGGAAACGACCTACAATAAGAAACCCAAAACAATTAAGAAAATGGTAACAGGAACATATATACCGATAATTGCCTTAAATATAAATGGATTAAATGCTCCAACCAAAAGACATAGACTGGCTGAATGGATACAAAAGCAAGACTCGTATAAATGCTGTCTACAAGAGACCCACTTCAGACCTAGGGACACATACAGACTGAAAGTGAGGGGATGGAAAAAGATATTCCATAAAAAGGAAATCAGAAGAAAGGTGGAGTAGCAATTCTCGTATCAGACAAAATAGACTAAAAAAAAGGCTACTAGAAGAGACAAAGAAGGACATTACATAATGATCAAGGGATCAATCCAAGAAGAAGATATAACAATTGTAAATATTTATGCACCCAATATAGGAGCACCTCAATACCTAAGGCAAATTCTAACAACCATAAAAGGGGAAATCAACAGTAACACAATCATAGTTGGGTACTTTAACACCCCATTTTCACCAATGGACAGATCATCCAAAATGAAAATAAATAAGGAAACACTAGCTTTAAATGATACATTAAAGAAGATGGACTTATTTAATATTTATAGGACATTCCATCCAAAAACAACAGAATACACTTTCTTCTCAAGTGCTCATGGAACATTCTCCAGGATAGGTCATATCTTGGGTCACAAATCAAGCACTGGTAAATTTAAGAAAACTGAAATCGTATCAAGTATCTTTTCTGACCACAACGCTATGAGACTAGATATCAATTATGGAAAAAATCTGTAAAAAATATAAACACATGAAGGCTAAACAATACACTATTAAATAACCAAGAGATCACTGAAGAAATCAAAGAGGAAATTTAAAAATACCAAGTGGCAAATGACAATGAAAACATGATGACCCAAAACCTAAGGGATGCAGCAAAAGCAGTTCTAAGCACGAAGTTTATAGCAAGAGACAAGAATCATCTCAAATAAACAACCTAACAAGAAACAAGAATCATCTCAAATAAACAACCTAACCTTACACCAAAAGCAATTAGAGAAAGAGGAACAAAAACTCCAACAAGTTAGCAGAAGGAAAGGAATCACAAAGATCAGATCAGAAATAAATGAAAAAGAAATGAAGGAATGATAGCAAAGATCAATAAAACTAAAAGCTGGATCTTTGAGAAGGTAAACAAAATTGATAAACCATTAGCCAGACTCATCAAGAAAAAAAGGGAGAAGACTCAAATCAACAGAATTAGAAATGAAAAAGGAGAAGTAAAAACTGACACAGCAGAAATACAGAGGATCATGAGAGACTACTACAAGCAACTCTATGCCAATAAAATGGACAACCTGGAAGAAATGGACAAATTTTTAGAAATGCACAACCTTCTGAGACTGAACCAGGAAGAAATAGAAAATATGAACAGACCAATCACAAGCACTGAAATTGAAACTGTGATTAAAAATCTTCCAACAAACAAAAGCCCAGGACCAGATGGATTTACAGGCAAATTCTATCAAACATTTAGAGAAGAGCTAACATCTATCCTTCTCAAACTCTTCCAAAATATAGCAGAGGGAGGAGCACTCCCAAACACATTCTACGAGGCCACCATCACCCTGATACCAAAACCAGACAAAGATGTCACAAAGAAAAAAACGACAGGCCAATATCACTGATGAACATAAAGGCAAAACTCCTCAACAAAATACCAGCAAACAGAATGCAACAGCACATTAAAGGAGTCATACACCATGTTGAAGTGCGGTTTATACCAGGAATGCCAGGATTCTTCAATATATGCAAATCAATCAGTGTGATACACCATAATAAACTGAAGGAAGAAAACCATATGATCGTCTCAATTGACGCAGAAAAATCTTCTGACTAAATTCAACACCCATTTATGATAAAACCCTCCAGAAAGTAGGCATAGAGGGAACTTACTTCAACAAAATAAAGGCCATATATGACAAACCCACAGCCAACATTGTCCTCAATGGTGAAAAACTGAAACCATTTCCTCTAAGATCACGTACAAAGCAAGGTTGACCACTCTCATCACTATTACTCAACATAATTTTGGAAGTTTTAGCCACAGAAATCAGAGAAGAAAAAGAAATAAAAGGAATCCAAATCAGAAAAGAAGTAAAGCTGTCACTGTTTGCCAATGACATGATACTGTACATAGAGAATCCTAAAGATGCTACTAGAAAACTACTAGAGCTAATCAATGAATTTGGTATAAAGTAGCAGGATACAAAATTAATGCACAGAAATCTCTTGCATTCCTATACACTAATGATGAAAAATCTGAAAGAGAAATTAAGGAAACACTACCATTTACCATTTCAACAAAAAGAATAAAATACCTAGGAATAAACCTAACTAAGGAGACAAAAGACCTGTATGCAGAAAACTATAAGACACTGATGAAAGAAATTAAAGATGATACAAACAGATGGAGAGATATACCATGTTCTTGGATGGGAAGAATCAACATTGTGAAAATGACTATACTACCCCAAGCAATCTACAGATTCGATGCAATCCCCTATCAAACAACCAATGGCATTTTTCACAGAACTAGAACCAAAAATTTTATAATTTGTATGAAACCACAAAAGACCCTGAAATGCCAAAGCAATCTTGAGAAAGAAAAATGGTGCTGGAAGAATCAGGCTCCTTGACTTCAGAATATATTACAAAGCTACAGTAATCAATAAGTATGGTACTGGCAGAAAAACAGAAATATAGATCAATGGAAGAGGAGAGAGAGCCCAGAGATAAACCCACACACATATGTTCACCTTATCTTTGACAAAGGAGGTAAGACTATACAATGGAGAAAAGACAGCCTCTTCAATAAGTGATGCTGGGAAAACTGGACAGCTACATGTAAAAGAATGAAATTATAACACTCCCTAACACCGTATACAAAAGTAAACTCAAAATGGATTTGGTATATAAACACAAAAGTAATATTACTCAGCCATAAAAAGAAACGAAATTGAGTTATTTGTAATGAGGTGGATGGACCTAGAGTCTGTCATACAGAGTGAAGTAAATCAGAAAGAGAAAACAAATACCATATGGTAACACATATATATGGAATCTAAAAAAAAAAAAAAAAAAGGTTCTGTAGAACCTGGGGACAGGACAGGAATAAAGACACATGTAGAGAATGGACTTGAGGATGTGGAGAGGATGGGGTAGCTGGGACAAAGTGAGAGAGTGGCATGGACTTATATATACTACCAAATGTAAAATAGATAGCTAGTGGGAAGCAGCTGCATAGCATAGGGCGATCACCTGGGTGCTTTTTGACCACCTAGAGGGGTGGGATAGGGAGGGTGGGAGGGAGACAACAGAGGGAGGAGATATGGTGATATATGTATGTATATAGCTGATTCACTTTGTTATAGAGCAGAAACTAACACACCATTATAAAGCAATTATACTCCAATAAAGATGTTAAAAAAAAAATCTTGTGTACACAGCACTGCAGTATAAGCAGGGCTTCCCATGTGAATGTGTTTCATTATTCATGCCTTCACTAGATCTCTCTTATTTCAGGTTATTTCTCCTATTAGAAGTTATAAAGATTGTACCATGTCAAATAAAGTTTATTAATTAAATCTATTTTAATTCTAAATGTTTTTGCCATAAAACATCATTGAATGAAAACAGGGAAGGGAAAAATATTCAAAATTAAATCAACAATGACAAATTGAAATAATTCCAGTAACAGTTTAATAATCCTCTCTTAGAAGTAACTAATTAGAGATAAATCCTTTCTTTCACAATTGTTCCATTTAAGATAATTTTGCACAACTTGAATTTTATGTGAAGCAAAAACAAATAAAGAGACCTCTAAACGTGTTTTTTTTGTGTGTGTGTAATAAACAAGCTGTGCTACCGACTTGCAGTCTCCTACTTACCCCAAGTTAAAGACATACGCCTTATTTCCATAGACTTCAATCCTAGTTAACCTATTTTCTTTTTAAAAATGAGGTCCTAACAGGCACTTTTCTCAAGCAATCTGGTTTCATCCATATGTAAACCTTTATGGCACACAATTGTGTTAATTAGGTATTTTTTTTCCAAACCACTTCAGTTCACTTGGCTGCTATTTTACATAAACAATGCAATGAATATTGCCTCCAGTCTCAGTCTTACCAGTGCAAAATTTGTGTTAAGATGACTCTGTCTGGCTTTGCTTGCATCATCAGACATTTTTACTCTTATACTTCATCGATATTGTCAGTGCTTGGCTCTCTTTGAAGCCTCTAGGATTTGGATGTCTACAAAAACAACAGACATCTGAAAGCAACATTTTCCTTAACTTATGGTTGCTGCTGATGTCCAAATTTATTTGTACCTAGTAAAAATTACCCTCCCACTACACTTTTTGTCTCTCTCTCGCTCCCTCTCTCTCTCTCTCTCTCTATATATATATATATATTCATAAATATATACATTTATTTTGCATATATATATATTATTTTTAAGAGTAGTTTTAGGTTCACAGAAAAATTGAGGGGAAGATACTGGTATTTCCCATATACCCCCTCCTTCCCCACACATGTAGAGCCTCCCTCATTATCAACATCCCCCACCAGAGTGATATATTGTTACAGTTGACGAACCTACGTACACATCATAATCACTCAAAATCCTTGGTTTACATTAGGGTTCACTCTTGGTGCTGTACGTTCTATGGTTTTGAACAAGTGTACAATGACATGTATCCATCATTATAGTATCGTAGGAAATATTTTCTCTGCCTCAATATATTTTGTAAATTGTCCACTTATCTAAAATGTTTTATATATTTTTAAAAATTTTTTTTATTTTTGGCTGTGTTGGGTCTTCATTGCTGTGTGTGGGCTTTCTCTAATTGATACGAGCAGGGGCTACTCTTCATTGTGGTGCACGGGCTTCTCATTGCGGTGGCTTCTCTTGTTGCGGAGCACAGGCTCTAGGCATGTGGGCTTCAGTAGTTGTGGCTCGCAGGCTCTAGAGCACAGGCTCAGTAGTTGTGGCACATGGGCTTGGTTGCTCCATGGCATGTGGGATCTTCCCAGACCAGGGCTCGAACCTGTATCCCCTGCATTGGCAGTCATATTCATTTTTTTTTAAACATCTTTATTGGAGTATAATTGCTTTACAGTGGTGTGTTAGTTTCTGGTTTATAACAAAGTGAATCAGCCATACATATACATATGTCCCCATATCTCCTCCCACTTGCATCTCCCTCCCACCCTCCCTATCCCACCCCTCTAGGTGGTCAAAAAGCACCGAGCTGATCTCCCTGTGCTATGTGGCTGCTTCCCACTAGCTATCTATTTTACATTTGCTAGTGTATATATGTCCATGCCACTCTCTCACTTCATCCCAGCTTACCCTATCCCCTCCCTGTGTCCTCAAGTGCATTCTCTACATCTGCGTCTTTATTCCTGTCCTGCTCCTAGGTTCTTCAGAACCTTTTTTTTTTTTTTTTTAAGATTCCATATATATGTGTTAGCATACGGTATTTGTTTTTCTCTTTCTGATTTACTTCACTCGGTATGACAGACTCTAGGTCCATCCACCTCACTACAAATAACTCAATTTCGTTTCTTTTATGGCTGAGTAATATTCCATTGTATATATGTGCCACATCTTCTTTATCCATTCATCTGTTGATGGACACTTAGGTTGCTTCCATGTCCTGGCTACTGTAAATAGAGCTGCAATGAACACTGTGGTACATGACTCTCTTTGAATTACGGTTTTCTCAGGATATATGGCAGGTGTATTCTTAACCACGGAGCCACCAGGGAAGCCCCATGTTTTATATTCTTAACAAAATACTTTGTTTAAAGTCAACTTTTAAAATCATAGAATATCACATTTCTGGGTTTCCATTAATTAACTTCTAATTCATCTATGAGCCTAAACTACTAGTTTGTCAGGATAATTAGTGTCAGCATCATTTGCTTTTCTTCAGCCTCTGTAAGGTTTCTTAAGAATCTAGGAGCACTCTGAGTTCCTGAAAATGTAAGAGAATTTCAATTATCTTTCTATCATAGTGGCCTTTAATAATGTCATTGTTTAAGACTATACAATTCCTCAATTATCTGGGTCACTCAATTCTTTGTCATATGTAGTGTGTGAGAAGTTTTATTAAACATGAAAGCTCTATGCCTAGAATTGATCCTTCCCCATACACCCAGGAGTCACATCAGAGGTCTTATCCATTCCTCTCTGCTGTCCTCAAAGGAATGTTCCCATCTGCCTTTTCCTTTTCTTCCTAGACACCCAATACAATCTGTTCTTGAGAAACATCCTTGGACTTTATGTAATCTTTATTGTGCCACAGCTTTCCTGAGACAAGACAGAACAAAGTCTGGCTATCCATTTAAAACAGAAGGGAGACAAACTATTTAAAAAATTAATAATCAATTGGCTCATATTTCAATAAATTGTACCACCACTGCTATTCAATTTAGTGTTCTACAACCAAGGAAGCAACTGTATTATCCTGTAGAATGCTGATTCTCTCTAGGAAATGTTATTAATGCCAGCATATATAGTTATGGCAAAAGATACTTCACTATTCCTTTCTGTATTGTTGTTTGAAGTGTATTCATTTTAGATCACTCACTTAAAATTAACGATCCACAAATAGGAGAAACAAAATAAGCTGCCTGTTTGTGGTGAACAATTGTTTTGGTTTTCTTATATTGATTTTTATATTGACTTTCTTAGTATTGATTTTTCCTTCAGATGTATACTAATATGTTGTATCTGTTTCATAATTGGAATGAAGTAACTTATTCATTCAACCATTTATCTCACTCTCCATAGATCAGCAGTTAGATAGATATAGATACAGATATAACAAAAATAAAAGCAAACATACAACCTATACCAGGCACCGTACTAAGCTTTGGGGTAAAAAGGCCCTCTTAGAGCTTATATTTTAATGAACACTAAGTTAGAAGGATCTGTATGCTCTTCTTTACATCAATGTGTGAGAATCCTGCAAGGAAATCTGTTTATGTGGGTATTAGAAACTGTTATATATAAATACAATTGTTATATAGACTATAAATACATACATTTCATGGACAAATATGACAGGAATGGTACATTAAACTCAGTCATAGTTCTTTTCTTGCAGGACTACTCCATGATGCTAATGTGAATGATGAATCTCTTGCAGAGGATATAGTCTATATAGCATTTCCAAACTTACTGGCTACAGAGTATTTCCATCACAGAACATTTCATTACAATCTGAAATGTCTGAACTTTAAAATTTCATGTACTTCTTAAAAATCATTTCTTTTCCTATGTCTATGAACTTTTTAGTATACTGTTATTTGATTGGCTTTCATTTTAATAATCTCTTAGTAACATAGATTTTATAGGCAAAGCCTCATGAAATGTATAATCCCCTAAAAAATATCTTTCAAAACTCAGGTGGATAGATTAAACATATTGATAGAGAATATAGTAATATATGGGTAAGCCTTCGTTTGCATCTTTGAATCCAACATATCTTTTCTACTCAATATAATTTAATCTTGCTCCTTAGTCCAATTTACAAATTTAAAATCTTTGACTTTTCCCTTTCTGTGCTACCCAGACAGCGGTCTGTAAGGCATTGTTCTGGGTTCCCAGCATAACTTAAAGAGAAACTTTCACAATGCCCTGAGCCTTTAATGTCCTGCAAATGAAGGAGGACGTCCTCAAACCTTGCAGCAAGAACCCACTTAGGTGGCACCGACCTTGACTTCCAAATGGGACAGTTATCTAAGAAGGAAAAGTAATGGCATTACCTCTAAATCTGAAGAGAACCGGGGAGAAGCTTCTCCCGTCCTCTTCTGCCATCACTGCCATTGAAAATCTGGCTGATGTCAGTATCATAACCTCCAGGAAGACCAGCCAGAGAGCTGTGCGGAAGTTTGCTGCTGCCATGGGCGCCACTCCTACTGCTGGTCACCTCGCTCCTGGAACCTCACTCAACGGAGCCCGGCAGGCTTCCGGAAGCCGAGACTCGTGGTGGTTCCCGACACCAGGCCTGACCACCGGCGTGAGAGGCATCTTCTGTGAACCTGCCTACCACTGCTCCGTGTAACACAAACCAGTCTCTTTGCTGTGTGTACACCGCCATCTGTGCAACAACCGGGAGCCCGCTCTGCGGGTCTGGCGGGATTGACGGACGCTGACCCGGGAAGTTGCGCGCATGCGCGGTTCCCTCTCCCATGAGCACCTGCGGGAGTCCCGCCTACTCTCGACTTGTGCGAAGATCCTCAACAGGTGTTTGTAAAGGAAGGGCAGGCCTCAGCTGAGAAGGCTGTGAGCAAGGAGGAATTCAGGGTGAACGGACTTCTCCAGCTCCTGAATTTACTGCTGCTAAACCCGAGGTGGCAGCCTGGTCTGAAGGCAGCAGGTGCCCTCTGTGCCTGCCCATTAGTTCCCCACTGAGAACCACAGTGCACAGCGGTCAGCGAAGATGCCACTGAAGATGGGCTGCAGCTGCCACTGCTCAGGCCACGGAATGGGAGGAGCAATCGCTGAGTGGTCCGCAGCTGTTCTTCTGCAGACTCTTAAAAAGGAAATAGGGGGCTTCCCTGGTCGCGCAGTGGTTGAGAGTCCGCCTGCCGATGCTGGCAACACGGATTCGTGCCCCGGTCCGGGAGGATCCCACATGCCGCGGAGCGTCTGGGCCCGTGAGCCATGGCCGCTGAGCCTGCGCGTCCGGAGCCTGTGCTCCGCAACCGGAGAGGCCACAGCAGTGAGAGGCCCGCGTACCCAAAGAAAAAAAGAAAAAGGAAATAGGGTGACAGAAAATAAAGTTTCCAAAGTAAGATGAGATAAAATAAAATAAATCTCTGACTTTTGAGTGGAGTGATGAGTCCATTTATACTTGATATAGTCATTAATTGGCTTTACGACTGCCATTTGTTTATGTCTGTTGTCTTTGTTGCTCCTTTATTCTTCCTTAACTCATTTCATGTAAAACCAAATTTTTAGTATTCATTTTAATTCCTCTGTTGATTTTCTATTGACTCCAGGATTTATAATACGAATCAATATATTATGATCTACTTCACAATAATACTGTCTTAATTCCAATAAAATATTGCAACTTTTCTCTATTACTGCTGCGTATCCATTTTCCTCTTTTGTTCTATTTTGCCGTATAATTTACAAATTATTATATGAAGTGAAATGAGTCGGACAAAGAAAGACAAATACTGTATGATCTTTGTCATATATGGAATCTACATATATTTATATTTATATAGATGGTTGCCAGAGGTGGTGGGTAGGGGTTGGAATAAATGGGTGAACTTTTTTTTTAGTTTAAATAAATTGAATTAAAAAATGACATCTGTGTATGTTACAAACCTAAAAACAGAGTATTATAATTATTGCTTTATGTAATCTTATGTCTTTTAATAAAATTGAGGAGAAACATTATATATATAGTCTATATTTACTGACAGATGTGCCATTCCAGTGCTTTTCATTTCTTCTTGTGGATTTGAGTTAGTTGATCATTCTGGCCAGAGATTTTTCAGTTTCATTGATCTTTTAAAAAAAACAGTTCCCTTTTAATTGATTTTTCCTATTACTTCTCTTTACTATTTCATCTTTTCTGCTTTTATCTTTATTATTTCCTCTCTTCTGTTTGCTTTGGGTTTATTTACCCCCCTTTTTTATTGTTGCTTAACATGGAATATTACGTAGCTGATTTGAGACCTTACTTCCTTCTAAAGACAAGTGTTTAATGCTGTAAAATCCCCATAAGCACTGCTTTATCTATTTCCCACAAATTGTAATATGTAATGTTTTCATTTTCATTCAATTAAAATATTTTCTAATTTCCCTTATGAATCTCATGAGTTATTTAGAAGTATTATGAGTTATTTAGAAGCATTTGTTTACTTCCAAATATTTGGCTTTTTCCAGATACCTTCCTGTTATCAACAATAATTGCATTGTGCTCAGAAAATAGACTTTGACCATCATCAGTTCTTTCAGATATATTGATTTTTGTTTAATGGCTCAGAAAATGTTCTATTTTGGTTACGTATTCCAAAAGCTTTTTGAAATTTGTATCTTTGCTTTTGTTTGTTGGAGGGATTTATAAATGTCAACTAGGTCAACTTCTGTTTATCAGGTCTTGTATATGTTTACTGTATATCTGCTGTTCTATGGATTTCAGACAGAGAAGTATTAATATATCCAACTACAATTGTGGATTTTTCTTTTTACTTTTCAGTTCTATCAGGTTTTGCTTCATGCATCATTTTGAAGCTTTATTGGGATTATTATGTCTTTTCCCTCATTGACTGCTTTTTTTTCTGGTAATATGCCTTGTTCTGAATTCTATTTTTTGATATTACTATAGCCACTCCAGATTTCTTTGCTTAATATTTACATATTATATTTTTCCATATTATTACATTTAACCTTCCAACATCTTTATATTTGAATTTGGTTTCAATAGACAATATATAGATTGTATCTTTTAAAATCCAATTTGACCATCTCTATCACTAATTGGGTCTACAGACTGTTTATATGTAATGCAATTATTGATATATTTGAATTTGATTACACCAACTTATTTTTCTCTTATTATCGGCTCTTTGTTCCCTTTTTCTTTTTATCATGATAGCTTTTGGGTTGAGTGTTTCTTTTTTATTCCATTCATGCTTCACTGTTTGTCCATTATTTATAGCTGTGAAAAACAGTGGTAAACTTACAAGAGGATAAGTATAATTACTCCTTCCATTCCTCTATCCTCTTTTAATTATATATTTTAATTGTATTTATGTTATTAGCTACTTTATTTTTACTATTTTTCTTTCAGAGAGTCAAATTTCTATAAAAGCAAGTCAAAATAAGAAAAAATGTAGTTATTATTATTTTTTACAATTTCCAGAGATCTTTATTTATTAAACAAATCTAGATTTCTGTCTGATATCATACTGATTTGATATAAAAAGTATTCTTTAATATTTCTTAGATCTACTGGCAGCAATTTCTCTCAGGTTATATTTGTCTGATGAAGTCGTTTTCTTTTTTCTCTGTATGTAATATTTTGCTGCCTCCAAGATTTATTTTTTTATCATTGGTTTTCAGCACTTTGAATATGCTGTATCTTGGTTGTGTGGTGTGATTGAAAATATGATTCTTCTTTACAGCTCTACAGCAAACTTCCTCATTTTCCATAAAGTTCAACCAATCTGAAATTTAATTTTGTTAGCCCAGAAATAATAGAAGTAATAGTAATATAATCAGGTTCTATAGACTGCAGTTAATTTTTATTTAGTATTTTAACATATGTATTGAAGTAATGGAAACATTACATCCTTGTAATGTTTCAATTATCTTTCACTCAAATTCTTAAAGCAGCTTTACAGAACATCAACTTGTCAGATTTGGATACTAAATAGCTTGTCTTGTGCATCATTTATTGTGTGTGAAAACTCATTAACATTATCCCCAAACTGTGTAATCCCAGGATATATAATTGAAATAAAAGACACTGAGGCTAGATTCTTAGTTCAGCATGCCACAGAGACTTTTTTTCAGACTGGGATGTCAGAGGGTTAATGTTTCTTTTTCTTCTTTTTTCTTTTGTAAGGAGATATTGACTTGGAAGCAGAAACAGAAAACTAAACCATATTGAGTGCTAAGAGATTTTACCTATACCATGACTCTTAAAGAGTTGATGCTGTTATTTCCTTTCTATGGATAAGTAAACTGAGTCTCAGAGAGGTTAAGTCACCTAAAATCACAGATATTAAGTGGCAGGTTTTTCATTCCAATCTAGATGTGGTTCTTAAATATAGTGTTTTCACTATTCCTGCACAAATTTTAAAGAGTTTGAAAATTATATTTAGCAAGCATATTTAAATTCTATGAAATTTGAAAGTGTCCTATCGTAACTGGAAAAGCAAATTTATAATTAGGTGAACTAATGTAAACAGATTTCTATGTTTACTGCTTGGCCAAAGATCAATCAGAGATATTAACTAGCTGAGAAGCAGGAGAAGAATATTAGGGATTGATGGAGTGTATCCAGAAAAGTGATTCTCAAGGAGACATCAGAGATTTTAAAAGCATTTCAACATATTTATTCAAAATAAACATGCCTTGCCATCCTATGGAGATTAGGCATAGTGATCAATGAGTTCATTAAAAAAAAGAAACACTTTTGTTTGCAGTTGTTGTCAAGACAATGGTTATAATTAGATAAAAGCAACTTTCAAAGTAATTCTTATTTTCTGCAGCAGGGAACGCTGAATGTACACTCTTTAAAAGTTGAAAATCCTAGGCTGGAGGAAATATGTCTGTGAGGAAAAGTATCTGGGCTAAAATATACAGAACAGTAATGACTACACTATTCGTTATTGCAGTGATCTATTCAGAAATCCCAGATCTAGTTAAAATAGTTTTATACACTTTTCCCTAATATTTTGTTCAAAACAGGATGGACATTATTCAATGATTTGTAGAGAAGAATGGAATTAAAGGATTACCTATACCCCAAGAGATTAATTTTAGGGCCACGTGGAAATTTGGATAATTTAAGCACATATTATTCTTGCCAAATTAGTGGCTATTATAGGATACTCTTTCTCAGCCAAACAGTGCTGATTATTCACATTTTATCTCTAATTTCAACTCCTAAGCGTATGAGGAATCTATTATATATCATATGCATGTTGAAACTGTTATGAGTTAAATTTGAAGTATTTCTGTAGACAATGTTGGAAATATATTCTGGGTTTCTGGTGCTTTTCAAAACATGTTTAATGTCCAGTGACAATACAACATATGAAACAAGAGAAAGCAAGGGAAATGACCTTCAAACTAAAGGAAGGATGATCAGAGATCACTATTTTTGCCATGTTCATATGACATTTCTCCAAGAGGAGAAATAAAAACCATGCCTTATATCTTGTTTAAATGCATAAATGTTCCATATAAGTTTGGGTTTGTTTAAAAAAAATAGCTGACAAATACGCATTTTTTATTTTGAATTATATAAATGTAACTCTACAAAAATGGAGAGGTATTTTCATATGTAATTATCATCAGCAATAGAGAAATGATATGATTTTGCTTGACGCCATTTAAATGTGGATATTGTTATGCTTTGAATCCATCATTTTTTATCATAATGCAGAAAAGAGAGTAAAGTTATTCAAATTTGAGCCTTTCTTTCCACAATTTCGGTCTGCAAATGTATATTCCTCTTAGAAGTGTTGTAGGCAGGGAAAGTGTTCCACATGATTTAACAAAGACAGATAGGAAATGTATTTAGAAATATTATATTGCATGTCAATTTCAGAGAATTTAAAGAATTTTTGGAGAGATTAAAGGAATTTTTGCCAATCATTTGAAAATCAGAGGAATATAGCCAGTTCCACCCATTTCTATGCTCAATTTGGTTAATCTCTGTAAATAAATCTTAACTAATCCCATTTTTTCTGTCAAGTCCATAGCCAATGGTTTTTAAGATTCATTGTCTACCATATGTTAGCACAAAAAGTTTTCCAGAAGGAGATTTGAATTTCTAGTTCAGAGTACTCATCTGGACATATGTCAAAACATCTGTTCTTTCTGAGGGTAACCACCTCCAATTTTTACGTGTCTATAGAAACTCTCAAAATCTCACAGTACAGTAATAAAGGCAATATCTCAAACTGTCTTTCAAAGATGTTCTAGAAGAGGTCCAGAAACATGTAGCATATCTTGAGCACTTTAGAGAATATGTTATATGAATCAGCCCCTATATATGCATCACCTTTTCATATTAAAAAAACCTTCAGGCATAATGAAGCCAAGACCATCTATTATCATTAAAATATGGGATTTCTTTGAAAATACAATTGTATGTATACTTTTATTTAAATTATTAAATGTCTGTTTCAACTATTCTGATTTATGAAACAAGTGAAACATACATTATGTAAGTTTCCCTTATTTTCCGTGATTAACCGGTGTGTGTAGTTCTCATATCATCTATAATGAATAATTTATTAGCAATAACTTTCAGTAAGATTTAAAGCTATTTCTTCATAAGAGGATCATGGACAAAATCTATTACTGGCACATGCAGTTGCACTCAATGTGCTCATGGACAAGGCAAAATAGTTTTTATAGAAAAACACATTATGGTATAGCTGTTGCCATGAACATTGTATATGAATCAGACGTGGAAATGCTATCCTTAACTGTTACTACCAAATCAATCTCCATGAAGATGTCTGTCCATACAAAGAGTTTTACTTGTTACTATTAGGCTCTAGGAGCACTGATGACATTTTTTATTCATTCTTCTAATTACGGATATGCATGTCTTCTTTCTCCCTTCCTGTAGAATGTATCATTTTGTATCATTTTGCTCATTTTTGTGCTTTGCTTAGGGGCTAGCAAATGTTTCGTACCCTTAATCATTAAATACACATTTTTTCTTTATTAGAGATAACTCAGTTTTAAATGTGTTAATATAATTCAAGGACTTTAAAAGATTGTATTGTTTTCTTTTTCATAAACCGACTCTGTGTGCCCTACTGAACACCAGATTCATGGCTTGGAGAGACAGTAAATGCATTTTCAGAGTAGATGGTTTCTACTCTGGGAAATCATTTAATATTCCGCATGCAATTAATTAAGTGCATAAATCCTAAAATCTCCATTAAACATCTTGGAAGAGAAAGTGTAGAATTAATTCACATGGACAAGTAACAAGTGTGAGTCGAATAATCAGATAGGTTTTGTGTAGTCATATGGAAGAAGGCCGGTGGATACCAGCAGTTTGCAGTCCCTGCCACGTGCTGTAACTTATATTAATAGATTTTCTTACTTTAATCCTTCTTTTCATTTTGAGAAAAAACATACTTATTATTTGGTGTGTTGATCTTTTATTTATTGTTACTAAATTTGTGCTCTTAAACAAATCTTAAATTTTTTCTCTTATGCTGCCCCAGATTTCCCTATTAACATATACCTTGCCTTAAAATTGAAAACAAAACAAAACTGTGGACATTTTCTTCTTTTCTCCTTTTAGCTCCCCCTCCCAGAATCCCTCCCCATTCCACCCTGTTGCCCTTGTCTTTTCTTTCTCTTCATTCTCTAGATTTTCCTATCCTTTGAAAGAATGGTCGAGGTTACCTATAAAATCATCAAGTTTTTTGTGGATGGATTTTTAAACAGCTGGATTACTCTTTATGTTCATAAACAAACTCAGAATGTCTATAAATTTATTTATAGGATGCTTTCTAAATTTGAAATCACGATTGCCCTGACATATTTCCATGTCTCTCTAATATTGCTTTTTCTTTCAACATCCTTCATCACCCCATCAGCTCTCTCTTTCTTTTAGTACATTTCTTTCTCTATTTCTTTTAGTACAAAACTCAGAGATTTGTCTGTTTGTGTTTTCCACATGACTATATATTGGAACCACCTGGGAAAATCTAAAGACTTCTGAGGGCTGGATTAGGGATTATGAGCTGAGCATAAGAAGTTTGAAGCATCTCCACATGATGCTAATGAGTACCATGTTTGAGGAAAGCTCTAGTGGGTTTTATGCATATTTTCAAGGAAATTTGGATTTGCTAATCCTCTCGATTGCTTTCTGAGTACCTCTATATTCACAAATGCATTCATATTTATTATATCTGTCCATCAAATTCTTTAGATTGCTGCCATTTTTCTTTTCCTAATTTCATGAATGAGATGCTTAGATCATTAATTTTTCTTTTTTTTTTTTTTTTTTTGCGGTACGCGGGCCTCTCACTGTTGTGGCCTCT
Organism: Leucopleurus acutus; assembly: GCF_964270905.1. Classification (NCBI taxonomy): domain Eukaryota; kingdom Metazoa; phylum Chordata; class Mammalia; order Artiodactyla; family Delphinidae; genus Leucopleurus; species Leucopleurus acutus. The sequence continues at coordinate 12,695,367 of NC_139143.1, forward strand.
CCCGTTGCGGAGCACAGGCTCCGGATGCGCAGGCTCAGCGGCCATGGCTCACGGGCCTAGCTGCTACACAGCATGTGGGATCTTCCCGGACCGGGGCACGAACCCGTGTCCCCTGCATTGGCAGGCAGACTCTCAACCACTGTGCCACCAGGGAAGCCCTATTTTCTTCTTTTAATCTGTCTGTTTACAATGATGAATTTCGCTCTAAAGTATACTTCAAATTACATTCCATACAGGATCCTTTTGTTTTTGTTCAATTCTAAATTTTTTCGACTTTACAATTTGATGCCTTCAGAAATATGTTTGTATGCGAACACAGGCATAAATGTGTGGGTTTTATTTTTAAATGTAGAAATATTTTCTAGGTTTCTCTTCACTACTGATTTCTAATTCTATTTTTTTTTTTTTTGAGTTCATATGGTGTTTTTAGTATTAGTTTAAGGTGGTCTCTCTGGATTAACACATGAAAAATAGAAAGAATATATATTATCTGTTAAGGGTAGGTTTTACTCTCTATTAGAAAAAAAACTTGTTAATTTTTGTTCCTATCTTCTATTTTCTTCCCTCATTTTTATGTTAATCTATTATTTTATGAATGATATCACATATTTTATTGTTTGCATGACAGTTATATTATTCTTCTAAATTGAGGATTTTATGAAGAATATTGGCTTTTTATATGGTGCTTTTCTTGCCTTAATAGTATTTACTTGATATTAGCAGTGCTGCATGTGCTTCTTTTTTTAAGTTGATTTTTTCATTATTTTAAAAAGTTAGTGTAATTGGGTGTGTGATTGAAAATGGAACTTTTTTCAGTATTCAAAAATAAGTTTCTATTCTTTTGACTTCTATTTTGCTTTTGAGAAAACTGCTTACACATTAATTGCCATTGTTAGGGGTGTTTCCTTTTCTTTATAGTTTCTTAAGGTATTGTCGAGTGTTTTATTTTCACCAATTCATAAGACATTAGCAGCAATGGATTTATTTTTATTTCCTTGTTTAGGCAGTAACTTCATGCACTCAGTCTGTTCTGGGAAGTTCTCAGACACTATTTTTCTGCAATTTCCTCTCTTTTTCTATTCCTTATTCTCAGTCTATTCTATGCCACTCAACTTATTTTCCATATTTTTATCTCTGTTTTCTCTATAGCTTATTTTGATTTCTTTCCTCAATTTTATCTTCTGGTACACTAAGTTTTCTTCAGCTTTAATAAGGCTTCTCTTAGTTTTCCAATGCCTTTTAAATACTTTGTCTTTCTAAGGTCCATTATCTTCTTTTTCAAATTTCATTTTTTCCAGAGTAATTTATAACTGTCTTAAGGTTTTAAGATGTGTTATTTTCTTTAATGATTTAAATATATTTATTAAAAATCTAAACCTCGTTCTAATATTGTTATAGGTACCAATATGGTGCATATCTACTCTTTTCCTTTTGCTAGACAACTTGAGAGATGCAGGCATTGTGATTCTAGCACATTCCCTGTAACCTTATATGACTGGCTCATTGCAAAGATATGTGCATCTGGCATGCAGCTACTGAATTCAAAACTGTCCACTCTTCACCTCTTCTATCCCCAAAGCAGAGAATTAGAATGAGTTTGCTTCTACCTTTTAGGGATCACACTTCATCTTGAGAGACTTGCTACAAACTTGTATTTGTTCTATTATTCTGCAATACAACTTAAGATGCAGTAAAACCTAGTGTTTCCACCATTCCAAAAATATCCTGAATCCCTGAGTTGATTACATCATGCTGATAGAACTTGGATAACAGAAAGTTGTAGATAATATAGGTTTATTTTAAGGTATATGCATATTAAGGTGTAAGAGATAAATTCAAGAAGGCAGAATTTGTGACCTCAGTGAAGATTCTGGAAAGGCATGTAGCTCTACTTTGCAACCCCTACTACAAGGCATGGTAGTCTAATATCACAGATAATGTAGTTGATTTCCATATTCACATAGGTTTTCTCGGACCTATATATAGATAAACACAGAAGGCATCCACTCATTCAACAAACACTAACAATCACTTATATTTCTGGCAGGGGCAGATTTACTGTGAAACTTATGGAACTTAAGCTTCAGGTTCTATCATTTTGTGCAGTAAATAGTTTAACTTTGCCCAAGGTGAGGTCTGGACTTTGCCTTTGGCTATTGTGAGACAATCTCTAGGTCCAGGGAATGTTCTACTTGATAAAATTATCTTTGCTTACATGAGGGCCTTAGGCCAATAAAGACAGTCTGACAATGATATCTCTGGGTCATGTGGTATTAGCTCCACATTTGGAAGGGCTAGAGGCTTAGATTAGCCACATGGGCAGTCATCCATGTCTGCGTGACAGAGCCCCAGTAAAGACTCTGGATCCCAAAACTCAGGAGAGCTTCCTGGGTTGCCAATACTCCATGACTACTGTCACATTCTGTTGTCAGGAAAGTTATCACTGTCTGTGACTCCACGGGGAGAGAATAAGTGGAGACTCCAAATGTGGAACTTTCCTGGACTCTGCCCCATGTGTCCCTTCCCTTCACTAATTCATTGTAATAAACCATAACGGTGAGCATTAAGCTTTCAGTGAGATCTGTGAGTCCTTCTTGCAAATTATTGAAACTAAAGGTGGTCTTGGGACACCCAAGCATTGGTATCAGAAGTGAGGGCGAGATTGTGGACTGTTTCCTACCTTTGCACACTTTCATGGAGCCCTTCCTCTTTCAGAGACCTTAGTATGGTGTTTGTTTCTGTAAAATTTGCAAAATATTTTTACACAAATTGGTTAAGATTGCTATATTTTTCTAATTTGCCTTCCCCTCCATGATACTATATGCAGGAGGGTCCACAGGAAAGTTGTAGTTAGCTCAAGTGAAATGGAGTTTGAGGATATGTTTACTTGGGATTCAGTGTATTTTGTAGTCTCTTCTATGAAAAGGTAAATTATTGCTAAGCATTTAGGGTTTAAATGACTCTCAGGACATTTCCTTCTACTTCGTGTGCTGTGTCACCTGGTGTTATTTCATTTATGTGGAAAGTCAGAGGTTTTAGCACAGTATGTATGTGTCTTATGCTACCTGGTACCGGAAATATGAATAGAGGGAAAAACTTGATTTGAAATGTTTAGTTGTGAGAAAGCAGTGTGTAAAAATTTCTCCTAATCTTCACACTTATAAACTTTTTAAGTGGAATATTCATTTCTTATCAATACTTAGCAAAAACAAGAATCAAAACATCATAATCCTGATTACATACTCTATAATGATAAATGTGTGAGGTAGTGCTTTTTATTTTCATTTTTGATAGGAAACCACAAGGAAAATTCACCAGAATTCCTGTGTGTGCAAGGCATTGAACTTTAACAGCACAGACACTGATTTTATCTGTTACAGCTAAAATTTGAAAACCAAAAATGTCTGAGAGAAATTTTCCCAAATTTAATAACAATATTAAAAACTTACTTGACATCAACAAAAACTAGTTGTGAAACTTTTGGAATTGATCTGCATGTAAATCATGATAAAAATATTTGATCAAACATATTAGAAGAAAGACTACGTTAACTTACTTTTCTCAGGATGGAAATAATCTTCCAAAATCATTTTTATAGGAAGAGGCAATCAGAGAGTATAAAGCAAAAATTAAGGATACATATTACAGAAGTATTTCAGAATGATGAGAGATTAAACTTATTTTTTGATTACTGTAATGATTTTGATATTGGCCAAATTTATGTTTGGTGTGATAGTCTTTCTAATTGGAAATAAATGCACACTTTGTAACTTAATTTTGTAATGTGCAAGAGTGTATTCTTCTTAAAAAAGCATCCCTACTTATTGAAGGTTCAGGCCTGACAAAATGTGTACCATTCTAGATATCCACTCTAGAATGACACCAGGACTTTGTAAAGTATATTGACTGTGACATGAAGCTCTTAAGGTACTAATAATATGGCATTATGTATAAATCTTAATATTACTGAGAGAACAGTAATTTCAGTGACCGCTGTTACCTATTGTCCTGACTAGAAAGATAGACTTCTCATACAGGGGAGAGAATTTGTTGTACTAGTATGTAACATTTGCCTAATAAACATTGCTGAATGAGTCAATTTGATGAATTATTTTTCTGTCACCATTCACACAGTTCTTCTCTAAGAATAAAATTATAAGCATACAATAGCTTCCAGTCAAAAAATCTGAAGCAATATATGGTAATTAAATCTTCAGAAATCAACTATCTATCCAGCAACAAGTATGGATTTAGGTTCTCTGGATTTAAATACTGGATTCGATATATGCTAGCTGTGTAACTCTGGGTAAGCTATTTAACACTTTTACTTATATATAAACATGGGATACATAACCATTTAGAGTACAGGATGATCTTAAGGTTTAAATGAAGTGATGAATGTAACACTTTATATTTCACATGGGTAATTTCCAGATATTTTATGTATTCCCTATATATTTAGGCTGATGCTGTTTTTCCTTCTTCTGCAATATTTTTCATAGTTCTATTTTTTCTTCCTTTTTATCAATCTTCAAAGCATGGAGATTTATCTAAGCTTAAAGTTTTTGAAAAAGATATCCTTTTTGTAACATATTTGATTGTTCTTTCTGCATATTGAAATTGTACCCATATAGGGTATATCAATGGGGATAATTCTTGTGCAAATTTTAGCTGAAATTACTATGTGAGATAGCTTTCCTGTAGAACTCTTCTGATGGACCAAGGAATGATACTCTCTTATCCTGCCCCATTATCTGAGCCTTTTCTAAGCAGACAGAATTCGATCTTTGACATTTATTTTATGAAGGCTTTTCTTAACAACTTTTCTGAAATCCTCCTGCTAGAAAAAGGGGAGGAAAATATATATATGAAAGTGACAAATATGGCAGTGGGTTTGTGGATAGGAATGTAGTAAAAGTGAATATCCCAAGAAGGTGCATCTATGCAAAGAGGTACAAATTCCCAGGTATCTAGTTTGTGAAACACTTGCATTTCTGAGCCAGGGGACAAATAATCAGGGGGGCCTTTCCCTGGCTCTTTTGTTTGTTTGTTTGTTTTTTGTTTTTTTGTGGTACGCGAGCCTCTCACTGTTGTGGCCTCTTCCGTTGCGGAGCACAGGCTCCGGACGCACAGGCTCAGCGGCCATGGCTCACGGGCCCAGCTGCTCCGCAGCATGTGGGATCTTCCCGGACCGGGGCACGAACCCGCGTCCCCTGCATCGGCAGGCGGACTCCCAAACACTGCGCCACCAGGGAAGCCCTCCCTGGCTCTTTAACAATCGTGCTCTGTTGCTGTGAGTATAATACATAAATTTCATTTTTGTTGGTAGTAGAACTTCCACCTAGTGCTTACAAGGAGCTTTTGATGATGTTTACATCGATCCTGAGGTATTACTTCCTAAGCCTAAGATTTATATATAAAAACAGAAGTCTTGAGCCTGTATCTTAACAGCATACTGGGTAGAATTTCGAGGTAGTTTTGACCTCTAAGGAGTAATCCATAACTAAGTTTGTCCATGCAAAATGAAGAAAAGTGTAGTTAAGTTATGGTAAAGGAAGGTAGAACAATTCATATTCATAAAACACCACTTGTGTTTTAGACACAATATATATAAATTCTTTCTACAAAATTTTCATTAAATCCTCATTACCCTCTAAGGAAAGTGTCATTCTTTCAAATTTACATAAAAGGAAGCTAAATAGATTGGCCTAAATCACATAGCTTTTAAGTTCTGGTGTTAGAGTCTGACACTAAGTAACTGTTGTGCTAAAAGTAAACATTAGAATGTTGCAGGGAAGCAAGTCAGTAATATTGAGAACAGAAAGCACTGAAAATGATAGACCATAAGTTGTAACCTTGCTAGGAAGGAATATTTTGACAGCTCACAGTGGTGTTAACGTTTAAACATTCAACATAAACGCTGCCTCCCAAAAAGACATTAAACTTACACTCTATTGCCCCTACTCTCAAAAATGATATATTTTCAAAGAATTTCATATTAAATTGCTATGTTTTTAATCGAAGTGTGAGAATACCTTGGAGATTACAATAATTTCAACAAATTTTCTTTACTTCATGAAACTGTTTTCATGTTTCTTCCTTTTAAAACAAATTTGAATGCTATATGATGAAGTCTATTTTCTAATGTAGAACCTTTTCAAAGGATGATCTCCCAGGGAGAAACAGCTCCAGGAAGCAATCAACCTTTCTATTTGAGGCAATCTACATTCATGCTTTGGTATAGAGAGGGGCGGATGCATCATCTCCCTGAAGTACCTGAAATAGAGGCTGAAGAAAATATTTAGATCCCCTGAGACACTCATATGAAGTCACAATATAAAATTGGTATAATTTCTCCTTGTTGTTTTTCTTCTAAATTTTTAGGCATTATATTACAACTGCTGAAATATATTGTAAATAGTGAATATACTGTAAATAGTAAATATATTGTAAATAGTGCAAGAAAAAAAACTCTGCAATGTTATGGAAGACGAACTTAAACTCTTTTTTCCCTAACTCAACCCCATTTGTCTGAGATTGTCAAGGTGCACAAACTAGGATATCTGATATTATTTCCTATTTCATGAGCATTTAAAAACAATGTATACATGTACATAAAGAAGTGTAACTTAAAGATCTTTTTTCACTATGAAAATGCTTTACTGGTGGCTTCTGTACAGCATGTGATGTTAAGACAGAAAGAAGGGCAAGTGCCCAGGCAGGGTGACATGGCTATCAGAGAACAGGCTGTGAGTGAAGAGTTCACATAACTTCCGTGCTTTCCAGGTAGCTGACAGCTCCAAGCCACCTCCTCAAACTCAGCCTCATCCTCAGCCACGGCGTCCTGGTACTGCTGGTACTTGGACACCAGGTAGTTCACCTTGCTCTCGGCCTCAGTGAATTCCATCTCCAGTGCAGGAAGGCCTTGCACCTGAATATGGCCGTGAACTGCTCCCAGGTGGCTTGAACAGCTCCAGGATGGAGGGCACTCTTGCCAGTGAAGGTGGCCAGCATTTTTAGCCCCTGGGGTAGGATGTGACAGACAGCTGTTTTCACATTGTTGGGAATCCACTCCACAAATTAGCTGCTGTTTTTGTTTTGGATGTTAAGTGTCTGCTCATTCACCTCCTCCATGGACATGCAGCCCCTGAATGTGGCTCTTTTTATACTTTTATGCCTTTAAACAGGATTTCACTGTTATTTTAATATGGTTTCTGTTCACTTTATTGTAATTCGGTTGTGATGTATTTAATTTTAACTTTATTACTATTACTATTTGTTACACTGTAAAATCATCATTTCCAGAGGCTTATTTCCAATATGATATGATATGAAAATACTGACTTTTAAAAATATTTATACAAAGCAAATAGTAAAAAATATTGTACAATTTCTAATGTTGTTTTTAACTAGAATCTGTATGTTGTAGACATACAAAAATAATTGTATATATATACAAATTACTGGGGTTTTTTTCATATTTCTCTCTTAGCCTTCAAGGTAGAACCTCCAAACTAATAAACAAAAGTTATGATACAGAACTTTAGAACTGTATCTAATAATCTTCTAAGTATATTTATTGAGTTATTCAATTCAATTCTTGACATTTTAGCTGTAGGATTTTTATTTGATTATTTTTTCTAAATTTTCAGTTTTCTGCCAAATATTTCATTTTTTCTTTTAATACCTTGTCTATATTTATTGTGGCTCTTTTGATCTTGTCTGACTATTAAATTATCTGCATCTGCTTTGGATCTGTTTATATTTTTTGTATCTTCTTTGGGTTTACAGTCAGTACAGTCTGCAGATTTTCTCTTTATTTTTGATTAAGTGGAAAATATTTTTATGGGAAAAAAGGTAGAGATTTTTGAGGCCTCAAATTGTACCATCTTCCTCCACAGATTTATTTTTGCTCCTGGCATGCCTCTTGGCTTCGCAAGCCCAGATCATCACAAAACAGGAGTCAGCAAACTTTGTGTAAAGAAACAGAATATATTTAGGCTTTGTGTGCCATGAGACAATTTCCTCAACAATCTGAGCAACAGTTTTTGCCAAAAGGCTGAAAGTTTTTCCTACATTTACATTTAAAATATTAAATGTAAAATATTACTAAATGTAAATATTATTCTTAGCTTGTGAACTGTACACAAATAAGTAGTGGGTCCAATTTGGCCTGCGGACCATTGTCTTTCATATTTGTCTTATAGCAAAAATTAAGATGCTTCTAAACTGGGATTTAGACCTTGTAAGGGTTGGCTTTTATCCACTTCACCCTGACTCATAGAATAAAGCTTTGTGGTCCTACACTAAAAATGGATTGGTTAACAGGGCACTTCTCTTTGTTATGCCTTCATTTCCATTTTTTTTTTTTCCACCAATTCTCTTGAGTCTGTTGTCAACGTATTTGCTCAACCACATGATCTCTTATGAACTACTTTAAGGATTCGCAATTGATTTCAGGGAAAATGTAAAACTTAGCTACCTTCTCTGGTCTTTCTTATTATCTTCCCCAGGTAAACCCCCAACGCATTATTAGCACTCTGATGCAATCAAACAAATTGTATGTTTTAATGTTTAGCCTGATTGTTCTAATTGTTCTTGGAGGGACAGTAACAGAAGCAACCTTTTTTTCCTGTGGACTGAAATGAAAACAGCCACGTACACTTATTCTTCACAGGGGAAAAAACCTCTCACATAGATCATTCTATGCTAATAAACTTCCACTGACTCACTTCAAGATTTCACCAAATATCTGAAAAGAAATTTAAATATTACAATTCTTATAATTAGGAAAACATAAGATAGATAAGCCACACTTATTCTGGGCTCCCCAAACCCTTCACAATTAAGATAACTATCTATTTTCTTAAACATTAGACATAAACATCTCCCCCTCCTCCTCACTCACAAAAATATTCATGTACTTATACACATATGAAGCCATCCAAATTTGGGGATGATTATATATTGTCTTAAAATATGTATCTTTGCATATTTACTAATCATAAGTGAAACTATTAGGCATGCCTTCAAAATAATATGATCAATCAGTAATAACCAAGATTTGTATGCTCACAGAGTGGTTATATTTCCTAAAAGTCTCATTTGGGACCCACGTAAGTTGAGAGTTCATTTTGCTATTATTCTTCCAATAACTAGTCTTCAACTTTTCTTACCCAACTCTAGTTTGTATTTTAATAAAATTTCTTTCTAAGTGTCCTCCATTATATTGTTGTAGATTTTACCATTCTCTCCAGGACAGAGATACATATGTATTAATCTGTTTTAATAAATATGTCTCCTAAACTGACTGAATCTATTAGGCCACCATGCTTAATCAATTGGCAGACTGTTGCAAAAAAGCACTGGCTGGAATTGATATGTCAGCTAAATAATTTTAATTATTTTACTTAAGTCATAATTATAGACCATCATATTCTTTAATTATCACAGTCAGTATCCAGATTAGAGTGTACTTGAGTTTTTAAAATTTCATCATCTAACATAAGGCAAAGACATTATAGTATTTATATCTGCATGAAATCTGAACTCTATAAATATTCTTTTTCTAAATTCTTTGATCTCCTAATCACAGTTGATAGAGGAAATGACAGATATTGATTAAACACTAATAGTATTTGGTAAGATGCTCTGGCTTGCATATAATAACATACTTTACTCAGAGTTGGCTATGTTGTAAAATAAGATGTGTATTATTCTCCTAAGTATTACTAGGTCTCCTTTCAAGATGAATCTTAATATTTTTATATCTTGTTTTAATTTGAAAAATTCTTAAAATTTTGCTTATGCTAGCCCTAAGAGCTCAGATAATTATGTCCTGCGGTTTGAATCCAGCATTGCTAACTCTTTGGCAATGCATGAGCAAAAGGGGATATGACAAGAGGATTGTTCTACATCTCCCATTTTTCATAGGATAACTGTGTGAATACAGGGAAGGTAAAGGGGGAACAGGGAGATTCATTTCCAATTTTATTTATAAGTACCTCCTGATATTACTGAATAGAAATCTATAGCATAGCTTCTCAAATGGAAGGGAGGCAGTGAGGAAGAAGAAGATCATTAGTCAACTCTAATATTTTTTTAAACACACACAGTGGTTACTGGAGGGTTATCAACATCCAGATGGGGGAAAGGGGAGAGGGTACCATATTCGTTATTTATTAAAAAAAACCTCTTAGTTGATTATCATATGCCCCAACCTAGTTAAGACTCATTGTTCTACTAGGAGAACCAAGGGTGACTGCATTTTTATTTCTTATTGAAGGGACTAGATATAAATATTTATGAATAGCAATATGCAAAATAGATAAGTGTCTTTACAAGGAAAAGATCTTGATATAAATCCTTGTTAAGAAATACAAGTAGAATGATGTTGAGCAAAGTAATCTTTCTGAACCTCATAAAAATTTCTGCAATGATTACCACATGAAATTTTATTATATAGTATATGTAATATATATTGAAAGTTACTATATATACATATATATAGTATTCATTACACAGTAGGAACACAATATGAAGTCATAGGATATTTTCATCAAAATAGTTTATTAATTATTAGACTACTTTATATATATAAATATATGTACATATTTTATATATATACATACAAATATATATGACGCTCATGGATTGCTTGAAGGATAGATTATGCATCTTAAAATATTCCTGGATTTTTAAAATTGTTGGTGTCAAAGACATGGCCATTACCTTCTTCTGCATGGTAAGCAAAGAGGGAGTTGTTCCTTTTGTGGTTAGATATAAAACATAGAATTTCTTTGGTAGCCAAGTATATGCATGAGACTCTTGTGGGTCATTGTTGAGCATGAAAGCGAAGCAGCAGGGATTGAATGTTTTTCAGCATTCACACAATCCTATTTAGAAATTAGAATTAGTGAATTTGGTCATTAATTTCTCTACTCTCCCTGCTGCTGCAGCATCTCAAGACCTGAAATCTGCTGTGTGTTAGGAAATGTCAAAAACTCCCTTACATGATGTAATGTAGTGTAATGCTTTCTCTGAGTTTTGTAATGACTTGCATTACATTGCCTACAGAGAAATAGACTTAGTAATGTGGAAACATGGATATCTTCCCCAAATCTTAGATACTAAGAAAGAGAAGGTATTTCTTTTCACATTAACATTCTGTCAGAAAAACTACTATACACAAGTATAAGGATTTTTTTTTTTAGCAAATGTAAAATCTGAAAAATTGGCAACTGCACACATATGAGAAATACAGACTGATTTATTAAACAATCTTTTTAAAGATAGAATATTTTAAGTATGTCATGACTTTAATACATTTAACACCAAATTCTATTTAATCCAATTAATTATATTTATTAGATGTTTAAATGAGCAAATATATTTATATGATTCTCCTAGTAGAACATTTTGCTGAATCCTAAGCAAAATATGAAAGTAAGCAGAACAACTTCTTTTCTAAAGAATGCTATGTTCTATAAGAAGAAAGGCGACATAAACCCACATTCAAAGGAGGGAATAAAAAATATCGTGAGAGAACCTAAAGTGCTCCTGAAACTGAATGAAACAATTCCATTTTCAAGTGCATCTGTCTACACAGAAGAGATTGTGACAGTCACAACTCTGATCCCCACTCTGTTTTCTGGGATGCAGCTTTTCTGTAAAGCATTCCTCTATTAAGGGGTTTTGATTTGTCCTTCAGGGTGTGCAGTGGGTTTTGTTGATGATGCCTCACTCACTGGGGAATCTATTCAAGTAATACTCCCCATCTTAATAGAATGCACTTTCTAAACGATTGTAAACACACACACACACAGAAATTCACTCATAGAATATTGCCTTGGAGAATACCTTAAAAATAAGAAAAATGTTTTTATCATAATAAAAGTCACCAGGATTTGGTTTAATCTGGGAGGTTTATTCCAGTTGATTAATACATTTATGTCAACCAAAAAGTCTTCTACTTAGGTAGGTAAAAACATGTCTATGATCTCTATTTACTAAGATGGACTCCGGTTATGGTAAGAAGACTTTTTATGCAAATGACTACATTCCTGTTATTATTGAAGTCATGGACTTTACATTTCTATCTTTTCCACCTAATTTTGGGAAATGCAAATGCACGATAATTGACCATTTTTCACAGACAACCGTGATGTTTGTCCTATTTGTTGATTAACAGATATTTGGGGCGTATCAACATCAATTACTTGCTTCAGAGCCTTTGCCTTTCATATTCTCACTAAATGGAGAGCTCCTCTCCCCAGAGATTCACAACACTTGTTCCTTAGCCTCTTCCAGTCTTTGCTTCCAGGTCACCTTCTCCACATGGCTCTCCCTGACCACTCTTATTTTATAAGTATATCCCTTTTACTGAAATCTATCTTATTTCTCTATGCCTTATTCTCCATGACATATATCACCTCCTAACTTATTATAAGATTAAGTCTAAAATATTTTTGTTGTCACCACTAGAATATAAGGGCCATGCAAAAACAAGTTTTATTTCCTCACAGAAATACCCACAGATGGAGCAGGCATTTAATAAGTGTTATTTTTCAAATGGCTGAATGACATGCGACTATGGCATTGTCGTAACTTTGCTCGGCAATTCGTTTCACCAAAGCCCTGTACTCTGATAGTCTTGTAAGGAGCATATCTCTGTGATGCCAACTCCCACCACTGGGATCCTGCTCATATTGTGAACACATTAATTATTTCAAGCCAATCACACAGGTCAAATGGTGAAGCAAATTCTCCCCTTATATACTGAAAGAATAATGCATAATCGAAAAGAGTTTATTTTTTGCAGAAAGTACACAGATAAAAGAGAAGGTAGAAGGTATTCAATAAATAAATCCTCTCACACACAACTAAGATGAACTAAGGAACTAGTTAAATGGGCATCTTTTCACAGCTTTTATTTCAAAGATGGACATACAATATGCAATTTTAAAAGATGTGAATAAGCCAAAATGACGGTAGTTTTTCATCTTTGTAATTTTGGGGGGGGTATCTTTCCCCCTGTTTTCACTGCATTTATCCTATTTCTTTTTTGTTATATTGATTTCTTCAATCACTTCATTCGGTAACTTCCACTCAGAGAAAACTGCCCTTTTATAGTGCTTTGATGGTGCTTCACTCTGCAGATGGTATCAACAAAGCTGATAAATTGCTTTTGAAAAATCTATTTGGCAATTTAGCACATCACTATTTCAGTTACAGATGTTTCCATTTCTAGTCTACCATTTCTTACAAAAATATGTTTGAGATTAAAATAATTACTGAAAACAAGTGTCAGAATTACCATGTGGATGGCACCCATCTCAAAAAGCTCACAGGTCTAATGATAGATGTTACTAATCTAAAGATCTAGAGCCAATCAATGTACCTAGTACTCCAGACAGATATATATGCAAAACTCATTTGAAAAATGTGTCACTGGGAATTCCTTGGCAGTCCAGTGACCAGGATTCCATACTTTTCTACTGAGGGCCTGGGTTCAATCCCTGGTGGGGGAACTAAGATCCCACAAGCCATGAGGCATGGCTAAAAAAAGAGAAAAATGTGTCAGTTTATAAATATATAACATTAGGCATTCTTCTAATATTTTAGAAGAAATATATATACCTGCTATATTTCTAATTACCAAAAGAGCAAAATTTTCCAGTAGAAGAAGCTTGAATATAGTATATATTATTCATATATATGTACATCTATATATAATGTGTATATAGAAAATGTACATATGTACAGTATGTGTATATGTATACTATATATGTTGTATAGTATATATATACTACATACTATATGTTACATATACTATACATACTAAATATACAGTCTCATAATCACCTCAAGGCCCTCAATTTCTTCCCCTTACTAGAATCAGACATGATTATTTTTCTGGGTTATTATCCCTCTCTGGATTTCACCTTTCCCCTGTCATTAATCCATCTCATCCAATTTTTCTTAAGTTCTCATCTCTTTTACAATCCATGTTTGCTGTCACTTACCCAGCCAATTCCCTCTCTGAATCAGTCCTATCTTTTGTTTTCTGTGTTTTTAATACTAATATTGTGTACATTTAGAGACACATATGTACAGTGATAACAATTAGCAGTGGCATTTTAGGTAACAGATTTTAATTTGTAAAACTTTTACTTGCATTTTATATTTTCACTAATAACCTTTTTTTTTTTTTTTGTCCTCAATGGAAGGGCCCTAACTAGTAACAGAACCTTAACATTCCTTCATATATGACACTCCCACTCATTTCTAGCAGATATCTTTGCTTTCTAGTTCTCAGGGTAAGTGGGAGATGTCAAGATTAAGTCTTCAAAATTGTGGGAAATACAACTCCTTTTTTTACTCTGAAAATAACTCAAAGTGAGTCATTGTTCTTTGAAGATTGCTTTGTGCTATTTTTGTCTTCTTCGAGTCTTGCTTTGTGATATCCAACACATTAGAATAAATAAAGGCTCACAACTACACAATAAATGTTTATATTCTCCAGAGTCTTCTTTTTACCCCCTGAAAGAATATTTTAGCAGGAGAGATAGAAAATAAAAATAAATTTGGAATAACTTATATTTCTGATTTCTATTATACCATTGTGTCACCACCAAAGGTCTTTTTGCTAATATATAAAAATGTATTTAATTTAATTATTGTTTATAGACTATCAACATATACCTATAAAATAGTCATTTCTCATTTAAGACTTACCAGATATACAACAATCACTTAGCAGAACGTCCTAAAAAAAATCTATGTCAAAATTTGAAGCATCATATCGAAAGTTTATGCAAACACTGGTCACTCCTTATATATAGGTATCTAAAACTTTCCTTCAATATTTAATAAAATGAAACTAAACATTCATTTTGCCAATATTTGATGCTCTGTCAAGTCATTAAGTGTTACCAACAGGATGTTACCTATATCTGAATATAAATCTAGACTGCTGATACTGTATGTTGTTCACGGTTAGACTCTGTACATTTAAGATTACTGATCTTGCACTTATTTCTACTGAAGTTAGGATTTGCTATCAAATAGGTTTATTACTATCATAAATTAAATGTTCATAAAACTGTAGGTGCTATAAAGTTACAGGAATAGGTGGATGATCAAATGATGTTGGAGTTTTCCACTTTTCTTAAGATTTTTAAAATGAGGACCACATATCATTTTAGTTAGTAAAATTGTGTTGCAAACTTGTTTGCAACACAAATTAATCTACCTTAATATTTACCATATTTATTACAAAATGTTCTCCTTTGATTATCACTTAATTTAAAAATGCTTATGGGTATAAATTATATAACATGTTACAAGAACGTTATACAGGAACTAAAATGGCCTTTACTCAGAGCTGGCAACAATTCAATTAATGCTAAGAATGGGAAAAGGAACACTATAAAATATCATCATTAGTGGATTAAAGACTTAAATGTAAGATCTGAAACTGTACAACTCCTAGAAGGCAAAATGGGGAAAAACCTTCTGGATGTTGGCCTTGGCAATTATTTCTTGGACATGACACAAAAAGCACATGCAATAAAGGCAAAAATAGACAAATGGGGTTATATCAAATTAAAAATTTTCTGCATAGCAAAGGAAACAAGCAACCAAATGAAGAGGCAACCTGTGGAATGTGAGAAAATATTTGCAAACCATATATGCAGTAAAATAATATACAAAATTATAAAGAACTGCTATAACTCAATAGCAAACAAGAGCAACAACAAATAACCTAATTTAAAAATAGGCAAAGTAAATAAATACACATTTCTCCCAAGAAGACATATGAATGATCAACACATATATGAAAAAATGTTCAATATCACTAATTTTCAGGGAACTGCAAATCAAAATTACACTGAAATATCACTCCACAGCTGTTAGGATGATCTTTATTAAGAAAATAACAGATAATGGTGAGGATACGGAGAAAGTGAACACTTATACACTACTGGTAGAAATTTAAATTGATACAGCCATTATGGAAAAGAGTATGGAGGTTCCTCAAAACAACAACAATAATGACAACAAAAACAAAAACAAGAAAATAGAACTACCATATGAGCCAGCAGTCCCTGGGTATATATCCAAAAGAATGGAAATCAATATCTTAAGTGTTTTCTGTAATCCTATCTCATTGCAGCATTATTCACAATAGCCAAGATATGGAAGCAAGTGTCAGTCAACACATGAATGGGTAAAGAAAATGTGGTATATGCATACAATGGAATATTATTCAGCCATATAAATGAAGGAAAACCTACCTTTTGTGACAATATGGATGAACTTGGAGGAGATTGTGTAAGTGAAATAAGTTAGACACAGAAGGACAAATACTACATGATATTCCTCATATAAGAAATCTAAAATAGTTAAATTCATAGAAGCATGGCTGAGAGGGATGGCAGAACTCATGTCCTATAAGATCATATGTCTGGGGATGTTAGGAAGAAGGATGGTATCAGTAATTCAGCTCTGATTTTTTTTTTAAGGGAACTCATTAAGAGTTTCTCTATTTCAGGTGAAATGTTATCACACAGTGGCTGATGCAAACACAATTATCTGCAGTGTTGCAGCATATTGGATCCTCTCGATATTAAGAAATGAGTTATAACTTATTCTCAAGCTGGTACATTTTGGTTGCCTTCCACTTATTTCCGGAAGATAACATGTGCACAGTGAATACGTACTGGTATCAATTATTGTCCTAAATGCATTAGGGAATGTGACATCACTCCCTTCTGCCTGATTCAAGGGAGTTCTCATTGTAGCTCTATTAAAATGTTGGCAGTGGGTCATAGAAAAAACACCCTCAGTGTGATATAGAGTTTATATATTGAATTGTCTATGACTCTGTTGGTTCTTTTTACCTTATAGAACAACACTATTATACTCTAATGGAGTGAATTTCACAACATAATGCGAGTCAAATCATGCTGTACACCTTAAACTTGCACAGTGCTGTATATCAATTATTTCTCAATAAAACTGGAAGAAAAAAATGAGTTGAGATAATCTACTTGTGACTACATTCAATGATTTAAAAATATTCTGTGGATTAAATTGAAATAAGCAATGGTTTTATAATAGTTGTTATTCATTTTTTCAATAATTATTAATAATACAAGAATTGTAAGGATTTATTTCAAATAAACTTGTTTAAAATTCAGAATACACCGAACCAACCCCCAAAATATAGCATGCTCAGAATCTTAGCATTTACACGTGGATATGCAGAAAGGTTTCCTTACAAGTTCACTCTATTAAAAAATAATCATTTCCACCATGAAAAAAGAGAAAGAGGCCCACTGAACTATTAGCTATGAGCATCGCCAGGGCACTTAAAAATCCTTGAACTCAGGAACCAGCAACTTAGAAGGGGAGTCAGCATACTGACAGGGGTAATTGACTCTGAATCAGGAGTTAGGTATGCTGTTATGAAATGGGGGGAGAATTACATTTAGTTTTCAAGCTATTACTTGGATACTTCTTGGTGGTACTCCCTCATCCAGTTTTGATGGTAAATGTAGAAGTCCAGCAACACCTGACTAAGCTAGTCATGGTGGTCAGGTATTCAGACTCTCATTGATGAAACTACCCAAAATATCCTGGGTGAATGTGTTTCTTACTGAGCTAGGGAAAATATTAAAATATAACACTATGGCATTCTACCACATAAGATTGATAAAATTGCCTACATAAATTGTTTTTAGACTTCTGCTTGAATAGCACCATCTAAAATACAAAAATGTTTATGCCTTTTTTTTCTGATACCTTTGCATCTAGTATGTCTTTCTTTTCTAGTATATCTTTCTTTCTTTTCTTTTTAATTGTTTTTGATGATGCCATTCTGAATGGTGTGAGGTGATACCTCACTGTAGTTTTGATTTGCATTTCTCTAATAATTAGTGAGGTTGAGCATCGTTTCATGTGCTTTTTGGCCATCTGTATGTCTTCTTTGGACTATAATAACCTATATGGGAAAAAATCTGGAAAATAATGGATATATGTATGACAGAATCACTTTGCTGTATACCTGAAACTAACACAACAGTGTAAATCAAGTACACTCTAATATAAAATAAAAATTCTAAAAAGGGAACAATCAATGCAAAAAATTTTTAAAAATTAAAGATTAAAAAAATAAAATCTCAAAAAATAAAAAAGATAAAAAGAATAAAAGTTCTGGAAGTTTAATTCTTTGAGGAAGTTTTCCCAGATTAATCAAATAAGTGTTTATTATTTATCTCTAATCATCCAAGTTAGAAACAGATTTCTTCCAGCAAAAAATCGCCAAAACCTCCAAATCTGTTTCTCCATGTCTTTACATATTACCTACAAATAAAACTCAATGTGTTACTTCTTACTTTCCATTAATAGTTGTTTAAACTTTCTGGGTTTTGTTTGTTTTTTTTTTACTTAATTTATTCTTATTTGCTTGTGCTACTTATTGTCACTGTAAATAGGTGCTCCAAAGTGGAAAAACTGTACGTATGTAAAATTCACTCAATAAAATAGATAGTATAGTTCTGTACATGATTATATATTTGATACACTACTTGATTGAATGGAGCAATTAGCTCTTGCCAGAGTATGTAAATATTGCATGTTTTATGGCCAAGCCAGAAATTGTTACAGCTATTTTAATAGATCAGGTCAATGATGTTAAAAAGAAATTCATCATATTGGATGTCACTTGGAGAGAAAAAAGTCCTCAAACAGAGTTTGCCTCATACTTCCTGCTATCTCTGTATTATTGGCAAGTTTTGAGTGAGAATTCCCTGTAAAAACTATGGTCTATGAATTGTAGCCTGAAGAAAATTTAGCTAATTTTACTCTCCACCATAGTAAATTCCACCTGCAATAAAGGAAATAAAGAAAACACATTCCTGGGGTAACATGCTCCAGTGTGTGACTATTCAGTAAACTTTGTTTTACTTTTGCCTCTCCGAATAAGAGAAATTGCTTAAACACCTAAATCAACATCACTTACGGAAAAAGAAATCAACCAACATGAGTAGTGAATCAAATGAATAAAGTACACTTCACCATGAAAGATGATTTTTACTTTTTCCAGTTTTCTATATGGGTTTCATATTTCTTGTATTGTTCACAGTATGCCTTACAGATCATTCTGATTCATAGTCTTCCATGATTCATGATCTTCCATGAATGAGATTATCTGAATATATATGTATCATAACTGCAGCCCATTCATCTTATAAAGATAATATAGAATAAAAAGATGTGATAGAGTGTTGAGATTGCCACTCATGCCTCTTTTTTTACCCACAATTTCATATCATCTCAAAATATCCTTTGGAATCATATAATATACAGTTACACGTGTCTGGCTCTTTCACAAATCATGAAGCTTTTGGTAAGTGTATCAGTACTCATTCATTTTTTATTTTTGTGTAGTATTCCATCGAGTGGGTATACCACATTTTGTTTATGTCAACTCACCAGTGGATGAGTAATTTGAGTTCATACTATTTCTTAAATATCTATCTAAAAGACTGCTAAGACTGCTATCTATCTAGCAGTCTTAACAGACTGCTTTTGCTGCTGCATTCTTTTTCATAGTGTGTATCACATTTTACTTAACAACACCTACAGTGACGGAAACCTAGACTACCGATGACTCCTTGATATCATTTATAACAACGGGATGGCCATTCTTGTACAGAGGACCAAGAGAGCAGTGAGATCATTTTCTGGGATGCAGATACCTACCCAAGAATAGAAATACTCGATCACAGACTAGGTGAATACTTAATGTGCTTGGGTGTTAACAGATTCACAGATATGCACAGAATAGCTGTAATATTAGACATTTCTAAAAGTTTTTTTTAAAAAAGAGCTACTATTCACCCACTCAAATATACAAATTTTAAAAGATCAACAATACTACAATTGTTAGTTTTTTCCCACAGTCCTACTAATACTTGACTTTATTTAGCTTTATATTTTTTGTCAGATTAGATTGAAGTACAAAATGTATTCTTATTAATCGTTAAACATTATTCCCTTCATGATTGTAGATAGTTCAGTGTCATTCCTTGGGATGCCCTCTGTCTGGAAACTTTGTCCATTATGTCCTTCATTTAACCAAATCCTAAGTTAGATGTAATCATATTAATTAATGTTTCTTGCAATGGTTTTGGCTTAAATTTGACTGAACTGCTGCAAATGTATCATCTCATTTCTAGGTTACAAGGATATTTTTCTATATTCCCTTCAACTTAGGGTAGTAAATTGATAATGAAATGGAGAGATACATTTTTATTTTACCTCGGTTTTCTAATCCCATGCTAAATTAACTAATGGGCCATCTTTATCTATCTCTCTATCTGTACACACACATGTATATATGTACCTTCTACATAAACATACATATCATATACATACCTACACACAGATGCATGTATGATGGCTTATGCGTTATGCCTAAATAAGGCAAACCATCCCTAATTCCTCATAACTAGCATACATTGATGACTTTAACAGACAATAATACATTTGTTGTGAAAGTCACCATCCATTAGGAAAATAATACAATAAACAAACGACAAACAAATAAGTACAAAATTGAAAATCAAAAATTTTAAATTAGGAAAGATAATGTCAATCTGTAATAGAGAGGAATGCTTGGCCACCCTACATAAACAGAGTGATTGGGGGAAATCACTTCACCATGTTCACAATGAAGATCCAATTTAAGGAATGGAAAAAAGCCAGGCATATAAAAACAAACTGCTTGCCCTGAAAAATAGTACTAAATGTTTAAATTACATAGAGAGAAAGCCAAAAGAAAAGGGAAAAGATAAAAGAGGCTAGGGTTCTGAGCCTAGAAGTGGTTTTTGGGCTAAATAAATGGGAAGTGGTTGAAATAGTTTAACATGACATGATATATATACATATATATATATATATATATACACATATAAATTATTTTGCTGTGGGAAGCATACATTAGGAAAGAAACAGGTGGGAAGCAGTATGGAGGGGATGCTACTATAGTTGCCAAAAATAAGTTTACAATCTTGGTTTAGACTAGAATTTTGACAGTGAAGATAAAATATGTAGGGGAGATTGAAATATACATATTTTATATAAAAACTAAAGGAACCAAAAAAAATTAGATAAATAGTAATATTGAAGAATACCAAATAGTAATATTGAAGAAACAAGAGTCTGAGATTTCTAGCTTGATTAATGGGAGGATATTAGGGCCATTGTTATTATGGAGAAAGATAAGGGAAGGTGTGGATGAAAATGCTTGGGAAAAGCAGCTCCATTTTGGACCTTTAAGGTGAAGTAGTTGTGGCAGTTGTCAGGGTGGTTTGAGGAATAACTGGAAAGAAAATACATGGAATTGGTGTGAACAGGCAATGTTTTTGTAAAGAATCTGTATTAATGGAATTTGTATAAAGTGCCACCAGTATTGTGGCAGGAGCCTTGTTCCACACTACTGTCATTTTCTATTTAATAGATCTCTCTTGGATTATAATTGCTTCACAATACTGTATTAGTTTCTGTTGTACAACAGAGCCAATCAGTCATATGTATACATATATCCCCATACCCCCTCCCTCTTGCGTCTCCCTCCCACCCTCCCTATCCCACCCCTCTAGGTCATCGCAAAGCACTGAGCTGATTTACCACAGAAGAGCAAGACCTGAAGGAGGAGACATGAAAGAACCAACACTGGGTCCTCCCAATTCAAAGGTTTTAGACCATTTAAAGAAAAAAAGAACATGCTGGATTGAGTTTGAGACTGAACTCGTACTCAATTGACCTTTTTAAAATGGAAAGCGACTATAAAATGATGGATGCTCCTTGAAATGTCATTGTGGACAAGAAAAACTGATTATATAGCATAACTTTGAAAACAGTGATTTAAAAAATGAAACAATTTAGATCCATATCCCAATTATTCAAAGTACCTCAACCAACGAGTCCATTGCCTTGTCTTTAAGATGCTGTATAAGTAATTTGTTTTTTGCTAAAGCTTCCTTGTTGAGATGGTTTTAACTGTACTGTCCATGATAATTGTGCACAAAATACTCTCATTTATTTCATTCTAACCTGACAGTTTTTTAACAGGGGCAAAGTCAGCTATTTCTCAAGGAAATCTTAGCCTTATCAACTATTTCTGAGAAAAATAACACCTTGAACATCAAGAAAAATTTTATGTATTAATGGTATTAGTTTTGGCCTAGGTTTTGTTATTGTGATTATTGGTGTCCTATAAGTATTTTCAACCTCATTCAGGTATGTGGATAAAAAATACTGCCAACAGTGTCTGCCTGAAATAAAAATAGCTACAATATTATTCAAAGCTCCTAGAATAAGTCGCAATCGATTGATAGCCTTCCTCAACTTCATCTGCCTCCTCTGAACACATAAGTTACAGAATTTTCTTGCTATTCTGCAGGGGTTTTCTGAAACATTAAACCTTCAGCTATTATTAATTGCATCCCTAATGTATCAGAAACCATATGTCTTCAGGAGTAACATGAATCTTTTTAGAAAGACTGTTTTATAAAGTTGATTTTTCTACCTTAAGAGTGCTGGTTATTGATTCCAATGCCAGAAACATCATGAGTTTAAACTTGTTTCTCGTTTATCTTCTATAGTTTCTCTTTACTGTAGGGGAGAAAAAGTAATGGAGAACATTTGGGATTCTGGGCTGTTGCAAGCACTGTTAACACTAAATGCAGTGGCATAAATAACTGCACAGCTAAAAATGTTGCTACCTTCCTTAGTTACAATCCTTCAATTCTTTGCTACTTCTTTTTAAATCTGTGAAATGCATTTTTTAAAATTTTACACCTATCAGTTTTTAAGAGAACTAATAATATCATATCTGAATTTCCACAAAAGTATTTCTAAGAAGAAATGTACATGATAACTAGCAATGTCTTGATTCTAAAAAAATCAATAGCATTTTATTTTACAGGAAGACAAGTAAAAAGTGATGTTCCCAATATCAGAAATAAAATTAAAAAGTACCATCATTTTAGGTCATTGTTGAATCTATATTAGGTTAGCAATGCTCAAATGTTTCCAATATTGTAAATTTTTAAGCAATTTTGTTATTTCCCAAGTGACTAGTAGTTGTGCTAGGAATGCATTTACTTAATGGATTTTTTGCCATAATTGACAACCATAGCTAAAACCAAGAAACGTATGTTTGGTATTTTCTGTAGTTCCTAAATATATGCCCTGGTTTTGAAAACGTATAAACCATTATAAAACTGATATATCTTGATTCACAATTGCGAACCACAGGCAATAATTGCATACTGCTAGGGCTAGCTGTAAAAATTATCTACATATTGGTTTTGCCTTTTTGAAATACTGTTGGAAAAAATTTTGATAGAGAGTGGGAACTTCAAAACAACAATAAAAAATGATCACTGGGTTAAGACAAAATTGAGACTGATAAAATATATGTGGTCAAAATGATTTGAATTAAGACTTGTATGGTAAACTTCAGGCTTTCATAGGTTTACAGATTTTCTAATCAGTTTCTTAACTTTCTCTTATCTCAAAATGATAATAATTTAAAAACTGTGTGTTTTTAATGGAAAACAAATTATTTTCCTTAGTTCAGTCCTGTCTTTAGTAAAGAAAATAAACACTATTTTCAAAAATATTATTTTATTTAATTTAACATCCTTGTACTGTAATAATTATTTACTTCAATGTAATTTAACTGGAGAATAGTGATTTAAATTCCCTATGAATAGTTTTGAAATGTATTTCTTCTCTAACATAGTGTACTGTAGTGAAAAAAAATTTAGAATGTTGTTTTTAGAATCAGGCAAAACCTGAATTGAATTCCAGCATTCACAATTTATAGATATGTAATACTATGAAATGTTAATAAGCCCTTGAAACAGATTTCTAACTTAAGGAGACATACTTTTAAGGATGTAGGGACATTATAAAATGTTCAACATATATATATATTAATAATATAAAATACAATTCATCAATGACATATTTCTACAAATTAAAATATTTATTAGGATGGGGGAAGGATACTGACAAGTTGATATTGAATATACACTATGATCTGCAACAGGAGTTTTCCTTGTTCTATAAAATAAAGATACTAGGTTTTGTATAGTAAATATATTACACCTTAGGTGCCACACAGTCTCTGCTGCAGCTACTAAACTCTGTTGCTGAGTGTAAGGGCAGCCATGGACAATATGTAAAACGACGCATGTGACAAGTTTCAATAAAACTTTATTTACAAAACAGATGGTAGGCTGGATTTGGTTCATGGGTTATAGTTTTCTAATCACTGATCTCCGCACTTAACAGATTTTTCATTTTTTTAAAAATATTTTTACAAAAATATTGAATTTCTTATTACATATGATAAGTTTAGAAAACCTTTAAAGCTTAGAGGTGATTAATAAAACCCAACTAGGTAATGACACTTTAACATTAATTTATCAAGTACCAGGCAGTTTGATCCAAATGCCATAAACATCATGAATTTTATATTTACCACATGCCTATGCAATAGGTAGTAATAATATTATCTCCACTTTATAGATGAGGAAATTGAGGTAGGGAGTGCTTAGGTTCACGTATCACATGTAAAAATACATTTATTAAAGAATATTGTGGGCTCCTTTGTCACTTATAAATGTGTTCAGTGTTGGCACAGTGCATACCGGAACATTAAAGCATTTGCCTTGAGACTAACATTGTTCAAGTCTTAATGCATCTTCTCATCTTTTATCCTACGTCATTGAAACAAACTAAATGCAACTGTGTCTGAATGTCATGAAGGTTTGTGATTTGAGCTGATTCTGTCATCTGGGATGGTCATTGTTGTGAAATATAACACAGTATTTTTTTCTAATAAAATCCAAGGCAATCTTTTATAGAAAAAAGTAGTTGTTTTCATTTTTTTTTGACATGACTTTTCTTTCACTGCAAATTTAGACCATGTTTCAATTCATATTCATTGAAATCAATTCAATTCAATCCATTTTCTTTCATAGCCATGAATGTAGATGTTCTATGGACACACTAATAAAAAGATGCATCAGCACTGTTAATGCATGGAGTATGCATTTGCTTTTCTCTTTATGTTACCCCAGCTTTTGTAAATTACAATATCAAACCAGTTTTACCTCTCCCCTGAAGGCGTTTACCTACACAGACTGCAATACCTCATTGACACTATCTTGGCTTTCAACATTAACAAGCCAACATTACATGGGTTGGTGTATTTTAGAGATGATGTGGTGTTTCCTGTTAACCTTTACCAAAGATGCTCCATCCTGTGGATAAGAGCAGAGAGAATGTATTTGAAAAGTCTTATGAGGAAAAACCCGAGCAGAAACCCCATACAGACTAAATGCACCATCACTTCAAGGGGCCACTCTACCATCTGCCGCCAGCTGAAAAAAGCTTGGATTGTCAATAATTGAGTATTTTTGGAAGATTTGCACTACATCCTTCATCATTACC
This sequence comes from Leucopleurus acutus, assembly GCF_964270905.1. Classification (NCBI taxonomy): domain Eukaryota; kingdom Metazoa; phylum Chordata; class Mammalia; order Artiodactyla; family Delphinidae; genus Leucopleurus; species Leucopleurus acutus. The sequence goes on from NC_139143.1 coordinate 12,720,906, forward strand.
AATATCTCTGTGAACATCACTTATAGATCTGATTTCCCTTTATGTTGTATCTGAAAAAGCTGTTAGCACTTGCAAAATCTCCCTTTCCCAAAATTTAAACATCTGTCAGGGTCACAACACTGTTGTGTGTGGTCATCCTTTGCATATGGCAGCTTTCTGTGAGACAATGTCCAGTTTTGGGCTGCAGGCTGCACCCCTTGCTGCAGGGTTCCGCTTACCAGCAGATACCTGGAGCACAGGTGGAGCACACCTATCTCTCAAAGGCAGGAAGGATGTTGACCTTCCATTTCAAATTGCTGTTGTTTCCACTGTTCCTTATGTAAATTTCAAATCCCCATCTAAATTCATCCCATATGAGTTTCCTGGAATCAGATGGCTTTTTTTCTTCTTTGTTTGAATTTTTATTGTTTTAAGGCTTAATGTATGTGTGGTTCTATTTTAAAGTTAATTTATCTGTCTGTGGAAAAAAATAGATTAAATTGGACTTGGTTCAAATTTAAAAGGTTTGTGCTTCAAAAAACACCATCAAGAAAGTAAAAAACCATCCACAGAATCAGATAAACATTTGCTAATCATGTATTTTATAAGAGTCTATTATCTAGAATATATAAAGAACCCTTATAACTCAATAATTAAAAAACAAATGACCCAATTAAAAAATGGGTAAAAGATCTAAATAGATATTTCTCCGAAGAAGATATACAAGTGGCCAGTGTGTTCATGAAAAGGTGCTCAACACCATTAGTCATCAGGGAAATGCAAATCAGAACCACAGTGAGATACCACTTCACATCTACTAGGATGGCTAGAATTTAAAAAGTCAGATAACAACAAGTGTTGGCAAGGAATGAGTGAAATTGGAACCCATATATACTACTGGTTGGAAGGTAAAATGATGCATCAGATTTGGGAAACAGTCTGGCAGTTCCTCAAACTGTTAAACATAGAGTTACCATATGACCCAGCAATTCCACTGCTGTGTATAGTTCCAAGAGAAATAACAATATATGCCCATACAGAAACTTGTACATAAATGTTTACAGCAGCATTATTCATAATAGCCAAAAGGTAGAAACAGCCAAAATGTCCATCAAAGGGCAAATGCGTGAACAAAATGTAGTATATCCTTACAATGGAAATGTAACAAAATACTGAAACATGCCACAACAAGAATGAACCTTGAAAACATTATGTTACCTGGAAGAAGCCAGTTCCAGTCACAAAAGACGACATATATATGATTCCATTCATATGAAATCTGTGCAGACAGAAGGTTGATTAGTGTTCGCTGGTTGGGAAGTAATGGGAGGATAGTGGGGTGATAGCTAAACGATATGGGGTTTCTTTTTGAGGTGCTGAAAATGTTCTAAAATTGACTGTGGGGATGGCTGTACACATCAATGAATATACTAAAAAAACACTGAATTGTACCATTTAAGTGTGTGAATTATATAGTATCTGAATTATATTTCAACAAAGCTTGTTAAAAAAAGAAAACAATTCTTGAAAAGGAATTTGTTATATTTTGTAGAGATTCTTGAATACCAGACTGAAGGGATGGAATTATAGTCAGTATAAATTTAAATGATGAAAACCATGGGATTGTAAGTGGGTTTTAGGTCATGAATTCTTATGGTAGTGTGAAGAATATATTAGAAAAAAAGAGGGCTTCCCTGGTGGTGCAGTGGTCGAGAGTCCGCCTGCCGATGCAGGGGACACGGGTTCGTGCCCCGGTCCGGGAAGATCCCACATGCTGTGGAGCAGCTGGGCCCGTGAGCCATGGCCGCTGAGCCTGCGCATCCGGAGCCTGTGCTCCGCAACAGGAGAGGCCACAACAGTGAGAGGCCCGCGTACAGAAAAAAAAAAAAAAAAAAAAAGATGCTGATGGTACAAAAATCAGAAAACTATTGCAAGAAAAGAGAGAATAGATGTGTGTGTGTGCCCATGTGACTAGAGTAATAACATTTAAAACAACAAAGAAAGAGTGTAATAAAACAGCTATCTTATGTAACAGTCTATTTGTTAGGGTCTGTTCTTAATGCTTAAATTAATCAATCTTCACAATAATCCTAGAAGTGGTACATTTCATTCTACAGATAAGGAAACTGAGGAAGAGAGCTCAAATAATAGCCCAAGTATATGGTGCCAGAAATAAGCTGAGTCAAAAGTCCAACCATTGGCATTGGGACTCTCTAGAATCCATGGTCTAGGCAACTGAAACTTGGATGATTAAAGATCCATTCAGCAAACATTTACTCAAGGTCATATACATTCAAAACATTGAATTAGATGCTGATATACAAAAGCAAATATAATGTTGCCTTTAACACCAATAACCTGTATAATGGAAGACAATGGCATGTACAATAAATCTGTAATTACAGTGAAATATGATGCTTACAGAGATATACACTAGGTGCTAGACAAACACAGGAGACTCAAACTGCATGAAGTAAAGGACAGCAAAAAAAAATAATTGATGTTTTGAGTGTAATTATTTAGAAACATTGTTTACCACTTAGATGATGCACAGCCAATTCTCTACAAATACATTCTACAATCACTATCTACATACACACCTATGATTATGTTCTTTTATTTACTTTCACTTTTTATTATCTATTCTGTACATTGCACTTTGTTTTCTATTTCTGTTACCCACCATTCTTGGCTGGGACTTTATTACTGAACTTGCTATGGTACTTTTTAAATACCTATCTCTAGATCTTCTATACTAGACTATTAAGTCATTTCGTACGGGGAATATGCCTTCTTCATCTTTCTGTCATACCATTAGTGGTACTGCCTGGCTTGTTGGTGTTTAGTAAATATTGTTAAGTAAGGGAGTGACGGCATATACACAGGAATAAATAATGGATCAAGGGATTATTCTGTCTAAACATTATATAGAAAAATACATAGTGTCTAACAACATTATATAGAAAATATATTTGTGTATAGCAAGAATTGGTTATAGAAGGGAGCAGATGATTATTTAAAAATTTTGTACTTAAAGAATTAACTGGTAGATTATATATACATAGGGAGTTCATTAGGAAATCAGCGTTAGAGCTATCAATTATAGAACGTCTTCACAGAAGTGAGAATTGAATCAATTCAAGAGAAAGCAAAGACAGGGTGCATAAGACATAAAGATTTCATTTAATTATCCCTGAATAACAGAAAGGGCCCTGAGAAGACAAGAAAACTGAATGATAGTAGGTCTGACTCTCCTGCATTCTCTACCCTGTTCTAAAACTCTCATTAAGGAACAATGCTAGAATACTAGTACCTTAAAGTTATCAATGCAAAAATAGCAGGGAATTTGTTGTGGGTTAAAGGATTCAAAAGACAAATGCATTATAAAATGTCTAATTTGTTATCTTAATTGAGTTGTAGATCATAAAATCACAGAACCTGGTGTGAAGGGCAGAAACACTAAGCATTTGAGAAGAGAAAGGGAGCTGTTATAAGAAAGACTGAAAGACAGGAGTTCATGATTCAACAGGGGATTTGAAAGCTGCGGCAGTTGGGAGCAATGGCAAAGTCCAAGGTGTGACACCTGAATGTGTACTTAAGTTATTGTAGAGTTTAAGGAGTCTGCGGCACCATTAATTAAAGAAAATAGACTGACAACATGGAGATATTTTTGTCATCATTACGAGGTGAACTAGAGCTAAAAACTGAACAAGAAGCTTTCGAAGGTTTTGAAGAAAATGGAAAATGATTTTGGAGTTCTTTAGATGACTCACAGGTCAGGCAAGAGTTTAACAAAATCCGATGTCATAACCATCTCTTGAACAAGTTCTCTTTAGTTGACTATAATCCTCAGGTAAGAAATGACATTAAACTTCTATCTCATGGTAATATTGCAGTCCCTTTACACCCACATGGATCTCCTTCCTCTGACAGAGACCTGTGTCCCAAAGGCTCTTAATGTCACTTGTCACTTAGCAGAGTCTGTGTTACTGTGTTAGCTGAAAGTCGTGTTCAATTTTTACAACCTCTTTGTTAATAATCAGTGTGTACCTCAAGAGACAAATCTTCATACCTCATCCGTGCTTTAAAACAAAAAAGCTAATAGCTTTTATATCCATTGTAAAAACAAGTCATTTAGGAGAGAAAAAGCTATCTGATCGTTTCAGCTAATTTAAATTAAACTGAAATGCCTTTATATGAAACTCTGGCTGAATGAGCTATGAAAGATTACGAGGCTTCAGCATTAAGGATGGAGTTACTTTGAAGAAATGCTAAGTTACCCTCTGATTTTCATTCATCAGTTAAATCTCTACTTTTGTTTATTTTTTGCCTTTTAAATCTATGAGCCTGTGACTTATAGTTCTGCTTGGTTCCCCTTATTTTCTTTATTTTGTTAAAATAATTTTACACTGAGCAATAACAATAACTGAACACATAATTGCAATACAATCACTTATATAAGAAACTTAGATATGTTTTGCAATATAAAAACTTCAAGGGGGGTTGTAGTCATAAAAATGTTTACATGGTAGGTACCTACTTAAATAAGAATACAAAAACTTCCTTAGTTTCCCCTCAAATATTTATACTGTATTTTCTTCAATCTGAGAATCATCCCATACATTTCTGAATGTTTCGGAAAGCAGGAGTCACACAAATTTTATGTGAGGAGGGGAGTGAAGACTATTTTGGGTTTTGTTTTTTTGTTCATTTATTTTTTTGTGGTGAATCTAATTTCTTTTTTTCATTTGTTTTAAAATACTAAAATAATGAGTTTATTTAATCAGATTAGTTGTCATTTGGAATAACACAGAGTCTTAGAGCATAAATTCAGTGAAGATTATAATCATAATAATATTAACAGCTACAACAATAACTACACTGACTTACTGAACTATGTGTCAGGAATCATGCCAAGTACTTTATATGCATAAGTCTAATTTAATACTCTCAGCAATCCATCCCCTAGGTATTACCCCATCACGCTGCTCAGAAAACTGAACCCGCCAGAGAAGTGACATATCCAGGATTTCACATGCGAATTAGGAAACCCAAATCCAAACTCAGCCATCATGCTTAGAGCCCTTGTTCTGAATGATTGTTATACTACTTCCTAGTAAAAGAACACTAGTGCAGTCTGTGTTGGAAGAAAGTTATACATTTAAGCTCCTGTTTTTATCCCTAGTGAATTTGATTACTGTGCAATTTAATCATTAGTTGGTTCTACAGAGACATTATTTTCCCCTGTAATTCATACTTATTGCCATGTCTGTATCGATAAAATAACTGCAAAATTTTTATTTTATATTTTTCAAAGAATGAATTTACTCACTTCTTGAAGCTATCTTTAAAAAGACAACTGCACTATTAATTTATTAAATGAAATCAGGCAGATACCTCAGTGTAAATTTTCATTAAAAATAGGTCACGTTGGGCTTCCCTGGTGGCGCAGTGGTTGAGAGTCCGCCTGCCGATGCAGGGGACGCGGGTTCGTGCCCTGGTCCGGGAAGATCCCACATGCCGCGGAGCGGCTGGGCCCGTGAGCCATGGCCGCTGAGCCTGCGCGTCCGGAGCCTGTGCTCCGCAACGGGAGAGGCCACAACAGTGAGAGGCCCGCGTACCACAAAAAAAAAAAAAAAAAAAAAAAATAGGTCACGTCATAAAAACATTTTGAGATAATTTATTTATAACACGACTCAAAAAGTTCATGCAGAAAATATTGTTATCTACAATGAATTGCTTCTTTAAAAATATCCTGAAAGTATCATAATGAGCATTGTTTGTACACAAGTCTGAAGTTATTTCTTGTTTCTTTGCTTTAAACTTTTAAGACATATTCAAGTCTCTTTTCTTTGTTTTTGGTTTTTTGTTTTTGTTTTTGTTTTTAGGTGGAAAACAGTAATTGAGTTTGTGTAGATATATGTTCTAAATCTTTTAAATTTAATATTGTTAAGAGTTTTTAAGAAAGTCAGAGTGTTTTCTTTTTTCTTTAATAGTTATAAAGGCAAAAAATGGAAAAAATTTCAGCCTAATGAACTCTATTACACTATTTTAAAATTTTAATTTAATTTAATTTAATTTATGGTTTTCATGAAGCCTGGCAACTAAAGCCTTGGCAATGATTTTTCTCAATTTCATTTCAAGCTTACATGCGTTTACTTATTTTTTAAACTGTATTAGTTTTCTATTACTAACAAATTACCACAGACTTATTAGCAGCTTAAAATAGCACCTCTTTGTTATCTTAGAGTTTCTGCGGTAAGAAGCGTAGGCGTGGCTTAACTGGGTCCTCTGCTTTGTGTCTCATAAGGTTGCAGTCAAGGTGTCAGTAAGGCTCTGTTCCCACCTGGAGGCTCTTCGAGGAAAGAAGCCACTTTGAAGCTCAACCAGGTTTTGGCAGACTTCATTGCCATGCAGCTGGATGAGGGAGAAGCCCAGCTTCTTAGAGGCTGGAATCCAGAGCCCTGACTCTGTAATTAGAGGCTGCCTGCAGTTCCTTGCCATGGAAACATAATTTATCCATCAGCAAGGAGAGCCTCTAAGCAAGTTGGCCAGCAAGATAGAGCCTCATCTAACGTAACCTAATCACGGAAGTGACACTCCATCCTCTTTGCTGTATTCTGTTGGTTAGAAGCAAGTCACAGGTCTTGCCCCTCGAAGGGCGTGAACACTGGGAGGCAGAGCTCATGTGTGCTGCCTTACAGTCTCTGTCCATACACGAGCCATAAATAAATGACCTTCCAAAGTTATATTTAAATATACACTGTTAGAAATGTATGGGAATTCCCTGGCGGTCAAGTGGTTAGGGCTCGGCACTTTCACTGCCAGAGGCCCCGGTTCAGTCCCTGGTCCGGGAACTAAGACCCCACAAGTTGCTTGGCACAGCCAAAAAAATAAAGTAATTTAATTTAATTTTTTTAAAAATGTAAGAAGCAGTGATAATATGGTTAGCTTCCAGGATGCAAAAATGGTCATAACTAAGTGATATCAAATCAGCGGGAGCATGATATATTATGAAATACTAGCCTTGGAACATTGAAATTAAGCATTCCAATGTTTAACTACATTCCATGTAAGCTTATCTATTATAGACATAACAATAAAGTAATACACATTTATTTCTTGACTTGTAAAATAATTTTAAAACTTTAAATCTATACTGATTTGTAGTTTGGGACCATGTGTCCAATAAAATCCCTGGCACTGACCATGTGTAAATGAATATATCAATGACTCAATGACTAACTGACTGACTAAATACATTAATTTAAAATAATACACGTGTACACACACGTGCTCCTCCCCATTATACACACAAATTAACACAGACAATTTGTGGATTTTTATGATTATTAAAACAGGTACTACGAAAGGTTCTAATTTGAGTTTCCTTACTATAAAACCTGTTCAATTGGAATTACTCATTAAACTTGCAGGCTAAGGGGGAAAAAACCAAAGATTGTGGTCTGAAATATTAATCTGAAATGTGTTCAGGAAGGAAAAAAAATGTTGACTTAAAATATAAGGAAAAAACAACACTTCCTGAAGATCTGTGATGATGAAAAGATAAAAGAGCCGAAGGCTTTTCTATATTGCTCTCTGAGGCAAGGATTAGGGGATTGATTATGGTGATTCTGAGGGGAAAAAAAAAGAACAAAAACAGCACCAGTGAAATGTGCTTAGGGAAAAGGCCATGATATGAAGACATGTTCCTCTTTTGGAAGATCACTTATTTCTCACTAAAATTCTTAAAGCTTTACAATCTTGAAATGTTTTAGGATCTCAGACTTCCATCAGACCATCCTATTTCTGAGGGTTTTCTTCCACCTCATTACCCCCTCTCCAAATTATTGGTAATTTGTCACAGGAAAGTTTGCCAATTAACAAAAACAAAAAAACAATTCCTGTACAAAGACTTTGAAACAGATTTTTTATTGGTTATTGTAGCTAATACAAAGCTAATTTTTTACTTACATTTTGTAATATTACATGACTATTTTCATCTTAATGCCACTTATAGGAAATTTCAACTATCTAAATTCTACTTTTTGTGGTTAGTAATTCTTTGGATGCTTGGTAGTTCTTTGGATAATTCATGTTTAAAATATGCTAAATTGATAATGAAGTAAAAGTTCATATGTCAACACACCTCCATGAACAACAAAAGCAAATTTTATAAAATTAGAAATGAGTAGCTCATATTTATATAAAGGGAATAATTTTAAGTGTAATCTCTTCATCTGGATTCTTACTGTAAACAAGGTTTAAAATCATTTTAATTAAAATAAATTTGTGATATCCTAAGTTTAACAAAATTATTATATCTAGATGAAAGATATTTCAAAACTTTTTCAATCTTAGTTAAGAATTACAGGCATGAATACTCTTGTTTTTTTCTGGATGTAATAATCTCAAGTAATAATTAAAAACATTTTTTCTTCAAAGATCTTAATACATATCTTATATTTTATATATGAGCAAAAGTCAATGGCATTTGTGAGACTATTGTGTGAAAAATTTAGGCTGTGTCTACATTTGGTATTATATTAAATTAAAACTAAACAGTCAATTTTCATTATTCACATTAATTGTATTGCATGAAATTGTTACAAATGCCGAAACATTTGCTCCTAGAGAAATACAGAGAGACGCTGTCACCAACTGGTTAATACATAAGTTTGTATTGTGTGTCTTTCTGATTTACAGAAAGACAGATACCTGTATTTAAAGGTATGTAGCTTCTCTGCAAGGCAGAGCACAGCCTCCTTGTTTTTGGAAACCCTGTACAACCCTTCAGTTCTGCTATCCAGGGCCATTTTAGACAGTGAAATCACTAACACAAAGCACAAAATGTGAAAAATGTGGCACTCTATAAACAGACCACAAAAAAAGAGACTTTACCTAGTAGGAGAGCTGAAGCAAGAGGACAGAAGTTCTCCTCATTTGACCTCAGTTGGTAATTTGAGCACAGGGAGACTAAAAATGTGTCCCCACTCTAAACATGTCCTCGAATGACCGCAAAAGTGCCACGCAAGTATTGATTTTCAGGTTAAAAATAAATTTTTGCAAGTAGTTAAATTCACAAATATGGAACCAGTGAATAATGAGGATCAACTCTATTTATGATTTAATTTTGTCATCCGTCCCTCCCAGGTCTATGGAGAGTATTATAAGAATCATCTGACAATGTGTATTACTCCACTGATTGTTTCATCTAAAATGTTTCATCTAAGATATGAATAGGGGCAAAATAAGTGATTGTTTCTCAATTATGAAAAAACTAAAGATAAAATCTATGTAAATGATTCTGTATTTCAACTCTATGCAATACTAGCAAGCTTTTATTTTTAACTTTAGCCTATTACAGAAAGGGGTTATATTACTGATTATATGTATGATATAGTAATATTAACCATCCATTGTTGCATAACATGTCACCAAAATTTAGTGGTATAAAATTTTTCTTATCTCTGTAGTCTTTAAGGGGACTGGCATAGCTGAATGGTTCTGGTGCAAGATTCTTACTGAGCCTTCTGAAGGCTTGACTGGGACTGAAGGATCACCTTCCACTCACTCCCAGGGCTGTTCACTGAAGGCCTTGATTCCTCATTCCTTTGGGCCTCTTGGTAGGAGACCTTAAAGAATCCAAGAGGGCTCTCCTAGAGCTGCTGAGCACACAGTGATTAACTTCAGCAAGTGATGACAAAGAGAAAAGGGGTTCACATGCCTTGTGTAACCTAATCTCAGGGGAAATATATCATCATTGTTGGTTACACTGACCAAACATGTCACAATGTGGGAGAGGACCTCACCCACAGAGATATGAATATTGACTATACCAAAGACACAGGAATCAAGGGGAGCATCTCGGAGAATGGATACCAGAGAGAGAGAGTGTTGTCTATTGGTCCCCAAACCTCAGGGCAATGTTAATGTAGAAAAATTGGTTAATGTTCTAGGTTTAATATACAATTATGCTTTTAATATATGCCATTTAAAATATTATTACACCTTGATAAAAACATAATTTTTGATAATTCAAATCCATTGATATTTTCTATACTGCATATAAATTAATCAATAATTAAATGGAATTATTTAAAAAGTATTTCTAATAATAATCTTTCAAAAGTACGTTTATAGGTCCTTTTATGCAAATAAATCACATTAAGCCCTATTTTAAGCAAAGCATTTCTCTATACATTAAATATTAGGTAGCTTTAAAAAATCTGACAAAACCCGTTCATTTATATGTTTTTCACTCATTCATTCATGTATTTCTTCATTTAACAATCATTTAGAGAATGCTCACTACATGTCAGATACAGTTACAAGCACCAGAAATCTCCTAATGATAAAAAAGACAAAAAATGTTACCATCATGGAACTTTTATTCTAGTGAGGGGAGACAGATAGTAAGCTCATTAACAAGTAAAATAAAATATCTGTTTTATCAGATATTGATAAGTTACATGGAGGAAACTAAAACTGAATTATGAAAAAGATACTGTTAGGGATGGGTGAAATTTTAAATAAAATTATTGGGCAAGACCTCAGTGTCACTATCTAAGGAAAGACAAGCAGGAGAAAGGTACTGAGGTGTAAACATTCTTGGGATGTGACAGGTTTAAGCAACATTAAAAGAGACTATTTGGCTGGAACAGAGTGAGTGAGCAAACAAGAGAGAGAATAGCAGGAAATAAGATCAGAACCAGGGGCCCATTTCATTGTCTAGACCATCGGAAGGATTCCACTTTTTTATCCTTTTTTTGAAACAGAAGAGAAGCCATTGCATAAACACACGCACATACAAGAAACAAAGTATTAGTTATAATTCAGTTAAAAAAATCATAGTGACCAATGATGATGGCCTGTGATATTAGTAACATCTATAAACTCAACATGCTTTCATTTAAAGCCCCAGCACACTTTTGTGGAACTTGACAAAGCAATTCTCAAATATATTAGGAAGAAAAAAAGGTACAAAAGCAAAACATCTGATGAACAGGATACATTCCTGTTACACCTAACATCAATAATGGTTTTGAAGGTTTAATAAAGCCGAAAGATACAAGTTCTTTTCTGATGAGTTTGGGTGATGGCAGGAGGAGATAAAACCAACAAAAAAGTAAGTATTTAACATATATTACAGTATATGTGTTTATTGTTTAATATGTACTATAGTTTGTTAATTTGAATTATAACCATAAATATAGCAGCTGCTATTCATTAAAGCCCTTACTTTATGCCAAGCATGACATTATATGTATATGTCATCCGTTTTATTCTTGGAAATCATCCTAGATACTTTGGCTTGTTAAATAAATCAGCCGAAAATAAAGCCTTTATCTCATAAAATAATAATGTACTCATATGAGAGAAAACTGAATGATAAAAAATTAACCATTTTCTTAATGTATTTTTATATTATAAACTGGTAACTAAATAGTCTGCACACCTGCTACTAGTAATTTGCAATTATCCAGTGCTTGAAATTCTGTAATATGCATCATAAACCAAAAAGCAAACCTTACTCTCAAAAGAGAACACAAAATAGAATGCAAGTTTTCACTTTCTTTGAGCAGCCAGATGGCTCAGAATTATTTTTCTGCAATTGAATATAAAATAAATAAAACTGAGCAAATTGACCATTTCAGGCTTATAGCATGTTTTTATGATTTTTAAACAATGAGGGAGAATGTATACATTTTTAAATCTACATATCCCATAGAAGATTGTTTAAATAATACATAACGTATTTAAAGTGTGTTAGCAAAATCTTATACAATTTTTCTGTTTAGATACACTTATTTAGGCTATAGGTACACTCTGACAATCAACATGTTACTTTTGCAAATTGTCTGCATATATGTAGACAACCAAAAGTTCAATTGTTCAAAAATAGGCATTTCAATATAAGAACTGAAAATGCATGAACAGACGAATGGGATTTTAAAAAGCATAATTTGTGTGGAGGACACAAGGGTGACCGAGCATCTGGTTTGATCTTATTCCACTTTCTTTTCTTTTTCTGTTGCATGATAGCAATAATAGCAGCTACGTCATAGGGTTTGCATGAGAATTTAATTAAGTAATCTTTTTAGAACAGAGTTAACTCTAAATTATCATTAAAAGTACATAGCAGGGCTTCCCTGGTGGCGCACTGGTTGAGAGTCCGCCTGCCGATGCAGGGGACACGGGTTCGTGCCCCGGTCCGGGAAGATCCCACATGCCGCGGAGCGGCTGGGCCCGTGAGCCGTGGCCGCTGAGCCTGCACGTCCGGAGCCTGTGCTCCGCAACGGGAGAGGCCACGGCAGTGAGAGGCCCGTGTACCACAAAAAAAAAAATAAATAAAAAAAATAAAATAAAGTACATAGCAAACATTCCATAAATATATCAAAATGAGTAGAGTTCCCTATGCTATACAGTACGTTCTCATTAGTTTTCTATTTTATACATAGTGTCAATAGTGTATATTTATGTCAATCCTAATCTCCCAATTCCTCCCATCCCCCTCTTCCCCCGCCTTGGTATCCACACATTTGTTCTCTACTTAATGCACTGTGGTGACCTGAATGGGAAGGATGTCCAGAAGTGAGAGGATATATGTATATGTAAGGTTGATTCATTTTGCTATACAGTAGAAACTAACACAACATTGTAAAGGAACTACACTCCAATAAAAATTAATTTAAAAAAATATATATCAGGGGCTTCCCTGGTGGCTCAGTGGTTGGTAGTCCGCCTGCCGATTCAGGGGACACGGGTTCGTGGCCCGGTCCGGGAGGATCCCACATGCCGCGGAGCAGCTGGGCCTGTGGGCCGTGGCCACTGGGCCTGTGCGTCCGGAGCCTGTGCTCTGCAACGGGAGAGGCCACAGCAGTGAGAGGCCCGCGTACCGCAAAAAAAAAAAAAAAAAAAAAAAAAAAAAAATATATATATATATATATATATCAAAATGAAAAGAAAAATAAATGAGTACTTATGATGTTCTTGTTAATAATCCTAATGATTTTGCATTTGTGATACATATATTTTGCATGAACTATTCTCATCTTCTTCAATGCATAGGTTATCTGAACATATATCAGTACACATGATGTTCTGTAGATCATTTGGTTAATATAAATGATTAAATCAAGTGAATAAAATAAACTATTAAGTACAATATCATGGCTTTACTTTGTGCTGTTTTTACACTTTTCTAGATGTAGCAATAAAACAAGGCCAGAGTAGTGAATGTCAACTGTATGGAAGTTGCTGTGGGGAGATGGGCTGATATCAACCCAGTAAAGCTTCAGTGTTCACTCTTAGACTTTAATCCAACTGGTACAGGGAAGATAGGAATCAACAGCTAGGCACTTCTGGTACAGAAAGACATATACTGTATGATATCACTTATATGTGGAATCTCAAAAATAAAATAAACTAGTGAATATAACAAAAAAGAAGCAGACTCACAGATACAGAGAACAAACTAGTGGTTACCAGTGGGGAGAGGGAAGGGGGCGGGGCGATATAGGGGCAGGGGATTAAGAGGTACAAACTGTTAGGTATAAAATAAGCTACAAGGATATATTGTACAACACAGGAACTATAGCCAACATTTTATAATAACTATACATGGAGTATAATCTTTAAAATTGTGAATCACAATAGTGTTCACCTGTAACATATAATATTGCACAGCAACTATACTTCAATAAAAAAATAAAAAATAATAATTTGGATCCCTGAGAAAGCCATTCTGACCTGCATTTCCAACAATGACCCAAGCATAAAAATTATAGATGAAGATAGAGAATAGACAGATGATAAATGATGGACAGAGAGGTAGATAGACAGACAGATAGACAGACAGATGATAGAGACAAAATTCACATCTCGGCACACTCCAAGTTCTCACCAAAGGTATTATCCATCTTTCTAAATCACAGGGATAGTTTTTAGCACTGACTATTCTTGATCTTTGAAAAGTATTTTCCATAATGGCCCCCCCCTCCCTGCATTTCTCACATTCTCCCCACTTGACTCCTATTCCTTTGGTCTTCTTCCAAAATATCTGGCTAATTCTTCTTAGGCTCATTTTTGGAGTCTCTGTATCCAACTATCTTCTCTTCTCACTGTACTGTCTTTATAAGGCAAACTCATTTCCCAGATTATTAACAGTATGTTAATAGTAATAATAATAACTGATATGTAGAAAATCCCAAAATCTACATCTCTCTTCAGACCTCTTTTCTGCATTTCAAAACCACAGATTCTGCTGCCTACTCTCCTCTTCTACTTAGAGGTTACAAAGGAACCTTGTAGTAAACATGTCTAACATAGGACAAGAGTTTCCCCTTTATACCCAATAACACCCCAGACAGCACACACAAGATCCTTTAGTCTTGCTAAAGGATCCTTCTTACACTGGTCTAGCCATGTACAAGGTACTATTTATTTTTCCGACTTCTAAACTTCCATTTATCAGCCACTTTAGCTTCCAAATGGCTGTCGTCCCATTCACATGTTTATATCCCACCTCACACCACCATAACCTGAGCTAATGATGTGTCTCTTTGGCTAATCTAATAGTTTTCCCGCAGTTCAGCAACATCCACTTTTTTTCATAAAATAAAATGTCTTTACCTTGGGGGTTATTAAAGCATAAATGTTGCTCTTAAAGAAACAAATGAAAACAAAAGTGCAGTGGCTTCCTATTACACTTAGAAGAATACCCGTATCCCTAGCACAGCCCACAGCAGCAGTGCTTCAACACCCACACATTGGTGTCTTGGGAATCAGCATTGTAAACAGGCATCCCTTATGCTATATAAATACCTTAATGTGTAAAAATCATGGCCTCACTGATTAGGACTTATATGATTCTGCTCATCACATCACTGCCTTCCACACATTTCCCCTCTAATTCTCCCTGGAACCCTTGCCAGTCAGGTCATTGTCTCCATCACTCTGCCTTAACCATTCTTTTCAGAGTCACAAACAACTTCCATCTGTCGAGGCAGTGACACCAGTTACATCTCCAGTGGACAAGTCCCACTCTATGAAAATAGGAAAGAGCATATCAATATCTGCCACCAGGAGCAGCCCTTACAAGGTGTCATTCCGCTATAAGGTTTGGAGATGGCGGGATTGCCAAGAAAGACAGGACTCACACAGGCACTGGAGGGCACAAGGCTTTACTGCAAAGACATCAAAGAGCAAGCTCAGCTGCAGTAGTGAGCATAGGTGCCCCCTGTCCTCTTGAGCTGCAGGCAAAAGATCCCCAATAACTCCACTCAGAGAACACATATAACATTGGGTCTGGCCAGGTGCACGTGACACACAGCCTTGGGTAGAAAAAGGAAGTACCCATCAAACCCAGAAAAGAGAAAGACATCCCCCCCTCCAAAAAAACAAGTGATGTGCCCCGCACAGGCTGTGAGGGATCTGCTCCACGTAAGGAAATGTTCCAAGCCAGAGGCACACTCTTATGCAACCATGCAAGGGTTAGTACCCTGTTTATGAGTTTTTGACACTCTTTTTCCTGAAGAGTGAAAAAAATTCAAAGTCGGTACTAAATTTCAGCTTTCTTGGTACTAAATTTCAACTTTCTAAGTTTCTCCGCGGCATTTGGCAGAACTGATCGCTCCCACTGCGACGTTCTCCGTGTCACTCCATATCTAAGACAGTATTTTCAATCTCAGTTAATTTAGATTTTACCTCCTTACAGAGCTCTGATCTAACCAACACCTCTAAAATGGCATTCTCCTCTAGTCCTTTTACCTTGGTTTATTTTTCCTCAAAATACTTATATTGCACAATGTATATGCATATATATCTGTTACATATCTGTTTATAATCCATCTTCCAAAATATAGTATGAACTTGACAAATGGGAGTTTGTTTTTTATTTTTGTCTTGTGTTTCTGTGTTTAAATAAAATTTTACTTTTATTACAATTTTAGATTTACAGAAAATTCCAAAGAGTAAAGAGTGTTCCCATATACTACATACCCAGTTTCCTCCGTTATTAACATTTTAATTGTATATGATGCATTTGTTACAATTAATGAACCAATATTGATACATTATTAACTAAAGTTCATACTGTATCCAGATTTCCTTAGTTTTTACCTAATGTAATTTTTCCTGTTTTATCCCAAACAGGATATCATACTACATTTATGAGTTGTCTCCTTAAGTCTCCTTTTGACTGCGACTGTTCCTCAGTCTTTGTTTTGATGACAGTTTCAAGGACCATTAGTCAGCTATTTTGTAGAATGTTACTCAACTGGGTATTTGCCTTGATTTACTTTCTTGTGATTAGACCAGGGTTACATGTTTTGAGGAGAAACACCCCAGAAGTGCCATTTTCTTCATATCAAAGGTGAATAGTACCAACTTGACTTAACACTGTTGATATTGTTAGTGATCATTTGGCTGAGACAGTTTGTCAAATTTTTCCACTGTAAATTTACTGCTTGATTTCTCATTTCCATTCTGCGCTCTAGATGGATGTCACTATGTACAGTGTTAATTTACACTGAAATAGTAAGGAGATACACTCTACCTCCTAGATGGTAGGGTTTCTACATAAATTATTTGGAATTATTCTCCCCCATTTATTTGTCTATCCAGTCATTTTTTAAATGTCAGAATAAGCTCCCAGATATTTGTTTTATATTTTTGAATATAATCTAACGCTACATTATTTGTTTTGTTCCAGCTTTGGCCATTGGGAACTTTTTCAGTTGGTACCTGTGTTTCTTTGATGTACCCTCATCATTGAGAGGTTTGGGGGCTCTTTTTAAAAAGAACTTCCTTATTTTTATAAGCTCATCTTTTAAAGGATAATCGCCAAGCTCATTTTATATATTCCTAACACTAGTCTTAGAATTATCCATTTCTCCAAGGAACCTTAGTTCCTTTTATCAGAGAATAGTATTAGAAATTAAGATCTGAGCCCTAAGGTAGCTCCTCTCTTTATGGATGTCATTGATTCTAGGGCCACTCAGGTGACACAGCAAGGAAAGTTATGTGAATATGCTAACCTGTCTGTATACATTTATCTATAAATATTTCTATATGTAAACATTTATATTTATATTAAGATATATATGAGTTTATACTAATGTATCCAACTCTACTCCATTGTTACAAGGATAACCCTAGCGGCTTCCCTGGTGGCACAGTGGTTAAGAATCCACCTGCCAATGCAGGGGACACGTGTTCGAGCCCTGGTCCAGGAAGATCCCACATGCTGCGGAACAACTGAGCCCCTGAGCCACAACTAATGAAGCCCACATGCCTAGAGTCAGTACGTACACTGCAAGGAAGAGTAGCCCCTGCTCTCTGCAACTAGAGAAAGTCCATGCACAGCAATGAAGACCCAATGCGGCCAAAAATAAATAAATGATTATTTTTTTAAAAAAAGGATAACTGTAGTCCTCTCCCCTTCCTTATATGTAAATTCTCACTCCAACAGTGAGAAGACTGAATCTCATCATCTGCCATCCACTTACTTAATTGTTCATTTCCATTAAAAACGTATAGCGGTATCCGCATATCCTGTTAACTCATGTCCGCATCTGAAACAAATTTATAAACTAGCGTGCAGGGCTTACGTACAGGTCCTTTTGCCTTTAATCTTTCAGACTCTGTTTATTTCCAAATTTATTTAGGTCAGCACTTCTTTCCCCAACACCTTCAGTGAGGTTGTTTCATATGTATGTAATACAGTTAAACTGCTTTGTCACATAGTCTTGATTTTCCAGAATATCATATCATTGGAAACATACAGGATATAGCATTTCAGACAGTTTGTTTCATTAGCAAACTGCATTTGAAGATTCATTAATGTCTTTTCATGGCTTGAGAGCTCTTTCTCTTTATCCCTGATAAAAGTCCATTGTGCGGTTGTATCAGAGTTTACCCCTTCACCTACTAAAGGTCATCTCCGTTGCTTCTAAGTTTTGGCATTTATGAATGAAATTGCTATAAACATTCATGCGAAGGTTCTTCTGTGGACATAAGTTTTTAAATCATTTGAGTAAATACCTAGGAGCACTGTCATCTCATTATATAAGACCACGTTTACCTATTTAAGAAATCACTAAACTCCTACACCATTCTGGTTGTACCATTTTGCATCTGTTGCTCTGTATCCTCACCAGCAGCAATTGATATAATCAGTTTCTTTTGTTTGTTTGTTTGTTTTTTTGCGGTACGCGGGCCTCTCACTGCTGACGTGCAGGCTCAGTGGCCATGGCTCATGGGCCCAGCCGCTCCGAGGTACGTGGGATCTTCCCGGACCGGGGCACGAACCCATGTCCCCTGCATCGGCAGGCGGACTCTCAACCACTGCGCCACCAGGGAAGCCCCTGTTTGGTTTTTGTAGCCAGTCAAGCAGTGTAGCCAATCTAATAGTGTATAACAGTACCTCATTTGCTTAAATTTTCAATTCCCTAATGAGATGTTGAGCAAATTTTGTTATGTGTGTGTGTGTGTGTGTGTGTGTGTGTGTGTTTAATCATAGTATTTCTTAGAAGAGTGACTAGCATAAAACAGGTACTCGTTAGATATTTATAAAATAAATGATGTATAAGCACAATAGAAACTGTATGTAATTTTATCACAAAAGCAAGTTCTTTTGATTGAAAACAAACTATAAGTCCCCTGAATATTTTTATCTGTACTATCAGCTCATACCCCAGGATTTAAAGCATACCATATATCAATATATCGTCTGAAATTAAATGATATGGGAAAAAATGTTATTATAAACAAATTTAACATGAAAAAGATTTGTAAATAACTTTGCATAGCTAGCTCTTTGAAAAGATGTTTAAAATATTGATATTTAGGGCTTACCTGGTGGCGCAGTGGTTGAGTCCACCTGCCGATGCGGGGACACGGGTTCGTGCCCCGGTCCGGAAAGATCCCACATGCCGCGGAGCAGCTGGGCCCGTGAGCCATGGCCGCTGAGCCTGCGCGTCCGGAGCCTGTGCTCCGCAACGGGAGAGGCCACAACAGTGAGAGGCCCGCGTACTGCAAAAAAAAATCGATATTTAGTTTTCAATATTTAGAATTGAAAAATAGAGAAATGCATGCACAAATAAATTCTGTTGAAATATTCTATGCATACTGTTATATCTTTATTTTCATTTTCCATATAGCATAATATCTTATTACTTATTGTAAAAATAAAATGTGGTAAAATATACAAGATCTTTAACCATTGACTCAAGTACAATGTCACGGGTACAAAGTATTGCTGTTGTGACTATAACTATTATTTTTAGCAATTCCTTTTGATGAGGTATCAACCCATAACATTTTCTTAATTAACTTTTCTTAAGTCACTTCTATTTTTTGTTGATCTTTTATTCTTTTACTATTGTCTTAATATCTTTACCCATTATCTATCATTATTTTTTTACCTTTTTTTTTTACTATTTACTTTTTCCTTTTGAATAACCTTTTATTTTTCTTTACTTTTAAAAATACAAAATATATTCTTTATAACAAGAGTTCTGTTAATATCTATATAATCAAGCTATTTTCTAAATTTGTGTATATTTTCTGTGAATTTCTCCTTTAGTTTTGTACTAACCATCAGTACTGTAACTCTCAATATTTATGTCTTAAGAAATCGTATCGTTAGTTTAATATACCATATAACGTAAGGTATTAATCTTTTCATGGACTGAGGACTTAGGGATGTCTATTTTGTTCATGGATGATTTCTAAAATCAGAAATGAAAAATACCTAATGTATTTGTATTAGTCCATTTGAAAATGTTCATGACAAATGAAAATTATATGTGATAGTTTAAATATTCTCTAAGTACAAGACTTTTAATATACTTCATGAAATATATTTTAAGAATGTATTTATGGCTTCCCTGGTGGCGCAGTGGTTAAGAATCCGCCTGCCAATGCAGGCGACACGGGTTCAAGCCCTAGTCCGGGAAGATCCCACATGCCACAGAGCAACAAAGCCCGTGTGCCACAACTACTGAGCCTGCGCTCTAGAGCCCATGAGCCACAACTACTGAACCCACATGCTACAACTACTGAAGCCCATGCGCCTAGAGCCCGTGCTCCGCAACAAGAGAAGACACCACAATGAGAAGCCCGCGCACCGCAACGAAGAGTAGCCTCCGCTCAACGCAACTAGAGAAAGCCCGTGCACAGCAACAAACACCCAACTCAACCAAAAATAAATAAATAAATTTATTAAAAAAAAAGAATGTATTTAGCTTACATGTAATAAAAAACCTTGTTATATTTTAACACATGCACTGATATATCTAATAGGTAATTCTAATATTACAATCAGCATACCAATTTTTATATACTCTTTAAGATTAATTATATTTTTCATCTAATTTTCTCTAAAATATGCTGATAAAATGTTTTCTTTTATTCTAGAAAATTCTAGGTCTTTTTAAACCACATTGACAGCTTAGTAATTATATGCTAATATTGCTTGACTGAATTTGTTTTAAGGAATTTTGCCTAGTATCCCAGTGGGGATCCACTCTACCTGCACAAAACAATATTCATGTTTAACTATATCAACATACGGGATCTGTATTAGTTATTTATTGCTAGATAATAAACCATTCCAAAATTTAGTGTCTTAAAGAAACAATCCTTCTATTTGCTCGTGGTTCGATTATCAAATTGAGCTGAGCTCCACGGTACAGTTTTCCTATTGGTCTCATCTGTGGTCACTCATGAGACTACAGCCACCTGGCAGCTTGACTGAGACTTGTTGGTTTAAAAATGGCTTCACTCATATGCTTGGCAGGGGTTCAGGCAATCAGTGGGCTATCTTTTGCTAAACAGTCTCATCCAGGATGCTAAGGATACTTCCCTAGGTGATAGCAACATTCCCAAAGGGTGACAGTGGAAGTTGCAAGTCTTTTTCAGAACTGGACCCAGAACTGTTATGTTTGCCACATCCTATTCATCAAAGTCCAGCCCAGAATGTGGAGAATGGACTCATCATCTTTTTTTTTTTTTAATTGGAGTAAAATTGCTTTACAATGCTGTGTTAGTTTCTGCTGTACAATGAAGGGAATCAGCTATATGTATACTTATATCTTGTTGAGACGTGTAGTGCAGTCACATTACAAAAGAGTGTGTATTCTGGGATAGGGACAATCTGTGACCATATTCCCAGTTCAGAAAAGACTGCTGTGGAGCATAGCGTTGCTAGAGTATCTGCTCCATAAACTGGTTCTGCCATTCACAGTTTCATACCCCAGAAAAGATGGCCTCATCATTCTGAGACTAGGTCTACCCATTTAGAAAGCAAATATAGTTGTTTTGAAGATTTACTGATATAGTGTATATACTACTTAGTACAATGTCTAGCATAATTACACATGTTAATTATTAATAATGACTTTCTAATATTTTCTTGCTGGTTTACACCATCTTAGATATTCTTTATATTTTGCTAAACGAAGATATGGTTTTCTCACTTGAAAGAAGAGCATTTCGTCCACAAGATAGCAAAATACCAGAGTAGTACAATCATGGCAAGAAATAAGGAGTAAATAACATGAAGCAGGGCTAGACTCATTGGCAACAACTTTATCGTTTCTGTCACCCATGCCTGCCATTTGATTATACACTGGAGACCGAATCCACTTTGAAGTCGGTTAAATTCAGATGCATAAAGGACGGAACAGATTATGTATCTTTATGACCTTCTTTCTCCTTTCATCTAGGCTGCTCACATTTTTAGACTTCGCTGCCTCTAACTCAAATGTGTTGCTTTCTCTTCGAATCCTTTCAGAATTTAAATGGATATATTAAATTCCCTTCTATATTAGGACTCTCCTGGCTGCTAAGTACATAAATTCAATTCAGACTGGTTTTAAAAGAAATGAATTTATTTTATCACCATCTGTTACATCAAGGCATATACTGACCCAGGTGCATTTTTGACTCACTAATAAATCAGGACATAGACTGAGCCTATTTTTGTGTCTTTCTGCATCTCTCTCTCTCTCTCTCAACTCCTGCCCTTCTGTCTTCCATTGTATTGTCAGGAAAACACTTCTAAAATGTGGCCATCTAGTAACCATAGGAAAAACATTTAGCTTTAGCGAAAGTCACAGCTCCAAATTGGTAACTCAGATCAGGTTCATGCCTCAGCCAATCACTGTGATCAGAGGTGATTGTGTCCTTTGAGATGGAGGGATAGAACAATATTATTGTAGGTAAAATCAAGTCACTGTTTCCAGAAAAAATGAAAATAGATGCTGGATGAACACATACAACAAATATCCAGTAATCTTTTACCACTAGCACAGACAATGGCTTTCAGTTTACTGTAGATTTAACTTTTGCAGTTTTATCAAACTTTCCTTATGTCTATTTCCTTCTTCCACTATATCTAAGCCAAAGATGGAAACTCACCAGACTCCTAGAAGCAAATACTGCCCTTTCAGCCCTTGGTTGTACCCAATATTTCTCATGAATCTGACTGCTTCGTGCATTGACCACTATGTCTCATCCAAATTCTAGAAATTTTTCAGTTTCCATGAGGCCAGAAAGCAGCAGGATCTTTATTAACGTTTTCCATAATCCATCCAGGTATAAGAATTTATGTCTGTCATATAAACCACGTCTATACATTTTAAAAATACTTTTACACAGTATTTCTCACTTAATGACTGAGGAGAGAGTGAAAATAAATTTGATATGGGTGCATGCTGGTAAAAAAGGAACATAAAAATTTTGTGATCTCTTCCATTTTTCTTCAAACCCTCACAAAAATGTACTCTTGTCTAAGCCAAATAGTTTAAGAAGGCTACAACTTGCAAACAAATAAACATGCAGAAACACTCTTTTCCCCAATATGTTTATTGTTATATATACTCTAAAGATATATACTTTAACAATTTAACTGAATAATTATTTATGAAATATATGACACACTGCATTCTTGCAGAAAAACACTGACTATTTCAATGCCATTAAATGTACTTTCAATACCAAAATGACTTAACCATTTCCCCCCACCAAATAATCCCAGTCTTCTTGTATATTTTTATTGTTTTTCTATTTTTCCTTATTATTAAAATGTTTTGATAAATAGCCTTTAATAATATATGTTCATGCATTATTCACATTTATTCTTAAGATGCATGTTTGCAGCATAAAAGACCACAGTAAATTTTCTGATGCCCTTTATCTTTTCGTCTCCTGGTCAATATTACATACACACTTGGATAAGCCAAATACTATATGATGAAGAGAATAACAAGGCTAACAAAAACAAAACAAAATAAAATAAGACACCAAAACAATATAAAATATCTAAAATTCACTAAGAAATTCACTGGAAAGTTTTAGTAATTTTTTTTCAACCAGTAAATGGAGATGAACTGGCATTCTCAAGGAACTATATCAGGATCCAAGAAACTGAAATGAAATTCAGATTGTAACACAACCATCCCATGAATTAATAACTCACTTTTATCTACAAAACCCTAGAGGTGGCTTTGAATTTATTGATTATCTTTCCTTTGTATTTCAGCCAGGTTAGATTTTGGGAGACAGCCTCCTCTAATTTCTGCAAGGGAGAGAGAAAGATTTATGATGTTCCTATCTAATCAATATCTCAGGGGTAAAGGATGGGCATTGTCTCCCAGTTAAGTAAACCATACACAGCACCTTTGTGAAAAGAGTCACTGAATTTACTCTATATTAGTCATTGTCTCCTTGGTCACACAATACTTGCTGAAAAAAGACTAGTGTGGGATATTTCTCTTCTATATAAAGCCAGTAAGACTTTTGTGTCTCTGGAACAAGAGATATCATTGCATGTAATACCATTGTGTTTTATAATTGCTTATAATGCTCTTTCTTAAATTTAGTTTCTCCTTAGGTCAAAATTTAATGAAAATTCAATCAAAAGTATGTAGGAGCTTCTCATGTTATTTTAGATGTACTGATTTTATACTTCTTTTCTTTTCCAAAAATTTTTAGAATTTAAGGACATGTATAATCACACATGAATATTTTTGTACACTGATCCATAACAGTTTTAAAATAAGAAATGAAATATGCGTATATTTTATATATGTATATATGCACATATAAAGCATATTTTTAAACAAGTGCTGCTATGCCTACACTGCTAATTACTACTGCTCTTGCTGTTAGTGTTGTTACTAGTGATATTATTAGCAATACTTTTACTGCTGATAATGATGTAAATCTTACTGGCCTAGAGTTAGTTTGCTAAAATTTTAGTTAGACATAAATTTTTAATTGTATCAATTTTTTCCTACATTTATTAAAATGATTGCATCATTTTCTCCATTATTCTATTAATACAATAGATTACATTTCTGATTTCCAAATTTTTTCTGGTATAAATCATTTTGTTCATGATTATATTATCATTTTAAATTACTGCTGAATATAATTTGTCTAAATTTGAGTTGTGATCATTGCACTGATATTTATGAGACATTTTTTTCTGCAATATCTCTTACATGTAATGTTGCTGTTAGGTTTTATTATCAAAGGTAAATTGAAAATAAGTTTCTATAAGAAAACAGTAGCATATCTTCATGACCTTGAGGTATGCAAAGATTACTTAAATTGTTTAAAAATGGCACTAAACATAAAAGAAACAAAAAGATGAATTGTACTTAAGTAATATTAAGGATATCTCTTAATCAAGATATACCATTAAAGCATTAAGATGTTCCATCATGTATATCGGAAAAGCAACTCTTAAAAAGAAATATTCTAAAACTATCAATAATTGAGAATAAAGAACTTGATTTTTTAAACAGGGCTGATCCTTGATCAGGCATGTCTAAAAAGAGTATAGTGGTCACTCAGTATCCTTGGAAGATTGTTTCCAGGACACCTTGAAGATACCAAAATGTACAGATGCTCAAATCCCTTGTATAAAATCATGTAGTGGGCTTCCCTGGTGGCGCAGTGGTTGAGAGTCCGCCTGCCGATGTAGGGGACACGGGTTCGTGCCCCGGTCCGGGAAGATCCCACATGCCGCGGAGCGGCTGGGCCCGTGAGCCACGGCCGCTGAGCCTGCGCGGCCGGAGCCTGTGCTCCGCAACGGGAGAGGCCCCAACAGTGAGAGGCCCAAGTGCCGCTAAAAAAAAAAAAAAAAAAAAAAAATCATGTAGTATTTGCATGTAACCTAATCACATACTCCAGTAAACCTTAAGTCATCTCTAGATTACTTATAATACTTAATACAATGTAAATGTTATGTAAATAGTTGCTGGTGCCTGACAAACTCAAGTTTGCTTTTTGGAACTTTATGGAATTTTTTTCTTCAATATTTTTGATCTGCAGTTGGTTGAATCCTTAGATGCAGAACCCGTGGATGTGGAGAGCTGACTGTATATTCAAATAGCCAATATGTATGGTAGTAATCATTATGGGCATGAAAATCAAACCTACAATGAAACCAACACACATATGAGAATAGATAAAACTTAAAAGATTGACAATACCAAGAATATGATAGAATATGAAGCAAGTGAAAGTCACCTACATTGCTGGTGAGATTATAAGTCATTTTAATCACATTGAAATCTTGTTTAGTGGCATTTACTGTTGCTAAACATATGCCAACCTCAAATCCAACAATTCTGATCCTAGGTATATGTCTAAGAGAAACGAGTGAATACATTCACTGAATAGACATAAAAAATAATTTCAAAACAGTTTTATTTTTAATAGTCAAAATAGGAAGCAGCCTATATGTCTTTCAACACAATGGATAAATTGTGACATATTGTATTATTACAATGGATACAAGTAGCAACAACAAAAACAGACTACTGATATATGCAAAAACACAGATTAATCACAGAGACATTGTATTGAAAAGAAGCAGATAAAATGACTTTTTTTTTTTTTTTTTTTTTTTTTGGCCATGCCACGCAGCTCGTGGGATCTTAGTTCCCCAATCTGGGATGGAACCCATGCCCACTGCAGTGGAAGCGCGGAGTCTTAACCACTGGACTGCCAGGGAATTCCCCAAAACAACTATTAATTGCAGAGTTTTCATTATATTAATTCAACAACAGTCAAAACTAATTGAGGTTTTTAAGTGTCAAAACAGGGGTTACCTTAATGGTAAATTAATTTGGTATGGGCACAATGGAAAATTCTAGACATGTTCTATAATTCAATAATTTGTGTGTTTTTCATTAGGATATAAATTTCACTGAGCTGTACATTTAATATTTGTTTATTTTACGAACTACACTATGTATTTGCAATCACAAGTTAAGGGAAAAACAAACTTGGCATCCACTGACAGTCATGTTCATTTTAAAGAGTGAAGAAGCAGGAAATGCCTCTCTTTCGTATGCTTTCCAATGGTCTTGAGGGGGAAAAGTAAAGGGAACAGTCCATTTTTCTCCCTTTTTATTGCCTAACCCGATACTTTCAATCAGTGTAGCAAGATTGTAAACAGGCTACCGATGTTCCTGAGTTATTGATTTCCTCTGTCCTATGATCACACATGATGATATAAGAGTTCTGTTGATTTATTGCCATTGGACATTTTTTCCACTATAAATATAAACACTTTTCATATGTAGTTTGCTGGGAAAGGGTAGGAAGTACTAGTTTATACCATTCTTATTTTGGCTCTGTCATGTCTTGAATGTTTATTTCACTGGAGGTCATGGGTGAGTCAGGAAGAAGAGACGTTAAGTCAGATGTAATTTACATAACCTGATTTGTTCTGCCAAAATGCTGTTGAAGTTGTTTTAGGCCCACCAGCCTTTGATGAGCATTGGCAGCAGAACTGCCATATATGGTTTAGCAAAAACATGTCATTTCGGTGAAACAAAGCTAGGCAGAATACTACAGTAGTGGGCACATGGGATCAGAGATAAACCATGTAAGGACAACAAGTAAAAAATCCATGAGAATTTCCAGTTTTATTTGTTGAAAGTTGGATTGGAGATGGGTTTTCTGCAAGGTGGGTTTGCACTGAGAGGTGGATTGAACACAATTCTGGGTAAACACAAATAAATGAGTTGAGATAAGAAGTAGAGAATGTCTGGATCAAGCTGGGGATATTGGAATTAACACAAAAGTAATGTACATAAAAATAAAAAGAGAAATGAGTAATGGAGTGGCAGTTCACAGGTTGAGCATACAAAGACTAAGAGGATACATTGATCCTTGATTTCGACACCATTTGATGAAGAATATTTCCCTAAAATGTGTGAAAATTAATATGTAACAGAAAAAAATAAAGAAAGATATATTTGTGCAGAAATATAACATCTTTTTACTCATTTCCCCATCAATTTTAGTAATATAATACCTAAGTTTCATATAATTATCATGAATTGCCATTCATATTTTAGTTAGGACTTAAAATTACATATAAGCCTTATCTTTTAGACTTTGGATAAATTTTATATTGTTTCCTTTATGTACTTGTTTCATTTAAAAGATTCAGTTGTGGTATTCTAAACTTTATGGTTTGACAGAGCCCAAAAATAATAGGAAAATATTTGAACAACTTTTATAAGAAGTATATAAAACTAGTAAATAGCGGAGCAAAAATTAAAACCCAAGTCCTGGACTCAAAGTCGAATGCTCACAAAATAATTTAAAAGTTCATTTGTTCTTTTTAAAATTTATTGCAGAAGCATTTTATGACTTGGAAAGCACATAACAACACTAACAAGAAAATGAAAATGACGGTTAACCTAACTCAGAGATAATCGCTCTGAAATGTATAGAAGATATACATATATACGCCTTTGTCTGATATAACTATTTACTTACATATAAAGATGTACAATTTTACAATATATTTTAATATTTTAAATAACTTACTCTGTTAATCTAATAATCTATTACTTTATCTATACAAGCTACTGCATTTTCCTTTGTATGGAATTAGTATATCATATTTAAACAATCTCCAAATTTTAGTAACAAGAAATCTCTGATTTTTGACATTCTAAATCCTAATGTAAAATACCTTTGAACACAAATATTTATATAATTTCATGATAATATTCTGAAGATAAATTCCAAATTCAGATATATCTATTTGACCCACTTGGAATTTATTTACTGTGTGTTATCAGAAAGAAACTCCATTTAACACAGGGTGGCAATATTCCTGACATTATATAATAAAGGCTGATTTTTTTTTACTTCTGTTTTGAAAGATCACCTTTTATAATAAATTTAATACATATAAAAATGAAACAAAGCATTACTTCATTTGTTTTTTTGTTTTTGTTAGAATATTCATAGAAACTTTATTCACAAGAGCCCCAAACTGGAAACTACCCAGATGCCCAGCAACGGTAGAACACTAAAATAAATTGGAGTATATCTACAAATGAAATGCTCCCCAGCAATAAGAATGATTGCTCCACAACTACATAACAACAACATGGATGAATTTCACAGACATAAAGTTGAGCCAAAGAAGCTTCCTACAGATTGGCACTGTAGAAAGTACAAAAGCAGGCTGAATTTAAGCACTACTTCATTTGTGATAATTTAGAAATACATTTTAATATCATATCGTGCAATGAACTGTTATTAAAACAGTAGTTCTACAGACTTTCCAACTAGGAAGAGCAAAAATAAAAAAACAGAAAAGAAAGCAGTAATGCAAAAGGATTCAGAAAAGGAAGAAAATCAGACAGAATAGAGAAATAAAAAGTTGGGGAGGTGGAAAAAGAAATTAAAAGACAGTAAAGTTCTATGACCCAGTCGTGTTTATTTAAAATTTGTAGAAAATGTGGGAAGCAATAACTAATTAAAAAAAGATTAATGTCAATGTTATCATCTTGAGACCTATAAAAATATTAGGAGACAAAGTAAATTTATGGCAGGAATAGGCATTCCAGGTGCACCCTGATATTTCTGGTTCTCTTCCCCTTGTGGCTACAAGGGAGGACTTCACTTTTTCACTCCATTGACGTTAGGTGTGATTATATAACTTGTTTTAGTCAATGAAACGTGTGTCACTCCTATGATGGAAACACTTAAGAGGCGTGGGTAATCCTACAGGTTTTCTCTTCTCAAGCGACAGTGATTATAAAGTGGTTTTGATGAGAAGATAATGGAATGGCAAAGGTAAAAAGCCCCTGGACTGCAGTGTGACCACCTGAAGGGTAATTGCCCTGGAGAGTCACCAGGACCCTGCTCTTAGGAGATTCTGTATGAACAAGAAACAAACCTGTATTATGCCAAGCCACCAGGGTTTTGCTACATTATAACTGGCTCAAGTAATGAACAGGGAAAACTGTATTGCCCATAAATCACATGGAGGGCTGTTCTATTATAGCAATGACATATTATTTTAAACTGTGAAATGACTTCAAATTAAACTATGCCATTACAGTAACAATATTCTTAGTAAAAAAAAGTAAACATTCTTAAACCAATATGAAGAAAGATTTATTTTCTGCTATCCTCTAGTTTTCTTCCATTTTTTTATCCTAGTGTAACGGTCATTAATAGAACTTGTATGGTTACCCCCTTCTGATACTATAATATTTTACTAATTTAACAGAAACAAAGTAACATGTAAAATAAGTTTGTCCTCAGATTTGCAAGTTTGCAAATTCCATTTTATATGTTCATAGACACTAATTCAAATATTGAGAAACAGCATCACTCTATACATATAATGGAGCAATGGTAAACATCCCAGAATACTCCAGAAATCGTATCACCATTTTTCCTTCCTTGCAGGAAGCCAAAATTATCATAATGTTTTATTAATAGCTATATCATTAAAAAGATATCCAGACAAACTTAAACATTTAAACTGTGATTCTGAAACCTCTAAATCAACTAAGGCATGTGATTATGTTATTTATCATATTTCTATAATACTTTAGAAAACTTCTAGATTGTGCATATCCTTTGCTGAATGGTTTAGAACTCATACTGACAAACCAGCCTATTACTTCTTCTAAATGCCAAGAAAATTTTTAATAGACCCGTAATATTTTTCTAAACAGGTCATGTGCAGGTGACTCCTGGTTGCAGCCCGCAGTGTCCTGATTTCATTGAGGCACACCGTTTGGAAGACAATGTTGCTTCTGATTCATCTACTCTGCAGTCTTTCTTTAACCAAGTTCAATATATACAACATCGTAACCCCTCTATTACAATCCCCAGGTGCTGAGCACCCCTAGAGAAAGCCATGTCCAGGAATCTTTCTCATGGTACAATTCAATTCTTTCTCATATCTTATAAATTGGTTATTCCAACACTTGTGTTTAAACACATTTCTTGCCTCTTCAGTTTTACAAAGGTAATTGTAAATCCTACTATTCAGAAAATACCAAGAGTCATCAATATTCAGCATTTCCTATCACCTACAATCTGTATCTGTCCTTTTTATATCGTCCTTCTGTTTCACTGGAAGAAGCATGTGTCTTCATAGCCACAGTTCACACTTTCCCTCTGCCAATCTTCTACAATGTCTTGCTAAATCAATGATCTACTTCACCTACAATTCTTCAACTACTCCTTCTACACTACAGTTTAGCTTTTGTAATATCAGCATATTTAAATATTTCTCCCTAAATGTTAAATTAAAAGAAAGAGGAATTCTAACTTCTATCTTATCTCTTATTTTCCAGCAAAATTTCTTGAAAAAAGTATCTATATTATGTGCCTCTAATTTCTTACCTATAATTCATTTCTGAAACCAATTGATTTTTCAAAATCTGGATGAATAAGAAAACATAGACACTGCTCTACCTATAAGCCACCCCTGACCAAACACAAGTGGACAATTTCCAGTCCTTATCTTATTTTCTCTGTCTTTTATATTGACTAAACTATCCTTCATAAAATTTCACTCTACTGTTTCTTCTGTGGCAATACTTTCAAACAGCTTTATTCTTTCATATATTGTAGTCCCCTATTACTCTTATTCATGGTAAATTTTTAATCAGTTCATCCCTTAAATATCGATGTAACTCAGACATCCATCGTCAGTTCTCACATCTTTTCATGCCATTTACTTGCCTGATTCATCAAGTTTTATATCAGCTCCAAATCCTTATGCATAACTATTAGTTGACATTTATTTCTTTATTCATCTATTGAAGACTTACTAAGTTCAAGGCGATTATCTGTGGGATGGCAATATTGTGGAAATCAACACACAAAAAAATGCCTCTGTCTTCAAAATCCCATCAGTAAAAATGCTAAACAGTTGAAAAATGCATCATTGGCTGCATTTATTAGACTGACTATATTTATTTTAAGTAGTAATTTCTCATTTCTCCTGCTGTCATTTGTTTTCAAACATTTTTTAATTGTTATAATTGTTGTGTAAGTTGGTTAAATAACCTCTGATATTACTCATTTGGGAAGTTTTCAGTCTGGTAAAAATTTGTTAACTTCTCTAAGTTTAGTGAAATGTCAGCTAATCCCTTTTAGCAAGGAAATCACATAATATTGGAACATTTCCAGACAATTATTTCAAAAATGTTCTTTCCACAGCACAAGATTTTTTTTTTTGGTAAATATTTTATCACTCATTATTTTTTTTAAATGACATCTTTATCTTTAAGAGAAGGTTTAGGTGTGTTTCTCTTCTCAAAAATCCTTGCAAGTTACTGCAATACTGAGAGCTACTTGCTGACAAAAAAGTAATGGCTAAAAAAAATTAAAATAGTTTATATTTTTGTGAAAGAAAACATGCATGACATTTTTAAGCTTCAACATTCTTTGAAACATTCAACAAGAAAATTAGTAAGCCTCTGAACAATCAAAATATTTTCATGACTTTCCTCTTTTTTTCAGATTTTGTTTTCCCGTTTTAAAACAGCTTTATTGAGGTATAACTTCCATCTGTAAATTCACCCATTCTAAGTGTATAATTCAAAGATTTTTTAGTAAATTCACAGAAGTGTGCAGCCAATCACCACAATCCAGTTTTGTTTTAGAACATTTCCATGACCCTCCCCCAAACATTTCCTGTGCCATTTACAGCGAATCCCCATTTCCACTCCCTAGAAAACAATTAATTTGCTTTCTATCTCTAAGAAAATTTAGAGCAGTTTTAAGTCCACAGCAAAATTGAGAGGAAGGTATAGAGATTACCCGTATGCCCCCATCTCCACACGTGCACAGCCTCCCGCATTATCAACATCTCACACCTGAGTCGTCAATTTATTACAACTGATGAACCTGCATTGACACAGCATAGCCACCGAAATTTCATAGTTCACTCTTGGTGTTGTACACTATAAATTTGGACAAACGTATATGGCATGTATCCATCATTTTGATACTATTTTAATACCACACAAAGTATTCTCACTGCCCTGAAAAACTCCTATGCTTTGCCTATTCATATTTCTTCCCCAACACCTGGCAACCACTAATCTGTTTACTGACTTCATAGTTTTGCCTTTTCCAGAATGTCATATGGTTGGAATCATATGGTATGTAGCATTTTCAGATTGGCTTTTTTCTCTTAGTAATATGCATTTAAGTTCTCTCCCTGTCTTTTCGTGGCTTGATAGCTAATTTCTTTTTAGCCTCGAAAAATATTCCACTGTGTCAATGTTGCCAAAGTTTATCCATTCCCCTACTGAAGGACATCTTGGCTGCCTCCATGTTTTGACAATCATGAATAAAGCTGCTATAGACATCTATGTGCAGGTTTTTATGTGGACATAGGTTTTCAACTCATTTAGATAAATACCAAGGGGCTCCCACCTCTTTTTGATTAAAAAATAATATTGCAAATATTTTGTTTAATTAAAAAATTAACCTATATAAGCCACATGGGAGAACTAGAATGGACAATATATTAAAAATTAGCAGATATTATTTTACTCTTATTTTTATATAAGTAAACAATAGTCTATTATGTGTGTTCTTTCCCCACTCAGTGGATTTCCTTGCATAATGCACTATGGCAAGTACTACTCTAAATTCTGTCTGGGAACTAAAAAAACATTAAGTGTCATCATATAATTTTCATCTCCTTAAATAATTTAAGAGTTTTCAACACTTTTGAGCATAGCATTTAATCTCTTTAGCTTAGCAAATAATGGTGTCAACATAAGGACTTTAAAAAAGTATTTTCATATTGTTTTTTTTCCACTGACCTATCTGAAATTTCTCCCTCAATCTTCCACATACCAAGTTATTTGCAGTTTATTCAAAAAGTCTTCCAGTTTTTTCTGGCTTTACATGACCTTTGCTCTGCCAGTAACTCTTCCTGTCCCAAGAATTTCTTCATCTAGCTACTTCTCAACTAGAAAAAAATGGTTCAGGCATCTAAATTTTTCTAAAAGACATTCTCTTTAACCTGGATGTGAGTTAGACGGCTGTGACCTTCCTTCTTTAGCACTCTTCTGCATCTTTCACATCTACCTCATTGAAATTTAATTATTGATTTATTACATTATATCCTCCCCCTTCTAGGCATAATGCCTAAATCATCTATGGTTTTTAGCAAATTAAAACTTCTCCTCTTCCTATTTTCATGGACTCGTGTTGAGACAATATGCTAAGCACAACATTTATATCCTGTCTGTAACTATGTGATATTTTGTTTCCAGCAATCTATATTGAGACCCTCGCTGAGTTTATTTTTGGAAGATGACAATCTTCTAATAATTAGAAATATGGCAACCTTCTTAATCTAAGTTTCAAATTTTGGGACTGCTGACTATAATCTTAAAGTATGCCAAATAAAATACAGAAAGCAAATTATAGAGCCTAGAAAGCTGATTTTTTATTTTCTTTCCCAAGCGGCATACAGTAACTTTTAGAAGACCTGCATTAGATCACCGGACTGGGGTTTACCCTTAGCACAGGAGGCGTATTTGGTTGTTTATAACATTACAAAAAAAGCGGAGTTAAGGTCTTTACAAATTAGTTTAACTTATCTTTATATTTAAGCAAATAAAGAAGGCATACTTTTAAATGCCTAAATATTTTTGTCACTTATAGTAGTTGAAAATATGATTTCTCTTTGTTGGTTCTGTATGGTTTATTTCACACACACACAGAGTAATTGCACTGATATTATCTTTAGCCTCTCGTAGTATAATTATATTTCAATTTAGGTCATTAAGAAAAAAACCTCTTGGGCTTCCCTGGTGGTTCAGTGGTTGAGAGTCCGCCTGCCAATGCAGGGGATACGGCTTCGTGCCCCGGTCCAGGAGGATCCCACATGCCGCGGAGCGGCTGGGCCTGTGCTCCGCAACGGGAGAGGCCACAACAGTGAGAGGCCCGCATACCGGAAAAAAAAAAAAAAAAAAAAAAAAAACAACCCTCTTCAGAGTAGTGCTTGATTTGTATCAGAATTCATTATTGTATTAAATTGAGACTTCTTTGACCTGGCTTCAAAAATTCCTTGTCCTTTTCTCAAGATACACTGTGCAAGATATCAATAAAAATAAGGCCGACTCAATGTCCTCTATTTTACGTGTTTACTCTGAATTTATAGCTCCTGGCTTTCCTCTTGTCACACAAGTAAGCAATCTTATTTGATTTTATTTTTTCCTCTGTGTTCATGTGTCTAAAAATAATTGGAACACTTAAGATCTCTCTTAGCAAATTTCAAGTATATAATACATTATTATTAATTATAGTCACCATGCTGTACTTCAGACCTCTAGAACTTACGTGCCTTATCAGTTTGGACTCTTGACCCAACCTCTCTCCATTTTCCCCACTCCAGCACCTCGCAACCACCATTCTACTCCCTGTTTTCCTAAGTTCAAGTTTTTAACACAATATTTTTCTTTCTGTGTCTGGCTTATTTCACTTAACATAATGTCCTCCAAGGTCATCCACACTGTCATAAAAGGCAGGATTTCCTTATTTCTCATGGCTGAATAATATACCATTTATGTACATATGTATGTGTGTGTGTGTATATATATATATATATATATATATATATATACTCACACATATATGTGTATATATCACTATTTCACAATCCATTCACTTAGGACATTAAATTACTATGACAACTTAGGTTATTTCTATATCTTGCCTATTGTGAATAATGCTTCAATGAATATGGGAGTGCAAAATGTCTCTTGGAGATCCTGATTTCATTTCCTTTGGATATATACCCAGAAGTGGAATTGTGAATCATATGGTAGTTCTGTTTTTAATTATTTGAGAAACCTCTATACTGTTTTCCCTAATGGCTGCACCAATGTTCATTCCCACCAACAGTGTACAATAGTTCCCTTTTTCCCCACATCCTCACCAAAAATTGTTTTGTTTGTTTGTTTGCTTTTTGATGATAGCCATCCTAACAGGTGTGAGGTGATACCTCACAGTGATTTTGATTTGCATCTCCCTAACGATTAGTGACGTTGAGTACCTTGTAACATACCTTTTGGCCATTGGTATGCTTTCTTTGGAGAAGTATCTATTCAGGTCCATTTCCAATTTTTTAATAAAATTTTTGTTTTTTTGTTATTGAGTTACATGAGTTCCTATAATGTATTGTACACTTAAAATTTGCTAAGAAAACAGATTTTAAGTGTTCTCACTTTATGCACAAAAATATTAATTATATGTCAGGTTATGGATATGTTAATTAGCTTGATTGTCGTAGTCATACAAAGTGTACTTGTATCAAAACACCCTGTTGTATACCTTAAATACATACATTTTTATTTGTCAATCATAAAGCTAGAAATAAATAAAAAAAATTTGAAAAGTACTATAACTTTTTGATATGAATACATATATATTTATATATATATTGGTTTTTATATGGTACATATTTGTAATACAGTGGAAACAAAAATACATTATTTAAGTGATTTTAATATATATTTTTGATACTTAAGCCATAGAACACTGTACCAAATTTAAAGAACCATATTCTAAACTGTACAGTTATTTTATTACCTAATTTGAGTACTACTGATAAAATAATTTATATTTAAATATTTTGCTTTTATGTAGTTGACAAATTAATCACATAATTGATGAATAGCTTTTTGTGAGAACGTTATAACAACTTTAAAATATTAGTTTAATCATATAAACTCTTTTATGTCTAATGTTTCATTGCTGTGTTATCTTTCATAGGTTCCAGGATCTTAACTCAGGGAGAAAATGTTGCCGTTGCAATGTTTTGTGTCAAAAAAGTGCCTGGGGCGAGAAGTTTTTCCTGACAAATTGGATTCTCTGTTTCTACAGTTCCATGCATCATGCTATTTTTTCACCCCTGCTGACATAGTTTATGATAGATATTCTATTTTTTATTGTGCTTTTATTTCTTTTTCTTTTTGTTCCTTAATATCTTTAAGACAGTCTTCCAAGCCAATGACTCATGAAACTAAAGTGTCTACCTCTCATCTAACATACGATTTGCCTGTTGTAGTCTGGCCAATTTAGTATTAGTCTCTTACAAAACCCTCATTAGGAAGTCATTTTGCACACTTGAATAATATGCATCTCAGCTCTTTGTTGGCATACTTTCACTTGTACTTTAGTGTAGAATGTAATGTGTTCCTAAGCATTAGTTCTTGGATTTTATTTTCAATATAATGGCCTATTTTTCAATACCAGAGCTAAGTTCTTCCCCCACCCTCCCTCAAAGTAAACAAATAAATGACATTCAGAATAAAAAGAGGAATTCAGTTCACAGTTACCACATATTCCACATTGTTTCATCCTCTAGTTAGTCTAGTACTTGTTTCTGCTAATGGCACTAATAAGCAACTGACACAAGAGAATATTATGTGCCTAATATAACATCAAGCTCAGAATAACAGGGCATATTCTAAATAGACTAATTTTTAAATAACTTCCTATGGTCCTATCAGTCATTAATGAACATAACTCAGATTTTTTAAAACATTAATTTGCCCACTATATTATGTGTATCAATATAATTTTAAATATTTTAATTTTATAACACATTTGTAATGTGCAAATTTAGCAACGTGTTAAATACTTTTACTTAAATTGGGTATTTCTCACAACTGAATGAATTAGTAACACATTAGTAGCAATAAAACAACCATTTTATCATGTGCAGGAACTCCACGAGTCACCTAGGAAGAACTGAATGGCTGAGGCTGAAACCCCCGAGACTAGAGGATCCATTTTAGAGACAGATCCTTCAATCAAGCATCTGTCAACTGGGCTGAGAAGGCTGAAAAAAACTGGCTCATCTGGGACTATAGACTGGAAAAAACATACTAAAGAGAAACAGGTATATCTGTGATCTGCTTATTTGAAATATGTGAAAGCTAGGTGCATGGTCTCATTTGTTGATATTTTCAGAGGGAAATGGTGCCCACAGATTTTACAGAACTTGTCTAAGACTATTGGGCAAGTAAGGTCAACAGTCTCCTTTTAAATTCTGGTAGATTCAGCTCCAAAGCCTTTTTTCTTTCAGAGAAATAAGATTCAAAGCAGTGAAATAAATTATCAAAAATTGCCGATAATATTACAGCCCAGTCCTGCACTCACTCCATGATATGGACACACTTTTCAAGACAAAACAGGGTCTTGAATATTATAGGTAAATATACCCTGTAAGATACGGTGAAAGTCATTTTCAGTTTTGAGGCTATAATGTACCAGAATCATTTCTTAGTTAAGCATCATGTATGGCTTGCTCCATAGCACCCAAGATCAAGAATGATCATATTATTTTATTTCTACAAAGTAAATGACAATGGATCATGGCCACTAACTACCAGAGAGGCAGCGAGTCCATTAACATCCTCTTGAGGATCTTCTCTCTTCTGGATAGTTGATAAGACATTGATTTTGAATAGTTCAAAATGATACCTTATTTCTCCTCCCAAAGGATGGCTCTACCTAGGTTGCTCACCGCTGCGTACCTGCCAGGACTCTATACTTCCCCATGAATCTACTCCATCACACTCATCCTGGAATGTGTCTCTAGAAATACTGCTACCTGCCCTTCCAATTGCAGCTCAACATGCCAATTTGAAGAAGGGAGGGTGTACAGGCTGCACCAAAAATTTGGTGTTCAATCCAAATGAAACTGCATCTGGTTTTGGCACACTCGGCTGCAGGTTTTGGTCCCTCGATCTTTTAGGTGATTTCCTCTGACTTAAACTCCTATATTTTCTGTTTTACTAACTCTACCTACTTCAAAAATCAAATACTGAGGTTAATATAATTTAAATGGAATCAATAGTCTAGCACAAGCTTTGAATCCACATCAAGGAACAATTTTATCAATCTTCCGGACAATTTGGTAGAACAAAAGGATAAATATCAATCAGCAGTCAAGGACTACTTTACGGATGTGGATTTTAATTTAACAAACACTCCAAAGTGATCAGTAGATTGCAAATAATCTAACATAATTCTAATTTTCCAAAATCTATTAGCCAAGAGAGATATAATTAAAGAGACACGGGTGAATTTTGAATTGAAAATTTGACTTTGAAAATTGCTTTACTTTGAGCTCCCATGCATTATTCATTATAGATTTAGCCCTATTCCTTTCTCTCAAACCTGTGATACCTCACACATCACACGCCACCCTGGTTAGTGACATTTAAATACGATTTCAACATTGACCTCCTTATTCTTGACTCTTTCTCACTTTAAAAAAAGGCCTCCTTATCTGGTCCATTATCTAGGAGTTTAAGGATATCATCCGTTTGGGTTTAAGATCTGTAGTTTACTCAATTGTTGTATTCAGTATGGCCCATCACTTCTTTCTTTTTCCATTCCTATCATATCATCAAAATTAGAATGCCTGAGAAACTACCCTGGCAAAATTAAAAATTCTTTGTGTGACCAAGAATAAGAAGGAATGCCATTTATTTATTTACTTATTTATTTAATAAATACCTGGAATTTATGCTCTTAATATCTGTGAAACACGCCTAGAAGACTTTGAAACAGCATTCAGAGTGTGCAATCATCACCAACTTTAAACAATATAGCATAGTTTATACTGATAACAAATTTAAAAATGAATGATAACGATATATTGAGTAACAAATAATAATTCAGTTTTGTATTTTATTCTACTCTATAAAAGCTATTTCTCCAAAGATTCTTATAGAATCTAACTAATCGGCGCTAAGTGCACAACAATTTTTAAAATAGTATTCTAATCCCATCATACACGGATTTTATTTTAGTTTCTAAAATATATAAAAATAATTTTACATCATCTAATGCCAAGTGATTAATGGGAAGTCAGCTTAAAATCAAATACGTAAAAATAAGTAGTGTGATAAGGGTAAAGAACAAAAAATGCATTTTAACTGGAATTTATGATTCCTTTGGCATTAACTATTTATTATCTCAATTTCATTCAGTAGAATAAAAATACGAAATTATCAATGTAGTCAATTTTTACTATGTAATATCACTCTCTATAGTGTTATCAAATCAAGTAGTATACATATTACTTAGAACTCAATGTTTTTTAAAGTGTGTTACAATAAACAGTTTCCTCTAACTCAGAATACATGTTGAAAGTAATTTTTATCCTTTCTTTTGTTTTGAACCAAGCACCTCATACAAAACTGAAAATATCAAGAAGCCATGACAATACAGGTTTATATATATATGCAAGCAGATAACCCCCTTATGTGTGAACACTCAATTTAAAATTTTGGGAGGCTTCCCTGGTGGTGCAGTGGCTGAGAATCCGCCTGCCAATGCAGGGGACACGGGTTCGTGCCCCGGTCCGGGAAGATCCCACGTGCCGCAGAGCGGCTGGGCCCGTGAGCCATGGCCGCTGAGCTTGCGTGTCTGGAGCCTGTGCTCTGCAACGGGAGAGGCCACAGCAGTGAGAGGCCCGTGAACCGCAAAAAAAAAAAAAAAAAAAATTTTTCACATAGCTAGTTCCTCACTCCTAGGGATTCAGGAGTCAAGAAAAAACTCCTGTACTGTGCCATTTTTTAAAAATCACATTTCCAAATTTTGTAGACATGCAAAGGAATAAAGTAATGGTTTTTTAGAATTCATTTATTTAAATCTGGGAGAATGTGTAGTTTAACCATACAGGGAAGGCCAGTTCTGCCATATGCAGATGATTAGAAATGCTTTGTGGAATATGCAGGCAGCTGGCATATTTGAAACCACTGATATATGGAATGCAGGTTTAAAGCAATCCACAACAAATTGGTATGCCTGGATTCAATAAAACACGACCAGTTAAAATTATACATAAAGTCACTGGTCTTTGCCTAGAGGGAAAAGGATGTGTATTACTTACCTGCAGAACCTAGCAGACTGCCATACACAGAGTGGCCCTCAAAATCACAAATCAAATTACAAAATCAAATTTAGAGATATGTATAATGAAGCACATCAGTAAATTCTACCCTGGTTTCCAAATGAGAGTAAAATAGCCCTTTTTCTGCGCATATCAAGGATTCTGTGATATGACAAAGTAGTTAGTTGCCCTTGCTGACTTTATATAAAATGTTATCGTTATATTATATCCATTATTAGCTATGTTGTTTTTAAAGTACAAAGCAATAAATTCTACTCAATGGTCAGTACCTATTACATAAAATTGCCTCCCTCCTTCCTGGGTAATGGGTATTACAAATTGCGGTAGGCAACTAAAGGTGTTTTCTCAATATTCCCATACCCTGCGTATTTAATCAACACCAGTCTAGGTACTGATGTGAAAGGACTTTGCAGGTGGGGTTTAAGGTTACTAATCAGGTGAATTTAAAATAGAAGATTAGCCAGGATGATCCAGGTTGTACCCTTAGAAGCAGAAAAGTGAGTCAGACAGCTGCAGAGGAAGAAGAAAGCAAAGGAAAGATGAAGCAGTGGAGAAATCAGAGAGATCTGAAACATCAGGACTTGACACATTGTTATTGGTTTTGAAATGGAGAAAAGGACGACAAAGCCAAGGAACGTAGACGGCCTCTAGAAAATGAGAATGACCCCTGGCTCATAGCCAGCAAGAAAATGGGGACCTCAGTTAGACACTCCAGGGGCATGAATTCAGCCTCATGCCTGATGAGCTGGGAGCAGATTCTTCCCTAAAGCTTCCAGCAAGGAACACAGTCTGCACCGAGAACACAGCTGCTAAATTCGTGGTGATTCGTTAAGGTAGGATTGGAATACAAATACACAGGTATGTACAATATTAAGTGAATACACAAATATATATACTGGCTTTAACGCTAAGATAGTTTACATTATATAAGAAGAGAAATCACTGAATATCCTGTATTCCCTCATGAAAAATACATTTTACACATTTTTAAATGAAGAAGACTAAAAAGAGGAATAAAGAAACAAAAATATAAAACATATTATCAAGGCAAAAATTGCAGCTCGCAAAGTTAATCCGGCAAGGAAGACTATTCAAGACTATTGCAATAGAGGACAGACTGAACTTTCCACTTAAACTAAGGGCAGGAGGGGTTTTAAGCATTGCGTGAATTAGTGGGAAAGTTTTGGAGGATGTCAGAGGGGAGGTTGATCAATGGAGTGTGTCAAGTGATCACACTGAGTTATTTCCTTGTTTAAAAATATTTTTCTCCCTGATTAGGTCACCTGTGTTTGCTAATTAGCACATATCAAATTAGGCTCCTACCTTCCTACAGATACTGAGGAATAGGGGTGCTATCTCCTTAGATATTTACATTTCAAAGAGATGGTTCCCAGATACTGGAGAAAGACACTTCCTGAGCTGTAAAACTGACAAGAGACTGGGAGAAGATATACATATATTTCAAAGGGGCAGAGAAGGAATGCACAATGACTATTTTTCTAAAGTAAACGCTCTGAGAAAAGGCAGGTCAGTATTCCATAGTCAGGAAAAAAACCGATCTCAAGGTTTAGTCAGCTGACAGGAACCATAATGATCAGTATCTTAAGGTCTCGGTATTGCACTATACACTTAAATTGTAACTACGTTTATACATTACATCTTATACTTTAATACATAGCAACTATGACCTATAAAATATTTTCGGGTCTGATTCTAAAAATGCAACAAATGAAAACAATTAAAATTTGGAAAATAATCTAATGCTGTTATATTTCCACCACTTTTCAGTAGAACCCTCATCCATTACTAAACATAGTAAACTACGATGAAATTTAAAAATGCATCTCTAGGTAATATTAAAGTATTACTAGGGTGTATCAATGAGTGTAGTCCTGGGCAAAGCGTGGCCAAGTGGTCCTACCATATCCCTGGCCTAGTACA
Source organism: Leucopleurus acutus (assembly GCF_964270905.1). Classification (NCBI taxonomy): domain Eukaryota; kingdom Metazoa; phylum Chordata; class Mammalia; order Artiodactyla; family Delphinidae; genus Leucopleurus; species Leucopleurus acutus. The sequence continues at coordinate 12,763,084 of NC_139143.1, forward strand.
AAACACAGCAGAATAGTTCATCTAAGGACATGCAGGATTTTAATCTCAGTCAGTCATTCTGTTTGGTGGATGTTTTTGAATTTTTAAGCATTCGATATTTCTTAAGAGTCATTCTATTTACAAAGATCTGTCATAAAATTTTATAGTGAAAATGCTACAAATAAAGTTAGTTAGGTACTATCAAACATAAGTAAATGAACACATGATATAAATCTGTCATGTGATCAGCATTTGGAATGCCTATATGATCTGTCAAATAAGAAAATAGAATGTAGTGCTCTAGAATAAGCATGTGGATGCTTGTGAGGACATTAACATAGGACTAACTTGGCATTAATTTAAATACTATCAGCAAACAGTTGAGTATCTGCCTAAATATAGAAACTAGATTAATTTTTGTCTTTCTCATGTTCATATACATAAATGCTTTTATTATATTTGGAATGACCATTATTCCAATATCATGAAATGCACAATGCATGAAAAGACTAAAAAGGGCACATTTTTAAAACAGTAACCATACTTATTAAAAATGATGCAGATGGCATTTTACTGTACTTGTAGCAAGCATCATGGATTCAGTTACTGGTTATTTGTTGCTATTATAACATATAATTTAATGACATTATGCTTTTGTTATGTTCAGAAAACAAAGTACATAATGAAAAGTATAATATAATCCTGTTCTCATTCATGTTATTCTTATAGTTTTTCCCATGATATCTAGATCATTAATAGTGTTATATGTGCCATTTCCAATACATTGGTAGTTAGGCATTGTTAAGTGTACCTTACTTAGCATGCATTTCAAACATCTTGTCTTCAGTTTAAGGCTACACTGGTTCAATATGGTAGCCACTAGACACTCATGGCTTTTTTATTTGAAAACTATAAAGTAAAAAAAATTAAACATTCTGTTCCCAGTTGCACTGACCGCTTTGACTCTATGATCAAGTAGCTACTATACCGGGCAACATTTTCTTCATTAATGGTAATTCCATTAGACAGTGTCAGTTTATGGAATGAGCTTACCAAATCAGTTTGATAGACTACACGCATGCAAAATATAACCTAACATTTTCTTTTTCATAAATATAATGTAAAATCTAAGACAAAAATATGAGTGGAGTTTATCCATCCATGCAATTAAACACTTTTTGAGACAAGTTATTTTTGATATAAGGAAAAAAGAAAAGTTTAAGAACTTCTGCAACCAGTTGATATACATATTCTGTAAACAACAGTTTTGTACAAACAACAATCACAAGTACCAATCAATGAACTCCCAAGAAGTATATCACAATGGAACCTCCAAGACAGGTTATCATATCACCTTACTTTAATCAACATTTCATACTGTGTTTTTTTTTGAAAACATGGACTATTTTGGAGATCTTGAAGTAAGAAAGACAGCTGTAAAGCCAATAATTGTCCTGTCCAAAATACAAATAATACTTTCACTGAAAAAAAATTTGTAGCCATTCAACTTCCCTTTTAAAAGATTTATTTCATAAGCTACTGTGTCTGGAATAATAAAAATCCAGAACTTATGTCAAAGTTATAAAACTGATAAATTTTTTGTGAAACATATAGGTCGTCTCTAATGTGAGGAAAACATACAAACATATATGCCCATGCTGAATCTGAACAGCAGTCTTAAAATCTTATGTTGCAAATTAAGGCTTATTTTTCTCCCTTGTATTGCTGATCACTGCGTGTAGAAGCCTGATACTTACTGAGCATAATAATGTCTCTCAGGAAAATAAACATCTATGGTCATGAATTCCTATACATTGTGAAAACAGCACTTTCTTAACCAAAAACATGCCCAATGCTTTTTGATATCTATCAATTTGATAAACAGCTCCCTGACTTAAACACTGTCAGCCAGCTACAAATTAATATATACCTGAATCTGTCTCTTATTCTGTACACAGCCTTGAGGAATAGTTGAACAAGTGTTTTCCTTATACATGAAAGAAGGAAGCTATGTGAAATACGCCCGACTTATTTTTAACATCTATTCCATTAATCAAACTAGAGTTCTGGGTTATTACATTTAGTCAATGTATAGACTCAGGCTCTCAGAGATCAGTTTCACTCCACATTATTATCACTGCGCTATTTTTCCAAGTCCAGTTTATAATTATACCTGCATTTTAATATTCTATTTTCTGTTTCACCTATTTTTCCACCTGACTCTATCTTTGCTCAGAAAGATGTTATAACTTTTGTAGCTAGCAGTTTCATTATAGTTGCTAAAAATATATTTCTCAATCTTCTACTGTAAACAAGCTTTTTCTCTCTGAGGAGGTATCTGCACACAAGTCAATTGAGTCTAGATCTGAGTGCTTCTAAGCAAATCTTCCTACTGGTGAATAACTTGGTACTCTAATTACGTTTATAATTGGAATGCGAATTATAAAAATATTGTAATTTTTCTTGGGCAGAACTATTGGCCACACTCTCTGGGAGAAATACAATGCATTTTCTCAATATTCTGTGTAACAGAAGAGTTTTGAACAGTAAGAAGAAGTTTATAGATAATTATTAATAGTTCTATAATGTTAAAATAAAATCTTTTTGTCTTAATTTTTGATAAACCAATTTGCATGAACACTTGAATTGCATCTTTACTCAGACATGTATTAAATTGGGAATAACTTCTAAGGAAATACTGAAGTTCCGTATATAATAATAAAAGACGTCATCATACACCAAAACATTGCTGATAATTTTCACTAGCAATGATAGGCAACTCTAAGTGTACTGGATTCAGTAGCAACTCTTAAAGAAACTTGTCTGAGCATAACTTATTTTTAGATGCAAATTATTTAGTTTAATGATTATAAAATTATTAAAATATTTCGAGAAAAGTGAAAATAATAAAACCAATAATGTATATACACATTATTCATAATGAGTACTCAATAATAATGAATATTCATTAACAGTATTCAAAATTATAACTTAAATATAGTAATTTTTTAGTCACCTTAAGCATTATTAGAATAAGGAAAAATTTTATTCCAATTTAAACAATATTTAACTGGTCAGCAAAAGATTTTAAAGCATGAATAATATTAATATGATTTTAAAAGAATGTAAAAAATAAAATATAATATCAAGATAACAAGATATAGGGCTTCCCTGGTGGCGCAGTGGTTGAGAGTCCGCCTGCCGATGCAGGGGACACGGGTTCGTGCCCCGGTCCAGGAAGATCCCACATGCCGCGGAGCCGCTGGGCCCGTGAGCCATGGCCGCTGGGCCTGCGTGTCCGGAGCCTGTGCTCCGCAGCGGGAGAGGCCACAACAGTGAGAGGCTCGCGTACCGCAAAAAAAAAAAAAAAAAAAAAGATAACAAGATATATGACATATAGATAAAACTGCACTACCTAATAATATGAATTTTCTCTTGAGTATACTTTTCCTACAGATAATCCTAAAGGATTCTGGGCCTCAGCTGTTCAAGTATTGGAGACAAACTACTGGTACTTGACAAATGATTTCATGCCCCTTTGTCTTTATAATATAAAGCTTTCACTCATTCTTCGATTTAGAACATTGAAAATTCACTTGAATATTTTAACTGTAACAGATTTTATCTGACATGCAACTGGATCTCGATCACATATGTAGAGGCAATGCAACCATCTACTGAACTAGTAGTCTTGTATGACGAACTGTATCATCATTAGAGAAATATTTTTTATCACCACAGGCACTTATTTCCTTTGAGTTTAGAAAGGTTATTTTTCCAGCTGGAGCTCCATTTTCCAAATAAGATTTCTTGATTTAATAAGGTTACATAGAGGAACACCTCTCTACTGTTTTTCAAATACAAATTATTAAATTCCAAGGAATTATTTTTTACCTTTAAAATATTTGTAGAAGGATCTATGATGAATTGCAGCTATCGATTTGAGAACTGCTTAAGTTAGGTTGTAAACATCTACTTAATAAAAAATGATTTGGTTTAATTAGGAGCAGAAGCATAGTGTTAACAACGTTATTTCAGGTGATCTGTGATGTTAGAATTCTGCAGTTGAAAGCGAGTCAATGGTTTTCATATTACTCAGACACTGATGCATACATAATTATGATATGGTTACCCCAGATAATTCAGAGTCTATTGCAAATGACTGAAACATGTGATTCTTTTTTTTTTTTTTTTTTGCTGTACGCGGGCCTCTCACTGCTGTGGCCTCTCCCGTTGCAGAGCACAGGTTCCGGACGCGCAGGCTCAGCGGCCATGGCTCACGGGCCCAGCCACTCCGCGGCATGTGGGATCTTCCCGGACCGGGGCACGAACCCGTGTCCCCTGCATCGGCAGGCGGACTCTCGACCACTGCGCCACCAGGGAAGTCCATGAAATATGTGATTCTTTTATCAAGTTGTCCATTAAAAATTTGAATTAAATTGAATTACATCTTCAAGGAATTTAGAAATTAAAAGAAGATTTGAAGCCAATGTGTCTTAACACAACTCAGCATTGAATTTTATGAGATAAAATTCAATGGTTTCTAAAAGTCATAACATTTACAACAATTTCTGAAGAACTCAAAAATATTCACTACAGAACCCTTTCTTTCCAAAGAACTCAAAAAAATTCACTATAGAACCTTTAACCTATTCTGCAAATTTTTATAAGTTATGCTCTTATTTTATTGCCACTTTAGATTATGCTAACAGTCCAATATTGTTGTATAGGCAACCCTTTTGTAAACAATTACAACCTAGTAAATAATTTTACTAGGCAGTATGACCAATACATATAAATATTTCAAGTAAAAATTTCTGTAAAATTAATGATTGGAGAAAAAGTTGTTAATTAAATAGAAATATTTTATTGTGGCAGTAAATATTTTTAAAAATAAGATAATTTCTTTTAGTACAATTAATCCAGTATGTTTTCTCCTAAAAACTTAGTGAAAGAAATTTTTTATCACAGGAAGCTTAAATATGGTGACAGTGGATGTGCATTTTGTTCTCTAAATGTGCATACAAAATATGTAAGAAATAGAAAAAAATTCTTGGAAGTATTTTTTGTTGTTTTTGTCAGTTTTTCATATAGTTTTAAATCATCAAATTGCTTCTTGCAACAGGAAAATGTTCACATAGTCTAGTCATGTGAAGTCGTCAATAAATAGATATGCAGGGACTTCCCTGGTGGCCCAGCAGTTAAGGATCCGCCTTCCAGTGCAGGGGACACGGGTTCGATCCCTGGTCGGGGAACTAAGATCCCACATGCCACGGGGCAACTAAGCCCGTGCACCGCAACTAGAGAGAAACCCGTGCGCTACAAGCAAAAAAGATCCCGTGCTCCGCAACTAAGACCCAAGGCAGCCAAAATTACGAATAAATAAATAAATGCAAGTCTACCAAAATAAACTTAAAAAAAATAGATATACAGTATGCATTTTGTCATAAATGAACAGAATGTTTTATATTTCGATTAATTTGTCTACTCTTGCTCATTTTTTAGAATAAGTAAATTGCATATGTTTATTTTATAAAGGTAAATGTGAAAAAAATTGTTTTCAAGTCTTTTTAATTTCATAGCAACCAACACAAGTGTTTATAATCATTAGCTTTATGTCAGATTTACTTACCTAATTTAGTCTAATGATTTCAATGCAGTACTATAATGGACAGACATTAAAGTGGCACATATGTTCCTCATGGCCTGGAGTTCAACGGCTGTGTTATACCCTCTCACTGATTGTGGGCAGCACCTATGATTTTCTTTTAATCAACAGAATTATGTAAAGATGATGGGATATATGAGATTTATATACATGCAATTACGTACACTTGTTTTTCGGTTGCTGGGTTTAAGGAAACCTTCTGCTGTGAATTTTATAGCTACAAGAAAATATAGTTAAGATACTCCAAATTCTTTCAAAGTAAAGAAATCTAAAATAGTGACAGCCTCAAATAATTCCATGTTAAAAACATCATTCTTCTCTCTCCAGAGTATTCAAAAACGTTCAATGAGCATCCACATTTGGGGTTCTTAATGCTGGTATTCCAGTGTATTATTGAACATGTGCATTTAGTGTTACATAAACGGCTATAAAATTCACTAAGCCTGTGAAATGTGACTGCAATCAAATTCCAACTTTGTTTCATCTGGAAAATCAACGTTAACCAATTTCTAAATTGACAGTAATAATGGATTTTGAAGTATGTGTTCTAAGAGTCTAGCAAGGACTATTTCTTTTGCCAAGTACTTAACTCTTTTCTCAGCTTATGGAAGCCAGTAGCAGCATGTTTATCAGTTATATTTGATTTGTTCTATTTTGTTGTTTTTTTAGTAACAGCATATATCCTGGTACATAGTTTTCCTATGATGTTCAAAAACTTTCAGGAGAGTTGAGTTTTGTCTACTGATTACCTTGATTTCTTTGCAATGTACCTGAGTATAATTAGCATTTTCTAAAATTAATGCAAAATTCCCTTTATCATATTTTCTGGCCAAGATATAGTTTTTACATTATATATTCCTTTTAAGTTGAGAAATCCTATTGATTTTTTTTTTTAAATCCTATTGATTCTGATGTTTTCATTACCCTCCTATTGGAGAACCTCTAGTTTGCATCCAGGAGTCTAAGGTGCTGGCCAGAGCCACTCTGAGACGAGTGTTGTGGGGAGTGACTCTGAGATCCTGTGTATAAACACAAGAATCAAGAGATTACTTGGCTCTGAATGTACCGCAAAATAACATAAAACAAGAACAGATCTGGAGGCAGCTGATCTGCTGCCTGTCAACTGTTACTAACGGCTAAAAGTGAGAACATCACATATTAGTTTTCTGTACCACAGCTGCACTCTAAAGAATCTGAAGGCAGACTTATCTTAGAAAATAATGGACACATAAAAATGCATGCCAAGATCTTTTCTCACCTTAGTCTTTTTAGCATACCAAGTTAAATTGTGTTCTGAAGAGTAAGGTTGAAGTACATCAACTTACATTTTAAAGGCCCCTGGGCCCAAGATTAATTGCTGAGGCCCACATGGCCAGAGTTTTACTGAATTCCATGCATACTTTGTGTATGACTGATGCCCTGTGTGTGCAGCCTTGTTTTTATGAATCAGTTCCTTGTGTACCTAAAACCAGCTACTTGTCCTGTAGTAACACCTGGGACTATGTCTCTTGATTTCTTTTCTGCAATATTCTATCTAACTGACCAAACTTACCTGATTCAAAAGATTCAACATTTATCTAGGCATAAAACACCATCCTGGCTAAGTCTGCCTGAGTCTTTTACAGGTAACCTAAATTCAACATGACCATTACTAAATTTATCATCTTTATTCCCAAACCATTTATTTTTATCATTCTTATGTTAGTTATTTCACTCTTAGTCTCTTTCTCAAGGTTTCTGGCCATTGAGCCCAGATCCTAATATCCATCTGATTTTAATATATCACTCAAAACTCTACAGGATCTCCCTCCAGATAAGTTCGCATCCCTGTAAATCTTACAGCACAGGAGTAGCAAAGCAGAAATGTTTTCTCTGTTCAGAAAGGAAGAAGAAAGGGATTTCACTACTTCTGCTGGGATCCTCAATCTAAACTCACTGATCTACCTCCCCTGGAGAGAAAAAAGATGGGCAGAAGATGGGGGGAGGTGAGAAGAGAAAAACAGAAAGAATCCTCTTGCAAGTAGGTAAGATTTTACAATCTCTCCATCTTTTATAGCAATCGAGACAGATTTTTATTAATTGTAATAATGTAATTTTTATATTCTAAATATTTAATAAACTATATTGGATAAAAATTAAAATAACTATACAAGAAGAATTCTGTTATACAGAATGAGAGTTCTATTTTTACTTTTTTGTATCTTTTTAAACTTTTTTATTTGTTGCATAGCTTTTTTATAATGTTATATTAGTTTGAGTTATGATTGGATATTTTTATAGATTGTACTCCATTAAAGTTATTATAAAATATTGGTTCTATTCCCTGCGCTATATATTATATCCTTATATCTTATTTATTTTATACCTAGTAGTTCACACTTAATCCCATTCCTCCATCTGGCCCCTCTACCTACCTCTCTCCCCCCAGTAACCACTAGTTTGTTCTCTGTACCTATGAGTCTCTTTCTGCTTTGTTATATTCATTCTTTTTTTTTTAATTCCACATATAAGTGATAACATACAGTATTTGTCTTCTTCTGTCTGACTTACTTTACTAAGCATGATACCCTCCAGGTCTATCCATGTTGTTGCAAATGGCAAAATTCATTCCTTTATGGCTAACTTCCATTGTGTGTGTGTGTGTGTGTGTGTGTGTGTATCTTACATATTCTTTATCTATTCATCTGTTAGTAGACACTTAAGTTACTTCTACATCTTGGCTATTGTAAATAATGCTATGAACATCAGAGTGCATGTATCTTTTCAAAGATGTATTTTCATTTTCTTCACATATATACCCAGGAGTGGAATGACTGGGACATATGGTAGCTCTATTTTTAGTCTTTTGAGAAACCTCCAGACTGTTTACCACAGTGGCTGCACCAATTTACATTCCCACCAACAGTGCACAAGTGTTCCCTTTTCTCCACATCCTCGCCAATATTTGTTATTTGTGGTCTTTTTAATGATGGCCATTCTGACAGGTGACAGGTGATATCTCATTGTGACTTTGATTTGTATTTCTCTGATTAGCGATGTTGAACATCCTTTCACAGGCCTATTGACCATCCGTATGTCTTCTTTAGAAATGTGTCTCTTCAGGTTCTCTGCCCATTTTTTAATCAGGCTGTTTTGTTTTTTTTGATAGTTAGTTGTATGAGTTGTCTATATATTTTGGACATTAAACCCCTTGTCAGTCGTATCATTTGCAAATAAGTTTCTTTCATTCAGTAGGTTGTCTTCATTTTCTCAGTGGTTCCCTTTGATGTGCAAAATCTTTTAAGTTTCATTAGGTCCCTTTGGTTTGTTTCTGCTTTTGTTTCCCTTGCCTGGGGAGACAGGTCCAAAAAAATACTGCTAAGACTTTTGTGAAAGGGTGTAACATTTCACAGAAAATCATCAGGATACAGATGATCAGAACAATACAATCAACCAACAGGATCAAGCTGACGTGTATAGAACAATCCACCCAACAGTGGCAGAATAAGATTGCTTTAAACTCCCATGGATTATTCACTAAGATAGACTATATCCAGGGCCACAGCACAAACCTTAACACATGTAAAATAATTGAAATAACACAGAGTTCTCTGACCACATTATGACTCTAAGTAGAAATCAATAACAGAAAGGCAACATGAAATCTCCAAATGTGAAGAAATAGATCCAAACTTATTTTGAGAACACTATTACTCTGACAAAGACAACATAGAAAAAGAAAATTACAGGATAATATCTTTCATGAACGTAGACACACAAAAAAATCATAATATAATTTTAGCAAACCAAAGCCCAGCATTGCATAAAATAATTATATGAACAACTAGGATATATTTCAGATATGCAGGGCTGGTTCAACATTAGAAAAATCAAGTAGTATAACCCAGTGTATTTATTTTCTTTTTATGCTGCGACAAAATACTAAAATTCTAGTGCCAAGACAAAAATAAATAAATAAACTAAATGAACAAATTCATTATTTTACAGTGCTGTAGGTCAAAAGTTTGACACAGGTCTTAGTAGGTTAAAATTAAGGTGTCAGCAGGGGTGCACTTGTTTCTAGAATTTCCAGGAGAGAATCTGTTTCCTTGCTGTTTCTTGCTTGTAGAGGCGGCCTGCATTCCTCAACTCATGGCTTCCTTCCTCCATCTTCAAAGGCAGCAAAGACTGAATTTGCATTATATCTCTCTGACTCTCCTTCTGCATCCTTCTTCCACATCTAAAGGACCCTGTGATTATATTGGATTAACAGCCATAATCCAGGATAATCTCACTAAGGTCAACTGACCAGCAACTTTAATTCCATCTGCAATCCTAATCCCCTTTTGTCATGGTAACAATATGTCACAGATTCCAGGGATTAGGAAAGGGGGGGCCATTATTTTGCCTGTCACATCCACCACATCAATAGGCTAAAAACGAAAAATCATGTGATCATGTCAATTGATGCAAAGTATTTGACAAAATCTAATGTCCATTCATGATAAAAAATCCTCAGCACAATAGAAATAGAGGGAGATAAACCTACAACTAACATCAACCTTGATGGTAAAAGATTGAATGCTTTCCCCTTAAGATTGTGATGATGACAAGATGTCTGTTTCACCACTATTACTCAACATATTACTCAAGTTCTATTCACTGCAATAAGACAAAAAAAGAAATAAAACTGTCCTTGATGTAGATGACATGGTTGTTTACATGGGAAATCACAAAGATCTATACAAAAGCTCTTAGAACTAATTACTGAGTTCAGCAATGTTACAAGTTGTAAGATCAACACAAAACATCAATTGTATATCTATATACTAACAATGAACATACAGAAAATCAAGTTTTAAAAGATACTGTCGATCCAAAGAAAATTCTAAGGTATACACTTAAAATGCGTATAGTATCTGTATACTGATAATTACAAAATGCTGCTGTGTTCATTAATTTACAGATTCAACATAGTAAAGATATCAGTTCCCCACATATTGATCTTTATATTCAATGTAATTCTTAGCAACATTCCAGCAAGTTTTTTTGAACATAGACGTGTATTCTAACATTTATATGGAATATCATAAGCCCTAGCATAGTTAGAACAATCTTGAAAAAGAAGAATAAAATGAGAGGAATCACTTTCCCAGTTATTAAGGCTTATTATATATCTACAGTAATCAAAATAGTAGTGTATTGATGGATCAATAGACATATATACATGTAAAAAAATACAGAGTCCAGAAACAGGCTGAATATATGCTCAAGTGAATTTTGACAACGGTACAATCATTGGAGTAGGGATAACCTTTTCAATAAATGGTGCTAGAACAATTGGACATCCACTGAGCGGAGGAAGAATTTTGACCTAAACTTCACACCTTATACAAAAATTAACTCAAAATGAATCATGGAATTAATGTGAAACATAAAACTATAACGTTTTGGAAAACAAATAGGAGAAATTCTTTGCCATCAAGAGTTAGGCAAAAACTGCATGGACTTACACCAAAAGCATAATTGCGAAAAGAAAAATGTGATAAATTGGATCACATCAAAATTCAAAATTTTTGTTTTGTGAAAGACCCTGTGAAGCATATGAAAAGGAAAAACAACAAAATGGGAAAAATATTTGCAAACCACATATCTGAGAAAGACCTTGTGTTTGGAATTCAAAAAGAACTCTCAAAATTCAGCACCAAGAGCAAACAATTCAGGTCCAACAAAGAGGATATACAGATGGCAAATAAGCTCACAAAGTGATGTTAAATATCACTAGCCATTAGGAAAATGTAAATTATATCCACTCTGAGAGAACACTACAAACCTATCAGAATGACTAAAAGTAAAAATAGTATTGATACTAACACCAGATGCTGGCAAGGATGCAGAGAAACTGGATCACTCATACACTGCTGGTAAGATTGTAAAATGGTACAGATACTCTGGATAACAGTTGGTCAGTTTGTTATAAAATGACATATATGATTACCATACAAGCAAGCAATTGCACTCTGGGACATTTATTTAAATGAAATGAAAACTTACATTTACAAAAAAACTCGTACACTAATGTTCACAGCATTTTATTTTTTTTAACAATAACTCCAGCATGTAATCAGCAACAAAAAAGAAACAAACTTTTGGTCCATACAACTTGGATGAATCTTCAGGTAAATACGTTTAATGAAAAAAGTTAATCCCCAAATATTACATACTATATGATTCCACCTACATACATTTTAGAAATGACATTTCAGAAATGAAGCACAAATTAGAGAATGCCAGTAGTTAAATTTGGTGCAGATGGTGAAATGAGAGGGAGATGGGTTTGGTTATAAAAGGCTAACGTACAGTATATTTATGGTGATGAAATTGTTGTGCATCTGTTCTCTGGTGGTTACACAAATCTACATATATGATAAAAGTTGTTTAGAACTAAATATACATAACACACAATGATGAATTGTATCAATGCCAATATCATGGTTGCCACATTATTACTATAATTTTGCAGGATGTTATCACTGAAGTATTTGTACACTTGATAAAGAGTCTATGAGCCTCCGAGAATTACTTATTAAACTGAATTTGAATCTATTTCCATTTCAATAAAATTTCAGTTTAAAATTGGTTTATTCTAGAAACTAACAAATCAATCATGTACCTGGATAGCAGTGAAACGTATGGGTGAAGTAAAATGAGACTTTAGAAACAGGCAGAGAGCATATTAGGGTGGTCTCTGTTGATTATGGTAATGGATTTGAACAATGGAAGAATACTGAAGAACTTTAAGATGAAAACTTATATAACTAATTCACATCTTAGACCATTCATGTTTCAGGGGAAGGAGAACAGGTAGATATGAAGATAATGGGAAAAATATCTAAATTGTAATAAATCAGGTGGATGTAAATAGTGGCCTGGATTAAATGATGGTAGTAGTGTGAAGAGAAGGAGATGGATTTGAGACACATTTTGAATATATAATGTTAGGGCTTAATAAACATGGATGTGTATAGGGAAAAAGTTAATCAAAAAAGTTTTTTTGGATTACTGAATTGAACAATTTGATGGATAATGGTGAAATTTACTGATTGGGAATGGGGTAAGAGGAAGGACAAAGCAATTCATTCTCATATAGGTGATACATCTATCTCTATATACTCCATATTTATACAAGCTTAATACTAACATACCTTATTTTTTATTGAAGTTTTAATTATCATATATAATTTATATTAAATATACCATTGGCTCAAATGTAATATTAAATGTAGCTAAGTCTGCAGACAAATTTTTTAAAAAATCAAATGTGAAATTCTTGATATTAAAATATAATTACATATTTAAATTATATGTATACTGGTATATAGGGATTAAATCTTTATCAGAGGTAATTTTGAAAATTACTATTTCGTTTACTGCTTTTTAATACATTACATACAGAACATCTGCTGTAAGGCAAGCATTAAAATAAATATTGGAAATTGAAAAGACAATCTCTGTCTTAAAGACCCTACAGCTTCTTCTGGATCCAATGATTGAAAATGTTTGCTAGAGCCAATTTTTCTAAATGTATATAGATAAAGCAAAATCCTGAAATACATTTTTACTTCCTCTCCAATGCCTTTAGCAAAAATATTGAGAGATCAGAAACTAGAAAACTCATCATAGAGAAAAGGAATACTGAAACATTAATGAAGAGCAATGGCATATTGTAACTACACGACAACAAGAAGTGAACAAGCAAACAAAATGCACCATGGTACTTAAAAAATTAAAACTGTGCTATATTAAAATTTTCTGGGCCACAGAACACATTAAATGTTAATAGTATTGGCACTTTTTAGAGCAAGGATATTTTGTTGATAATTATTGGAAATTAGAAAACATATAAATGATTACAATTTTAGAATTTCTCCAAAGTTAAAATGATTTTTTTTCATCCTAAATGTCTTAATTTTAAAACAATGTAGTATTGACTCTAAAATCAACTTTTGAGAACACAGGGTAGATGTTTCATGAGGGTCATTGGTAAAATACATGTGAACACACACTGAAAAAAAAATGTGAAAATGTTCATCCTCAAATCATTATGTCTAAGAAAATGTGATCATTTCCAAGATTTCAAGCACGAGGCACAATGGATAATGAACAACATCAAGTTATAAAAGTATATACATCCTTTCAAAGGAAATACATAATTTTGATAGTTAAATGTGTACTCATTATGCAGTTTCTGTACATTTATGAAAATTAAGCACAGGAAAATTATATTTGGTTCTATGGGCACAGAGTTATTTTTCTATTGTACCAATGTAAAAAGTAGTGATGTTTTGGAAATGTTTTCCTTTTCTTTTTTTTTTTTTTTTTTGCGGTACGCGGGCCTCTCACTGCTGTGGCCTCTCCCGTTGCAGAGCACAGGCTCCGGACGCACAGGCTCAGCGGCCATGGCTCACGGGCCCAGCTGCTCCGCAGCATGTGGGATCCTCCCGGACCAGGGCACGAACCCGTGTCCCCTGCATCGGCAGGCGGACTCTCAACCACTGTGCTACCAGGGAAGCCCTGTTTTTCTATTTTAATAACTGAAACTGTAAAAAAGTTCTGAGCATATAAAAAAATCAATAATAGATTGTTGTTGGATCACTGGGTCTTAAGGCAAAATATGTAACAGCTTTCTGCCTCAGTTTTCTCATTCCAAATGTCAGAATAAGAACCCATGCTACACAAATACAATATCAGACTTAATTGCAAACATCAAAATAAGAACATACCTTTAGGGAGGAATTTATTTTCTATGGCTAAATTTATAAGATACCACTAAAGCAAAAGTGCTAAATTTTAGCTGTTGAATCAATCACTGGTTGTTTCCACATCTTGAATGAGGAGACAATCTCATTTAAGATGTGGAATGAGGCTAAGAGAAAATATTTGTAAATACAGAATTATGTTATAAGGTCTTTAAAATTATAACGAATCTCTGATTTTTACCCAGTGCTAAATAAAAAACAAAAGAAAATCACAGTAACAACATTTAAATAATTATTTTTGAAATATATATATATATATATTTTTTTTTTTTAAATAAATGCCTCTGTTTCTCACATCCAAAATTACCTTCTATCTCTATCTCTAAGATAAAGCCTAATTTACTTCTGAGCATACTGGTGTTTCATGTGCAGCATTAATCAAGAAAAATTTCTAGCATTAAAAATAAAAATAGGGACTTCCCTGGTGGCTCAGTGGTTAAGAATCCGCTTGCCAATGCAGGGGACACAGGTTCGAGCCCTAGTCCGGGAAGATCCCACATGCCAAGAAGCAACTAAGCCCGTGTACCACAACTACTGAGCCTGCGCTCTAGAGCCCGTAAGCCACAATACTGAAGCCCGGGCACTTAGAGCCCATGCTCTGCAACAAGAGAAGCCACCGCAATGAGAAGCCCACGCTCTGCAACGAAGAGTAGCCCCCGCTCGCCACAACTAGAGAAAGCCCGTGCACAGCAACGAAGACCCTACGCAGCCAAAAATAAATAAATAAATATTTCAAAAATAAATAAATAAATAAAAATAATTTTACTCTTTTAAACTGTATTATTGAGAAACAGAAAAGCAGTCCCTAACATCCAGGAGCTGGCTGGTACTTCAGCTAGGCTTTGTTGTTCTCCTAAAATAATTTCACCGAACATCATTAGAAAAGAACATTCTGTGACCATGATGGATCAAGACAAAAACTACAGCACTCTGTAATCCTGTCTGAATGCAAATAAAAAATATTTTCCAAGAAACAAAATACCAAATAGCCCCTCCCAGTGCTAATACGAAGGATTAACTGATGAATCTTTACCATAGTTTAACTTCACTCTAGTCTGTTCTCTCCAAAGGTAAGATTTATTGGGATACTCTACTGGAATTGTCCCTGCATCCTGACAGCACTACACCCAATGCAAACTCTTGCTTCCTTAGGCCATTCCCAAAATCACCCAACCAAAACCCAAATCCTATCATAAGCCCTTTCTAACACCCTCTTACTGAGATGCCCACAGATGACATTATAAACCAAGTCAAATTTCCATCCAAGGGTTTCAGAAAAATATATATATATAAAATATAAAAAATATATAATATAAAGAACATATAGAACATACATATGTTATTTTTATGACTAAATCCATCTCTAATGCAAGAACCAAAATATTTTGCTCATGTTGGTATGTTTTTATATTCTCCTACATTCAACTGTAAACCTTGATACTTATTTTGCTTTAATTATGAAAGCGTCATTACTAATTTACTGTATTCCTTCCATGTGCTCATTCTTCTGCTTTCTGGCAATGTGAAGAACTATTTTTAATGGTCCTTTATTAAATTATAAGCTTCTTGAGCTCAGAAACTATATCTAATCTATAGGTTTAGAGAGCTAAAGGGTTCTTTTATTGAAAAGTGCTAACTAAAATCCTGAAGTTATTCCATAACAACTATGAGCTGGTTGATGCATTAAATCAGTAACAATAAATGCATAGGAAACAAAGAACTGTATAAAAGTATATGAGCAAATGCCAAATTGTAAAATATATATTAGTGATGCTGAGAGGAGGAAAAGAGTTTAGGTTCAAGTTAGTGAAAGCCTCATAGTGACAGCAAGACTTCAGGTTTACTCAGATGTAAATAAAGGAGGAAAGAAACTGTCATGGTTTTTGTTGGTAAAAATAAAAGAAGAAATAAAGAATATAATGTAATCACTTGGGAAAAATGAGAACACTGACCTAACTGAACCAGATCACTGGTTCATTCTACCTCTTAATACAGTGTTATGTTCATTGAAATTGCTCAACATTTAGGTTGATAATGTCAAATGACTAGCTAGAAATGATGCAAATATAATATTGAGTCATAAATATCAGGAGGAAAGTCTTAACATATCACAATACACAGTCATAATGCTTAAAAAGAGGAAACACATTAGGTAGATGATTGGAAGCAAGTGCAATAAATATTTGTTGACCATTTTAGTTCAATTTTCTTCTCTAATGCAGAAGAATGTAAATGAACGAAGAAGACATGGAAATAAAAAGAAACTGGAACACACAACATGAATAAAAGAATAATTTATTAAAACAGCTATCATGAAAACTCATTGTAATAATGGTTTGTTCGTTTCATTTGCTTCTCATTTCCTAAAGAGCCTATAGTTCCAGAAACAGTATCATATATTTTTAAACAACAAAATTATTTACTGTTGGAAATCAAATTGGAATATTCATACTCTGCCTTAGCCAACAATTTCTGCTCTTCATTTATACTGAAATAATAATAGAAGTAAACACATATACACAGACACATATATAAATAAGTATATATATATACATATATATTCATTTATATACCTTTCATGGCTCAAATGATCATGCTACTTACAACCCAGGCTTCAATTATAAAGCAAAATGTGAGTTTTGGGGCTTCCCTGGTGGCGCAGTGGTTGAGAGTGCGCCCGCCGATGCAGGGGACACGGGTTCGTGCCCCAGTCCGGGAAGATCCCACATGCCGCGGAGCGGCTGGGCCCGTGAGCCATGGCCGCTGGGCCTGCGCATCCGGAGCCTGTGCTCCGCAACAGGAGAGGCCACAACAATGAGAGGCCCGCGTACGGCGCAAAAAAAAAAAAAAAAAAAAAGTGAGTTTTGCAAAAACCTTTCTCTTTCTTGAAAACGATACCAAATTATAAATACGGAATATATGAAATATATAATTCATTTTCATTGCTTTATTAAATTTTAGTAAAAAATGGTGGTTTTCTTTCTTTTCAAACATAATTAATGTTTTTGAAACTACATTGTTTCAAAAACTACATTTCAATCATCACAATTCTGGCTTCTATATTTCCTTTTTTCCAGAAAAATTAAGGCTAATCAAGTTCATGTTATTCCTGCTGTAAAAGTGACTCACATTTGAAATTACCACATGTAATACAATGACATAACATTTCATAAAGACTGATCAAGGAATCAGACAATAAAAAGCAATTGGTAATATTTTTCAGGGTTTTTTTTTTTCATTTTTCTTTTAATTTGAAAAAATTGTATTTTCCTAGTTTTAAAATGATTACAATGGAAATTGTATTTTACCTATGTTATGGGAAAGCCTAAACTTGTAAGTAGCACTACAATCACACAAGTAGTACCCCAAAATGTTGCCAGGTTTTTCTCCCTAACACTCAAAATTGACAATAAATGTGTTACTTATGTTATTAAGTGCTGAATGTCAGGGCTACTTTCAAACTCATAATGCTTGAACTAAGGAGAAATTGAAAACATGTAAATCCTATGTCATTGTTTAGATAATTTTCAGTCTTTCCCTATTGCGTGTCTGCTCCTACAATACTGTAAGGAATGTCTGTACCTTCTTAGATCCAATATTTGTCCTGGCAAGGTCTCATCTGATGGGATTAAGTTCTGGCAAGTCTGGGAAAAGCTTTTGTTGGCAACCACTAGCTCTGCCCTCTGCCCTCAGGAAAGTAATTAACAGCTCAGGTCACTCCATCTTTTTTTACCTGGGGAGTTTCACCTATTGGCTGCAGGCACCCCTGCTCTGTCAATTGTCTCTACAATGAACATGCAATTCACAGCCTACAATTTAAAACAGATTATGCAATTGAAACTTCCCAATGCAGAGAGAGCAGAAAGGAAGATGGTTAATTCTTAATTATTGTTTGAAATTTGCCTCTAATATGGAATAAAAGTCTGTGTTAAGCTATTAGATTGATTTTGGTCTTTTTTTGTCCTAATTTTTCTTTCTAATCTTATGAGGTGTGATGAATAATAACGCAGTGTGGGCCACAGAAGGGCATTCTATAATATTGAGCAGAGATTAAAGCAAACTGTTATATTTATATTTAGGTAAATTTATCAGCCAGGACTAAAACTTTACTGGTAGATACTCTTTATAAGTCATTTTTACAAAAACAGCACTAGATATTGCAAACAATCTTAGAGTTACCAACTTGCCTGTTTAAACTGCTGGATATATAATTTTCCTTGTGGTCCAGAAATGTTAATACTATTTTAATTTCCAAACTTATCTCATCCAACTTCAACCTTTCTGCTAATCCACAGTTCATTTTTTATGTTCCCAAAAAAGCAACATCAGAATAATCAGTAGAGCAACAAATTTGTCCCTATCCATCTGGCATTCAAGTACCTAACACAGGAAATAAAATATTTTGAGAATATTGAAACATTATGTTTTATATAGCATAGATGTGACTGTAAACTAGAATGTATCAAAATGTGCATTTTTTATACTCCTCCAAATAAGTTATATCACTTTTATATACAAATATACATATACCCACATACATGCATCCATGTATATATATATATACACACACACACACACATATATATACACATATATGTATCTCCATATGCATGTCAAGGATTATAAATTTACTAATTATTTTATAGGGCCTTGATAAAATAAATAAAGCCCAGTTTAGATGATAAGGTTTAGAGTCATATAGTTCAGATTCTGATCCTGAATCTATCACTAGTTAATTAAGAGTAATTAGGGTTTCTCTACATGCCTGGTATCTCCTGTTTGCCTTCTAGATCATTATTAATCCTTCTGGATACTCTACACTGCCAACAAGGAAAGTGATCCTCAAAATGGATTCAGTGATTAGTTGCTTATGTATTTGAGGATTACAGGCATGGGCTCAACAACATATATATATATATCTATATCTATATCTATATATCTTCCTCACTATGGTTGACATGGTTACAGTCACAACTTGGGCACACAAACTTTGAAGAGCAGTGTTGTTCTGGAGCTCCTACCAGGTCTCATAAGTCATTTGTACACATGTCTCCTCGGCTTTATTTTTCATGATATCGTATTGGTAGCATGGGGACACCACGGAAATCAGCAAAGACTATAAATCTGGGATCTTGTCCCATCTCAGGGAGTTGATTTACCAATGCACACAAGGGGCCTCAGCTAGTTACCAGCTGGCAGATTATACTGGATTCCTTCTGTCGTGGAAAGAGCAGTGCTTTGTGCTCACAGGCAGAGTCACACTTTTAGTCATGGGTTTGCCCTCTCTACCCATTGACCTGCCAGCATCATCATTTTGAACTTAGACAATGCCTTATCTATGGCTGTGATAATCCACACATATTTTATTATGAATAAATGTGACAGTGGAGACAATGGACTCATGTAAACAGAAGCTACTGATTTAATAAGGAGCCCCATCACCCAGAAGCAGGTAGACTGATAGAAAGATTGAGTGGCCTGATGAAGACTCAATTTCTTCCCTACCTGGAGACAACATTCTTAGGGTTGGGGTATCTACTGGGCGCAGTATCAGCATGGCTTACAACAACAGCTAATATCTGATGATCTCCTGTACTCCTAACCACACAGATATAAGAATCAAGGAACATAGTTATATGTGGGCCAGTCTCACCAATACACCCAGACTAGTTGAAGAATTTTATTTATTGTCCTCACGCTTTTGGGCTCAATGGAGTTGGAACACCTAGGAAACAGAGGTAAAATTTCTCAATTCAGGGCCCAATGAATTGAAAGAGAGGACTGCCTTTTGGCCTTTTGGGGCATCTTATGTGCCAAATCAATGTTATGACAAAAAAGAAAAAAGAAAGAAAGAAAATGGTTGACATAAGAGTGGGAGGACAGAAGAAAAAATAGTGTGTGCTAACATAGCACTCTGCTTCTCTTATCATGTTACTTAAAATGTATATAGTAATTGAATATTTAACCTGCAGAGAAATTACAACTTACTTTGGTCAAATAACTTGCCCGATCTCACACAGCTAACATTTAATTTTATGGCAGATTGGTGTGGAGAACATGCCGTCTGTTTATTTATGTCTGTCCATTTAGTTCCCTGATACAACTGAAACAAAGTAATTTCTCAATAAGTTCCTGTTGAATTAAAAATGGATTCTTGCTCTTTTTCCAAATCCCCATTTTAGTAATTTTATTAATTCACTGCAATTGAGTGACAACACATTTTAATAAAAGGAAAGACGTGATTTTTTTTGCATGCTATTAATAAATTCTACCCATGGCCCTTCTCTTTTCGAGACAGTGGCACAAGTTTTGGGATAATGCTGAATTATATGAAATGGATTTTCCATCATCACTATGTTAGAAGCAATAATCTAGGACAATTATAATAAAAATGAATGCTGCCACACTCTCACTCACCTGTTTGTGTCATGGTATTAGGATTGATGGTGAGATACATAACTGTGCCAATAGCACATGTTTTGATAATATACAGTGCATTGCAAGCTAAAAAAAACCAACAAAAAACCCCTTCAACCTTGCATCAGTGTCAAGTGTATAATGAAGTTAAACATAAAATGAAGCCTTATTCAGGACCTCATCACCTATTACTTTCTAGCCCAGCGTCAGTTTTCCTCTTAACATGCAGGCTTTAATAACCTGATCCTGTAATGATTGCTTATCATAATTATGGGAGTAGCATGCTATTCTGTGAGCTATTTCACTGAGACATAAAAATGAGGTCCCTGCCACCTCATTATCAGAGCTCTCATGTCACAACATGTCAATGTAAGAGTGTTGCTCTTTTGGTCCAGCCCTGAAGTTGATTTGATAATTGAAAATCCATTCCCTGAACCATCCATTCCCCTGCCCCACTGGTACAAATTGGATATGATGTCCATTTCATCTAAAGATCTCTGGCTTTTTTAGGTACAGAAAGGTTTGCAGGAAGGGTTTGTGCTAGTACGAAAATAAGCTAGATTTGATTTAGTCTACGTATTTTATTGTTTTTATAACTTATTTGGTTCCCAGTAATAGTATAAAATTCAGCCAAATTAAGGTTTCTCACCTAGGTTGATAGATTAGAGTTACATTAATTATATGTGGTATTTTGATGCAAAGAATTTTCAGTGTGGCTAAGACAGAGCTTTTGTCTGACAGACCACAAAAGCGGGAAACACTCTGTAGGAATTAGATTCTCTTTGCCTAGATCTTCCCCAAACACTATTTGTTTAATCTTAAAATTAGGCTGGCAGAGGATGATAAATACCACATTAAGTGTCCTGTTTCTGAGTGAGGCTGATAAAGTTCAGATAAATCTAGTCACAACAGAAGGATTGAACAGAAAAGTAAGTGAAGAGAAAGGAACCATTTGGAAGGAATGCTGATAAACGTATAACTGGCTGAAAACTTACACTGGGTCAGGCACCCTAATAAATTATTTGGATAAGTAATCTCATATAATACAATGCCAACACTATCATATTAGCGTTTTTATCCCCCTTTCACAATAAGAAATATCTTTAGAAAGATTAAGTTAGTTACATGAAATTTAAAAAAAAACTGTCAGAGACAGCACTTGAACTCAAATCTTTCTTACTCACCAGGAGATACTGAGCTGAAAACAAGAAAAAAAGGTACCAGGCACTGCTGCTCTGACTTACTTCATTGTTCTTAGTTTTAGTAAACATTTACATGAGGAGACATATTAAAGCCTAACAGGGCTTTGGCCTTTTCTAGCTCATACATTTGAGAGTAATAGCTTGAGGAATAAAACTCTCAGGAATTCAATAAAAGTGGCAACAAATCTCCCTGAAGAGGCTGACTCAGGAGATGTTTTACTTCCTGATAAACATTTCTCTTTCCTGAAGCCTTAGAAGTTGTTCCTTGAGGCAGAAGAGCTTCATAAGAACTGAGGATATGAAATTTCCACAGATTTCTCCCCAAGGTAGGAGCTCAGAAGTGGTAAGCTTTTATAACTGTTGCATTATAAATTAGGAAAAGGAAATAGAAAACTGTCCAAGGTGTATTCTAGAACACATTCACAGCATTTCTTAAAAATCACATTCCATTTGTATTTACAAAAATTTAAATCTTCAAAAAATATTATGAGGTCCCCATTTGCAAAAACTGAATTAAAATTAAATTAAAAAGTTTTATATAATTTACTGTTTTAAAAAATATATAGAATTATAATATTGATATGCTCTTATCCAAATTTATAACACTGAGGTTAAACTGGGTGAGGAAGTACTCTTTAAAAATATATATGTGTGTGTTTGTATATATGCAGGACCTAAACACGACAGGCAGTCATTCTAGGACTTGGTCTAGGGATATTGTTCCCAGGGAAATTGGAAAGAGAAAATTGATAAATCAAGAAAAATCCATATTATTAAGGTATAGTACATATGATATCATATAAATAATAATCAGTTTTATGATTGTTATATAAATTTCAAAACATAATTTTTATAAAATTGAGACGATTTATTTTACATAATCTGAAATGTTATGTAGTTCTACTTCTTAAGGCTGAGCAGGAAGCTCCATTTAAAGTTAAAGCGGGGACTTCCCTGGTCGCGCAGTGGTTAAGAATCCGCCTGCTAATGCAGGGAACACGGGTTCGAGCCCTAGTCCAGGAAGATCACACACACTGCGGAACAACTAAGCCCGTGCGCCACAACTACTGAGCCTGCGCTCTAGAGCCCGCGAGCCACAACTACGGAAGCCCGCATGCCTACATCCCATGCTCCGCAACAAAGAGTAGCCCCCATTCGCCGCAACTAGATAAAGCCTGAGCGCAGCAACAAAGACCCAACACAGCCAAAAATAAATAAATAAATAGATAAATTTATTAAATAAAGTTAAAGGGAATTTTGTAATTTGAGATTCCCATAACAAGTTAAAGGTGATAACTAATAATTACAGAGCACTTATTTCTAAATACCACATATCGTGCTATCTTCAAGTCAAACTTCTGATGTAAGTGACTTCAAAGATCACTTAGTGTTGTAGGCAGAATAATGCCACCTCCCCAAAAATGTTCATGTCTTAATCCCGAATATTTTGCCTTACATGGCAATAAGAAATTGTTTAAAGGTGGAAATAAACTTGCTAATTAGCTGACGTTATGATAAGGACATTTACCTGGATTATCTGCCTGGGTTCAGTGTAATTACAAAGGTCCTTAAAAGTGGAAGATAAAGGCAAAACATAGTGTCAGAATGACTCAGTGAGAGAAAGATTTGATTGGCCATTTCTGGCTTTGAAGGAGAAAGGAGGAGACAGAATCCAAAGAATGCAGGCAGCCTCCAGAAACCAGAAAAGGCAAAGGGATTCTCCCCTACAGGCTCCAGAAAGGAACACAGTGCCCGCCCCCTGTAGACAGCTTGATTTCTAGCCCAGTGAGACACATGTGAGACTACAGGGCTGTAAGATATCGAATGTGTATCCATAAACCACTAAGTGCTGTAATTTGTTACAGCAGCAATAGAAAATGAATACACGTGATTAGGAAGCCCTAACTGATACATTTTAATGCTCACATATCCTATTGCTTCAGAACATCAAATGAACAGCAATGTAGACCATATTAGCACTAAAGATAAAAATAATGTGCCTACTTTGGGGATTAACATATATGCACAACTATGTATAAAATAATCAGCAGGGCTTCCCTGGTGGCGCAGTGGTTGAGAGTCCGCCTGCCAATACAGGGGACACGGGTTCGTGCCCCGGTCCGGGAAGATCCCACATGTCGTGGAGCGGCTGGGCCCGTGAGCCATGGCCGCTGAGCCTGCGCATCCGGAGCCTGTGCTCCGCAACGGGAGAGGCCACAACAGTGAGAGGCCCGCGTACCGCAAAAATAAATAAATAAAATAAAATAAAATAAAATAAAATAATAAAATAACCAGCAAGGCCCCACTGTATAGCATAGGGAACCATACTCAATATCTTGTAATAACTTATCAGGGAAAAGAATCTGAAAAAGAATATATATATATACATATGAAACTGAATCACTTCGCTGAACACCTGAAACTAACACAACATTATAAATCAACTATACTTCAATAAAAAATAATAATAATGAACCTAAAATTTCAAAATTATAGGCTATTTTAGTCACTCTAAAGAGATTGTTTTTCTCCCCAAACTTTTAACATGGTATCTAATAGATCATCGAAACATTAAAATAACTTAAGATAGCTGTGTCTTTCTTTCTAAGGCAAATTCACATTAAATATGATCTGAAGATGACATAAACAGTGCTTTCTATTAAAAGGAGAGATCATTTAAGTGCTTTCCCATTAGATTTAAGCACTGAGTGTGAGTCTCAGATTTCTGGGATTGGGTTGTGGCTCATTGGAGGTCATTATTGACAACTTCCCAAAGTTAGATCCTTTGTTACTTGTATTCCCACTGAATAGTAAACAATATGAGGAGTTACTCCTACATCCTTGCGGTGCCTAGAATATATTGTATACTTATTTGTTTATTAAAGAATGGAAAACACTGGAGTGATCGAATTAGAATGGCTAATAGTTGAGTGGTAGAATCTAATGAAATGAGAGAGGTGAGTCATCTTTCGATTTTCAAATATTTTTCTCAAGTCTACAAAGTATATGTATCTAAATAGAATTGTAACTGGCAATATTAACTGTCTAACTTGTCATCTGCATTGGTGATTATTAAAGTTAAATATTTTTAGTAGAAAAGGAATGAGATGACCTCGTTTAAAAATATGATTCAAATATTTAATCGGTTTATGAATTAGTGAAAATATTTAATTTTTCACTCAGTTTTTCTCAGCCTCATTTTATTTGTAAATCAGAAATAGTATGTATACTTCTCAAAGATTAATAAGATAAAGTATGTAAAAGTGCTTTGTAAATTGTATAGTGAATGGAATGAGACATGATCACGTTTCTCTTGAACTTATTTGTGTGTGTGTTTTTGCGTGTGTGTGTGGTATTTAAGATGCATGCATAATGTCTGTATGGGATGTTTTTCATTGGGATGAATTCTAGCTTTGTTACAGAAAATGTGTCATCTTCTGAAAAAAAAATATACTTGCTGAACACAGTCATTTTAGTACATCTGGATATACTTTATGTAAAGTGGCTGTATATCATCATGCCACAATTATGTTTGTTAATGGGTAGCAACAAACTAGCCCTGAATATCTAAGTACAGAAAAAATTCTATTCCTGACTATGAGACTTAGTTACTGGTTTATCCATTGAGTTATCCTAGATATATTCTAGATCTGAATCATCTACCAAGTCTCTATAGGGGCTTGTTATGAGACTAAAGTATAGTGCTCACTGGATTTTTCACGATTCTAATAAATTCATTGTTCTACACTAATGAGAAAATCGGATTACAGATGATAGAAGTATAAGAGGGGATGCAGCTTTCTTTAGAAAGCCTTAGTCAAAAGGGCACATGCGCTTTCTGATACTCCTCTTAAAGAGCACTCCTAATGGATGATTCAGCCACCTGAAAGAAGCTTATTGTAATTTATTTATTTGTATGAACACTATCAACTTAAATCGCACAACGTGAGAGTTGAGAGTTAAGTTTTATTTGGGGCAAAATGAGGACTGCAGCCCGGGAGACAGCATCCCAGATAGCTCTGAGAAACTGCTCCAAAGAGGTAGGCAGGTAGGTCAGTATATATGTGATTTTGGTGAAGGGGGAATACATGCAATCGAGCACATATCGTTTTGCAGAAGGTCTCTGCTAGTCACGAGGAGCAGACGTCACCATGAAGGATTTTAGTGCTTTTCTAGATATGAGGAGATGCAAGAATTGGGCTCATACAATCTTTTCCTGAAAATATCTATCTGAAGACCTGTTCTGCCAGTTTTTCCCAAAGCACAGAGTGCCTCATTGCTGCTCTCCACCTGAGCTCCTTTCAGGGGGTGTTGAAAGTCAGCAGCTGCAGCAGCACGTGATTTAATCCTTGTAGAGATAGATGGCAAGTGCCAATGGGAAATGCCAATTTGTAGTTGACAACATATATCTCCTTGTCTTTCAATTGGCTGTAATTCTACACTAAAACTATAGAGTTGCACACCAGATGACCATGTGTATTAACCAGTGTTATTTATACTTTGTGTGTTTGTGTGCCTGTATTTATAAATTACACGTTTAATTTTCTTTCATGTTTAATTTTTCTCAAAACTATATTATGATGATGTCCAACTTTCCAGAATCTTAAATGCCAATTATTTTGCTGATTTTATATTTGTGTCAATACTTTTAAAGTGTTTGGAGTTAAATTTTGAATTACTGATCAAACTTTTATATTTTTAAAGTATATGACTCTGGTTCATTATAAATTTATGTTTACACATTTAAGGCAATCAGATCATGTGGCCAATTATTAAAATATATATGCAGATGACACTCGAATATACTGTCAGCAAGTTCTTTCGAATGAATAAAACCAAACCATATATATATATATGTATATATTTTTATATATATATTTATAAAAAATATATATATATATATATATTTTTTTTTTTTTTCCCGGTACGCGGGCCTCTCACTGTTGTGGCCTCTCCCGTTGTGGAGCACAGGCTCTGGACGCACAGGCTCAGTGGCCATGGCTCACGGGCCCAGCCACTCCGCAGCATGTGGGATCCTCCCGGACCGGGGCACGAACCTGTGTCCCCTGCATCGGCAGGCGGACTCTCAACCACTGCGCCACCAGGGAAGCCCCAAACCATATATTTGACATACTAGCATTTTGGCCAAGGTTAATCAAGTTAGGTATGAAGAACATGAAGCTGGTAGATGTAGATCAGGTACCTTAATGTCTCTAATGAAGGAGGAAATGTAAAATATAACCATTATAGCAAACTGCAAGAAATACTGTAGGTAGGTGAAAAAGTTTTCAGGTTAAAAAAAAGTTTGGGGAGATTCCCTGGTGGTGCAGTGGTTAAGAATCCACCTGCCAATGCAAGGGACATGGGTTCGAGCCCTGGTCCATGAAGATCCCACATGCCATGGAGCAAATAAGCCCATGCTCCACAACTACTGAGCCTGCACTCTAGAGCCCACGAGCCACAACTACTGAGCCCACGTGCCATAACTACTGAAGCCCGCACGCCTAGAGCCTGTGCTCTGCAACAAGAGAAGCCACCGCAAGGAGAAGCCCACACACCACAACAAAGAGCAGCCCCCTCTCGCCACAACTAGAGAAAGCCTGCACACAGCAACAAAGACCCAATGCAGCCAAAAATGAAAGAAAGAAGGAAAGAAAGAAAGAAAGAGAGAGAAAGGAAGCAAGGAAGGAAGAAAAAGAAAGAGAAAGAAAGAAAAAGAAAGAAAAAGAAAGAAAGAAAGAAAGAAAGAAAGAAAGAAAGAAAGAAAGAAAGAAAGAAAGAAAGAAAGAAAGAAAGAAAGAAAAAGAAAGAAAGAGAAAGAAAGAAAGAAAGGGAAAGAAAGAAAGTTTGGACAATCTGGTAATTTATGTCGACCTATGTGATGGTGGGAAAAAGTATTTAGAACTCATTGTATAAGGTAATTGACTGATGGTTTACATTCTAATAATAGTTTAGCCAACACAACAAAAATATCTGGGCAGGGAAGAGAGTTTGACTCTATTCACTTTAGTTCTAACTATGTTGAAACACTACAATCATATACTGTTGAAATAATTTTTTAACACTGAAAATTATCATTTCTGAAATATCTCCATCTAATCAATATTCACTCTAAAGTGTTTAAGCTAATTAATACAATAATGAGTCTGACTTAAAAGGCAGAATCCAATAAAGCAGTTATTTTAATCTTGAAAATAATTTATTTGACATATTACCCAGTAGTTACATTTTATAGCATGTATGTAGCTTTGAATTATTATAACATACTAAATTTCAAAAAAAGAATATCACTCCCAGCATGAAAATTGCTATGAATGATGAAATTAACTGATAATATAGTCATCACACAGATTTCAATTGACATATAAGTTAATTTTATTCTTACCATATTGTATCTATATACATTCAAGAATTTCTTGTGTATTTGACTAGCTTCAGATGACTTAGAGAAATCAAACATGCTTATGTTTTACAAGTCTACAAAGCATATATCCAAAAACGTCTATCATTGTGCTGTAAAATATTAAAGTCTTTTCTCAACTTCTTATATTAAATGGAAAAAAAGGTACAAGTTTCTAAAATTTCACAAACAGAATTTTAGAACAGAAACAGTAAAATATAAGATACTTCAAAGCCAAAAGTCAAACTGATCTCATTATTTCTCTTTAGATACTTCTGTAGTACAAGGAAATTAATATCCACATTAAGTATCAAATAACTCAACTCACAGTCTCAGGTTTTTGTTTTGTTTTCTTCTTGATGTAAGTTAATTTGTATCGTTTCAATGAATTCACATTCAAAGTAGAAAAGTTAACCCTGGACTGTTTGGTAACATATCTAAATGGAACCTCAGATTGTTACTTTGCACATAGTACATTATTAATAACTTTATAAAATACAAATGATTCTAGACATTGACGTTTGGGGAAAAAAAATCTGGTGATTGAACTAAATTAAAACATTTTCAAAGGGATTCTTATTATATACTTTATGTCAAAGACATTTTTCTTCCTGTAAATTATTGTCTAAATTTGATACACTGAAATGAATGAAATGAAACTATGTTTTTATACAAACTACAGGAAAACTTAAAATTTAGAATGGCTTTGCAAGTAGCCTTGCACATTAATAAAATTTTATCTATTCTTAACCTTTTATTACAGTTTAAAATGGAATCATATTGCAATTTTATAATTAATGAATATTTTTTCTAGTTAAGAATTAAAATGCTCTCATTTACCCTTTAAATGTTTGGAATATGTGTAAGGAGTTGGAAGAAGACACAGTGAGGGATAAAGCACCAAGGGATCATCAGCTGGTCTCTCCTGTAGGACAAAAATGTCCCCTACTCCCCTTCCACCCTACCCACCAAAAAGTCTGACAGTTATTTTCACTCCATAGCTTTCAGAATGAGGTCCTGAAAACTTCTGATGATACAGTTATGCATAGCCCTTGGATCATCTATGTATTTCAACAATATTATTCATTTCTTCCTAGATGAAATGAATGGTGCTGAATAAATAATGATCATTAGCAATAGGCTACCCTTTAATCTACATATTTTCAAGTCTTTCCCTGAAACAGTGACCATTAATTCATACCCAGTTGCAATTATGTAACTAAAGGTCCTCCTCTAAATTAGACCTCCACTAATTTAGATTGAATTTGCATGCACAAAGCAGAATGTGTCTGGGAAGAGTTCCAACCATAACAATTTGTTGAAAGTATCAAAGCTGTCCACATGACAATGTGTCTGATACTTCTGATATTTATAGATTTCTGCAAAGATGCTATGATTCCTAAATTAATTCTTCCTGAATATGATTCTTTTAGAAGTTCCTAAACATTCTGAGTTTATTCTTATTTTATGTTAACTTGTTATTGGTACATAATGAATCATCCTAAATAAATGCTATTTAAGTTAAATGTAAATTATTATAGTATTTCATATATGGCCATATTCATTCAGAAAATTTTATTAAAAATCTATTGTTTACTTAGCAATTAAGTCAGTAAATGACAAAATTTGAAATAAAACAGAAATGGTATGCAGAAACTGATTGATCCTACTAATTTTTCACTATTCCTCACTATTTTCTTGAGCAGTCTCTTCCTTTCCCTGATTAAATTCCATGCTCAGCCAGTATAATTATTCCCTTGCATATTCCCTTGCACATCTGCTTGCCTTTCCTTCCACTCTATTATTCCATTAGCTAAATGGCAACCTAAGTAAAGTCCAGGGCTCTAACTGAACTCTATCTGCTTCCTGCAGTTAAAAATAATGGGAAAAACACGTAAATATTATCATCAGCCTCTGAAAAACACCGAATGTAGTTGGAAGTCTTAAAATATTTCTCTAATCCATTCACTGCCTTTGAGATAACTATTGCATACTGTTTCTTCTCAACTCCTCAGCAACTCACATGCACTCCCCCAACCTACCCTAAACTGATGACCTTGTTTCTTATTTTACTGAGGAAAGCTACCCATATCATGGATCTATGATGCTACATGGATCTGTATCCACATATTTTGCTATGAAAAACTGTCAGAGAAAATAGAAATGGCTCCCTTTTAATTCTGCATAACATAACATTCCCTTTTTCCCACTAGAATGTTTTTGGCAATTTTCCCCTCCTCTGCATCATTATTTGTTCATTCTCTTGGATTTTATCAGAGCTTAAAAACATTTTATCAGCTAAAATCCAACAAGATTGCTCTGATGTATCATGGTCATACTAAATACAATGGTAATTTCTTATTTCTCATTTTACTTAATTCATCAGCAGAATTTGGCACAGAGGATCAATCTCCTTTTCTCAAAACATTGGTTCAGTTGCTTCCAGTAACAACCACAATGTCCTAGTTTTTCATTCACCATACACTCTCATCCTAATCGGTCTTCTTAGCTGATTTTTCTTTCTGATCTCTACTTCTGGGATTGTTCTAGGACTTAATCTTTTTATCTGTTCTGCTTTTTCCTCTACTCTCACCCCTTCAGTGATTACACCTGGTCTCAGTCTCATGGCTTAATAAGCTTAATAAGCATTTCAAAATTTAAATAGCTCAAATTAACTACCTGATCTGCCTGCCCCAAAACAAAACAACAATAACATAACGCTTCTTTTTTTTCTCCTTGACCTACATAAGTAATTGACGTCTTCTAGCTGCTCAGGCTAAAAATCCTGAAGTCACCAGTGACAACCTGGTAACAACCCACATGCAAATCAATTAGCCCTTTCCACTGGTCAAACCATTCATCCAGAATCCAGGTAATTCTAATTCTTTACTCTTGGTACCTACTTCCATGCCAATTTCTTTTACATAGATTATTATAATCATCTTCCCAAAGTTCTCCCTGATTCCACCTTTGACCTGCTGTTACTTAATAGTAATTAGTCTATTACTTTTAATTATTAAAAGTTTTTAATTTGAAATAAAACTACAGAGACAGAAAATCACATTTAACTTAGGAAGTTATTATAAATTAAACACTCTTATAATCCACAGTTTTTACTAAGACTTATAATTTTGCCAGCCACCCCAAGATAAAAATTAATTATCTCTCTAACTTAGTGAGATGGCTGTGTAACAACAGAGCTATATTGTTCTTAAGGATGAGATAACAATTCAGGGGTATTGATATAATGATGGCCGATTGATCCAAGGATAACCCACAGAAAAATCACAGTTTAAATTAAAATTGATTATAGCTAGCCACAGAAAAAACAGTCAACCAGTTCAGTCATTTGGTAAATCAATCCATTTTGGTTGTCAGAACAGGAAGAGAAGAATAGTAGCCAAAGCATGACCATAACCTTCACACACAAGTAAGAGAACAGATGAAGAGAAATGTCTAAGCCTGAAGGAGAGAAAGAATCACAGGGACACAAGATGGGAGTCAGCAATCTGGCTTCTCAACAGAACTCTAAAAGCAGTGAAAAGTTCTGAAAATAAACAAACGATAGCAAAAACAATATCATTGAGTCAGAGGGAAAAAACGAATATATTAAGAAATGCCTACATGGACTCGTGTAGAAGAGTGTCAGAGAGGACAAGTGAAATTCAGAACCGTGGAACTTTATGAAAATACAGGTGCCTAGGATTCACTCCTTAAGTGTTAGTTTCAATGAATTGCGGTAATGATCCAACTCAGAATTTTTTTTTATATAAATTTATTTATTTATTTATGGCTGTGTTGGGTCTTCATCGCTACACGCGGGCTTTCTCTAGTTGCGGCGAGCGGGGGCTACTCTTTGTTGTGGTGCGATGGCTTCTCTTGTTGCAGAGCATGGGCTGTACATGCAGGCTTCAGTAGTTGTGGCTCGCAGGCTCTACAGCACAGGCTCAGTAGTTGCGGCGCATGGGCTTAGCTGCTCCGCGGCATGTGGGATTTCCCCAGACCAGGGCTCGAACCCATGTCCCCTGCATTGGCAGGTGGATTCTTAACCACTGCACTACCAGGGAAGTCCTCCAACTCTGTGCATTTTAAAATTTCATATGAAATTCAGATGCACAATTAGTACTGAGACTCATTCAGTTGAGAGCACAGATGTTAGGGTCAGAACTAATTTTGAGTCACTGAGTGTTATTCTCAATTTCCTTTTCTACAAAATGGAGTCATGAGAGGACTCTCAATGATGTTGTCAGACTTACAGGGAATGTGTGAAAAGAGCACAACAGACTGTGGGGCATAGTAGGAGAGCAATACGTATTGTCTTTATGTAACATAATTTTCTGTGAGGAAGTTCATCTTCTAAAGTATTTCTCAGTAGTAATTATATTTGCCATTTTCATTTCAAGAAAATTTCAAGCTACAGCCTAACTGTTGTGGTATTTTTATTAAATAAATTCACGACAAATTGCACAATTAAGGGGTTTTTTTACATTTAGTTTGGTATATTAGTTTTTTACAACTTTCATTTATTTTCAATAATATTTCCTAATGAGTATATTCTGAGTGAATGAAAATATGGTTAGATTTAACTCTGGCACTCTGGTTATCTGATATACCATTAAATCATTCTGCACTTGTATTTTATCATGAGAATGTTACCAATCTCATTGCAACCAGCACAATGCATGCAAATCTTTGAAAACATTTATCCTTTGATATAATCATCATTAAATGTATTATTCATTTATCATTAAGTGAACAGAATCATTTAGCAATTTTCTATGAACAGTTTAATGGTTAGTTTCTAATATAACACATTCTCATTATGCTTCATTTATTTTTCCAAGTTATTTCTACTAATGCTGAGTCTTTTAATTACTATGCTAAATAATGGAATTTTTTTTTTTTTTTTTTTGCAGTACGCGGGCCTCTCACTGTTGTGGCCTCTCCCGTTGCGGAGCACAGGCTCCAGATGCGCAGGCTCAGCGGCCATGGCTCACGGGCCCAGCCTCTCCACGGCATGTGGGATCTTCCCGGACCGGGGCACAAACCCGTGTCCCCTGAATCGGCAGGCAGACTCTCAACCACTGCACCACCAGGGAAGCCCTGGAACTTTTAAAATTAGTTGTAGGGTAAGTGTTAAAAGTTATGTAAGCGCATATCACCCCCTCACATATAAGTAAACAGCATATTCTCTATGTCTCTTTCTCATTAACTTCTCAATAAAGTAAAATGTACAGAAAAATCGTTCATGTAATAGTTGGACAGCTTACTGAATTTTCACAAATTACATATATCTATACAACAAACATTCAAATCAAGAAATACAACATTATTAGAATGACAGAAATCACTGTTTTGCTCCATTTCAAACACTGGCCTCCAAAATCTTCCATTATTTCAACTTTTTATAGCACAAATTTAGCTGCTTCTTGTACTTTATATAAAAGGTACATATAGGGTCTGCTTCTTTTCCTTACTATTATATTTGTGTGTTGCATTTATATAGTTGCATGTATTTCTCTATTTTTCATGTTCATTGCTAAAAAGCATTCCATTGTGTGACTGATTATTGATTCACATCAATAATCAATATTGTGGGCTTCCCTGGTGGCGCAGTGGTTGAGAGTCCGCCTGCCGATGCAGGGGACACGGGTTCGTGCCCCGGTTTGGGAAGATCCCACATGCCACGGAGCGGCTGGGCCCGTGAACCATGGCCGCTGAGCTTGCGCGTCCGGAGCTCCGCAACGGGAGAGGCCACAACAGTGAGTGGCCCGAATACCGCAAAATAATAATAATAATAATCAATATTGTTTTGAATAATTTAGTGCATATCTATTTTAATTCTATATATAACTTAATCTTCCAAATATAACAGCTTTTGAAAAATTGGTATCTATTTAAAGTCATCTACTTTTCTGATGTTCATTATTACTTCAAGTACTCCCATGTTCCTTCCCGGTATCATTTCATTGTTTCTAAAGTGCTACTTCAATGTTTCTTTTTACTGCAATCCTACGGACAACAAATCCACTCACTCTTGGTCTAAAATATGTTTCAATTATATCTCGGTTATAAATAAATAAATAAATAAAATGTCTTTGTTCCATGTTTAAATCTAGAGTATATTTTGCTGAGCATATAATTTAAACTTGTATTTTATTTCATCATTTTAAACATATAATTCCATTGATTTCTACTTTCCACCATTTCTGTTACTTAATTAGTCGTTAATCATAAATTTGTTTCGTTGGAAGCATTACTTCTTTTGCCAGACCAAGTTCTGATTCTCAGTCTCTTAGCCATGACTGTAATTTATGAATACTTGAAGGGAAGAAATTCAGCTACAAATACTCTTTCACTTCTTAATGGTTCAGAAGTGTTTTTTTCTCTATTTTCTAGTCCCTCTAGTGTTTCTTGATTTTACAGCTCTCATACTTTTAAAATTGGAATTTAGTAATTTATCCAGCTTTCCTAGTTGTTCTCATTGTGTACGTTTTCCTGTTGCGAACTCTTTCATTCTATGAGGATGAAGATTTTACATGTACTTATGTAGGAGAAATCTGTACGTGTATGAGTATATATGTGTTATCTTCCAACAAAGACAAAGTAAAATGAGCATCTATGATTTCTGCTACTTCACCTCTATTCATGCTCATTATGTTAATCTTATGAAAATTTTCTTCTGAGGAAACACTCATTCCCATAGGATCTCAGTAAAGTTTAACACAACAATTAGTTTCACTCTAGCAGAAGAACATATAACTTAGACCTAAGTGAAATAGTGTACCTGATTTTTAAGGAGTGTTTGGGAAAATATTAAAATTCTTAATTACTGGATTTAAAGTCTGAAGGGATAAGATTCCCGAAGCAGCAATATCATCTTTTTACCACATGATGCTGGAAAATGAACTCAGGACAGCATTAAGACAAGAAAGTGAGGGGAAGTAACAAAATCTTCAAAATACCATTTGAGCCCTAGATCTAAGTTACCCTATTCTTAAAATTTTCTTCTTATTAGACTCAATATACTCCATTTTATTTCAGATAATTTGAGTCAGATGTTCTATCACTTTCAACAGAAAATGACTTTACTTATTAATCAATGTAGTTATTAAGATTTTTTTTAATTTAAGGAACGATTATTTGCTTCTATTTTTATTTCTTATTTTTTTGACCATGCCATGTGGCTTGTGAGATCATAGTTCCCCGACCAGGGATTGAACCCAGGCTCTAGGCAGTTAAAGTGTGGAGTCCTAACAACTGGACCTCCAGAAAATTCCCATATTTGCTTCTATTTTTTTTTTTTTTTTTTTTTTTTAGTGGTACGCGGGCCTCTCACTGTTGTGGCCTCTCCCGTTGCGGAGCCCAGGCTCCGGACGCGCAGGCTCAGTGGCCATGGCTCACGGGCCCAGCGGCTCCGCGGCATGTGGGATCTTCCCGGACCGGGGCACGAACCCGTGTCCCCTGCATTGGCAGGCAGACTCTCAACCACTGCACCACCAAGTAAGCCCTGCTTCTATTTTTAAAGCTTTCTCCTTTGAACGTAAATACTCTCTTTAGATTGGATTTTCTAGATTTGCTATTTTTGCTAATATTGATTAATTAGAATTCTATAGAGGTTTTAAAAAAATTTCACCAGAGTTAAAAATAATACACAATTAAGTAAGAAAACATGATTCAGTTCATAACTATTTCTACTGTGATACAGGTAAGTATAAAAGTCAGCAAGTATTTCCTTGTAAAATTATATAACTTAATATAACTTATCATTTCATCATATATTCTTCAGGAAGCATTGTGCTTATTCTGAAATTAATATGTATTCACGTTTGACTGTCAAGAACCACGTGCTATGGATGTACTAACATTGTAATTAGCTTGGCATATCTTTCTGAAGACAAGTAATTCCCTTTAAAGATATTTTATTTATAACTACTTACACATTTATATTAATTATTTGCACATGCAAAAAATCTCAGTAATTAGGTTCTTTGTATTAATCAGAAAATAATTTGAAGATGCTGTAAAGAGTGAAAGGATAATCCCCAAATATTTTAAATGACATAATTATTTGACTACTAAAAGCACTGAAAATTTAAGGATATTGTCAATGCAAAGACTAAGGAACAATGTACATCTCTTTAAACTTTGACTATCCAAAAATCTCAACAATTTTAAGTTGATAAACAACATTAAGTAAGGTCCCTGAAGAATTACATTAAATATGTTGGAAAACCAAGATATTTTAGGGTATCTGAAAGTCATATTAAATTCGATTGGTCTAAATGCTTTATTTAGTAGAAAACGGCTTCAGAACAACTTTAATCTTGCTTTTTACAAAAAAGAAAGTGCTATCTGATGACTGTCTGCAACTTTGTTCCACCTCTGCTCCGTATTGGAAGACTACGATAAATGTCTTTAAATGAGTCAATCTAATCCAAGGCTATTCATCAGATTCACTGGGGTTCTTTTTAAATGTGTAAACATGGGTAATTTTTATGTATTTTTAAATTCAAAATAAGATTCTGAAGTGCATGATGGGTTGATACCAATGATTAAATTATTGATCACTGAGGTTAAGGTTCCAAACAGTAGGCTGTACCCTTCAGCTATTTAAAAAATAATAATAATAATAAATCGGGCTTTCAAAAACTAACCCTGGCAAAATGCATCTCCACTTTTACTCACATTTCTCCCCCACCCTCTGCCCTGACCTCCATGAGAGGAAGTGTCTGTTGTCTTGTGGTTAAGAGGCAGACAACAGTGCCAGAGGACCTAGATTGTACTGCTCAGTAACTATGAAGTCACCTATGAGTTACCAAAACCTTTCTGTGCCTCAGTTTCTGCCTCTGTAACCCAGGCTAATAGACAATACCTACATAATAGAGATGTTGTAATGAATCAGTAAATTAAAAAGTGATTAGAATAGCGCCTGCCACACAAGGACACAAGAAATCTTCACTACTGAGATGTCTTTGCTTCAGAATACAGATTTAATCCTCCGCCATCCACATTTTAATTTACTGAGACCATGACATTAAAATTTCTCAAAACATTTATTTGATGAACTTGCATGAGTTAATAGCTTCAGCCCTCCATTATACAATTTTCATTAGACCTTCATAATATAAATTCTTCTCTAATTAGTACAGAAAATAGGTTTAAGCAAGTCTTCTTTTACACTGTACCTATCCCAGACAGTAGTCCTCTTTCCCCAAAATTACTATTCAGGGAAGTAATTTAGTCAGAAATACATAACATAATAGCTTGTAGACACTGTTAATCCTCTCAGTAATTGGTATTGACTCTGCACCTATTAGGATCTCAAAAGGAAACAAAGGGCTACAGTTGGAGGTGGGGAGGGAGGAAGACAAGGGGCAAATAAAACACATGTAAAATGCCAACAACTGTGGGCTTCCTTGGTGGCGCAGTGGTTGAGAGTCCGCCTGCTGATGCAGGGGACGCGGGTTCGTGCCGCAGTCCGGAAGGATCCCACATGCCACGGAGGCCCGTGAGCCATGGCCGCTGAACCTGCATGTCCGGAGCCTGTGCTCCACAATGGGAGAGGCCACAACGGTGAGAGGCCCGCGTAACGCAAAAAAAAAAAAAAAAAAAAAAAAAAAAAGCCAACAACTAGGCCAAACACTGAAATAAGTCACTGGTGAAAATCAAAACCAAAACCAGATCCCCAGAGAAACAAAGCACATTAATCTAGGAAACTGCTGGATATCACACTGTGCCAAATGTATGTAAAGAATGTGTGAAAGGACAGCATCAACTCGTGGCTAGATGGTGACGGCTCTATGCTTATCTCTAGAGATGCCTGGAACTCTGGTGTTAACCCCTGGCCAGGAGGATGAAATGTACCAGCTAGTGACTTATAAAATGCTGCTTAGATCCAAATCATTCCCCAAAGTACTCTGAATAAGCTCATCTACATTACTTATTGAAAACGTATAGATCAATGACTTAAAACCTGGCTTAGCCAGTTACACAGTCTGGTTTTGACGATGTGGCCAGTCGGGCATAAAAGCTACTAGGTGAACTCAGACTTTGGTTCCCTGAGTAAAGTATCTCATATAGCTTGGTGGTTTCTCCAAAGATAAAGTGCATATTATCCTACTAAAGGAAATCCTTGTAAGTGCACCTAGAATTCTCTGGCCTGTATTTGTGCTTGCTTTCTTCTTCTGTACGCTATTCTTAACCTTCGTAAGTACATCCTTTGGAAAGTCACGAATTCTCTCAATATTCCAACCTATGTTCTTGCTGCAGTTAATTGAATGGGAAAATTGAAATGGACTTTGTCTCCATAATCTAAATGCTGGCTAAGGCATTTTTTAGAGAAAGTGAGTAAACAGGAGATGAAAAACCTCAGACGGTAGGCAATAATCCAGGCCATCGTGGTTTCAAGGTTTTCAAGCATTGTGACCAATGATGGAAGGAAAAGCATATCATGGAAATTGGATGACGATCCAGAGCCAGGAAAATAGCTGGATGAATTGCTAAAGAAGCAAAAGCCAGTCAAGTATTTGATAACTTGGCTGCTTTTGGTGCCTTAAAGAAAAAAAAGTAACTTAGAGCCTAAGGCTTCCAGGTCCACCAACTTATACCAACAATCCTATCAGTAAAGATTATAGGGATGGAAGTGAAACATCATCAAGCCACAATCAGAAAAACGATATATTCAATCAAAACTACTTAAAGTTAAGACAATTTGTGAATGATATGAGCTACTTCCTGAAGAGACACTATTGATATAGATTTTTGTGTTGGCGAGAAGAGTTTTTCCTCTCATTCAATACTGCTAAATGGAAAGGGATGTTTGCTCACTCAGCATCCTTAATCAACTGCAGAAATTTGAATAAATGCACAGACTGCCAATCTCTTGAGCTGGATAAATGTTACTTTTCTTAAATTTACCTTTCTATGCTTTTTTAAAATAATACTCTATCACAAAAACAAAGTGATCTTTTCCCTTCACAACTGTTCCCCTCCAAAATTTTACAAATTCATGTATTTTCTCCCTGGATAAACTATTTTTAACATGTAAACAGAAGGGCATATTCATACTGTCAGTTTAATGAGACAATCATTTATTAAGTTTAGCAAGTGGATTGAAATTTCTCAGTTAATTGGATGTCGTCTACACTTTTGATTTGGACTTGGAAGGTGAGAGAATTAGCGCCTGCTAAGACAAGTGTAATTACTTGTAGGAGCTGGATCCTCAACTGAAAATTAACTCATGGGTTCTATGGTCAATCTGTAACACTTCCCAGGCAAAATATTCGATTTTCTTGGAATCATCTATAATTAAAAGCAGCATCTTCTGGTTGTTCACACACAATGAAAATCTGTGAAATTCTTTTAATAATTATAATTGAGGTAGCTGTAAAGTCACCAGATTTGAGAGAAACTCTTTTAGAAAATATTAAATCAATTAACTGGAAGACTGCCTTTTGTATTTTACGATTCTAGGATTAACTGAATTAAAAGTAAATAGTGTGTTTTAAATTTGTAGCACATTTATGTTCTCTAGGTCTGACCTAAATTTCATATAGGTTAGTAATATTTGTAAATACACTTTTCAGACCGTCTAGGAAGAGAGAAGAAGACGTATCAAGTTATAAATGCACAGCTAAGAATCACCGTTACAGTGAACCTGTTACGGATGAACCATATTGAATCAGATGTGTAAAAATTATTTTGCATTGTTTAGCAGTAATAACAATATTACTTCATTTCTTATTTTCGCTATACAGGTACTATTATCATTTCCAATTTGTAAAAAATTTACACCTCTTGTTTGATCACCCTAACCATATCAGATATCTCTTGTCTTACTTACAGGTAATTGAATTTAATTTCTAAAAGAGTTATCAAAGAGCTTTAACAAATAGCACATAAGTAGAAAAATTAATTAGATGAGGGGTATGCCTAAGATATCCGATTTTTCTTTCGACAATAAAAATTAAGTCAACATGCACTGATGCATTTACATTTTAAATAAGTAATAATAAACCTGAGATGCTTTTTGGATAAAACATTTGTATTTATATAACACCTGTCTCACAATTTTAAATTTGTCTTCTTTTGACATCACAATATCATCATCCTCAGAATTCCTTCTATGAACATTACAGGTTCAAATACACAGGTTCAAAGAAACAGGTATCAGTAACTCACTAAAATTCCCACATTTGATCGATAGTTTTATATTTTGGACTTTTAGTATATTAAAGCTTGATTAAAACAAAATATTAAACTTGGGTTATACCACAAACTATACACAGAGAAAATTACTTTTTTCTTAGCGTATTTTATATGCTAAAATATTTCATGTTCATAGAAAGGCTTGCATGATCGATAGTAATGGCCTTATTTTAACTGAAATGCACACAACAAATGCAAATTAGAAAATTGTACAAGTTAACTGTGAAAT
Source organism: Leucopleurus acutus (assembly GCF_964270905.1). NCBI lineage: Eukaryota > Metazoa > Chordata > Mammalia > Artiodactyla > Delphinidae > Leucopleurus > Leucopleurus acutus. The sequence continues at coordinate 12,803,987 of NC_139143.1, forward strand.
ATCTAATATCATAAATATAGCGTTTCCTTCAAGGAAATATATAATTCCAGGGAATAAAGGAAAGAAAAAAAAAACCACGTATGCACGTTAAAAGGTAGTTCACTGGGGCCTAAGTGCATTTCCAACAACTGCAGTCTCTTTTGCTTTACTTTCCTAACAATTTTTTTGAAGGAGTTCGTGTAAATCCTTCTAGTAAACACAAAAGATAAAACACGAAGTTACACAATCTGCCTCTCACAGTGCCCCACTGTAATTACAAAGGAATATTTAATGAACACATCCAGACAGACAATGGAAATGGAAGAGCGAATGCCAGCAGCAAAATTTGAAAGACAGAAAGAAAATGGACTAGGTGTTGTTGTTGAAAAGGCTCTTTACTCCTCTCGTGGGTTAGGCTGAAGCAGCTCAGCCCCTGAAGGGACCAACTACCTCTGAAAGTAGAAGCTGAATATAGGTCTACAAACCAAAACAATATTTGAAAGTAATTTTAAATGTTCTTAGATTTTTAGGTTTCTTCCCCCTCAGCACAAACGAAAGCAAGTGCCCTTATTCTGCCGTGGCATTAGCCTTGATTTATCCTCTGGAGGGGTTGCACCAACCAGGGAGCCTGGGAGCCCTGATATCAGCAAAATGAGCGGGTTCATACTGAAAAAGGAATGTTAGTTAAGTGAAATGCTCTATCCTGAACCAAGAGCAACCCTTTCCATCTCTAATTGGCTCTGACAAACAGGACAACTAGACTTCAACCTCCCAAAGTAGGGCACTGGAGAATTCCTCCATGGGAGGAGTGAGTACCAGAAATGAATAGATCTTCTTAGGTAATGTTGCCCAAGTACATAGACCAGACACATCAGTGTAGATGGAAGCTCATTAGTTGGTATGTTTTAAACAGAACCAGAGAACAGTCATTCAGCTTTTTATTCCCCACAACTACATATGATTGGATAGCTAAGACATATCAGATATTTCAGGATAGTTAATCACCAGAAAACAAAAACCAAATGCACATTAGGAGGAAAAAAGCAATTCATAGAAACCAGAAGAAACAAGAGGGACAGGAGGGAGAAAATATAACACACCCACACATCTGTGAGTAATAGCCTCAGAGAGGGTTTTTATACATGGGCAAAAATAATCTTTAATAAGAAACAACAAATAAAGATACTTGGGAAATATAGACATACATACAAAAAAAGATAGATAAAGATCTCAGAAATGAAAGTTCCAAAGGCAAAAATGAAGTTAAGGATTATTCCCAGATGCTATTACAGGCAAAAAGATTGAACAAAGGAGAATCTAGATATGAAATAAGGAAATAATTTCAGGAAATTTCAATATCTGAACTTTTATTGTGCCAGATAGTGATAAAAGACAAAATGGAGAAGTAGGTTATTAAATATTTCCTCCAGAACAGTTCATAGAACTGATAAACTTGAAACACCAAATTGAGAGCCCTACACAGTGCCTAGAACAACAGATGAAAAGAAATTCTCACCAAGGCACATTACTGTCAAAATTCAGAACACTGGGAAAGAGAGCCACAACCATAGCATGTGGAAAGGAAGAAAAAAGTCTCATAAGCAAATGTTCAGAAACCCAAATGGCATGTGACTTTACCTGTAAGTCAGTGAAGTAATGCCATCAATGTTTGAAGAAAAGAAAAATATATAATTTTAATTTCTATACTCAAATTGAAAATCAAGTATGAATATAAATGACATTAAAGCTACTCAAGATCTTATTTTACTTCTTATAATCCATTTTAAGGAGGCTATTGGAGTATGTGCTCTATCAAAAGAAAATTAATCTAGAAAGAGGAAGAAATACAGTTCAGGTAAAACGGCATCCTTCATAGGACAGCTGGCGTTTAACTTTGTACCAGGTATAATTTATGGACTGGGATATGGCACCAGGGAGCCTCTTGAAGGGCAGGCAATCTGCACCTTCATCCAGGTACAGGAATCATGGGGAATAATTTGACTATACATTAAGATTTAAGCATGTTTTTACTGTATTTTTAGTTATATTTCAGTAAAAAGTAAATAAATACAAAACCAGAAAATGAAGAAAGTATAAAAATGACTCTAATTAAGATTTAGTATCCAAAAGCGTCTCACTAACATGTCGGTGTCTCAGCAGGGTGGATGGGATCTTTGGGCTCGGATGACCTTCCCTTTCTCCCTTTGTGGTCTCCTAACCTCTAATTCTTCTCTTTCTCCGTGTGATCTCTCCCTCCACCTGTGTATTCAGACAACTGGCTACCAAAAATGTGAAATGGAAGCAGCGAGGCCTGGACTTAAGGTCACACGATGACAGTTGTGCTGCATATTTTTGATAAATCACATCACAGGGCCAGCCCAGATTCAAGCGGAGGGGAAGTAGACTCCAACTCTTAATGGGAGAAATGATATGGAAATAAACTTAAAATCAACCAGCTAATTGATTGTATTTTCATATGTTTAATGACTATTTGGTACTCTTTCCGTGAAGAGATTCTACATGCCCAACTTTACTTTTCCTATAACCATTTTTTAGATTCCATTTGTTGAATCATGTAGCCTTTCCTACTGACCTAATATGACAGTTCAGTCATATTTTAAATGTTCACCTACACACATTTAATTAGTACAATACATTTTTTTTTCATTTAAAGGTACAAAGAGAAATTCAAATTTAAAATAAAAGACTTACTTCTTCCTCTTGAAAATAAGGGAAGAGATTTTCCTACCCTTTTTGTCTCAGAGCATTTACCATTTCTGAGGTAAATTCTTTTCCAAAGTAGCTTTGTATTTTAAAAACTTCTTTTTTTAAAAAATCTCTTTGAGATGTATAGAAATCCTAAGACTAGATAGGGCTTTCGTTTGCTTTTTGGCCTAGGACTCTCTTTCTCAAGGACCTGAGAGCCATCTCTTTGAAATGTAAACACCAAGGGAGCTAGCAGCCTCTCTCCCAGTTTTTGTGGGAGGCTAGCAACCTAAATTTGTGGGTGTTTTTCTACAAGTTGCAAAATGACCTCCTGTCATAAAGATGGAAGTTTGTTTCTACTTGGATAAAGCCAGTCAGCTAAAACAGATGTTCACCCCAATTACCAGGTAAATTTAGGATGAACTGTGTGTGACAAATGATGTTGTCAGGTCCTCTTACTGGAGAACGAGTTATTGTTTATCTTGAGAACACTAACATAATAGGTTATATGTGCTTACCTATATAAAATAAATAAAAAAATTTAAGACACACAAAACAGGAACATTAAGTGGCAAAATAAAATGAGAGAAAAATAGATAGGGAGAAATAGCCAGTAGAAACAGGCCCAAGGATGACAGAGATGTTGGAATTCCTAGGCAAGGACATTAAATCATCTACTATACATATGTTTAAGAATTTAGAGTAAAATACATACATAACAAGCGAACTTACAGAGAATTTTACAAGGGAAATGGAAGCAACAATAAAGAGAAGAAAATTTTAGAACAGGAATTTTAATATCCAAAATAAATCACTTAATGGATGGGTTTAACGATATTGCAGGAAGAAGAAAAGATCAGTAATAGAATGCAGAGCAACAGATTCTGAAGTACAAAAAGAAAAATCACTAAAAAAATTAGAAAAAAAGGTGATCTGAGCATTGTAGACCTATGGTGTATTATTTAATGGTCTAATATACATGGAATCCCAGAACTAAACAAGAGAATGACTGGATTGCACATATAGAAAGTTATAATGGCTGATAATTTTTCAACTTAATACAAAAACTAAAAATTCATAGATCTACGAAAATGTCTATAAACCCACAGCTGGCATTTCACAATCAAATGTAAAAAACTAAGAACATTTCAGATAAAATATAAAATTCCTGATGCAATTTTGTGTTTTAACGAGAGCAGAGATAAGTACCAAGCAACTTCACTTCCTCTAGAGAAATACTCATATTTAAACAAAAACCAAATGTCGTTGGAAAAACAGATTGCCCGTATTTTGACATTTTATATTTTAAATATTTTACATGATCATTATCATTCCATAAAACTGTTAAAGCAGGCAGGTAGCTAGATATGAGCAGAGAAAGGAGGTCACGGGCCAGATGGCAGGAAACCACACAACTTGTAAACTGCACGGAGGGTGGAGTTCGTTGGGCAGACAAAGAAAAGCAGGAACCTCCAGAGTCAAAGGAAACCACACATTCGGGGACCTTAAGTGTCCTGGAGGCAGACAAAGAAAGGTGGGAAAAGGCGGAATCTCCGGTGTCCAAATGTAACCTGTTGCTCATTATGCCCTCATTACAATAAAATTAGCCTCGCAGATGAGTTCCCATCAGGCACCAATGCTATGACGCTTCTGATCAAGACTAAAGAAGGGCAAAACTCCTCCTCCCCTCGGCAAGGTGGAGCTGAGATAAAAATCAGGAAATATGATCCCCAAACCCCTTCCGCTCCTTCACTTCTAAACCCCACATAACCCGCTTGCCAGAGAAACTCAGGGCAGTTACTCACCTGAGACTACCACTTAAATAAATTTTCACTCTGCCTTCTTGTGACCTCCCTGTCTCCTCTCTGAATTCTTTCTGCCACAAGACAGAAGCCTACCCTCCGGGAACACCTTTGGCGACGCAACAGCCAGGAGAATTCGGTAAGCCTCAGCCTCTGGCCTCCCGGGCGCTTGAGAGGCCCTGCCTGACTTCCCGCTACCCTCCTTCTCTTATGCCTCCGTGGTCCTATCTCACTCTTACTTTCGTGCCTTACTCAGCTGGAAATGGGAAAAAAGAGACCTGCCAGGCATTTTCCGACCTGGCAGCCAGGTCTTCCACTTCTCACTGATACAGACATGCTGGGCACATCAGGGAAAGTTTCCAGCCATTCTCACGGGCACCTGGGGACCCAAACCATAGGAGCCTTGCCCTCTGGGTTTGCCCTAGCCACCATTTAATGAACCGTCACCAGGTCCAACTGTGCGGAAATAGAAAATGCAGACTTACATAGAGAGAGGTCAGCCATGGTTGCGGCCACTGCGGTCCCATCAGGAGCTGCCTCGTGGCGCCCTAGGTGGTATGTGCACTGCACCCCCGGCGTCTTGGGGAGGGAGAGGGTCCCGCACAGGGCGGTTGGGACCCATGGTGGTGGGACCACATCTGGGCCGCCATTCTTCATCACCCAGCGTTCAGCCCGTCACTTCCGCAGTCTACCAGGAGTCCCCACCCCCAACCGCCTCGCCCTGTTAGGGTGGGGCGTGCACATGGCCACGCCCCAGGGACACACGCTGGGGCGCCAAACTGCGTTGGCAGTGTTTGCCTCCCCACCAGGGGTCACGAAATTGGGAGTGTCCTTGCAAGGTCACTGGGCCCTCCGTCCCCCTTAAGTGCAGACCCTGCGCATCGACCTCGGACCCCACCACCCGCCGCATGGAGCCCGTGTGGGAAGGGGCTGGGGGGGGCAGCACCGAGACGGGGGGGGGGGGTGCACCAGGTACAAAAGGAAAGGAGAAAGAGGCTTTTTCATAAACCACCTCCCTTAATGGCCAGTGTCCATATTCAGAAACTTACCACTCTTTCAGACAAAGAAGCTGGGACCTAAATAGGTCCTGGAATATGGGGATGTCTGTTCCACGGGAACATACCCAGGAACACAGGGATTAATCATTGGCCATAGAATCTACAGAGAAGCCTTCAGGAAAGTGACTCCTCCTGGGGACTTTGGATGTCAGGATAGGCCACAGGCCCCTACCTGAGGCCAGCAGGACCGTCACATGGAGGAGTAGCTAACCTCCATAGTAGCTAAGGTGGAGGGGACTAGGTGGATGGGGATGCCTGGAACCAGTCCTGTCTTAGGGACCCCCCATGGGACCTCCACTAGCGCTCCTCTCTGCTACAGGAGCTTCCTCTTTCTGAAGAAACAATGGGAAACACCTCCTCCATCCCCAAGGACTCACCCCTCGGGTGCATTCTGAGTCATTGAGACAAGTTTTCTCTAGATTCTTTAAAACAAACAAAGTTCCTTTTCTTTTGTGACACAGCCTGGCCCCAGTAAAAACTTGAGTATGAAGAGGCCCTGGTCAGAAGATGGAAGCCTCAACTATAATAGCTGTAAGGCCAACTGGCCCGAGGCTGGGGAACACAATCAGATTCACAGGTTGCATCAGACTGAAATTCTCCTGACCACCCAGTTCCAGAAACTGCCCTGGAGACATTCGGGACCACCCAGTTCTAGGAACTGACCTGGGGACTTTGAACCCAGCCCAGCCTTCCCGCCTTTCGAGGGGCGGGACTAACGGTTCCCCAGGATACCCGAAAAGACCACCAAATAAGGAATACCCTGCGCCCTCCCAGATTCACCACACCCCTTTCCCTTCTTCCCCTATAAAATCTTGCCCACCCCTCGCCCGCGGGCCCCTTTCTCTCGGACCAGTGAACCTCACCCGGGAGCGCTCCCTAATAAAGCTCACTTGAAGCTTTCCTCTGTTTCGCGGTGTCGTTTGTTAAGATCCGACCTTACAATAGCATCCTACAGTTAGACATCTTTTGCAAAAGGTAGGGAAAATGAACCAAAGTTCCTTATGTCCAGGCTTTTATGGCCCTAAGAGAGAACCCGGAACTATGCAAGTCCTATGTTAGGGAACCTTGCCAGCTGGGGCCCATTCAGGCTACGCAAAAGCCCTCTCTAGAGGCATCACTGGAGGAGCATAAGCCTCAGACAGAAGACCCAATTCCCTGCAGTCTTTCACCATCTTCAGCCCCTCCCCCACCCTATAAGCCTCTTTACTTTTTTTTTTTTTTTTTTTTTTTTTTTTTGCGGTACGCGGGCCTCTCACTGTTGCAGCCTCTCCCATTGAGGAGCACAGGCTCCAGGCTCCGGACGCGCAGGCTCAGCGGCCATGGCTCACGGGCCCAGCCGCTCCGCGGCATGTGGGATCTTCCCGGACCAGGGCACGAACCCGTGTCCCCTGCATCGGCAGGCGGACCCTCAACCACCGCACCACCAGGGAAGCCCCCTCTTTACCCTTTTGTACCAGAAGTTCAGCCAGAGCTTCTTTTCCTCCTTCAGGAAGTAGTAGGAGGGCCTCAGGGAATAACCAGAGTCCACACCCCTTTTCTTTGTCCAGCCTCAACTTGTGCCGCTTAGGTAGATTCTCAGAGTTCCCTAGCTGGTTCACTGGAGAATTCCAAGGATGGATTCTCTCCTTTGACCTTACCTGGAAGAAGCTAAATGTCCTTTCCCACTGTTACACCACTGAGGAAAAGACCCGTATTTTGGCACAGGCTCAAACATATGCTGATCGATTTACATGTCACCCAACCTCACCAAAACCCTGTGGGCATGACTGCAATGCCTCTACTGGATCCCAACTGGAACTATCATCCAGGTCAGCCTGGTATCACTAGAAGGGATCACATGATCCTCTGCCTCATTGAAGGGGTGAAATGATGCATAATTAACCTATTAACTATGACAAGGTTAAAAAGATCACCAGGGCTTCCCTGGTGGCGCAGTGGTTGGGAGTCTGCCTGCCGATGCAGGGGACACGGGTTTGTGCCCCGGTCCGGGAGGAGCGGCTGGGCCCGTGAGCCATGGCCGCTGAGCCTGCGCGTCCGGGACCTGTGCTCCGCAACGGGAGAGGCCGCAGCGGTGAGGGGCCTGCGTACCGCAAAAAAAAAAAAAGATCACCAAAGGCCAAGATAAAAATTCAGGCCTGATGGACAGATGCCCTCAGAAAATATACGGAATGTAGACCCAAACACTTTCCAGGGAAACATTGTATTTGCAACCCACTTCATTAGCCGGTCGGCCCTGACATTCTCTGAAGCTTCAAAAGCTTGCCATGGAGACCAAAACCCCTCTCAACCTTCTTAATGACAAGGCCTTCAGTGTCTTTAACAATAGAGACCAGGCTGAGGAGGAAAAGAAGGAACAGCGTGACTTAAGGCTTTTGGCAGCCGTCCTGACAAGACCTAACCCACTTCCTGGTCAACCCAAAAGTACTACCAGAAGACCTCTGCCAAGAAAGGGAGCCTGTTTTAGCTGTGGGACCCCTAAACACTGGAACAAGGAAAGCCCAGGAAAGAGGTCCCAGTCCACACCCAAAACGCCATGCTCACTCTGCAAGAAGATGGGCCACTGGAGGAGGGAATGTCTCCAGCTGTGAACGGAACCAGGAAGTTCCCTCACGCCAGTGATGGCAGTGGTTGATTGATGGGACCCAAGACCTCCCAAGGTTCCCCAAAAGACAGTCGTCATCACACAGGAGGAACGACAGGTGACTGTTGGCAGGTAAGCTTGTCCAGTTTTTAGTCACTTACTCTGTCCTAACTTCTCATCTTGGGCCCCTTGCCCCCAAAACCTGCTCTATTGTTGGGGCAGAAGGAAGACCAAAGCTAAAACATTTCACCACTCCTCTAATTTGTACTGGGGAAAGACCCTTATAACTCACAAGTTTCTTGTCATGCCTGAATTCCCCAGGCCATTACTGGGAAGGGATTTTCTCTCAGCCTTGGAGGCGACCCTTACTCTCCCTGAAAACCAAAACCAAGGAATATTTTTGCCTGGACTACGTATTATATAGGACAGCTTACCATCGCCTAAATAAATCTTCACTTTACTTTCCTGACTGTCTTGGAATTCTTTCTGCGAGGAGACGAGAACCTACCCTCTGGGAACCAAACTATTAATGAAATTATGTCTTGAGCTTCTTCCCATAAATTACTCTGAAGAAAACTGAGCATAAATGAAATATTTCTGAATATTTAACATTCAAAAATAAATTTGAAACTTTTGATGAGTAACTCTATTAACAAAATAAATGTACCTTAATTTATGCTGCCCAAAATTGAGGCTATAGAATTTTTGGCTAAATATGGCAAGACATCATCTTTATGAAGATTTTCGTTAAAAACTACTGGTGAAAGTTATCACCAGGGCAGTTATCTAAAAAAATATTTCTAGGTCAGTTCAGAGCTAAACTTAGAGGAGCAGAACACATAATTGATAAGAGGAAATATTGATGCAAAAACACATTCCTAAAGTGCACTTTATGCGTCACTTATCCTAAGAGAAATCTTCTGATAACACAGTTCAAGGTAGACCTCTATTAGAGATGGAAAATGTTATTTTAAAAATATTAGAGTTTGTACATGAAAGATGTTTTTAAACCTTAGGTAAGTCAGTGTTTCCAAATGATGAAGTTGCAAACATTTTTGTACATAAAATATTTTAAAAGTGTGTCAAATGAGTTTAAAATATAGTACATGGAATCTAAAAAATACAGCAGACTAGTGAATATAACAAGAATGAAGCAGACTCACAGATACAGAGAACAAACTAGTGGTTACCAGTAGGGAGGGGGGAGGGGCGATGGAGGGGTGGGAGTGTGGGAGGTACAAACTATTGGGTATAAGATAGGCTCAGGGATGTACTGTAACACGGGGAATATAGCCAATATTTTGTAATAACTGTAAATAAAAAATAACCTTTAAAAATTGCAGAAAAATTTAAAAAATAAACTTCACATAAATAAATAATAAAAATAAAGAAAAGGGGGCAAAAATAGTAAAGTAGATAATTTGGCCTTTTCTGAACACGGGGCTTTGTATGTGAATCAGCAGTCTGAGATTGTCGGCAGCTCTAAGCATAGCAAAGAAAGATATGCTCCAAAATATATTTTTTGCTAAAATTAGGGTTTACTTTTGTTTATAAAAATGTGATGAGGGGAAGCCTACCTTCCTCCATTTTGTACCCATGGCATCTTGAACCAATGGCATTCATGATCATATGACAGATGAACAGAAGGTATGGATGGCTTCTATATTCTCTTCATACCACAGCTAGAAATGAGGTACCTCATCTCAGCCCATACTTGGATTGTTTTGACCCAGACAGAGAGCTCTAAGCTGCAAGGGAAACTGGAAAAATAGATTCCTGTGTGCTCAGGAGGAAGAGAGTAAAATTTTCTTTACAAGAATCATTTTTCTCTTTACCAGTAATAAGATTATGGTTCTACATTTAATAACTAAAAAGAGAACATACTCTAGTTATCAGTGGAGAACATGTAACTAAAATTATTAAGCCTAAGTTATAAAAATAATGAGGGTGGAAACATTTCACATTCTTAAATATTTTAGGCCAATATTTGATACATAAAATTTGAGAATATATATGGAGTGAGTTGAAAGAAATGCAACTTTTAATATTGGAAAGGAAAGAAAAGTCAGGGAAGATACTTTTGGATAGAGTACTGTGAGTTAGTATAATTAAAATCAAGGATTCTAATACTTTATACCCACACCATTCATTATGATAAAAGTCACTGAATAATATTACCAGCAATATGGAAATATATGGTGTATTGGTTCTCTGCCCATGTGGAAGACATTGAGATCGATTACCCACACTGATCCAGGAATTACTTCCAGTTTTCTTCCACAATGCACAGAAGTGTGCACTTGTGATGACACCACGTCTCCAGCAGACACATGACACCTTGATGTTCTTTGTTCAGTTGTATTAATTGCAAAAAAGACTAATGAAAAACAAGTTTATTCTTACTCTGCCATTAATATTACTCTCTGTGTTCTTTCTAAACCTAAGGGTTTTCATCTGCAATTGTTTTGCAGAGATTTTACAAATGAGTGTGTGCCACTAAGGAAATTAAAAGGAGACCCAAATAAATGGGAAACATAATATGTTCCTGGAAAGAAATGCAATATTTGAAAGAAAAAAATTTCCACCCAATTAAGTTATAAATTAAACACAATTTCAACTGACATACTATTTTTTTAACATCTTTATTGGAGTATAATTGCTTTACAATGTTGTGTTAGTTTCTGCTGTATAACAAAGTGAATCAGCTATATGTATACATATATCCTCATATCCCCTCCCTCTAGCGTCTCCCTCCCACCCTCCCTATCCCACCCCTCTAGGTGGACACAAAGCATGGAGCTGATCTCCCTCCCTGTGCTATGCAGCTGCTTTCCACCAGCTATCTATTTCACATTTGGTAGTGTATATATGTCCATGCCACTCTCTCACTTCATCCCAGCTTACCCTTTCCCCTCCCCATGTCCTTTTTAATTGCTAAAACTTCTTAAATCATTTGGAAAGATAGAGGAGTAAGAATAGCCTAGAAAAAATTGTTAAAGTAGACTTCCTAACAAATATTTAAAGCTATTAAGTAAGCACGGTGCTATATATAGTGTGTATCTGACAGAGAAACTGATGGACAAATAAAACATAAAAATTTAATGAAATAAACTCTATTATGAAAGAAAATTTATTATGTAGAAAGGTGATATTTCAAAAGAAGGAATAGATGAATCATTCAATTGTTGTAATGTAACAAGTGGCTAATTGATTGAAAAAATGATAACCTCGTTACTACTTAAGTGGATGGATGAATCATTCAATAAACGATATTGAAACAAGTGATTCATTGTTTGGAAAAAATATAAAGATAACCTTATTTTTAATTAATCTCATTATCAGCTTTGCTAACTGCTATAATAAACATACAATAAAAGTATAATGACCTATGTAATAGCCCATACGATATTTCCTCATCAGAGAGCAGCTTTCTTCCTGGCTCTACTCCAACCTCTACTACACACAAGGACTTTGAAGTGTTCTATACCAGCAAATAAACAGAGAAGAGAGAGAGAAAGCAAAACCCCCAATACTGTGGCTTGCAAAAATGATGCAGTATTTTGACTTGTATGCCACTGAAAAGGAGTAGTCACGTAATTCAACATAGATGCAAAACGTGGCTATAGGTCAAAATTCCTGGTGGGAAATAGAGGGTAAGAGACACAGACTGTGGAGGGATAGTTTGCTTTATGGATCTCATCCATTGTGCACCAAAAGAAATCGCACAAAGTACCTATTTAAATACGAAGTTAAATCACTAGAATAAAATTTTAATTATATTTATATACTTTAAGATTTAAAATAGCCTTTTAAAAAAATTTCAAAAGTAAGCCCCAAAGGAAAAACTTATGAATTTGAGTAAGTAAACACTTTTAAAGGTATGCATATGAAACAAACCAACACTCCATGAATGGAATCGAAAGCAGATTAAAACGGAATAAAAATTTTTCCATACCTGAGAAAAGGATATATACAAAAATTCATATAAATCAATAAGAGAAGTCAATGTAAATACTATTGACAGACAATATGCAAAAGAAGAGACTTCAATGATAAATATGTACACAGAGTAGAATATCGCCTTTTCAGGATTGTTCCAATTTTCTTTTTCTTTTTTGTCTTTTCTTTTTTTTAAATTCCTTACTGAGTAGCACAGCAGAACAAGTTGGTGACACACAGAAAGCTGGATCACAACACAAAGGGTTTTGTAATATGAATTATTTTTATCATGTGTTATAATTAAAAAGTTCATTTGTTACATTGTTTGGAAAAAAAGTGCATTGATAGTGCCTTACATTGTTAAATTCATTCATCCCTATCTCAAAATCTTTAAAAATTAACACATAAATTGATCTATTTTTCTCATTTAAATCCAAATACTATATGGTATAATATTATATTTTTTCAGATTTCATATATATCCAGATTACAAATCAAGTTAATTTTTTGATTGACTAGCCTAATTGATTTTATTAGAAAATTTCAGATTAGCTTGACTATGTATACATAATTTTGATTTGATATGTCTGTGTATATTGCACATTTTACTGACTGGACTTATGAAAAAAAATATACCTATATATGTATATAAATATACACACATACATATATATATATATATACATATATATGCAAATTTGAGTTTAGTTGACTATTCAAAGCATTTTAAATTTATTTATTTTTGGCTGCATTAGGTCTTCATTGCTGCACGCGGGCTTTCTCTCGTTGCAGCGAGTGGGGGCTACTCTTCAATGTGGTGCGTGGGCTTCTCATTGCGGTGGCTTCTCGTGGCAGAGCACAGGCTCTAGGCTCGTGGGCTTCAGTAGTTGTGGTACGTGGGCTCAGTAGTTGTGGCTCACAGGTTCTAGACCACAGGTTCAGGCTCAGTAGTTGTGGTGCACGGACTTAGTTGCTCCGGGGCATGTGGGATCTTCCAAGATCAGAGCTCAAACCCGTGTCCCCTGCATTGGCAGGCAGATTCTTAACCACTGCGCCACCAGGGAAGTCCCTCAAAGCATTTTAAATAACAGATACCTCAAATTCAAGCCCGTCACACTTCAATAATTATCTTGATATCTGGTTGGTATTTTGTTTTGAAATTTAGTTAAATTTATTTCCATATCTGCTCATTGCCTTAACAGTGAAATACTCTTTATCATTTCCGGATAAAATTAACACTCAGTGAGAAATGTAAAGCCCAACAGTTTAAATGTCAGTTAGAATTATGCTAATGCAAATTGAATTTTAAAAATATTTTAAAATAACCATACTGTGATGAGAAAGGGCATTTGAAATTATGTGGCATGTAGTTATTTTTAAGTGAAGCTTAAAAGTGTAAATGGGGGGCTTCCCTGGTGGCGCAGTAGTTGAGAGTCCGCCTGCCGATGTAGGGGACACGGGTTCGTGCCCCCGTCCGGGAGGATCCCACATGCCGCGGAGCGGCTGGGCCCGTGAGCCATGGCCGCTGGGCCTGTGCGTCTGGAGCCTGTGCTCCACAACGGGAGAGGCCACAACAGTGAGAGGCCCGCGTACCGCAAAAAAAAAAGAAGAAAGTGTAAATGGGATCCAGCTATGAATGGCGTAAGGTATAGAACTGGTCTAAAAGTTTCTTAAATATTTTCCTAATCTTTTGGAATTAATTTTTCTAAATATCATTTATATTGTTAATATCTACACCGTAAACACAAAGCATCTTATTTCTTAAATTTCCAATTATTATCTTTTTAAAAAATTGAGCATATAAGGAAATCTAGCAGGAAATTAGGGAGTGGCAAGTGCCTGCCATCTACACATAAACAAGTCTAAATTCCATTTCTAAACCCAGCTCTCTCATCTGGTTTCCTCAACCTTATCTCAGCGTATACCAATGGCCACATTATTACTTTTTTTTTTTTTTTCAAAACAGTTCCCTTAAAAAAAAAAAAAAAGTTCCCTTAACAATTCTGCATTTCTGCCATTTGCCACTTCAAGTTGAAAATCCTATTAGATTTTGCATTGCTGCTTCTCTCTACTTCACTCCAATATCTTAGTTTCATTATCCTATGATCAGTTTCATTCCCCATCTCAGTCCAGAGTCTCCTCATCCTCTGAAGGATTATTGCTACAACTGTCCGCTTGTGTGTATACCATCTAGTCTTTATACTCTTTAAATCATTTAATCAACATACTCCCTGTAAACCGAAATTCTCAACACCTAGATTCCGATGTTGCTTTTCTTAGACCTTAAATTCACACTAGTCCAATAGTGCAACTATCACCAACATAGTGTCAGAAAACAGACAAATATGCTAATATCTTCAATGTGTATGCCTGTCGAAAAACTGCTCTGCTCAAATTGTTTACTCCCCTGAAATAAAAAGGTAAAGATTAAAGAGGTAAAAAGAAAAAAAAAAAAAAAGGGAAAAAGCAGGAACCCTGACCATTCAAAGTTTATTTCAGTTAAATACAATTAATTTTTACAAAGAGCTACTTTCAAGTCGATGTTAGAATTCCAAGAAAATAGAGAAAAATCAATCCAAACGCCTTTAATGAAAAGATGAAGAGCCAGAGACCAGGAGCAGTTATTCAGTTTTTCCTAATCGAGCTGGTAGTTAATAGAATAGCTAGAATCCTAGACCCTTGGTTCCAGTTAGAGCCCTTAATTTGAAGAAAACTAACAAAACAGAAAGAAACCATCCAAGGCATATTCCCTCTTTCTGTCTCTATCACGTAACTAATAAGGAATTTCAGCTGGGTCACTAGAAAAAGCAGGGCAGATGACAGTCTCCAGAACCCCTATGTGAAAGATTGATCATTTTATTCAGAGAGAGACAAAAATAAAGAGCCAGTTAGGTTAATGAACAAGTAAGATTGTCAGTTTTAGACTATTGTTACATGCCCAGTTTGCAGTAGAAACTGTTAGTAGGGCTGTCAGTGGGGTCTACTAGAAGGGACTGGTTCATAGCATCCTTCAACTGTGAATTTAAGCCAAATGGAGCAAAGTCAAAGGAAGGCATTTACTTCTTGGGGCTCCATCTCTCGCACAAAAGGATAAAGGGGACTTGGATTAAACAGTGATCTAAGTTAGTATGTCTAGGCAGCATATTAAAACTTTATACCTTATATCCAAGTATGGTATGTACATTTTATGCAAACTTATAGTCAAAAACCAAAGACTGAGAGGAATTTGTGAACTAAGAACATGTTTGAAGTTTCAGGGAGAAATAGTTAAGGTTTTTTCTGAATACCAATGAGAAAATCTGAAATTAAAATAAAATAGAAAAATTGTTAACTTTATATTTTCAAACATTTATATTTTAAAATATTATTACTACATAAGTTATAATTATTTATATTTAACCTTTATGAAAATTTATGGTTTTTCTCAATCAGAGAAAGTGATTGATAAAACCATGTACCTTTTTCTTGCTTTTTATGCTTTAGGCTGGATTAGCTAGTTGATGTATACATTTTTAGACAATCTTTTTTCATCTGAAGTAGATAGGGAATGTTTTTGATGAATTTCCCCTAAATCACAGTTGCTCACTCTTAGTCATGAACTTCATGATTCTCATCTAAACATCAAGTTCAAAGCGAAGATTACAAATTTAATTATCCTTTTGTCAACAGTGAATACTACTTTAAAGACTATGCAAAATTAAATTCTGAAACAAAATGCAAATAAATAATCCAACAGTAAACTCTTTTGATATTAAATTTTCATCTGAAGTAGGAAGACCATTTGTTTTCATGTGAAAATATGATGGAAAATATAGAGAAGAGAGTAACTTAATTGGTTGATTGATTGGTTAATTTTGGCAACAACTTATTAACTCACGTTTGCATTATTTTTTAACCTTTAATGACTTCAAATAGAAATAAATGTATAGTTGTTGTGATAAATAATCATAGTTAGGTCTGAATTACAGAAAGGTCACTTAGACTCTAAACTACTGCTCAGATACCTAATTTGCTTTCCAATTTGTATAAGACTGATCAAATGGAATTTCTGTCCACAAAGCATAGGAGTATAATCATCAAAAATAAGAAATATGGCAAATTCTTTACCCTCTCCCATCCTTTTCTATTAAAGATATGGTATTTATCTGAAGCCACATTGATGGAAGAAATACGTGCTGGAATTTATTTTCATTATAACAAGACTTGTCTGAACAATTATTTCCCTGAAAATTACTAGTTCAGCAAAGCATGAAAGAGCAGTACCAATCTTTAGCCACTGTCTTTGGGAGATCAAAAACCTCTACCCACATGACTTGCTATATAAAGACCTTACAGTCCCGGCACTAGTCCCCTTGACAAGTAATTTAGAGAAAAATACCTCAAAATTTTGTTATTTTCCTAAACCAAGTGGAGAGATGGACAAATATTTGTTTTATATATACTGTGACTGATTGAATTTTTTCTTTGTAATTTTTTGTTTCTTACATGTCTTTATCATATACATGTCACCCCTAAATAGAACATCTTAACTCTCATTGTATTTTGGGCTGGATTCATTTTCTTTTTTTTTCTCTCTTCCTATACATAAAGGTAGGGTATTCCATGCACCATTGCATAATGGTTGCTTAGTATTTAACTAATGCTAATCAGTATCTTCATAAATAATTTGTCTTATAAGGCAGAATATTAATATATAACAATTTAACACAAACATACATTTGGGACTGAGAAACAGGCGGGTGAAAAGTGCATCCTTGGGTCACTCTTTTCTTTTTTTATATTTATTTATCATTTTACATCTGTTACAGTATATAGGGGAATAGGGGCTAAGAAAAATAAGATATTTTTTCTTCTGTTTTAATTCTTTTTTAGCATTAAAAAGATTCCTTTGACTTTAATAAGAAAAGTCAAGTTTTTAATTAAAGATGGTTTAAGTCATGATTCAGTAAGGAGAGCAAAAGCTCCATCATTTATTTTTACAAACAGAAATTAATACAAAGAACTCATTACCAGTTGTGAGTCAGCAACTGCAAAGCCAAGTCAGGATTCTGCGGTAACACATGGATAGTTATTCTAGAAATCATTCAGCAAACACAGGGAAGAATTTGGATCTTTAGGACCTAGAAATTTGGAGGAGAGTTTTTTGTGGAGGTGAAACTAAAATCTCTGAAGTGGGAAGGCTGTCAGTGGGTGCCAGGACCGCAGCAGGGAGGAGGGAGCTGCAGTGACTGGGACCCTTGAGAAGAAAGCATTACGGGCTGGTGCTTCCAGCCCTAAGGGAACACATTACAGCTGGTTATGGGAACACAGATAAAAACAAAAAAACTGGGTCCTGGACCTAAACACCTCTGCCAGGACTACAGGCCTTTGCTGAATTCATGCAGGTGGGACAAGAGGACACCAAGGAAAGGTCAAGACATTTTCCTCCTTCTCCCAGATTTCCAGAACACTTCTCTAGATGGGCCCTTACACATGCACCTCACGGACACAAGGGAAACACCGTGAGGCAGAGCCTGAACCCCAACATCACAAAGCAAAGTTCAGAAGGGTGGGTTTTGGACCTGACAGATAGCAACACTAACTGGCACAGACAGCTAAGTTATTCATAGCTTTTCCAAACCTTATTTTAACTTTTGTCTGATTTTTCACCACAAGAGTGAGCAAAGAAAGTATTTCATCTGCTTGTGAAATAGGTCAAAAAGGCCTGAGTCTCTCTGAGGACACTCATGATGAATTTTCTGCACTACCAGATTGCAAATGCCATGGTTCTGCAGACCAATGACTATTTAAGCGCACTGTATTGAGTAGTACTTCAATAATAATATATTCCTCCTGTTTGATATAAGAATACAGGCAATCATATAAAACTTCCTATGGATTTATGACGTTATGAAATATATTTGACTCCAGGGAAAATGTCAATGGAGAAGTATATTTACAATGAGTTGACCTTAGAAGTATCTATTTATACTAAAATATGTTTGAAATTAACCTTTCCTAAATCCTAAATATTTATGTTTTATCAACATTTTACAGTTCTTTGGAGAAAAAACTATTTCTAGCAGACATTACTGTAATACCTGGCACAAGTACTTATATTTGTAAAACTTCTTTCAGAGTTGCCATTGGCATAAGGGCCTCAGAACAAATTTGAACGACATAGTTTGGGAAAGAGATGCCAACAAGTTAAAAGTAATTCACTCTTTGAAAGCTCATTTGTCACAATACTTTTAAGAGAAAGGGGTCCAAAAGAAAATCTCCATTTAATATTACCCATGGAAAATAAAATAGCTTTAAGGCTAACTGCTCTCCACAGTAAGCACTGGCTAACATTAGAACGCTAACAAATAGTCCTTTGGATGTATTGCTTGTATTGTTAAAATTATCTTCCCATCTAACATTTTCTGCAACCATGGTCTGTCCCTTGTAATAGTTAAAACTATTTTCTGTTTGACCAATTATAATCTATATAAAGCTCTTGGATAATCTATGTATAATTTTTACAAGTGGCCTAGCACATAAGGAACATTCAGTAGATATTGTGTATGTTGTTATTGTTGCATTGGAACGTCCATAGGAATAGACGGTATTCTCAGTGTTTCATGGCACCAGATTCTTCCTAAGAGAAACTGCATCCCAAGAGGGTCTGAGTGCAAACCCTCAGGTTACTGGTTTCTATTTTGCAAATAATTCATGCAAAATAATTCACTTCACAGAATTCATTTCTCCAATAATTTAGATACCAACAATAAATTTATGATAATTCAGGTAACAACTGTAAATATATAAGTTAATATCAATGCAACATCATTATATTTTTTCTTATTATAGAAAGTTATATACCTCATTGGTTTCAATCGAACCTAAACATAAACTATAGGCTTCAATGTTTTCTAAACTGCAATATATGAAATGATGATATTTGTTTAAGAAATATTTATGAGCATTTACTATGGTTGTTTGATTCTGATTGTGTCTGTATAGGCATGTGCAACTTTGGTAACTAACTTGTTGCCCCAGACATCTAGTAAGTGATGAAACCTTGGCTTCTTTCTGCCTCTTTCACCCAATTTTGACTTTCACTATTCATAGTCTTGAGGTGACCTCATCTTGATTCTTGCCTTTAAACTACCTCTTCTGTCCCAAGCTTAATCTGATAATTATCTCGTATTTTGACTAAATTATAAAAATATGATGACATTTAAATATGGTAAAGCACGTATTATTCCCCATTTTCACACTTAATCAAAAGGAAAATGAGTTATAAGATCTTATTTATAAAATCACTTCAGAAATTTAAAAAACAAATTAATATAATTACTCTTAAAATATATGTCCTATATCAGAGATCTGCAAACTTCTTTTGTAAAGAATTGGTTGTGGATATTTTAGGCTTTAGAGACTGTATATGGTCTCTCTTGCTGCTGCTCCTGTTTCTGCTTTGCTTATTCTTATTACTTTTTTTTTTCAACCATTTAAAAATATCCTGGGGGCTTCCCTGGTGGCGCAGTGGTTGAGAGTCCGCCTGCCGATGCAGCAGACACGGGTTCGTGCCCCGGTCCGGGAAGATCCCACATGCCGCGGAGCAGCTGGGCCCGTGAGCCATGGCCGCTGGGCCTGCGCATCCGGAGCCTGTGCTCCGCAACGGGAGAGGCCAAAACAGTGAGAGGCCCGCGTACCGCAAAAGAAAAAAGTAATAATAAATAAAAATAAAAATATCCTGTAATTCAGCCCTTGATCTGTGTAGTTCAAGAATCCTTGCCCATATATTATTGCTTCTTTTGCTGATTATTACATTTTGGACGTTAATTTTGAAAAAAAAAAGAAACTTTATACTTAATAATCTGTTCTTTATTTAATAATAATAATTCTAAACCTCTATTAACATATATTCTGATAAATTATGAGAGATAACTTCTTTCTTGCGCTATTTCTGGCCTCCAATCCATCCAGTTTTCAACATTAGGGAATGTGTCCTGGGGGACATGGGATCTCTCCACACTGACTGTGAAGTTGATTTTCTGTCTTTTATACTCTATTTAATATAAATGACAGCAATACAATATTTTTTAATTTATATAATTCAAGGTATTTTTATAAGCATAATTATTACAAGGGCTTTATTTTTGAAAACATGGTAAATTTCTTATCTCTCAAATTCCTTTTCTTCGTCCTTAGGCAATTTAGTCATTAACTCCTCATTTTTAATCATGAATTTTTCATACTTAAACTTTCCCATCAGGCTAAGGTGAAAGGCAACATTAACATGTTTTCTTCCAGGAGTTCACATCTCATATTGTACACTTTGACTTTTAAGAAAATATCCCCTATGGATCGCAAATGTAGAGGAGCAGCTATAAATCTAAAATTTTAAGAGACGTAAAAGGGAAACTGCTTAATTTAAAAAGAGGAAGTAAGGTGGACATAAGTTTTACAAAAATCAAGGCATAGTAAGTAAAAAATCAGAAGAGACTGGGACTAGAAACAACCATAATAAGCACAAAATGAAGAAAAAGAACTGTCAGTCATGAACTGTCAGATAAGAGCGACATCGTCATTATGCTAGATCTTTTAAATGTATTATTCCATAAAATCATACATACAATATAAAGAAGGAATTTTTATTCCAGTTTTATAGGTAAAGACAAACTCACAGATCTTATTAAGGACAATAGGAATTAAACCCAAAGTCTACTTCAGTCCAAAGTTCACAGAGTGTCCATATTTCTATATTATCTCTCAATTATACAAAACCCAGGAAAATTAATTTACATATTTTAGTTAATATGAATTAATTCATTATGAGTTTATTTGTCAATTGTCTGAAGATAATTCCAAATTAGTTCTACATTATCAGAAGTATAATTAAGAGGATGAAAATTGGAAATGGTGCAGCCAATCCTCTAATTTTACGGTCAGGAACAAGCGACCAGCATGTTCAGTACAACTGATATTACTCGATGCCATCTCAAACACCCATTCACACAGCGCGGTCTTGATAAGTCCTTCTGACAACAATCCTTGTGCTAGGTACATAGTAGGTATTCTGATTGACTCATTTAAATCTTTGGTGCGGACAGAGCAACAGCAACTCTAGTCCATTTGGTTACTCCCCTCCCTCTTTCTTCCTTCTTCATCTTCAAAGATCCCCTGATATTCACTGAAAGATCATTTTAGGGGGACGTAAACTGTAATAGATCAATTATAACACTGATAGATTATCATAACTCCAGTAGAGCACGCTGATGGGCAATGATGTGATTAAACTTCAGTACCTTCAGATATTCCTCTTTTTTTATTTTATAGTTTGGGAAATACCTCTAATATGTATTTGCACAATTGCATTCAGTATTGTAAAATGATTAATGCCTACTTAAACATGTAATTGACCTAGAATGGACATTGGCAAATATTTTATGGCTAAGATATAGAAATGGGATAATACATAGGTACAGACATACCTCGGACATGTCGGGACTTTGGCTCCAGACCACAATGAAAAGAATATCTCAATAAAACAGATCACACACGTTTTTTGGTTTCCCAGTGCATATAAAAGTTATGTTTACACTATACTGTAGTCTATGAAGTCTGCAAGAGCATTGTCTAAAAAAACAATGTACATACTTTAATTAAAAATACTATATTGCTGAAGAATGCTAACCATCATCTGAGATTTCAGCGAGTCATAATCTTTTTGCTGGTGGAGAATCTTGTCTTGATGTTGATGGCTGCTGACTGATCAGGTGGTTGCTAAAGGTTGAGGTGTCTGTGGCAATTTCTTAAAATAAGACAACAGTGACCTTTGCCACAACCTTTCATGGACGAGATATCTCTGTAGCATGCAACGCCATTTGATAGCATTTATCCACAGTAAAACTTTCAAAATTGAAGTCAATCCTCTCAAATCCTGCCTCTGCTTTGAGCAACTAAGTTTATGGAATAATCTAAATCCTTTGTTGCCATTTCAACAATCTTCACAGCATCTTCATCAGGAGTAGTTTCCATCTCAAGAAATCACTTTCTTTGCTCATCCATAAGAAGCAACTCGTCATCCATTCAAGTGTTATCATGAGATTGCAGCAATTCAGTCACATCTTCAGGGTCCACTTCTAATTCTAGTTCCCTTGCTATTTCTACCACACCTGCAGTTACTTCTTCCACTGAAGTGTTGAACCCTCAAAGTCACCCATGAGGGTTGGGATCAACTTTTTCCAAACTGTATTAATGTTGATATTTTGACCTCTTCCCGTGAATCATGAATGTTCTTGATGGCAGCTACAATGGTGAATCCTCTCCAGAAGGTTTTCAATTTACTTTGCTCAGATCCATCATAGGAATCACTGTCTGTGGCAGCTATGGCCTTACAAAATATATTTCTTAAATAATAAGACTTGAAAGTCAAAATTTCTCTTTGATCCATGGGCTGAAGAATGGATGTTGTGTTAGCAGGCATGAAAACAACATTAATCTCATTGTACATCTCCATCAGAGCTCTTGGGTGACCAGATGCACTGTCACTGAGCAGTAATATTTTGAAAGGAATCTTTTCTTCTGAGCAGTAGGTCTCAACAAGGGACTTAAAATATTCAGTAAACCATGTTGTATAAACAGATGTGCTGTCATTCAGGTTTTGCTGTTCCATTTATACTCTGTCTGTACACAGACAGAGTAGCTTTAGCATAATTCTTAAGGGCCCTAGGATTTTCAGAACGGTAAATGGGCATTGCCTTCAACTTAAAGTCACCAGCTGCATTAGCCCCTAACAAAAGAGTCAGCCTGTCCTTTGAAGCTTTGAAGCCAGGCACTGACTTCTCTCTAGCTATGAAAGTTCTTGATGGCATCTTCTTCCAATATAAGGGTATTTTGTCTACATTGAAAATCTGCTGTTTAGTGTAGCCACCTTCATGGATTATCTTAACCTGATGTTCTGGATAACTTGCAGCAGTTTCTACATCAGCA
Source organism: Leucopleurus acutus (assembly GCF_964270905.1). Classification (NCBI taxonomy): domain Eukaryota; kingdom Metazoa; phylum Chordata; class Mammalia; order Artiodactyla; family Delphinidae; genus Leucopleurus; species Leucopleurus acutus. The sequence goes on from NC_139143.1 coordinate 12,827,014, forward strand.
TTTGCTGTCTCGCCTTAGTCCTTTATGGTATGGAGAGCCCTTCTTTCATTAAACCTCATGAACCAACCTCTGCTAGCCTCAAACTTCTCTTCTGAAACTTCCTCGCCTCTCTCAGTCTTCATAGAATTAAAGAGAGGTAGGGCCTTCTTCTGGATTAGGCTTTGCTTAAGGGAAAGTTGTGGCTGGTCTGATCTTCTATCCAGACCACTGAACCTTTCTTCATATCAGCAATAAGCCTGTTTCACTTCCCTATCACTCCTGTGTTCACTGGAGGAGCACTTTTAATTTCCTTCAAGGACTTTTCCTTTGCATTCACAAATTGGCTAACTGTTTGACACAAGAGGCCTAGCTTTCAGCCCTTCTCTGTTTTAACATGCTTTCCTCACTAAGCTTAATCATTTCTAGCCTTTGATTTAACGTGAGAGTGGTACGACTCTTCATTTCACTTGAACGCTTAGAGGCCATTGTAGGGTTATTGATTGGCCTACTTTCAATGTTTTTGTGTCTCAGGAAATAGGGAGGCCTGAAAAGAGGGAGAGAGACCGGCAAAGGACTGGTCAGTGGCGCAGTCAGAACACACACATTTATTAAGTTCACTGTCTTATATGGGTGTGGTTCATGGTGCCCCAAAACAATTACAATAGTAACATCAGAGATCACTGATCACAGATGACCATAACAAATATAATAATAATAAAAAATTTAAAATATTGTGAGAATTACCAAGCCGTGATGCAGAGACACAAAGTGAGCAAATACTGTTGGATAAATGGTGCCTGTAGACTTATTTGATGCAATGTTGCTGCACACGAAAAATTTGAAATTGAACTGAGAAATTGAAGAATTTCTAAAAAATGCAATGTCTGCGAAATGCAATATGACAAAACACACTAAAATGAGGTCTGTCTGTACTTATATGAACAGGTTTCCACAATTTCTTATTAATGAAATTAAAAAATAATAATAATTATTTTTTGAAACACAGATCCACTGAAAATAAAGAGATTCTTTTTAAGGAATATTTTACTTGGTTCAAAGTTAGTATTCCTTATCTTCAAGATTGATTGTGAGTGCTGTTAATGCTGATCTGTAGTGACAGTTTACACATTTCATCTTTGAAAATGCCTATTGCCCCAGATTGATACTGCCAAGTATTGATATCCATCTATAAGCATATGCTATCAATAAACCACATTCATTGCATGGTGGGCATTGATAGAACTCTATGAGAGTCTTCTCCTGAGAGTCTTGACAAGTGAGTTACAATTTCTTACTATTATTAATTATTCGATTCTCCAGTTGTCTCAGAGTTGCCCAGTGGGAACACCCTTCTCTTGACCCATCACTTTTTGAGCACTTCCTTGTTTCTGGTAAGAAATATATACATACCATGAATTGCTTGTTCTTTCCATGCCTCATGCCCTGGAATCAAATCAGCCCTGTCTATAAGAAACCCTAATTTCTTTTGTTGGAGAATGTTATTTAGAAGATAAAAGTGGATATTAGCCAAGCTCATTGCTATTAGTGTGCATCTGCTACCAGGCCCTCTCTGCAAACAGAGCTAGAGAATGTGGATACACACATATCATATATATATATATATATATATATATATATATATATATATACACACACACACACATATATACATATATATGTATATATATACACATAAATATGTGTACATATAGGTGTATGTATATATTTATATATAGATATATATAGGCATATGTGTATATCTATATATATCTATATCTATATCTATATATATATAAAACGATACAAAAAATATACACATTTACAGCTGAGGTATTTTCAACCATTTCTTTATACTGAAGACAAGCATTAACAATACTTCCAATTCCCATCCAAATCCACAGTGCTCATTTTAACTTGCTTCTTTAAAAAAAAATTTATATTCCTTTTTCTGACAGTGAAAAGTGTGGCTCTCATGAATTCTTTAAATTGAAGTATAATTGACATACAACATTCTATTAGTTTCAGGGGTACATCATACTCAACACTTGTATGCATTGCGCAAAGATCACCACAATAAGTTACCATCTGTCACCATACGAAGCTATAAGAATTTTTTTTCTCGTGATAATTTTTAAATTTTACTTGCTTAGCAACTTTCTTAGAAAATTTTCAGTACAATGATATTCATTATTCTTGCATTTATTTATTTTATAAATGGAATTATTAGTATATTTAATTATTAATATTTTTTCAAATCACCATCCACGTATTATTAATCTTCCATCAGCACCGCCAGTTCCTCCTCCCCAGGGACGTCTCGCCTTGCTCCAGCTGCAGGACGCCAGGTTCTGCTGCCCCCTCATTTAGCTGCCTCCCCAGCCGTCGGGTTCTGACCCACCTCGCTAGGCAGTCTCTGCTCCCCGACCCCCTTTCCTACAGGCAGGACGTGAGAAGCAGGGTCAGGCTGCCCTCGTGTGGTCACCTCCCCCACACACCCTTGCCTTCTGACATCCTCTAGTGGGTGTGTGTCTCATCTCACTCACATCTTCTCTGAAATGTCACTCCAATACCCTCCCCTCCAGGAATGTTCTCTTCAACCCACCTAAACTCTGACATCGGTGCTGGGCTGCTTCACGCCATCCCCCAGATCCTAACGAACAAGGGCACCCATCGTGGAGATGCCCTTCTTCATCCTGCTTGGATCTAAACTCCCTAACAGGACATCCCCACCACAGTCCGGACAGCCGCCCTTCTACACACACTCATCACCGCGTCGGCTCTGGGACCCCAGGCCAGGCTAGGTCTCACTCACTCTGCTCAGGCCGCCAGCTCCCCTCCCCTTCCCCACTCCTTCCCTCCTCCCCAAGATGCCTACATGTTTTTCCCTATTTAAAAGATTGAATGTTTCAGGCACAGGAGAGAAGGGAAAGAGAAAAAGCTTAGCACAGTTTTAAAAGTATGAGTTCCCTAAAAGTTCTTCTTCAATCTATTGAATTTTCCCCTTTGCCTTTACATGTTTTCTTGGGAGAAGGAGGTGGAACGATTCTTATCTATTTTCAGGATTTCAACGATCTCTTAATTTACTAAATTTTCTCCTAACTAGCTTGTTCTGCAAGGCTTCACCCCTTAACCCTCAGATGTTAAATCTGAATGTCAGTTTCATACATATTCTGTGGATATCCCAGGCAAATCTCAACACTTTAAAACCTGTGATTCTGTGAGTCACCACTGACATGTGTGACATCATCTATTCCCACCCCTAGAGCATAAAGTGCTTCTTGTTTTACATGCATTCTAACCACATTTTTTCTCTTTTCCTACATGGAGTCTTCAATGGTTGGAAAATTGCCCAAAATGGCACAATTATTATTTATATCCAGATGTTAATGAGTTCTTAAAAAATACATATGTTGGTAATTTGCTTTGAACATAGTAGATTCTCTCCTTATCTCCTGATGCTTCCTCCATCACATTTTAGCATTAGAGGTATTTAATTGCTTATAGCAACATGGACCCACGCAATTGACCCTTCACTCATGGTGTCCTGATACGTTTTCTTTATCTTCCTCTCTCCCATTTATTTCTGCTAATTTTAAAGTCTAAAGTCAGCGATCACTTTCTTCAGAAGTTACCCTTGTAATTTGAGAATAATGCCGTTTCTATCTTTATATTTACTGCATTGTTTTAAAATGATTGTTCAGGTTTCTTTTCCCTAAGACTGTATTGTGAATTCCTTGAAACCGGGACCTTACCTAGTAAGGTAAAATCTTGGTTTGCAGTAGGTTCTGGATGAATACTTCGTAAGTAAACTGTTTTCTACTGTCCTTGACAAGCAGTATTTCTGTATTTTGTCATACTTGCCAGTTGGCCTGACTGACAGTTCAGTACTTAACGATGAATTTAATCTTGGCTCAGGTTGGTCTGTTTTGCTACAGTGTATTTTCAAACTATCTCTTAGTGCTCCAAGTTCTGACTTGCAATTTTGTAAGCTCTGTACATGACCTCCTCACTTCCTCTATAAGTGACAGACGTACCTCGTGTATAAACAAATGAATGAATGGTCTTATGTTATATCCCATGAATCTGAAATAAATGAGTGTATTTTTAAGAGAGAGAGAAGGTATGTATTCTAGCATCTTGTGGAATTTTAAACACTTAATTTCATTTTTGAAATAAGCATCTTACAAACAAGAACTACCTTTGCCACTTACTTTATATATAATACCATTTAATTTTCGTAACAAGTTTCTGAAGCTTTTACTATTATTACTGTTGTTTCTTAAATGAGAAAAACAAGCCTGGAGAGGTGAAGTGATTCGATCAGAATCGCACAATTATGATTCAAACTCAGAACTATCTGGATTTAAAGCTCATGTTCTTAATTTACACTATTCCAGAAAACTCAGATGTATGAGGACAAAAAGCATGTGACTGGATTTGTGGATTTTTACTATTATTATGATTTCACATGACAGTTAATTTATTTATTAAGTAAATTAGTGTTGCCAGATTAGCAAATAAAAATAAAGAATGCCAAATTATATTACATGAAATATATCTCTACTAAAAATCGATTTGTTTTGTATATAAAATTCAAAATTAACTGTCGTGCTGTATTTTATCTAGCAACCCTAAGATGGATACCAATAAATAAGCATGCTGAGAATTTGAGGAATATCCATTGTTGAATGGTGCCTGTGTATGAGACCTGGGCATTAGCTGGGCAGACACTTTTACATTGGTAAAAATGACTGAATCGTCTCAAATAGGGGTGTACGGAAGAAAGAAGGATAAGAAGAAGAAAAAAGAAATGATGGCAATTATACATGGAAGGAAAGAAGGAAAGAAGGAGGGAAGGGAGGGAGATAGAGAGGGAAGAAGAATGAAAATCAAAGAGAATAAAAAGAGACAGAAGAGAGATAAATGAAAGAGTATCATTGAAAATAAACATTAAAAATGCAGCTAGTGTTGACACTTAGAAATAATACTGTTTCTGAGTCCTCTGATCCCTCAAATGTTTAATAAATCATAAACTTGAAAAGATTTGGCCCATCTACAAACTGAAAATGAATCAAAACTCACACTTATGTTCCTTCCATCTCTCTCACCATTGTTGCTTATTTCAGTTAATGTCTTTCCTTGTTACACCATATTACTTCTGCATCATTATTTGGATCACATCAATTCCCATCTTTGGCAGGAACTGAGGGTATGTTTATATGTCTTTTGTGTCCTTGGATCTCATCTTGAGGTCTTAAATGATTACTTGCACGGTGCTTTTCTGCTTAAAGCACAAGACATGTTGAGCAATTTTCTATATAATCATATCAAGATCATCTCCTTTACATCTTGTGGAAATTGCTAATAGTACTTTTCTTGCCATGTTAAAATCACAAATAACTTACTCTAAAATGCACTCACTGCTTCATACCCTGCTAACACAGGCCACAGAACAAATTTTTTAAGTTAATAACTTAGATCATTGAAAATATTTTTAAAGTTAATATTTACTTTATTAGAATTCATTGGTACCTTTCCCAATTTTTTTGTTTGAAAAAGAGCCTTATAAAGAATGTTTAACATTTCTTATTATAATCAAAATATAGGTTATCTTCTTTTTTCTTTCTGAAAAAATAGATTTGTAATGGAATAATAGGTTCGTTATTTTTGCTTTATACTTAGATATATAATTATGACAGAGAGGCTACTAGAAAAATTTAGAAATTCAAGAAATTGAATTAAAAAGTCCTGTTATGCCTAATCTTACGTGAATGTATCAAGATGATAATTCCAGAATTTCCACCAGCTGTGTGATGCCAGTTCACTCACTTAATACCTCTGGGGCTCTGTTTTTAGATCTAAGAATTAAGATTTTTAGGTAATTTTTTTCTACATTGTCTTCCCATGTCAATTAATTTTGGGATTTTTAAAGATACAATTTTTACATGTTTACACATTTTTTGTTTAATATAGTCGATGTAGATAATTTGGGGGTCTTACCTATATTAATTTTAGCTGTGAATTTACCCAGTGTATCTTAAGAGTAAAGCAAGCCACATTTAACAGAGAGCAGAGAGATCTTGGAGAAACTCTTTAAATTCCCCGGCTTTCAGTTCCTTCTCTTTAAGTAACTTTGGTTGTGGTGGAGTTAGACATTCAGGATGCCTTCTTGGGCCATAAATGAAATAGACAAAATATGTAGTTGCCAACTCACCGCTGTATTTGGTGATACATGGACTCAGTCATTAAATAGAAGCACAGCATGAAAGAAATGATGCACCCTGAGGAATGATCCATCACCGAGGTGACGCAGGCCACCTTAAATCTGAGGAAACTGCATTTTCAACAGTGAAATCTAATAAGCCTGAGGTTCATAAAATAACTGGAGGAAAGCCACGTAAACAAGGAGACTAGCAATTTAGACATGGAAAACCTACGGATGCCGAAGCATTCGTACACTGGCCAAGCAAAGAAAATCATTAGGTAGTATCATAAAACTTCCCCAACCCATAAAATGCTACTATTTTATTCCTACAAACAGCAATTTCACCCTTTTTTTTCCTGTGTATTTTACAGCATGGGATTCCTATATGGTGCCATCTACATTTAAATCTCATTTCTTTAAAGATTTTTTTCTCATCTTTTATCTTTTGAAAATACTACAGCTCACAATGGAATAATCAGTGTTTCTGAAGCAAAAAATTCTCCGTTATATAAAGTGAAGCGTTTCAGAGCAAAAGCAAATGCCTGTTCAATATAAGATATCATTGTGATGTTTGGAATATAATAATGAACTCAATGTTTTAATATCTACTGATTTATTCAATAATTGCCATATTTGTCTGGTGTTTTTTTCAGGTATATTTTCCTCATTTGCTTTTGAGAGGGTTTGCCAAAGGTCCTCTCCCCTGATGTTTATACATCAGGTGGAAAATTACATACAAGATAGAAACAAGCATGCTCTTTTTTCTTAAACAAATATTGAAAATATGTAGCATTTGATCAATTAATTTGTGAATCAAAAATAATAGTCCATGCTTTTGGATTATAATTCTGTACATTTTGAACAAGTATGTCAAGTAAATGATAGATTAACAATAAAATAAAAGGAAGAGTTGAACTAAGTTTCTAATTATCAGCATATTCATTACCATTGTTAAATAACAAATCACCACAACATTTAGCAGCTTAAAAACTGGACATTTTTGTCTCACAGATTTTGGTGGGTCAGGAATCCAGGAGCAATTTATCTGGGTGGTTCAGGCCCAGGGGCTCTCAGCAGGTTGCTGTTAAGCTTTCAGCTGGGGCTGGCTTTATATGAACCTTCACTGGGACTCAATAATCCACTTCCAAGCTCATGTGTGTGGCTATTGGCAGGCCTTAGTTCTTCATCTCTTAGGTGACTCCATAGACTGAGTAAACTGAGTAAACCTACAGTGTGGCCCTTGGCTTCTCCCAGTGTCCTCCTGGGACGCCAATGTTAGTTTATTATATTTTTTGGATTAAGGTAGAAGTCTTAGAAACGATGGTGGCAGAAAAAACATCTGAGTGACTTGTGTACCTTATTTTCAGTGTCTTGGTAGCTATTGTACACATAACTTCATTGAAACTTTAACCCTTTGAGTCAAGATCTCCTATCATGTCAGTTTAAAAAAAAACAAACAAGAAAAACTTTACAAATACTCAACATCTACCTTGACACACTTGCTCAAAAGATTATTTCTTTCAGAAATATCCTCTTAGGTGAATATTTTTATTGCTATTAATTTCTTGCATAATTTCTTTGATATTTATTTATTTCATCCTATTCAATTTTTCATCTCTACTAGGTTCAAAAGAAGTAGGATTCATATTTTAAAAACTCACTAATTAAAAAATAATTTTCTCCAAATATTTATTCTGAAGACTTTTTTATTGTCAACATATAAACAATAGTCTCTTCAACAAATGGTGCTGGAATCACTGGATATCTGCATATAGAACAATTAACCCAGACACAGGCCTTACATTTTTTATAAAAATTAACTCAAAATTTCTCTTTTGTCATTTTACATTTATCAAAACCCATAGAATATACAAAACCAAGAGTAAACCCTGATGAAAACTATGGACTTTGGGTAATAATGAAGTGTCCATGTAGGTTTATCAATAATAACACATACACCACTTGGTGCTGCAGGATGTTGACAGTGGAGAGGCTGCATATGTGGGAGCTGGGGACACACGGGAACTCTCTGTGCTTTCTGCTCAATTTTGCTAAGACCCTAAAACAGCTCTAAAAATTAAGGTCTGTTTTAGAAAAGAAGCCCTCAATACTCAGTAGTGTACAACAATCAGCATTTATTTTCATGTATTTGAGGATTTTGTGCGGGGGGGGCCCTGCTGATCACAGACATGCTTGCTTGAGCTGAGGCTGGGATGAGGGAGCTTAGCTGAGGCCGTGCTGCTTCTCTCACCTTCCTCCTAAGACCACCTGGCTAGTCTGGGCATGCGCTTCTCTTGGAGGTGACCAAACAATGAGAAGGGAAACAGAAACAATGCCGTTTTGGCCCCGGGCACAGGACAGACAAGCTGTTATTTCCATCTTATTCTGTAGGCCAAATCAAATCAAATCACATTACTCAAATATCAGAATGGGGAGACACTGAAAAAGCATAGCAAAGTGTTGAAGAAATGGGGCCATGAATGCCATCTACCACTCAGCATGAGAGACAGATTAAAGAAATTCACTGCACAAAATAAAACGGATTTGATCTAAATCTTCCTAGAATGGGTTATCTTAGTTCTGTTAAGTGAAAAATAGTTATCTTTAATAAAATTGCATATGAATAGCAAAAGATTACAATTTTAACTAACAAAGCCATAATATAAAATATTAGAAGCAAACCTCACTGACTTGAGGATATTAAATTATAGTTTAAATATAAATCCTTAGAGACATCCCATGGCTATGTTTTTCTACATTTTTAAGAGAAAAATCTGTTAATATGTAGCCAAGAAAGGTAGAAATCTCTCAGTTCTGTCTATAGGATATAAAGAATGAATTATATTTTCTAATGACATTATGTTATGAGACCGTGAAATGTAATGCTCAAGAATTCTTTGTAAAGAAATATTTCTGTTAAAGGTCAGAGGATATATTAAAAGAGCTATAAGCAAAATATATAATATTTACATGAATGTTAATAAAAAAGAAGCAAATCTTCACTTATGTAGATTTGCATATTAGACAAGGAAAATTTTCAGATGGTTACTTTTTATGAATATGTGCAAAAATGAAAATATTTTTATTAGTCACCAAGTAGTTTAATAAAAATATTTTCAGTGTAATCATGAATTGGTGTGTTATTATAGCAAATGCATGAAGAAAAAAATTGTCTCTTAAATTTATAAAATAATTGATCAATTTCTTTAACAGGTGTTATCATAATTGTCAACGTTTAATAAAAATTATAAATTTTGCCAAGTAATATAGTTAACATAATTTTTCGACAATAATCATGTAGTCACCTATTAATTTATTTAGATTTATTTTATTACTGTTTTACTCTGATTTTTTTAATACAAGAAAGTGATAAAAATAAAAAATATGCAAGAATAGTCAGTGAAAAATAAACCTCTCCTTGAAACTTGATGCCCTTGTCTACAAGGCAACTATTGCGTTGGCCAAAAAGTTCGTTTGGGTTTTTTTGGTAACATCTTATGGAAAAACCTGACTGAACTTTTTGACCAACCCAATACTTCCATATTATTTTTAGATTTATACATATACAAATATTTACATATATAAGTATTTGTATACATGAAATTATAAAATACTTAAAAAGCTCTGCACTTTAGTTATCTTCTGTGAAAATATATATCTGGGAAACCATTTCAAGTCAGTACACAGACATTCACCTACATTCCTACAAACCATGCATTGATGTGTCCATTCTCCTACCTATAACTTTTTAAACTATATTCTATAAATCTTCAAAGATGAAATACATAGAGAAAATAATATCATGACACATTAAATTCAATAATAAAGACATTTAACTGTCAGAGCATTTAGACTGCTTGTCTTAGAGAAAGTGCAAGAGACTAATTTTAAAATATTCATGTCTCAGAATTTGGCAAATCTGTGATCTGAGTGGTTAGGAAAGTTCATGAATTAGGATTATGAAGCAGAATTCTGTCACCAGTCTGGTAAATTAACCCATTGTTCTTGATATTATTACACTTTGTCCAAACAACATTTTTAGATTTAGAACATTTCTCACCATTTCTCTTAATCATCAAGATTCTAGATAATAAACAACCTCTTTCTTGAGATGGAGGTAAAATTTTGGCAAAAAAAAAAAAAAAAAAATCAGCTAACGGCTGAAGACCTAAAACCCAACCTATTTCTCATCAATAATAACAGACACTCTTCACAGGGAAGAGCATGGCACCTGAAGATTTCTTAACTTCACTTATTTTCTTTATTGTGTGTTAAGCTATTCCTGTTGTTGGCCAGTAGATTTAGGTATAAGATGTTGATGCTTAAAATTCATCTATGTGTACAATGTTGGTTCACATAATTCTTTAAAAAGTACACATTTGTTGTTGTTATCATGTTGTGATGGACAACCTGTAAAATCGCTCACAATGACCCAGCCTCCTCTTATTCATGAACTTGTGTGATTGCCTCTTCTTGATTGTGGACTGGACCTGGTTACTTGCTTCTAGTCAAGAGAATATGGCAAAAGTAATGAAATGTCATTTTAAATTAAATTTTAAAGGACTACTGCTTTCCTTTTGCTTCACCCACCTTCCACCCTTCCTCTTTCCCTTTCTCTTTATCCCTCTCTCCCTCCCCTCACTCTGGAGGAAGCAAACTGCCATGTTGCGGGTAGTATTATACAATTATAGAAAAACAAGGACGGCAAAGAGCAGAATCTCATCAAAAAGCAAGGATTGACCTGAGGTCTGTCAACTGCCACTTCAGTGAAACTGGATCCTTCCTTGTTCGAGTCTGCAGCCTGGTGTGAGCCCCAAACCAGAGACACTCTGCTGTCACCTGACCCACAGAAACTATGAGATAATAAAGGCATCTTGTTTTAAGCCACTAACTTTTGAGGTAATCTTTACACAGCAATAGACAACTAGTATACATGATAACAGGTGTTCTGACATTCTTTGGAAACAGTATATGAAAACCTGCAAAGTGACCATTTGATCGTGAGAAAAAAGTAAAATATAAAACAAATAAAATCATGTGTGACAAATCCAAATTAAAAATGCATGCTAATTTGAAAAAAAAAAGCAGACATACATTATAACAGTTTTCAGTTAATTTAACTATTGGGGGTAAAGTGAAGCAATTATTGAAGTCAACAGAGCTAGTAGGTCTTGCTGAAGCTTGTTTAATATCTTCTTAGTTTAATATCTATGAAAACCCAGAGAAATCCAAAACCAACAGCTAAAAATGCAGAAATAGTTGGATTAAAAATATGCCAGTTAGGATTCAATTTATAATACAGAAAAGTTCTTAAAAAAAAAACAAAAACTGGGAGTACTTCTCATTTACCAACTAAATTTAAAAATGTCCAAAAGATAGACTCCAGTAATATCAGAATGTTCTGCTCTAAAAAAGTACAGTTTTTCATTAGTGACACCAAGTAATTTTTTTTTTTTGCTTATTAAAAACTCCTTTACAATAGGTTCTTAGAAGGCAATGAAAAATAAACATAACTATTACACAATGTACAACATCCTTAAATTTTTTTTTGTAAGTTATACACAGAGAGAGATGAACCTGAGTATTTTCTTCTATGTGGAGCATTTGAAGCCATTTTTATTCATCTTGCATTATCCATCACACTAGCAACAGTTTGGAAGAAAGTTATAAACGACCAAATACATTTGTTGAATATTTGTTGACTGAATTAATAAGCAAACATACTCCCATTAAAGTTTATCTTTTCTTTTTCTTTTTTTTTTAAGTGGGACTGGAAAGCTCATATTTCCTAAAAATATTTTTTTAAATACTGATTATACATATTGGTTCATCATTAATTGTTTTCCAGAATTGTTTTTGTCTTTTTATTGTGCTGATTTTTAAATGAGCCTACAGTAGGTAATATATTTAAAAGTTTTCACTTGATTTCCAAATCGGCACAATTTATCTATAATACATTTCGATTCTGGAAGGCAGCACCCTAACTTTTACATTTCCCTTACCTCACACTTCTTAACACAGATCATTTAGCAGTATGTTTTAACATAGTAAATGTTCCATAAAAGAGAATATATACACTGTTATCAGTAGACAATATAATCCAAAAAATTTCTTTTTGTGGTGTCATTCATAAATATTCTATCAAATAAACTTTTAGGTGACAATGAAATAAAAGTGGATGTGAGCAAACTAATACTTCTGGCTGGAAACAATCTAATATCTAATCTTTAATTATAATGAAACTGTTACTACATCTATTTTTATGTTTTTGCATCTTCCCTTGCTGGAACACCCTCTCCAAGGACCTAATGCATTGCTCTTCACACAATGAACAGTAAGTGTTTGTAAACCAGTCCACCCTAAGATGCTTCATCAAAAACCTAATTGCATTTTTGCCACCATACTGTCGCCATTAAATTGAGTCCCAAGAAAAAAATGAGTGTAGCCTTAAGTGAAAGAAATGTTCTATAATTATCTGATAAACATGAACAAAACAGATTTCCAATTCTATTTTTTCAGTCCTAAATTAGGTTTTGGTTCCTAATCTAATTTAGTATTCTATTTCAGTAGAAATTTTCAGGATAACATTTCAACTCTCTACTTTGCTGAGTCTATCAAGTCCCAATCTTATCTGTATAACAAAGACCAGACCTATTCGAGCACATCAAAATTGGATAGGGCAGAATAATCTTTTCTTTTTGCTACTTGTCTACATGATAGCACCACTCAGTAGGGACCTAGTAATTCTAGTCATGCAGTGCATCCTCTTGTAATATGAAATTCAAATTCAAATTCAGGCAATGCTTTGATACAGCTAATCTGGCTGCGGTTGTAGAGACAGCTCCAGAATTAACCTACCAAGAATACTGTAACTTCACTTCTCTTCCAAATATTCAGTTATTCGTTTCTTCCATTTTATTGATAAAAACTATCCACTTGAGTGATACCTGAACTCAAATTTAATGTTTACACAGGCACTGCCTTGAATAATATCTATTGACACCACTTAAAGATATTTATTCAGTTTTCTAAAAACTCTGAATATTTGCAAATGTGATTGAATTTTATTCAACTATTTGAATTTCTAACTGTGGCATATTTAGGTTGTGTATTATGCATTTGCCAGTTTCCTTTTGGGGGATGTTCTCTGCTCTATTGTGTACAGTATTGGTAGGAAAATAGCTCTGGCTTACAGGATCCATTTTTCCTCTCTCTAGCATCCCCAGTACAGGTGAGCTGTATTGACCCATACTTGCTTGACCAAACAGCCTCTCTTTCTCCCAGGACTTCATAACTTGTGAAAGTAGCGAAAGGACATGAATGAGATATGCAGGCCATTCATCACAGTAGAAGTGAAATGACCAGATTGTATCATTACAAACTTACCTGTACTATTTCCTGTTTCTTACACATTAGGAAAGTCCTGCCTAATCCTAAAACTAAAACTCCAAATCCTCATCTAGTTTCACTTCCTTGATATATTGCTAATAATATCCACTTTCAGAGACACTAACTATTGAATTTAACCAAGAAACATAATTGATCTAGAATGTGGTTGTGAATCGTATATTTTAATGCAACAAATTTTCTATTTTTCTTCACTGTGAAGCAAATTTGAAATTGTGTGTCACATCTTGATAAGACAATGACACCTGCAAAAGGACACCTAAAATTTTGAGAATTTTACTGACATAATTTGAAATATATGATTAGGAGAAGAGTTAACATGATGGTAAATTAAGGGGAATAATTGTATATGAAAAAGGCCTAAAATGATATAAAATAGAATAAATTTTAAAAACTCACCTTGACATATATATTATAAAATAGGCTTGACATTATAATGTATATTAAAAATAAAGAGAAGTATGCTTGCAACTGGGATAATAAAAACAGGAAGGTAGGGAGTTCAAAAATTAGATAAGTGTATTAATATTTAAAAAACAAACTCAGCTTAATGAAGAACTTCCATTACCTTTTTTTTTTCATTTCTTAAATTTGAGTATAGTTTATTTACCATGTTGTGATAGTTTCAAGTGTATAGCAAAGTGAATCAGTTATACATATACATATATCCACTCTTTCTTAGATTCTTTTCCCATATAGGTCATTACGGAGTACTGAGTAGAGTTCCCTGCGCTATACAGTAGGTTCTTATTAGTCATCTGTTTTATATATAGTAGTGTATGTATGTCAATTCCAGTTTCCCAATTTACCACCCCCTCCTTAGCCCCTGGTAACAATACAGTTGTTTTCTACATCTGTAACTCTATTTCTGTTTTGTAGATAAGTTTTAGATTCCACAAATAAGCAATATTTTTTTAGATTCCACAAATAAGCAATATCATACGATATTTTTCTTTCTCTGTCCGGCTTACTTCACTTAGTATGATCATCTCTCTAGTTCCATCCATGTTTCTGCAAATGGAATTATTTTGTTCTTTTTTATGGCTGAGTAATATTCCATTGTATACAGGTACCACTCCTTCTTTATCCATTCCTCTGTTAATGGACATTTAGGTTGCTTCCATGTCCTGGCTATTGTAAATAGTGCTGCAATGAACACTGGCGTGCATGTATCTTTTTGAATTATGGTTTTCTCCAGATATAAGCCCAGGAGTGGGATTGCTGGATCATATGGTAGCTCTATTTTTAGTTTTTAAGGAACCTCCATACTATTTTCCACAGTGACTATACCAATTTACATTCCCACCGACAGTGGAGGAGGGTTCCCTTTTCTCCACACCCTCTCCAGCAATTACTGTTTGTAGATTTTTTGATGATAGACATTCTGACCTGTGTGAGGTGGTACCTCACTGTAGTTTTGATTTGCATTTCTCTAATAATTAGTGATGTTGAGCATCGTTTCATGTGCTTTTTGGCCATCTGTATGTCTTCTTTGGAGAAATGTCTTTTGACATCTCTGTCCATTTTTTGATTGGGTTGTTCGTTTATTAATATACCTTTCTTCTTTTTACTCAGTTTTTGCTCCCTGACCTTAACAGAAATGTGTGTGTGTGTATAAATATATATATATAGAGTGTATATATCCACAATTCATATAAAATTAATTATTTAAATTAAGGTTTATGTTTTATTTACAATAAATGAATAGAACTATTTACAATATATTTGCATTTGCCCATGTTCGTGACATATGCTTTTTAAAAATCTTAACTTTGCAAAGTCTAGTTTTGCTTACATCTACTGTGGTTGTTCATGATTGTCTTCCTATTTCACTGTATAGAGAAAATACTTAAATATGCCCTATTAACAATTCAACATATAAATACTGTTACACACGTTATGGATCAATTTTCTATGATACTGATATTTTAAAATTTGCTTAAACCTCAAATATTATTTCCTCATATTATGTTCTATGCAATTGCTCTAAACAATAAGGCTAATTAAAAAGATTAATTACCTAAGAATATAATTATGTCATATCATTTTTTCGAATTCATTGTGCCAAATGCAAAGGATGTTAGACTGAGTTGTGTTTTTTTTTAACAAGCTTTTCTGGAATCAGGGAGAAATTTGTTAAGAAACAAGCTTCTAACAGAGTGATTTACAAATTATTTGTATATCACATCATTCCATATGATTAGTCAATGCTGCAGAAAATGTGGTTTCACTTCAAGTTATTACTCAACTTAAAGTAATTATTTAGATTTACATCTAGAATGTTTTAAATGTCACAACCCTTTTCTTGCTTAAAAAAATGAATGTAAAAACTAGAATTTCCCTAGCAGTGGGAAATATATGTATTGCAAAGTGGATTGAAATTGAGAACAGTGTTCAAACTGTTCCACTATACCAAAGTTGGCTTACTCAGCAGTAAACTTCTTCCACAAAAATCAGTTGTGTGATAGAAGCTGGTTATGAATTAGAAAAAAGGAAAACATGTGTTTCTTCATACCAATAACTAATGGTTTATTTTTAAAACATTTCTAAGCAGTTTGAAGAATCATAGTGGTGTAAAAACACACAAACGAGACCATAGAATTTCTGTCTTTGAAATGCAACCGACTCTGTAGCACCCACCAAAAAATGATTTTCTGTTGTTCGCTGTGTCAAATAAATAAAAAGTCTTTTCTTACTGAAATAACTTTTTAGAGAATTAAGTATATCAAACATCTTATATTCATACTAAAAAAGCATCATTTTTCATTCTGTGCTCCTCAATATATAGGCATCTATTTAGGCTTATACAGATTTAGCTATATTTGAAAGTCTTTATCCTTGTGGCATATATGTAGTTAACTATTTTCAGTTATAATATGATTACTTATAAAAGCTCTTTATATTTTTGAATACAAACTCCTTATCAGAAATATAGTTTGCAAATATTTTCTTCCATTCTGTATGCTGTGTTTTCATTCTGTTGATGGTTTTCTTTGTGGTACAGAAGCTTTTTAATTTAATGTAGTTTCATTTGTATATTTTTGCTTTTGTTATCTGTGCTTTTTGTGTCATATCCAAAATATCATTGCCAAGAGCAGTTTCAAGGAGCTTTTTCCCTATGTTTTCCTCTAGGTGTTTTATGGTTTCAGGTCTTACGTTTAAGTCTTTAATACATTTTGAGTTGATTTGTGTGCATAAAATAAAGATGTAAGGGTCCAATTTCATTCTTTTATTGTGGATCCAGTTTTCCCAACACCATGTATTGAAGAGATTATCATTTCCCTATTGTGTATTCTTGGTGCCTTCATCAAAAAGTAGTTGATTGGGGCTTCCCTGGTGGCGCAGTGGTTGAGAGTCTGCCTGCCAATTCAGGGGACGCGGGTTCGTGCCCCGGTCCGGGAAGATCCCACACGCCACCGAGCAGCTGGGCCCGTGAGCCATGGCCGCTGAGCCTGCGCGTCCGGAGCCTGAAAAAAAAGTAGTTGATTGGAGGTGTGCGTGTTCATTTTTAGTCTATTTTGTTCCATTGATCTATGTGTCTGTTTTTTTTGTTTGTTTGTTTGTTTTTCCCGGTACGCGGGCCTCTCACTGTTGTGGCTTCTCCCGTTGCGGAGCACAGGCTCCGGACGCGCAGGCTCAGCGGCCATGGCTCACGGGCCCAGCCGCTCCGCGGCATGTGGGATCTTCCCAGACCGGGGCACGAATCCGTGTCCCCTGCATCGGCAGGCGGACTCTCAACCACTGTGCCACCAGGGAAGCCCTATGTGTCTGTTTTTATGCCAGTACCATACTTTACTTCACTATAGCTTTGTAAGATAATTTGTAACTAGGAAGTGTGATACCTCTAGCTTTATTCTTCTTGCCCAAGATTACCTTAGGTATTCAGGATCTTTTGTGATTCCATACAAATTTTAGGATTTTTTTTTGTGTGTGTGTGTGAAAAATGCATTTGGAATTTTGATAGAAATTGCATTTAATATATAGATCACTTTGAGTAGTATGAGTATTTCAATAATGTTAATTCTGCACCTCATAGCATATACAAAACAGTGTGGAATTTATCATAGAAGTAAGGATAAAACCAAAACTATAAAACAGAAGAAAATTTAGGGAAAATGTTTGCAATCTCAGGGTAAGCAAAGATTTTATATGGAGCACAAGAACTAGTAATCATAAAGAAATAATAATTTGGACATCGTTTAAAAAGCAAACATCAGCTCTTTAAATGAAAATAACACACAAACTGGCTATTATGTATATATATATATCATATAATATATATCACTGATATATCTAGATATATATCTAGATATCTCATATATGTGTGTGTGAGACAAAGCATTTGCATGCACAAATTATAAAACAATTCTTGCACCTCAATAAAAAGCAGACAACCCAATGAAGAAAATGGTAAAATGCTTAAATAAACCATTCATTAAAGAAGTTAACAAGCGTGGCTAATAAACATTTGAAAAGATTTTTAACATCATTAGTCATCATGAAAATACAAATAAATTCACAATGAGAAGGCATTTTACACCGAATAGAAGAGTTAATTTTTTTTAAGACAATACAAAATACTGACAGTAGGTAAATTTTGAAGAATCATTTAAGAGGCTACAGGATCTCAGGATGGCAAGCAGACAATAACAAAAGACTTTAACTCATTATGAATGTTTGAAACAGTCTCACTGAAGAGGGTGAGGGAAAAGTTGTTGACCTAAGTAACTTTCGAGTTGAGAGGACTCTATAAAACTAAAGGTAGCTTCTTTACATAAGCACTGGACACTCATTGACAGAGTTGTATCCTACAAGGGGTATGGATTAAAAAATCCAATATAGCTATATTTGCATACTGGAATTGAATAATTAAGTAAATGGATGTCAGATGCTAGCAACCAATAGTCCTACTCTTAGTGTGGGATGTTACAGACAAGCAAGGAAGGAAGACTACAATGAGTCATATGATAATTAGAGTTGGAAACATCAGTGTGAACTCATCTTTAGTTTAACATAGACACAAATGTTTATAGATATGTGAATATACAGAGGTTGGTATACACACATATATTCCTCTGCTCTGTTAGCAAGAGAGGTTCCTAGAAGCACTGACATCCAAGTGAGCATACTTGCACCCAGATTCTGGTTTCCAATACCATCTGCCAATAAAAGGAACCAAATCTCCTTGGGGAAATAGCTGATTCCAGGGCTGGAGCAGAAAATATACAAGATTAGCCTGTAGCAACTAGTAGCATCAGAAAGTGATGAAGTACTTAAAAACAACAACAACAAAGACCTTGCAATGGTTTTCAGGATCCAACAGCAAAAGGATCCAATGGCCAAAGTTGGAATGATTTGAACAACAAAATAAATAAAGTGACATTGGTTCATAACCCAATTTTAAAATTAACATCTATGGATCCATACTGATATACACTTTTAATAAATAAATGACAGAGAATAGACAAATCTCATATTCAGTAGAATTCCAAAGAATTTGGGTAGATACTCTGCCCTCAAGAAATGGAGCATAACTCCCACTCTTTAACTGTGGGCTGAACAGAGTAATTTCCTTCCAAAGTTTACAGTATGGGTAGGGGGAAACATGGCAACTTTAAAAACCTGACAAACACCGCCTTAGCCAGGTAATCAATATGAACATCAACAGTGATAAATCAGGTTGGTAATATGTACCTTGGATAGAATGTGATGAGAATAACATTTTACCTCTGTGAGCTTATTCCCCCAAAACTCAACCCCAGTTTAATGATGAAAAAAATTAGACAAATCCCAAATGAGGGACATTACTAAGTAACTGATGAGTACTACTCAAAACCATCCAGGTTATCAAAAACAATGAAAGTTGGAGAAACTGTCACAGTCAAGAGAGGCCTAAGGAGACATTACAACTTAATGCAATGTCGTGTCCTAGATGGGATCCTAAGAGAAAAAAAATTTAGATAAAAACTAATGGGAACTGGGCATATACCCTGAGAAAACCAAAATTCAAAAAGAGTCATGTACCAAAATGTTCATTGCAGCTCTATTTACAATAGCCCGGAGATGGAAACAACCTAAGTGCCCATCATCGGATGAATGGATAAAGATGTGGCACATATATACAATGGAATATTACTCAGCCATAAAAAGAAACGAAATTGAGCTATTTGTAATGAGGTGGATAGACCTAGAGTCTGTCATACAGAGTGAAGTAAGTCAGAAAGAAAAAGACAAATACCGTATGCTAACACATATATATGGAATTTAAGAAAAAAAAAGGTCATGAAGAACCTAGGGGTAAGGCAGGAATAAAGACGCAGACCTACTAGAGAATGGACTTGAGGTTATGGGGAGGGGGAAGGGTGAGCTGTGACAGGGCGAGAGAGAGTCATGGACATATACACACTAAAACGTAGTAAGGTAGATAGCTAGTGGGAAGCAGCCACATGGCACAGGGATATTGTCTCGGTGCTTTGTGACAGCCTGGAGGGGTGGGATAGGGAGGGTGGGAGGGAGGGAGACGCAAGAGGGAAGACATATGGGAACATATGTATATGTATAACTGATTCACTTTGTTATAAAGCAGAAACTAACACACCATTGTAAAGCAATTATACCCCAATAAAGATGTTAAAAAAAATAAATTAACTAAAATGGAAAAAAAAAAAAAACTAATGGGAAATTTTTAGTAACAATATATAGTCTTTTCTTCAGTAAATCAGTAAAGAGGAAAAGTACAATCAGGAGGATAAATAACAAAAGTATGAACTAGAGAAAGGGACAATCACTGTTTCCAGGTATCCAGAGAAAAATCATTTTCTGATGTCCTTAAATGAAAGTTATTTACTTTATTAAGCAATTTGCTTTTCCATGGTTGTTGGAACTTTCATGTGATAACTGCTTCTGGAGGTTTTCTAATCAAGATACTTAATGATGGTATCTTATTCATTCTTGTTGTTTAAACATGGCTGATGTCATTTCACTTGCTAAGAGTACATCTAAAAATAAATGTGGTTTAATTTAACTGTTAATTAAGAGATCCCATGAAGTAATTTATACTGAAGACCAAGAACAATGCATCTTTGATCTAGGATACATCATAGTCATGCAGGGGATGATTAGATAGTTGGAGAGTAAAGGTAACCTGTACCTATTAATGATTATAAGAATGATAGGAATGATTATACTTCATATGTTTTCCACAATACTTTAGATAGATAAAAATGTACAAGATTGAAATCAGTGATGAGTACAGATACCGGTTCTGAGAGAGGCAAGTTATGACTTCACCAGAGGTAAGAATGCAGGTCCATGACAGGTAAGGAAAGTACTTTCAAACATGAGATTTCAAGGTTGTTCAGTAGTTCAACTTATTTATGTTTTAATACGTCATTCCTTCCTCTTTTCCATATTCTTGGGCATAATCAATAGTCAGATTCCTGTGTAAGGGGAAATGCCTTATGTCACTTATACCTAACTTGCCTGGAAAAATGTATTTCTTCAATAGTGAATAAGTAAACTAGAATGGTCCAACTATTTTTATCATTTTTTTTTAAAGGCACTGTGAGTATTGTGGCTTTTTAAATAGACAATGGTTTCTACGTATAAGGAAAATAAATGTCTATTCATTGATGCATTTTCATAACCCATAGTGAGAGATAATAGTATTAACTTCATTTAGAGATGCTCAAATCTTCCCTTAGGATGTACTTTCTATCCATGTGCCACTTTTACAGCCTTTCCAGTATCATGCAGGTTGCAGGTGAGTCATGAATTGCTATTTTAGAAACCCACCAGTGTTCGATTCGAATTTAAAAGCTTGCCTCATGGAGTATGCTAGCCTCACTTGAGGTCATCTGGTCCCAGTACACTGTCACCTAGCTTTGCCAGATTATTTCCTCTTGATCTGACAACTTGATTTTTCCAACTCTTTTCTTCAGACTCGGGAACCGGAGACTGCACATCTATGGTGAAATTGTAACTATCTCCATGAATGTGTCTTTGCAAAAACTTTAGGCAGAACAATTTATTTAACCTAATGATTTGCTAAAGCATTTTCTCCAATTCCTATGTTGCCTCTTTTTTAGTGGGCCAGAGCCATTATTTTTGTGTATGCAAAATTTTTGTTGAGTATCATCAAGACATTAAGTGATTCATATATTTTGTTGTCTGTTTTTTTAACACAGAACTTGAGGACGTTAACTAACAATTTTGTTTCTAAAGCATTCCAGAATCATGAACTACATCAAAAGCATAATGAATACCACATTTACTTTAGCCTTGCATTTTTAGCGATTTGTCATGACCCAGGGAAGGACACAAATTTGGCCACTTGCTTCAATTTGGATTTATACTAGATTAGATTCAAAGAAGTCTGGATTGGTTATTGTTAAACCAGACTAAAACTGTCCATCATTTTTAAGATAAGCCCATCAGGAAATGAGACTAAGTCAGGATTTACTTAATGACATGCCCAAAAGATCTATACTTAATATTATTGTGAGTTTTTTCCTCATTAGGCAAGCATAGTAGTGTTCCTGGAATGACAGTGTTACACTGGTGGATAGAAATATGAGAAAAACATATAATAGTGATCAGTTAACTTATTGTTAGGAAGATATTAGTGACTGTCCATTGACAATAGGGATTGCACTTCATTTGGTAACATCAGACTTAAAGGTATTCCCAGTTTGAAACCTGAAGATGCTTTGATGGATTTAGCTGAGACTACAGTTGTTGGGAGGCAAGGATAAGTTCTGGCTATGGGATCAAGGGATAGACAATAGCTCCTTGATATATGAAACACTGCTGAGATGACACCCACAGGACATGGCTTAAATTTTCATGCACATGAAAATAAGTTGTTGAAGGCATATTTTGAGTTCATTTGAGGACATTCTTGGTTTCCATAATCCATGGGATTGGTTTCAAGATCTCAGTGGAGTCAAACATTTAGAAGCATTGCTGTTTCTGAAAAATTTCCTGCTAATCGCCTAAAAAATATGTTAATAGCAGAAACCCTCTTAAGATTCTTTCAGTGGTTGGTCTTGAGTAATTTTGAATTATCTGTAATCTATTCTTAGATAGACTCTTTTTCACCTAACAGATCATGGCAAAGATAATACAATTATTGCTTTACATAGAAGCTTTGAGTCAATTTTTCAGACTGAGTAGAAAATAAACGTACGGAATTTCAGTAGACAGAATAATCTCGCCCAAAGATGTACACATTTTAATCTCCAGAATCTACAAATGTGTTATCTTACATAACAAAAGAGATTTTGCAAATGTAATTAAGTTAAGGACCTTAACAAGGGAAGATCACTGTGGACTATCTCCGTGCTTTTAATAAAATCCACAAGGTTCTTGTAAGAGGGAAACAAGAGTTTCACAGTCACAGGGAAGAGAAGTGATGATAGAAGCAAAGGTTGGAGGGATGCACTTTAAAGACAGAGGAAGTAATTATAAGCCAAGGAATGCAAGTGGATCTAGTTGCTGAAAAAGGCAAGGAAATGGATCCACCCTAAGAGTCTCTGAAGGGAAACAGCCCTGCTGACACCTTGACTGTAGCCCATTGAGACTGATTTTGGACTCCTGATCTCCCAAACTTTTTGACACTAAATGTGTGTTTTTATAAACCATTAAGATTGTGGTCGTTGTTACAGCAGCAACAGGAAACTAATACAAGAATCAGTCTTAAATTTATCCATATTAATACAATATTTAAAAACGTCTTCTGTTTTAATCTGAGTGTTCCCACCAGGGAGCTGCATATTCTGGTTTTAGGCTTGTGATAAGTATCAGTGAGTTTCAGTAAATCTTTGGAGCATGTTTGCATGTATTTATTACTTTTCGTCTGCTATGAAGGTTATTTTTAAAAATTGGGCATGGCTGGGTTATATTAATCTTCTCCTAGTATCCCCCTCCTTATTTTATTTAAATAGTTTTCCTATCTGAGGTAATAATAATAAATTCAACTATCTGGTAAAGATCTTGTAATCAAAGACAAAAAGACCCTATCAAAATTCTGAAGCAAAATTTTCACGTCTTTTTTTTTTTTTTTTTTTGCTTTAGGAAAACTTTAAGTATAAGATTCAACTTTCGGGCTTCCCTGGTGGCGCAGTGGTTGAGAGTCTGCCTGCCGATGCAGGGGACACGGGTTTGTGTCCCGGTCCAGGAAGATCCCACATGCCGCAGAGCGGCTGGGCCCGTGAGCCAAGGCCGCTGAGCCTGCATGTCCGGAGTCTATGCTCCACAACGGGAGAGGCCACAACAGTGAGAGGCCCGCGTACCGCAAAAAAAAAAAAAAAAAAAAGATTCAACTTTGTTCCAGATTGGAGTTTAAATACAACTTCTGTAGATCTTCTTTCTGGACTAGTATTTCTAAGAGATTATTGTGCCATGATGTGCTTTTTCTTTTTTCTAAGAAAAACCTCAAGGTGTATTTAGCTCATGTGGTTTTTATTTTTTTAGAGGAAAGGATAAAAAGAAATAGAATCTTTGTAAGTAGATGAGTAGATGGGGAACTTAAGATGGAGAAAAATATATATAGCCGGAGAATTATATACAGTGGGCCTTGGGTTGCACACTCACAGATTCAACCAATAGCAGATCAAAACAATGAGATTTTAAATTAAAGAGCTTGCTCAATATGTTAAAAAAAAAAGATATAGCGGGCTTCCCTGGTGGCGCAGTGGTTGAGAGTACGCCTGCCGATGCAGGGCACGCGGGTTCGTGCCCCGGTCCGGGAGGATCCCGCAAGCTGCGGGGCGGCTGGGCCCGCAGGCCGTGGCCGCTGGGCCTGCGCGTCCGGAGCCTGTGCTCCGCAGTGGGAGAGGCCGCAGCAGTGAGAGGCCCGCGTACCGCAAAAAAAAAAAAAAAAAAAAAAAAAAGATAGAGCAATAACTTCAGTGGGTGCATTAGAAAGAGTAAAAGATGCTGTTGTTCATGTACATTATTTTTTTTTCTGACTGTAAGCATAGAAATACTAAGTATGAATGAAGCAGGATGTGTTTCCCTGGCTTTAATGTCAATTTCACTTTGCTTAATATGTGAGAAGAATTGAGGCTGGAACCTTAGGGGGAAGATGAAGTAGAATTGAGGTGTTCAAAAGCATAGGAAGTGAAGATCAGAAAGTATTTTAGTGCAGGCTCATATTTAATAAAATGCAAAAGAAAAAATGCATTAGAAAGGAACTGTAATAAAAGGGAAGATATTCTTCCAAGCTTATCTTCAATGATATCTACTTTTTAAGGATTCAAGTTAATGTAATTCAACCTGAAAAGAAATCTTTGCAGTATCTCAGGTGCCATTTTAAAGCATTACGGAGAAAAATATATTTTCTAAGGGATCTGACATACTCTACCTCTGAAAGCTCTTCTGCGCTGCCACTTGAGACTTTATTAGGTAACCCTGGGTCAGTCCAACTCCTAGGCTCTGGAAGGCTGTCTTGACTCAAGGCTGACTTCAGTCAGAAGGAATTAAGAAGCCTTAGGTTGCTACCTCAGGTGAAATACTAAGTCATCCTTGCAGACGTTCAGGATGTCTTTGTTCCCTGCTTCTGGTAATTGTTCTTAGGCTTTGTTTTGTTGTTAGCCATTTAATTGTGTGAGAGGAGACCTCATTTAAGTTATTACTCTTAAAATTTGCTCAGGCAGGGCTTCCCTGGTGGCGCAGTGGTTGAGCGTCCGCCTGCCGATGCAGGGGATACGGGTTCGTGCCCTGGTCCGGGAAGATCCCACATGCCGCAGAGCAGCTGGGCCCGTGAGCCATGGCCGCTGAGCCTGCGCGTCTGGAGCCTGTGCTCCGCAACGGGAGAGGCCACGGCAGTGAGAGGCCCGCGTACCGCAAAAAAAAAAAAAAAAAAAAAAAAAATTTGCTCAGGCACCCATTCTAACTTGAATTGTGTTCCTGACTATCTCTTGGAAAACTGTGAACTCTGAACTAATGACATGTGACTTAAGCCCTCCCACCTAGTGGACAAATGCCTGTGATGTTAAGTCTGAACCTATCTGTCTGGCTGTCCCTGCACTGTCTATTGTGTTATATCAAATAACATCCTACCTGTCTCCACTGACACCCTTGTATTTAACTCTTCTAGAACCGTCCTGATGCTATCTATGTAGAGTAAAACCTTTCTTCCCTCATCACGTACTCTTGAAACCATGATTTACTCTCAGGCAAGAGGATATCTGTGCCTGCTTCAATTTTCTATTTGCCATGTCTGCTCCTTTCTTGGTCTGAAATTTATAATTATGACCTAACTCCCAAGGGCACTTTTCAGAGTTACTGACCCAAGGGAACTAATTATGTTTCAAGTATGTATGTTAAAGAGGTGGAAATATTGTGATGGTGCCAAGAATGTGAATGATGAAAGAAATTTAAAAAGTAAAATATCAAGTGTTACGAGAGAAAATTTTTATGTGTGTTCAAAGGAAGAAGAAGCTACATGTAATTAGGGGACGACAGGATGACAAAAGTTCTGAGGTAGAAATTTTATAACCAGGTCATATAAAACTATGCCAATAATGTTGATTTTTGAGTTTTATTTGGTAACACTAAAGTATGTGAAGCCAGAGTAGCTGATTCTAAATCTGCTCTCCTGTGTGACCTTTGCCAAGTAACTTAATACCACTTAGCATAATTTACTTTATCTACAAAATGGGTACTTACCCTAGAGTGTTGACAAATCAAATTAGTTACTATATTCATAAAAATTTAAAACTACCTAGGTATTAGTAATTATTGTCATCATCATCATCTCAAGTGGTAAAATAAGACTCTTAGAGACAAGAGGGGTTTTGTTTGTTTATAAAACAAGAGTTAAGGTGTGTTTGGAAAGAGACACAGAAGATAAAATAAATGGTAGAATATAGTGTGTTAAAAATAATTTTCAGTAGAAATGATAAAGTTGATACCAAATTACTTGAGCCTGGTTAATATATTAGTTTTTCTTAGCTATTTGTTAGGAATGAAGAGGCACATATATGTTTGAGGAGAATGGAGACAGTTCAGTGTCCTGCTGAATTTTGCTGTGGTTAGCTTGGAAATTTCTTCAGAGGAATCGTACTTTAAATATTGAGTTTTGTGGATGGAGTCAAATGTCCTCAAGACATTAAGCTTTTACTCTAAATGAAACTGTGATAAACATATTAATAAATTTATCCAAGGGTTTTCCTATGAATGAACAAAGAGGTAAGAAGCAAACAATTTTTAAAAATTAAAAATGTACAGAATCTTGAACATGATGGAGAGAAAAAAGGAATTTATATAAAAAATATCATTTATATCTTTGATCAAGGATCAAAAATAATAAGAATTGTCATTTATGAAGTTTACATCAACTTAAGCCATTCTGGCTTTCAACAATTGTCAGCTTCCTTTTGATGTCTCAGATAATTATAGGTAAGTGAAATTTTAGACCTTCTTAGTGATATACTATAATAAAAGTGTTAAGTATCCAATTTTGTCACAAAAAGTCATACAGCCTGTTTCCTATCTCCTGCAAAGATTTTTGCCTCTCTTCTTTTCTCTTCTTTTGTTGCTTCAAAATTTTACTTGAAGGCTTTATTGTGAGACAAATGCAACATATTCTGACAGCAGAATTAACTACCTTTCTAGTCAGATCAGTGATAAATCCTCCAGAGGCTGCAAGGAAGATCAAATCTAATGTACAGTCTGAAGATTCTACCCTCCATTCACCCAAATGCAGAGGTGTGAAAATAATCTTTATCAATTGCAAAACATGAACACTGCTATTCAATCCAACGACAAAGCATTTTTAACGTGCCTTATGAGAAGTAAAAGTCTCTTTAGTCAAGATTTAGGTAGCAGTATTTATTGCCTTATCAAACTCTAGAACAAGGGCTTCAGAATATGTAGTTCATAGTTAATTTGCAAACACAAAAATATGCACACATATCACTGTGAATACTGCGGTATTTTAACGTAATTTCCAGAAACTGCAACATTGTCTCATGTAGAAAAGGGCAGACAGGAAGAAACTAGACATAGAATGATAAGGAGAATATTATAATTATTTAGGTTAGAGTTAATAAGAGCTCCAAATTTGGGAGTGTTGGGGAGAGTACCGGTACAGAGCTCACTTGTAGGTGAGGGCTTACCTGGTGAGGGAAGTCTTTGTGTCCAAGAGTATCCTGCTATGTGGAGCTGGGCAACTAGAAATAGAAGGAAAAACAAATGAATAAGCAAAGACAGTTTGGAAAGTTAATGAGCTCAGCAAGCATCTGGAAAATGAGTCTATTTAGCCCACGAGGAATTCAGTGGTGTCACTTTTTGTATCATAACACACCCCACAATAATATTTTTATCAAAATGCATCGCCAGTTTTTCTCACAGTATGGCAATAGTCCTAAATTATTTGACCCATATTGTTTGTTGATTTTGATCCAATTTCATTATTATTTCATTTATTTCTGGCAGCTATGCATCACACAGGAGTGGCGAAAAGAAATGCTTTCTTCCTCGATTTGGGCATACCTTTCCCTCAAGTGATTCCATTCTCTACACTGTAGACTGATCCACTGTGGTCCTTGGGTAAACTCTTTAACTTCATTACAAGGGTAGAGCAATACTTCTTTTTTTAAAACATCTTTATTGGAGTATAATTGCTTTACAATGTTGTGTTAGTTTCTGCTGTATAACAAAGTGAATCAACTCTACATATACATATATCCCCATATCCCCTCCCTCTTGCATCTCCCTCCCATCCTCCCTATCCCACCCCTCTAGGTGGTCACAAAGCACCGAGCTGATCTCCCTGTGCTATGCGGCTGCTTCCCACTAGCTATCTGTTCTACATTTGGTAGTGTATATATGTCCATGCCACTCTCTCACTTCGTCCCAGCTTACCCTTCCCCCTCCCTGTGTCCTCAAGTCCATTCTCCATAAAGTCTTCTTCTTTATTCCTGTTCTTCAGAACCTTTTTTTTTTTTTAGATCCCATATATATGTGTTAGCATACGGTATTTTTTTCTCTTTCTGACTTACTTCACTCGGTATGACAGACTCTAGGTCCATCCACCTCACTACAAATAACTCAATTTTGTTTCTTTTTATGGCTGAGTAATATTCCATTGCATATATGTGCCTCATCTTCTTTATCCATTCATCTGTCGATGGACACTTAGGTTGCTTCCATGTCCTGGCTATTGTAAATAGAGCTGCAATGAACATTGTGGTACATGACTCTTTTTGAATTATGGTTTTCTTAGGGTATATGCCCAGTAGTGGGATTGCTGGGTCATATGGTAATTCTATTTTTAGTTTTTTAAGGAACTTCCATACTGTTCTCCATAGTGGCTGTATAAATTTACATTCCCACCAACAGTGCAAGAGGGTTCCCTTTTCTCCACATATGGTCTTTTAATAATATGTCTGAGGTTGGGTATTTTAAAGTAGGTGCACTTTGAATTTGAGGTTGAGTTGAATGCTGTAGAGCAATACTTTTGATAGATTTAAGTCAATCTCAAATTCAAAGTGCACCTGCTTTAAAATACCCAACCTCAGACATATTATTAAAAGACCATATTCTATAAGAAAGGGTTATTTTTCTAGATATAACTAGAACCTTCAGACAAAAAAGAAAACCAAGCAAAGCTAAGTATTTATTGAACAGTTACAATTTTTCCAGGTATTGGGCTAGATATATTAATATAATATTTAATCATCACAACAGGAATTAATATCCACCTTAAAGATGTGGAAGTAAAGTCTTAGATAAGATATATTGTCCAAGCTTACATTTTCTAAAAGTCACACTTATTTTTTGAAAAAAGTTTAGTTAATTGTGAGAAAATAAGTAAACTGGCTGAACAATGTTTATTTTAGAAAGAAAAATATTCAGGTTAGTAACATCATACATAAGTATTGAGAATCAACAAGAGTATTCTTCTTATTGGCACCAAGTTGGCTCAGAATCTAGTATAAATAGAATTCCCAGATAAGTGACCTTTTCTAATTTAATAAGAAAACATATATTATTTTTCTATTCTAATAGAATGGATACAAGGTCTCACACACACACACACAAACAGATGAGATAAATATCAGATAGTAGATTTTATTATACATGAATGAATCCATTTTTTAGAGAATGTCTACTAAATTTTAAACTACACTGCAACATGTCTTTAAAATATTCTTTTGCTGACAGATGCATTTACTTTTATTATCAGTGAATGCCATTTGGGGAATTTTGAAAATAGTGAATGAAGTTAAGGGAAAGTGAAATTTTAAGGACGGGGATTTGAGTTTGCTGTTTTCTTTGAAAATTTTAGTTTATTAAATCTGACACATGGGGATGAAAGAGCAGTGAGAGAGACCATGGAGTGGAATATATCTGTAATGTTCATATTTTCTTTTGGGGATTCAAGCTTTTTTGTATTAAAAGTCTGTGAAGTCCCTTTTGAGGAAATTTTAAAAAGCACAATACCAAACTCCTTTCTTAAAAACTACTTAGAAGATTGTCAGTGGTTATTTTACTGTTTTGGATGGTTTGCTTCATAAAATCTAGAGCTATTGAGTACTGAAACGTTGCAAAATTAGCTTTTTAACAACGTTATTGAGATTTAATTGACATAACATAAAACTCACCCATTGTAAATATATAATTCACCAAAATCCAGTATTAGAGTATTCTCATTACTCCTAAATGGTTCCCTCTATTCTGCTGTATTTGAATCAGGACCTGTGCCCATCAATGCTCCTCTCATCTCAGTGAGATGGAAACGCCACTTGAGGCCTTATGCTATCAGAGAGGCATTCCTTTTTTATTAGTAGTAGTAATATTATAATAGTTTAAAGAGGCTTCTGCAATAAATCATGTTATACTGTTACTCAATTAGCAACAGACAGGGTTATAAAATCTGAACCAGAAACTAACAGAAGTGGAATATAATTGTCCTTCAGTATCCCCAGGGGTACTTGTCCCAAGCCCCACTCCACCCCCCAGATACCAAACTCCAGGCATGCTCAAGTTCTTACATAAAATGGTATAATATTTGCATATAATCTACACACATTCTCCCATATGCTTAACTTTAAATGATCTCTAGATTACTTATAGTTCCTAATACAATGTAAATGACGTCAATGCTATGTAAATAGTTGTAAACATAATGTAAATGCTATGTAAATAACTATTTCCTGCTCACAGCAAATTTAAATTTTATTTTTTGGAACTCTCTGGAATTTTTTTTTAATATTTCCAATCCTCTGTTGGTTGAATTAGCAGATGCAGAACCAATGAATATGGAGAGTCAACTGTAATATGAAATATAAAATAGAAAAATTTTAAACTTGTTGCCACTCTTTATATCAATTGATAGTTTAAATATAAAATTTTTACCTTCTGCTATTTAAAAATGAGTCCCCTGAAGTCACAGATAATTCCTTAAAAGAAAATAACTCCTTCTGTGTCCTTTAGAAAACTTATAATTTCAAAATGTACACAATATCTCTCTTCTTTCTATTGCTAAATTTTTTAGACATAAGCACTTCATTCATTTTGCATGGATAAAGTTTGGGCTACTTATTTAGCACCTATAACCAGTATTTACTCTGTATATTTACAATTTCTTATTTTTATTTTCTCAGTTGGCCCTTAATCCTGACATCTCAATGATAAATGGAACATAATTTTTCACTTGGTTCAAAGTCTCTCTTGTCTTTTGTGAGTAAAATAGTCAACATTTCTGACCATTTATCACTGGGCCCCCTAAAACAATAAGGAGTTACTGTGTTTCCTTTAAATGCATAGGCTTACTACAAATTGCTTTTGGAGACAAGAGACAGAGGGAAAAAGATCTTCTTTCCTATAACGTAAGACTTCCACCAATAAGCCCAAGTACATAAAATTTCCAGTGATTTCTTCAAAGCTTATTGTAACTCTTATGACATAATTGTCTGTATGAAGGTCAGATATGCTGTACCGTTCTTGTACAGCATGTTCTGTGTCTACATATTTCATTTGATGTAGACAATGCACAGTGAAATCTAATATTGCATGTATTGAAAACTGTATCTCCCTTGCTCATAGAAATAGCTCTACTATTGATATGGAAAGAAATTCCCTTGCAGTACTACAGATTTCCAGAAAGTTACCAGGGTGAAAATTAGTCAAATTTTGTATTTGATACAATTCCACATTTGCAAAGTTTCCAACTCCTGCTCTTCTCTCTTTAATTCTCGAAATCCAGAAACATTCAAAAGATTTCCTTGCCAAGGTGCTGCTTCTCAACTCTGTGCATTCAGTTTCCCACTGCAAAGAAATGTGTCTTATGCTTTCTGTTCCTGCATCAATGTTTTTATATCCTCAGTTTTTGAATTTCCCTGGTCATATTAACCTCATGGTTACCACATACACATGGTACTTAAAAAAAAATTCTACAGCCCATTGGACTTCCTCAAGGGGTAAAATGACAGTCCCTCAGCTCTGAGGTATGGAATGGAGGATGGGGATGGTTAATAAACTGCATGCCACACCCCTCATGATCATTACAGACAACGTATAGATATATTCAAACCAAAGTTCCATCCACTTAGCTGATTAACTTTGTTATACAGCAGAAATTAACACAACATTGTAAAGCAATTATACTACAATAAAGATGTAAAAAAATTTTTTTAATTATAAAAATAAGAAATGTGAACCTTGTGATTAAATATTCACAGAGATTTTTCTACTAACGGGGGTGAAGCACTTTCCTTCATTACGTGCTTTCCTTTAAAAAGCTCAGTTAGTTTACCTGCAATTTTAAGTTTAGAAAATATCCTTCTCTGAATAAACAAGCTATGATATCTCCTTTATTATTATATCCAAATATCCTTGGTATATAGTCACGTTTTGCTGAAAGTATACTAGGTAAAAGTTGGTTGAGAATTAACAAATTTCATTTAAAATATGAATCTAAATTTTAAAATTCGTTCTGCCATAGCCACAGTATTTCAACTCCCAGTGTATACATGACTGTTTGTATTTCTTATACAAAGAAGAATGCTTCCCTAAACCTAATGGAGCCCCTCTATTGTGTTAGTTTGTACACTAGGTGAACATCTTTCTTTGTCTTCAGGCTGCATCATTTACAGAGGAAAAACTGCTTAAAGCCTAAGTTGTTGTTTAAACTAAAGATGAGACAAACTTAAGTACATTGAAAAGGGAAAAGATTTGTTAAATTATATGTTACTAAACCAAAGCAAGGGAAACAGAATAAAATACCTATAATAAATTATTAGAAATTATACCTTTGTGCTTTTATATTAATTTAATGAACATTATAAAAAGAAAGCTATTTTTGAAGTCTCTTCAAGTTTTGTAGATAATATTTCATTAGCCTATTTCTTGTAAAAATGTCTCTAAGAATTTTGAGATTATATATGTCATAGGAGAGTTGCATAATATCATTACTTTAGTTCCATGATTATGTGTAGAATTTTTTTATTTTTTCCAGTTTCTCATTATACATGGTATAAATAAATCTATAACATATAAAGTTCTTTTCAAGATTTCTCTGAGCAAAAATAACATATTGTTCACACAAAATTTTACACATAAATCCAATATATAAAAACTTAAACTGTATTTTTGCCATTCACTTATTTCGTAACATTTACTTCTTTATAACATTATCAGAGAGAATGGTGAAGATCTTCTGTATGATAAATGTAACATTTAAAACTCTACCAAATACTTAAAATCTGAAACTATTAACCTATGGTGTTTAAACACTCATGGATACTTAAAATATAACTATGATTTTCAAATGTTCAAATAATACAAATTAAGTGAATCAATTAAATACATCTCCACATTTAGTACATCACAATGTTTTAAAAATTATATACAAAAATAAAAAGCAAAACTTAAAACTTATCTTTGACAATTCTCATGTATAATCTGAGCTAAGTTATATACTCCATTTAGCTCTTTCTCATCAAGGCCAAAGAAATACATTGAAAATATCTAGAACACCTAGTAGTCAATTTGCACTGCAGATTGATCCATTGACATGTGGGAAAGAAATATTATGGTTTCTCTTTAATATTACATTAATGATTTTTATTTGTTTTAAATTGTTTTATGATGTACATGATACCTAAATATTATCTTAAAATAGAGAAATATACAAATGATTTGTAAATAAGACTTTTCCATCTAAAATACTGTGATTCTCAAAAATATATCAATATGAATATATAAAAAGTGGAGCCACAAAGCATAGTTTTCTCTTGGCAGTTATATTATAAAAAAGAGTGAAATCATATGGGTATTTGGGCAAAGATGACACATAGTGTCCTTTGCAATTCTGAGATTCCATGATTCTTTACCCACAAATATTCTTATTTAAAGAGTACCATTGAATCTCTTTTAACCTGCAAACTTTAAGGCTACTGACAAACCAAATTAACTTTCTTTCCATAAAAACAAAACCCAGGGCTATACATAGTGTTTAAATATATATTTTCTTTATATTCCATACTTTCCTAGACGTTATTTTAAATGGGGTTACATTTTATGATTCTCACAAATATCTTATGAAACAAAAATACTGTCTATGATTTAGAGACCTGGAAATAGCCTTGAAAGAGATTGCTGTAGCAGAAACTAGTTGAGGCACCCCCATTATGTTAACCCTTAATCAGCCCTTATTCTTTTCAGCCATTCAACCAGTCTCCTATAGATGTTTTTTTTTTCTTCTCTTTTTTGCTTAATTGAACTCTGATACTGATTGCCCTCTAGCTAAAATTGTACTATGCACCTGATGTTTACTTCTCCAAGACAGCACTCCCTAACACTCCTTTCCTTTGTGAGCATTATTCATTCCAGAAAGAAGATCACGGAATTATAACCTTGAGGACCACCAGAACCTATTTGGGAACCACCTGACACCAGCCCTAATGATCTCAATCAATGTCTCCAGGAGGAAACAAGAATGCAAGACTACTTCAGCCCCAATCCTAAGAGACCTAATTTCCACCCTGAAACTATAAGACCCCTTATTTCCAAGGAA
The DNA here is from genome assembly GCF_964270905.1 of Leucopleurus acutus. Classification (NCBI taxonomy): domain Eukaryota; kingdom Metazoa; phylum Chordata; class Mammalia; order Artiodactyla; family Delphinidae; genus Leucopleurus; species Leucopleurus acutus. The sequence continues at coordinate 12,861,633 of NC_139143.1, forward strand.
GGGGGGCACAGTCTTGAAGGCATTAGCCTGCTGTGGCCCCCTTTGCCTGGCAAAGTTATAAAGCTACTCTTTTCTACTCTTCCAAAGCTCTGTCTCCAGGTTTCCATTTGGCACCGGTGAACAGAGGCTGGGTTTTTGGCAACAAGATTGAAGAGTTTTCCAAGGTTACCTTGATAGCAAGTACGGGTATCAGCATTTAAAACCATTTAGTGTTAGATAGCCTTAACCAGAGGGCAGACAGCAGAAGCAAGAAGAACTACAACCCAGCAGCCTGTGGAACAAAAACCACACTCACAGAGAGACAGACTAAATGAAAAAGGCAGAGGGCTATGTACCAGATGAAGGAACAAGATAAAACCCCAGAAAAACAACTAAATGAAGTGGAGACAGCATCCAGAAAAAGAATGCAGAATAATGATAGTGAAGATGATCCAGGATCTCAGAAAAAGAATAGAGGCAAAGATCGAGAAGATGAAAGAAATGTTTAACAAAGACCTAGAAGAATTAAAGAACAAAGAAACAGAGATGAACAATACAATAACTGAAATGAAAACTACACTAGAAGGAATCAATAGCAGAATAACTGAGGCAGAAGAACGGATACGTGACCTGGAATAAAGAATGGTGGAATTCACTGCTGCAGAACACAATAAAGAAAAAAGAATGAAAAGAAATGAAGACAGCCTAAGAGACCTCTGGGACAACATTAAACACAACAACATGTGCATTATAAGGGTCCCAGAAGGAGAAGAGAGAGAGAAAGGGCCCAAGAAAACATTTGAAGAGATTATAGTTGAAAACTTCCCTAACATGCGGAAGGGAATAGCCACCCAAGTCCAGGAAGCACACAGAGTCCCATATAGGATAAAGCCAAGGAGAAATATACTGAGACACATAGTAATCAAATTGGCAAAAATTAAACACAAAGAAAAATTATTGAAAGCAGCAAGGGAAAAATGACAAATAACATACAAGGGAACTCCCATAAGGTTAACAGCTGATTTCTCAGCAGAAACTCTACAAGCTAGAAGGGAGTGGCATGATATACTTAAAGTGATGAAAGGGAAGAACCTACAACCAAGATTACTCTACCAGGCAAGGATCTCATTCAGATTTGATGGAGAAATCAAAAGCTTTACAGACAAGCAAAAGCTAAGAGAATTCAGCACCACCAAACCAGCTCTAAAACAAATGCTAAATGAACTTCCCTAAGTGGTAAACACAAGAGAAGAAAAAGACCTACAAAAACAAACCCAAAACAATTAAGAAAATGGTCATAGGAACATACATATCAATAATTACCTTAAACGTGAATGGATTAAAGGCTCCAACCAAAAGACACAGGCTTGCTAAATGGATGCAAAAACAAGACCCATATAAATGCTGTCTACAAGAAACCCACTTCAGACCTAGGGACACATACAAACTGAAAGTGAGGTGATGGAAAAAGATATTCCATGCAAATGGAAATCAAAAGAAAGCTGGAGTAGCAATACTCATATCAGATAAAATACAATTTGAAATAAAGGATGCTACAAGAGACAAGGAAGGACACTACATAATGATCAAGAGATCAATCCAAGAAGAAGATATAACAATTAAAAATATATATGCACCCAACATAGGAGCACCTCAATACATAAGGCAACTGCTTACAGCCATAAAAGAGGAAATCGACAGTAACACAATAATAGTGGGGGACATTAACACCTCAATTACACCAATGGACAGATCATCCAAAATGAAAATAAATAAGGAAAGAGAAGCTTTAAATGACACAATAGACCAGATAGATTTAATTGATATTTATAGGACATTCCATCCAAAAACAGCAGATTACACTTTCTTCTCTAGTGTGCATGGAACATTCTCCAGGATAGATCACATCTTGGGTCACAAATCAAGCCTCAGTAAATTTAAGAAGACTGATATCATGTCAAGCATCTTTTCTGACCACAAGGCTATGAGATTAGAAATGAGTTACAGGGGAAAAAACGTAAAACACACAAACACATGGAGGCTAAACAATATGTTACTAAATAACCAAGAGACCACTGAAGAAGTCAAAGAGGAAATCAAAAAATACCTACAGACAAATGACAATGAAAACATGATGATCCAAAACCTATGGGATGCAGCAAAAGCAGTTCTAAGAGGGAAGTTTATAGCTATACAAACCTACCTCAAGAAACAAGAAAAATCTCAAATAAACAATCTAATCTTACATCTAAAGGAACTACAGAAAGAAGAACAAACAAAACCCAAAGTTAGCTGAAGGAAAGAAATCATCAAGATCAGAGCAGAAATAAATGCAATAGAAACAAAGAAAACAATAGCAAAGATCAATAAAAGTAAAAGCTGGTCCTTTGAGAAGATAAAAATAAATGATAAACCATTAGACAGACTCAACAAGAAAACGAGGGAAAGGACTCAAATCAATAAAATTAGAAATGAAAAAGTAGAAGTTACAACAGACACCAAAAAAATACAAAGCATCCTAAGAGACTACTACAAGGAACTCTATGCCAATAAAATGGACAACCTGGAAGAAATGGACAAAGTTTTAGTAAAGTATAAACTTCCAAGACTGAACCAGGAAAAAATAGAAAATATGAACAGACCAATCACAAGTAATGAAATTGAAACTGTGATTAAAAATCTTCCATCAACAGAAGTCCAGGACCAGATGGCTTCACAGGTGAATTCTATCAAACATTTAGAGAAGAGCTAACACCCATCCTTCTCAAACTCTTCCAAAAAATTGCAGAGGAAGGAACACTCCCAAATGAATTCTATGAGGCCACCATTACCCTGATACCAAAACCAGACAAAGATACCACAAAAAAAGAAAATTACAGACCAATATCATTGATGAATATAGATGCAAAAATCCTCAACAAAATACTAGCAAACAGAATCCAACAGCACATTAAAAGGATCACACACCATGACCAAGTGGGATTTATCCCACTAATGCAAGGATTCTTCAATATACACAAATCAGTCAATATGATACACTATATTAACAAATTGAAGAATAAAAACCATACGATCAACTCAATAGATGCAGAAAAAGCTTTTGACAAATTTCTACACCTATTTATGATAAAAACTCTCCAGAAAGTGGGCATAGAGGGAACCTACCTCAACATAATAAGGGCCATATATGACAAACCCACAGGAAACATCATTCTTGATGGTGAAAAACTGCAAGCATTTCCCCTAAGATCAGGAACAAGACAAGGATGTCCACTCTCACCACTGTCATTCAACACAGTTTTGGTCCTAGCCATGGCAATCAGAGAAGAAAAAGAAATTAAAGGAAAACAAATTGGAAAAGAAGAAGTAAAACTGTCACTGTTTGCAGATGACATGATACTATACATAGAGAATATTAAAGGTGCCACCAGAAAACTACTAGAGCTAATCAATGACTTCGTAATGTTGCAGGATACAAAATTAATGCACAGAAGTCTCTTGCATTCCTATACACCAATGATGAAAACTCTGAAAGAGAAATTAAGGAAACACTCCCATTTACCACTGCAACAAAAAGAATAAAATACCTGGGAATAAACCTACCTAGGGAGACAAAAGACCTGTATGCAGAAAACTATAAGACACTGATGAAAGTAATTAAAGATGATACCAACAGATGGAGAGATATACCATATTCTTGGATTGGAAGAATCAATATTGTGAAAATGACTATACTACCGAAAGCAATCTATGGATGCAATGCAATCCCTATCCAATTACCAAAGGCATTTTTAACAGAACTAGAACAAAAAATCTTAAAATTTGTATGGAGACACAAAAGACCCCAAATAGCCAAAGCAGTCTTGAGGGAAAAAAACGGAGCAGGAGGAATCAGACTCCCTGACTGCAGACTACACTACAAAGCTATAGTAATCAAGACAATGTGGTACTGGCACAAAAACAGAAACATAGGTCAACGGAACAAGATAGAAAGCCCAGAGATAAACCCACGCACCTATGGTCAACTAATCTATGACAACGGAGGCAAGTATATACAATGGAGAAAAGACAGTCTCTTCAATAAGTGGTGCTGGGAAAACTGGACAGCTACATGTAAAAGAATGAAATTAGAACACTCCCTAACACCATACACAAAAATAAACTCAAAATGGATTCGAGACCTAAATGTAAGACCAGACACTATAAAACTCTTAGAGGAAAACATAGGAAGAACACTCTTTGACATAAATCACAGCAAGATCTTTTTTGATTCACCTCCTAGAGTAATGGAAATAAAAACACAAATAAACAAATGGGACCTAATGAAACTTCAAAGCTTTTGCACAGCAAAGGAAACCACAAATAAGATGAAAAGACACCCCTCAGAATGGGTGAAAATATTTGCAAATGAATCAACAGACAAAGGATTAATCTCCAAAATACATAAAGAGCTCATGCAGCTCAATATTAAAAAAACAACCCAATCCAAAAATGGGCAGAAGACCTAAATAGACATTTCTCCAAAGAAGACATACAGATGGCCAAGAAGCACATGAAAAACTGCTCAACATCACTAATTATTAGAGAAATGCAAATCAAAACTACAATGAGGTATTACCTCACACCAGTTAGGATGGGCATCATCAGAAAATCTACAAACAACAAACGCTGGAGAGGGTGTGGAGAAAAGGGACCCTCTTGCACTGTTGGTGGGAATGTAAAGTGATACAGCCACTATGGAGAACAGTATGGAGGTTCCTTAAAGAACTAAAAATAGAATTATCATATGATCCAGCATTCCCACTACTGAGCATATACTCAGAGAAAACCATAATTCAAAAAGACACATGCACCCCAATGTTCATTGCAGCACTATTTACAATAGCCAGGACATGGAAGCAACCTAAATGCTCATTGACAGACGAATGTATAAAGAAGATGTGGTACATATATACAATGGAATATTACTCAGCCATAAAAAGGAATGAACTTGGGTCATTTGTAGACATGTGGATGGATCTAGAGACTATCATACAGAGTGAACTAAGTCAGAAAGAGAAAAACAAATATCATATATTAACGCATATATGTGGAACCTAGAAAAATGATACAGATGAACCGGTTTGCAGGGCAGAAATAGAGACACAGATGTAGAGAACAAACGTAAGGACACCAAGGTGGGAAAGCCATGGGGGGGTGGGGGGTGGGGATGAATTGGGCAATTGGGATTGACATGTATACACTGATGTGTATAAAATTTATGACTAATAAGAACCTGCTGTATAAAAAAATTAATTAAATAAAATTCAAAAATTTAAAAAAACCATTTAGGATTTCTTACACGGCCTTGCATTGTGCTACATTACATATAATTTAAAAATAATTCTAGTCACGTTTATTTTTCACTGATGTAGAGGGTTTGTAGATAGAGTACCCTTAATAATGTTTGTGACAGAAAATATCACTTTATCAGCCACATCAATCATTGAAAAAAAAGTGTAAAAGAAAAAAAAAAACAACACTTCCCATCATAGCAAAGCTTACTGTTATCTAATGTTAAACTGTTCCTTCCGCATTTTCATATAGAAAATTACGGTATTTATGACTCTTTGTCTTCGGCTCTTTTACTTCAGGAGATTTGGGGAGATACAAACTATTTTCATCCATTTACAGTAGACAATTTATTTTAAGGATCATTTCTGGGAAGATGATTGTAATTCTAATTAAGTAGCTTGTCAGGGAAGCATTTGCCTTAACAGATCTGTTGCCATCATATCAGCCAGATGTAAAACTGACATGCTGAAATGTTTGTCCTGCGTTTTTATCACTGCCACATTTTTTCCTCTCTCGCTTTAATCTCCACCAGGTTTGTAATTTCAAGAAAGCAACAGTATATCACAGAAATAACTTTATCTAGAAAAATAATTACAATATATTTGCATTATCAAAAACCTAGAAAAAGAATTAATTATATTTAAAGATGTTTACAAGTTAAACTAAGATCTGATTAAAAGGCCAGGCTTTTTATAGTTGATAATCAACAGTTTTGTGGTTAATATTTTTAATTAAAGGAATCTAATTTATTCTACATAGCCTCATCATTATCCAAATAGGTAGCTTACAGAATGTTTGATTTTTCTAAAGAAGTTGGATTATTCTCTCAATATTTTCTCCCTTTTACTGTAAAATTTGAAGGAACCAATGAATATTATGGAGGTCCAATATAAAACATTCTTGTTTTGCATCTCAATCCTGAATCATTTATAAGTAATAAAAAACAAACTCATATGTACAATAGAAATATCAATTTTAATATTGTTAAATATGAACTGGAAATCATGGCTAGTTTTCCTATAGCTAAACTCTCAGAATGCATATTCAATGCCAAAGTGTCTTAAAATACCAAATTACTTCACAAAATGGAGCCAGCCCCTCACATGAAGAAGCAAAGTAGAATGTGTATTTACTTCAAGCAGCTTGATTCCCAAGGAGAAAAATGAAAGAGCCAAACTGAAAATATCCCAAATTTATGTCCCCCTCCCAATGTACCTAGCAGAATATTTACTCATTTATTATGAAATTTCTTTTAAGCCAAAGGAAACATCAAGAATGGGGTTGCAGCACTATTCCCAACAGATATCTAAGTGCACTTTTTGTAAGGCCAAACTCTAAACGGCATCGACCTATTGACTTTCTCTTCCCTGTTCTATCCATCACCAGTGACAACTGCCTTCGAGTTCTGTGTCCTTTACTGTGTTAATAAAACTTGTTTGGAAATCATCAATTCAATCATTTATGTATGTATTTGCTTTAATCAGTTACCTTTGAAGATGAGATCGTTTTAAAATCATGTGATTAAAACAAAACAAGAAGAAGAAAAAGCTATTAACTTTAGGCAAGGATGACTAAACTAAGAAGCCACTTTTAGAACAGTCTAAACTTGCCTTAAAAAACAATACACACACATTTATTTTTTTCTTTCTTTTAATCTATATTTATCAAACACCTACTAAGTATCATACCAAATGATATATGCTGTGAATTTTTGAGAATGCAGAAGGACAGCTTAACTATCTGACAGTTTCTTAAAACCTTCAACATACATCTGACATAAGATCTAGTCATTCATCTCTTAGAGAAATGTAAACATATGTTACTATAAAGACATTTAAACTTCTGTTCCTAGTTGTAGCTTTATTTACAATAGAGCAAAAACTAGAAACAACACATATGTCCGTCAGCCGGTGCGTGGATAAACAAATGGTGGTGTATCCATACAATATAATTCTACCCAGGACTGAAAAAGAATGAACTATTGATCCCAACATCAGAGATGTATGTCAAAGTTATTTTGTTGAGTGATAGAAGCCAGACATCAAATAATACATGCTATATGGTTTCATTTACAAAAAATTCTATAAAATGCAAACTAGTTTATACTTACTAAGCACAGATCAGTGGTTTCTTGGGGTGAGGTGGGATGAGGCTACAAAGGGCCATGAGTAAACAAGGGTGATGAATGTGTTCACCATCTTATTGTGAGAGTGGTTCAAGGATGTACACACGTCAAGCCTACCAAGTGGTGTACTTGAAAAAGATGCAGCTTATTGTATATCAATTCTACAACAACAAGGCTGTTTTCTAAAAAAGAAAAGCATTTCTGATAAAATTTCACACACTTTCAAAGTAAAAAAAGAAAGCTAAGATGTACATTCTCACTACTTTAATTCTATATTATATTGGAGAACATGGCCAGTGCAATAAGAAAAAAAAAAGGAAAAAATTATAAAATGAAATAGTAGACAGAGTATGGAAAGACTGAAGTAAATCTGTCTTTATTTATAATTATATAATGTACAAAGAAGGTACATATAATTTTTAAAAAGCTGAAAATTAGTTAAAAATATATCCCAGGAATTAAGAAAATAACAGCAAAAACAAAGCCAAAGAATGTATAAGGATGACTTAATATGAAATAATAAAATTTAAAATAAATAAATATGAAATCAAATATTAAAACAAAAAATATGTAATAGTGTGGGTCCACAAAACCAAAAGTTTGTTTTTTGAAAACAACTCTAAATTTTACCAATAATCTATGGTAGTAATCATGAATATTAAGGGATAACAAAATCACGATTTTAGTCATGACAAATAGTTGAAACTACAGTTACTTAAATGCTTAAGAAATATTAAGGGGAGTTATGTACATTTTGACAATAAACTTGATCTTTTAAACAAAAGCAGACATTTTTGGAAAGAAAATCTCAATAAACATGAAGCCAGAGAACATAAAATTAACTTTATGTTCTATAACTACTAAAGAAGCAATACTTTTCAAATACATTTCCTCAAGCAAAACATTCTTAGCACAAATGATTTTACCAAGAAGTTCTACCAAATGTGTGAAGAAACAATATTGCAATCTTATATAAACTTTACAGAGATGCAAGATGGCTTGGAAATGTAGGTGACAAATGGAATATTTGATGAGCATTGCTGTGAATGCTATACAATTGAAAAGATTATTCCAGGTTGATTAAAAACATAAATGTGGAAACATCAAAATTATAAAACTTTTCAGAAGGTAATATCTTACATGAAATTTTAAAAATGTTAATAGGTGGCACTTTGTCCCTAACAATCAATGCAGAATTAACAGGCTGAGGTAGCAGCTGAAGGCATTCTTGCCCACTATTTATCGGGAACTCTGAACAAAAGCCTGCTGGAAGCATGGTTAGGCCCAGGATGGCTATACTGTTTCTTCACTGCTCTCTTGGTTTTCAGCAGATTCAGAATTCCCCATATGCCATAGTCAGGCACAGGGGACCCATCAAAAAACTACAGACTCTTACATACAGAATGGATGGACAAGATCCTACTGTGTAGCACAGGGAACTATAGTCAACATCCTGGGATAAACCATAATGGAAAAGAATATAAAAAAAAGAATGTCTATATGTGTATAACTGAGTCACTTTGCTGTTCAGCAGAAATTAACACAACATTGTAAATTAACAATACCTCAATTAAAAAAAAAGACTACAGACTCAAAGAGACATTATACAGGTGACTGGTTTTCAGAGCAAGATAACCTCATAGGTGTGGACAATAGTTAGGGCCAGAGTCATCAGCACCAGTGGCTTTGTCCCACACCTCACAGCAAGGACTGCTCTTTCCTAGTAAACTGTGTGCCATCCTGGGTTGGAGAAGGAGGTGTGGGGAAAACAGTACTAGAGGCAGTTCACGTCTAAACTGAGTAAATATTTATTTAAAAGTAACTGCCTTAAAGCAGAGTAGATGGTTATCATCATTTGTAAATGTAAAGTTATTCCAAACCCCATCATGAGACAGAATTAAATGACATGTTACAGGAAAAATTGTATGCACAGAAGTATTTCTATATACATATTTGTATTTCTATATACATGTACATCTATATGTAAATACAGTTACATACATATGTGTGTATCATATATATGGATATCAGATATCTTTCTAGTGTACACATTTGTGTATGTGTATATTAATTACGTTTCCCCAAATCTCTAAAATCTTAACACTTATTACCTATGAATAGTGCCTTATCAAACAGTTATCTTTATCTATACTGTTTATATTTTTAATATTTCCATAGATAGGTCATTTAATATTCCCATAGTTTATGATGAATAAAAAGTAAGTTCATTCAAATGCATTTAAACAACATAAATACCTTACTATTTTTTTTGCTTCATTGTACATTTAAGTGTGATTTAATCATGTTGAGTATCAGTTATCTCTTAGAACTACTGAGGAATGAACAAAGTATGTTAATAGTTGGTAGAAGTGTTTGTGTGTTTCTGAGTATATATGCATTAAATTTTATGGAGATATTTACAACAGGGATCTACTTACCTTGATTCCTTCTTTTGACAGTCATTGTCAATACAGCTTGATAATAAATGTGTTTAATCCCAAGTTGCACAGAGGATTTTGAGTAATGGTATATATATGACTTCCAGTTCCCAAACACAAACATAAATTCACAATATACGTTCACACACACACACACACACACACACACACACACACACAAGTACAGTCATATTTCACATGGTAAGAAAGAAACAACAAATACATATTTGGAATTCTCAAAATATTTCAGAACATATACCTAAATAATGAATATAATAAACATATTAGAATATTCTGGGCTAGAAGGAAGAGACATACAGATTTGATTTATTTAATGAACATAAGTACACATGTTTAAATAATGAAGCACCTTAATCACTCTAGTCTCAGAAACTCAATACTAGAATATATAATGTGTCTCCTAGGGAAAAACACTGGAAAAAGTGGGTCACAAACTTTTGAAATATAATAAAGTGTTCTTGAAATCTAAGACCTCTAGTAATCTGAGACGTTCATTGCTTTTATACACTTGAATATTCTGTAATCTCGTTTAATCATTTTTCCTCTCTTCCTTTCTATAGTTTTTTAAAAATTTTATTTCTTCCCTGATATTTCTATTTCTGCTTCTATGTTCCTCTCTTTGTATCTCTTATTCATAATCCACCCAGAGGAGGGAAATTAATGGTTCAGTTAGTGTTAGCCAAAATGTAGTTTGCCAAAGGGGGGCAACTTCCAAATTTTAGCTCTGTGTTTACATCATCTGCATCACTACCCACAGTATCAAATTTTATTTTTTACCAGTAAGTGCCTCTTGGCCAGCACCTGAAGTGGGCTGAATACTAAAAGGTAACATATATTGGAATATGACCTTTGCATTCACTAAATCAACAATTATTTGTGAGAGTTTACAATATGCCTGACACTCTTTTAGGCAACTGGCATACATCAGTAAATGAACAAAATCTTCTAATTGTTTAGTTTAAATCTTTGCTGTCCGATGTGGTAGGCACTAGCCACATGTGATTTTATAAACTTAAATTGAATTAAATTAAATTAGAAATTCATTCCTCAGTCAAACTAGCATCATTCCAAGTACTCAACAGCCACATGTGGCCAGCAGCTACCATATTGGACAGTACAGATTACAGCATATTTTCATCATCATAGAAACTTCTGTTGTATAGGATGGCAGTTGTCTAAGGGATAGGTTGCCAGCCTTCTGCATACTTGCCTATATGCAGTTGCCTTTAACTAGGATCAATGTCTACTCTACTGCTTAGTGAAAGTATCAGGGTTTTCACAACCATACAAATTTAGATCAAAAACCACACTGAAAAAATTTCCTCAGAAGGAAGATGACTGTGAGTCTTATAAATTAAAAAGATTACATATTGCAAGTGTTTTTCAACATGTTATTATTAAACTCTTTTTTAAAACTCAATCTCTTGAAAACTGTCATTTCCTCTCATTAACTCTGGAATGTGGATGACTAAAATTCAGGATAAAATCACCTACTATCTGGGGACTAACGTACGTAATGATTTGAGCGTCAGAGAGGCTGTTTTCAGAATCTATTTCAATTAAGAAGGAAAATGTCGGACTAAATAACATACTCTACAGCATGGAAACCAAGGCCATCTAACTAAGGCCACCACAACAGACCACTCCAGAGAGCTTCATTCCAATCCTTCTTTTTATTAGTACTTGAAAACTTCCAATAAATGTTCTATTTTGTAATTGTATAATAAGATGGTGATAATATTTTCAATAATCTTTCAAAATAAAAATCTAAATACCTCTTCAAATGCATGAAGTATTCTACCAGGCACTTCTATTAAAATAAAATATCTGTTTTTTCTCAAGAAAAATTGTTTAAATCACTATAAGGATGATTAAATAACAAGTATTTGTAGAAACTGTAAGTTAGAACGACTATTCTGTTTTCTTTGTTTTTCTTCTATAAAGATATATTTAGTTTGGATTATAATTCTTAGCAATATAGTGAATTTCCACGACCCCAAAAGAGGGTGAGCTAATATTGACAGCTGGCTTCCTTCATGAACACTTTGAGAAATCCACGGGAAGAATGAAAATGGGTCGTTCTTGTAGGTGAGGGAGAATTTTTCAGAACAAGATGTGGAAACTCACTGGTTAACTAGTGCTCATTCTAATCTACTGAGCTACAGAGCACAAGGATGAAGTGATTGCAATGGAAACACCATGCTTTTTAAAAAGTTATCGTTACTTTGTGGAGGTATAAATCTTCACTCTTTGCCTTGAGGAGATCCCTCACCTCCCACACCACTGCCCCTTCAGCTCTTCTAGAAGGCACAAACTGGGTCTGAGGACCAATTTCTCCTCTTTGTACATTTTGAGAAACAATTTATGATTGTAACTGCAACAGACGGAGAAAAAAATCTGAAAAAACAGATGAAGCAGATGGAATAAACAAAAATAATTATTTTCAATGTATCATGTAATATCAGAAAAAGTGACCATGAATTACTTATGAACTAAAATTCAAAAAAGGTTAACAAAGCTCAGACCATGATTTCTGATCACATGACAATTTGAAAATAAAAATCAGAGGATAATTATAAATATTCATGTCTGAAAATGAGAAAATTCAAAATTAGTACAAAGTGAAATTAAAAAAATAAAACTTGGATAGAAAGAAATATAAATGTGTATCGAAACCTTTGTACATCCTCAAACCCCAGGCACTGATGGCTTTACAGTGAACTTTAATGTATTCTCCTGGGAAAACAGCCCTGACCATATACAAGTTTTCTAAAAATAGAAAGATATAAAAGGCTAATACACTCACTTTATTAGGATACTGTAACTAACTAAAATATAATATAATTAGAGCAGGAATGCCAGGATAATTTAGCCAAGAAAGAAAAGAAAAGAAACAAAAAGAGAAAAAATACACTCACTTTCCATGTGATTTAACACATCAATGACCTTAAAGAGAAAACTGATATGGTAAGCTTAAAAAAAGAGAATGAGAAAATCATCTGGAAAAGTTCAACATCTATGTTTTATAAAAATTCTTGGAAGCCAACACTAAAATAAACTTTCTTAACTTCATAAAATTTCACAGCAAAAAATCTACAATTATTTTCTACTTACTGAGAAAATTTGGGGTATGCTTGCCTCATTACATGACCATATTAAGATTTCCCTGTCACCACCATCACCATACTTGTCATTATGTTCCAGTACAGTTCTAATACCCTGATCAATACAATATGACAGGAAATAAATTAAATGGATAATTTTAATAGTAAGGAAATAAAAGAGATAACATATTTATTATTTGCAGATATATATTCTACTAGAACAACCAGTAGATTTTCCCTTAAAGTTTTAATTGCATTTTTCTATCATTGAATAGAATGAAAAATTCTAAAAGTCACCCATATTAGCACCCTTACTACATGTAATTGTTTTATGTATATATATAAAACACTGTGTATATATATATACATGCACATATATGTGTATATTTATGTACATATAATTTTGTACCGATATGTATTTAATATTACCAGCAGCATTTTCCTTATAATATATTGTATTCACAATAGCTATTTTAGTTTTTTATTTAAAAAAAATGTTCTCCTCCAGTTTTTTTTTTGAGATGTAATTGCTATACAGCACTGTATATATGTAAGGTGTACAGCATAATGATTTGACTTACATACATCATGAAATGATGACCACAGTAAGTTTAGTGAAACTTTACCACCTCATATATATACAAGATAAAAGAAAAAGAAACAATTTTTTTTTCTTGTGATAATTTTTAGGATTTACTCTCTTAACTTTTGGAGATAAGATACAGCAGAGTTAGTTATGTTAATCATGTTGCCCTTTACATCCCTAGTACCATACAAAGATAGTATATTATTCTTGACTATATTCCCCCTGCTGTACATTTCTTCCCCATGTCTCATATTTTGCAACTGGACTTTGTACCTCTTAATTTCCTTTGACTATTTCACTCATCCTTTTATCCCCTTCCACCTGTTTGTTTTCTGTATCTATGACACTGTTTCTGTTTTATGTTTGTTCATTTGTTTTGTTTTTTAGATTCCAGGTGAAATCACACAGTATTTGTCTTTCTCTGTCTGACTTATTACACATAGCATAATACCATCTAGGTCTCATTTCCTACAGCCCTTTGGCTCTCCCATTTGCAAGCCCCACCAGCCTTCAAATCCAGAAGTTCTGGGGGCTTGTCTTCCCAGTGTAAGTCCCCTGGGTTGGAGAGCCTGATGTGAGGCTTGGACAGCTTTGCTCCTTAAGAAGAACTTCGGCAGTTAGGATTATCCCCTTGTTTGTGGGTTGGAGGTGTGGGTCTTGACTATAAAGCATCTCTGCCTCTTTTACCTGGCTTGTTGTAGTTCCTTTTTTATATGTTTAGCTGTGGAAAATCTTCTCTGCTGGTCTTCAAGTTGTTCCCATCAATAGTTGCTCTGTAAATAGTTGTAATGATGTACCCGCGGGAGGGGGGGGGAGCTCAGGGTCTTCCTACTCTGCCATCTTGGCCACATTCCATAAAAAAACAAGTGGATTTAACAGAAAAGTTCTATAGCTTCAATCCTCAAAGAAAGAATCAGAAGAGAGCCTGGAATGTATAAATGAGAGAATAAGAAAAAGTCTATTTTTTCTCTTGAAAACTGAAGAAGCTTGAAGAAGATGGGAGTGGAAATAGTTTTTGTAGAGACTGAGCCTGCGTTGATGAGAAAAACATAGAAACATAATAAAACTGTAATATTGAAGCTTAGGTTGATGGTATTGTCTGGGGATTTTTGGTGAAACAAATATTTTAGTTGTATGATTTTTTTTCTAACTGCTAATGGTAACCAGCAGGTCTAACGGTGATCAGGCTAATGGTGGGCATACATATTGGAAGATTTGCTAAGGGAATACAAGGAAAGGCTAAAGGACATGTTAGTTTGGTAGTTTGACAAAGGGTTATTTTAAAAAGTGAATCAAGAAATTTATGCTGGATAAAGAGAAAAAATACAGCAGAAATAAATTCCCAAAATAGTATATCTAAGCACATTATTTTCAAATTATAGAAAATCAAAGATAAAGAAAAATCCCTAAAAGAAGCCAGGAGTCAGGGGGAGAAACACCTTACTTATAGAGGAACAAAGGTAAAAATTACTTACAGCTTATCTTCAGAAAAACGTGCAAGCAAGAACAGAATAGAGTGAAATATTTAAAGTGTTGAGGAGAAAACCCCACCATATATGAGACCCAATTCATAGGGGAAAAGGGAATAAATTAATGGCCTAGAGGTTCTGATAATTTTGGCTAAAAGATTTAGTGGAAATAATAATTTCTTTCAGTGGAAGAAATGGGAAGTTGTTTTTGGAATGTGAGTGGTGAAAACTTAATAATCTAAACTCAATAATATTCTGAAGAAATAGAAATCTAAGTCAAGAATTTTAAATCTATGCTAACTATGAGAACAGTTGCTGACCTGCAGAAGTTGTTATGGGCTATTGTATACAACATTCATCAACTGAGAACATGCAGTAGCTGAGCTTAAGGACTATGATAAAATAATATGTCTTTATCCTTTAGAAGTCCTTGAATGGAAAACCATAATGACAAGATGAAATAATTTCACACAGGTTGTAAGGAATGGGAAAAATCAAATATATTGTTGATGAATGTGAATTGCCTCAGATAGGACTTTTTATATATGTCTTGGTACTTACTAACATGGAGCTCCTTTGGCTGTATTAAATGTTATCTCCAAGCAAAAGATGTACTACATTTAAGATATGCATATGTTCTTTATATAACTTTACAGAAATAATCATTGTAATATGGTCATTTCATATTCCTACAGGATATAGTTCCCAAAAGAGCTCCATTTTGCATGTCATACTCATAACCTTTTACATTAAAACCTGCTTTTGCTAGGTGATTAGATGTGATCTGAGATGCTATATCAGAGCCAATGCAAGCTATCATAATTTTAAGGGAGAAGCTCACATTATGATATTATAGCCCCTATAAAACACATTTCTATTTCTATTCTTTTCATTAAACATAATTCCTGAAAAATTGTAGAATTACCAAAAGAATTACAACTTACTTTTCAAAGAATATACGTTGTATGATACAATAACATGCTATGAACCTTTTGCGTTAATTACCTTAAAAATCTGAATTGAGGCATTCACCCTCTCTTCAAAGGATGCACAATTTCTTTATAGGTTTTCTTTTTTTAACTTTCTATAATCAAATTTACTTTCTCTGGCTTTTTCTCCTTCCCTTTACATGGATAACTTTTTTTTTCAAGTTAGCCTCTGAATTAATTATTGAATGAAAGGAAGTGTTTTTTAAAAGAGATTTTCTAAATTCTTTCTCTTACAAATACCTTACCACTGTTCCAACATGGCTTGAATGCAGATAGAAAATGGAAAATGCTGTTTACCCTCACGGGGGCAGTCGTTGATTTAGTGTAATTGTTACCACATGCTCTCAACTAGAAGGACAAATACATAAGCAGGACATAGTTCTTTTTTAATGATTTGTCTGTGCTC
Source organism: Leucopleurus acutus (assembly GCF_964270905.1). Lineage (NCBI taxonomy): Eukaryota > Metazoa > Chordata > Mammalia > Artiodactyla > Delphinidae > Leucopleurus > Leucopleurus acutus. The sequence continues at coordinate 12,878,084 of NC_139143.1, forward strand.
CGTTATTTGAAAAGTGGATTGCTTCATATTGAATCCAATGGCATACACTGTTAACGGCCTGCATTGTTTTCTTTTATTTAGAAACACAATCTACATCTTTGTGGGCAGCAATAAACTAAGTTAAAATGAAATAAAACAAAATAACAGGGAGAGTGAGTAACATATTTTATTCTTCCTTTCAAGTGTTTTATGGGTTGGTAATGACATTTGAGCTGCCTTTCAGTGGAACTTCTAAGAAAGCCCCTTAAGTGGGGTTTCCTGGGCAAGTCCCCTTTAATCCCTCCCTTTACTCTTTGATAACAGAGCTAATGGAAGGGATGCTGGAGAAGAGTTAAAGAAGAGCTGGATCAATGAAACTTCTGACACCTTGGACTGCCTAATTTCGTACCTTTTTTTCTTCCTTGAAAAAGCATATTTGTAAACTTCTATTTGTCACTATATTTTGGATGTTCTTACATGAAGCGGAATGGAATCCTACATGAAACAGTCTAAATAAGATAATTTCAGAAATAAGCAAGAAAATTTTTAAGGCCTATTTGTGAGAAAAAATTCCAAATTTTGAATATAACATGGACAATCAGAAAACCATAAAATGTAAAGCAAGTAAGGTTATTAAACTAAAAAATCTCAGGTCTTATAAAGTATCATATTTAATAACATAGATCACACCATGACTGTTTAAAAACACTTTTTGAAGATATATATATATATATATATATATATATATATATTTTTTTTTTTTTTTGCGGTACGCAGGGCTCTCACTGTTGTGGCCTCTCCCGTTGCGGAGCACAGGCTCTGGACGCGCAGGCTCAGCGGCCATGGCTCACAGGCCCAGCCCTCTGCGGCATGTGGGATCTTCGCAGACCGGGGCACGAACCCGTGTCCCCTGCATCGGCAGGCGGACTCTCAACCACTGCGCCACCAGGGAAGCCCCAATTTATATACTTTTAAATGCCAATTATTACATGAAGCTAGAGATGGGTAATAACAGAATATTGGAGGCAGTAAAAAAAAAAAAAAGAATCTAAACAAATTTTTGAGCAAAAATACCAACAATATCTGCTTTTTTGGGTCATGATAATAATAGCTTCAGTATCAAGACATGTCCAGCCTCTGTAGCTGCCAGGATTCGAGGTAGAGGGCATGATGCACTTTGGCTTCCAGAGACAAATTTGGTCCCAATGGTGACCAGTAAAAACCATCATAACTACTCTATTGTCATGCCTACTCTACTGGACATAAAAATTTATGACATATTAAGGAGCAGAGGGAAAGAAGAATAGAACCCCTTCTAATTTGGACAAGGAGGGCTTGGAATTGTTATACTTTAGAATATTCATGCAAAATAAAACTGAACAAAAATGAAACTAAATATATAGATTAATTTTTTACCCACACCTGCTGTTGAGTGACCTGCCAAGAAATAGGAGAAGAAAAAAAAGAAATAGTTAAGAAAAAAAACTCTCCTGTGCTTCCCTGGTGGCGCAGTGGTTGGCAGTCCGCCTGCCGATGAGGGGGACACGGGTTCGTGCCCTGGTCCGGGAAGATCCTACATGCTGCGGAGCGGCTGGGCCCGTGGGCCATGGCCGCTGAGCCTGCGCGTCCGGAGCCTGTGCTCCGCAGCGAGGTGGGGGGGCCGCAGCAGTGAGAGGCCCGCGTACCACACACACACAAAAAAAAACCTCTCCTATTCTCAAGCACTCAAATGCTAAAGTACTTAAAATAGATTTATTGTATTATTTTTATACTTGCAGCATGCAGTGTCTCATTAACTCATCTAATTAGCATCTTCTACTAATGAGATCTAGATTAGGGACTTTCTTTTTATATGAACCAATTAGTTTTCATTTCTAACATGGACTGTTTCACTGAAACTGTATCTGGGCATTTTGAAAATTCTTATAATCACCAATGGGTATGTACTGATGTATCAAAGTATCATGTTGTACACTCTAAATATATACAATTTTTACTGTTAATTACATCTCAATAAACTTGGAAAAATGTGTAACTCTATTGGTAGCTACTATTTATCACAACGAACTATTATATTTTATCACGATAAAAAGATATACAAATATTTTAATTATATTCAAATCATGATTACAGATACAAAGCATATGATACTTTAATGGAATATTTAGCTCAATAATGCAAAAAGAATATGTTTCTACATATTCTTCATCCATTACAAAACATTCATATAGTTCTTAATTCTTCCTTTATAAATAAATCACGTTTGTTGTTACATTTGTATAAATAGATACATACAATTGAAATCATTTTGTATGAGTATTTATAGATTATTATTATTATTATTATTATAGCTTGAGTACTCCTCTATCTTTACCCCAGGAACCACATTCTATCTATAGCTTTACTGACCCATGAGAGAGGAAAAAAAACACAGCGGCTTTTTAAAGTTTCTATTATCGTATGGTTTGCTAAAAAAGGTTATATGGCCAAGCCTGTCGCCAATATTTCAGCTAAATATTCTGCATAGAAGAGCACAAAAATTTTGGGAACAATAATGCAATCTAGCTCATTTAGTGGATACATTTTAAAATCCTCAGCTAAATGTTAAACATCTTATTCAAATTGCCTGGGTTATTTATCTATTACTTTCCCCAAACATATATCTATGTAAAGCTATAATAAAACTTAAGTTTCCATTCCATTGATAACTAAAGCAATGGCATCAGACTTTTAACGTACAATTGTTAATACGTTTGGGGTTATGCTATTCGATTATGTGAGATCATGGTGCGCCTCTGTATTAATCTGCTCAGGCTGCCATAACAAAATACCATATACCAAGTGACTTAAACAACAGACGTTTTATTTTTCACAGTTCAGGAAGTAGGAAGTCAGAGATCAGGGTGCCAGTATTGTCAGTTTCTGATGAGGTCTCTCTTTCTGGCTGGTTAGCAGCAACTATCTCCTAGTATACATGGAGGGAGAACAAGCCCTCTAATATTTCTTCCTATAAAGGCACTAATCCCATTAGACCAGAGCCCCACCTGCAAGACCCAAATTATCTCCCAAAGGCCTCCAAGTACCATCACATTGAAGGTTAGGCTTAAACATATGAATCTGAGGGGGGACACAAATACTCAGCCCATAAGAGCCTGCAACTTCTAATTCCATGCCTCCTTTTCCTTTTTGCTGCTTACTGTTTAAATCTTATTGTTGTAAGAAAATTCTATCTGAGTAGATGTCTCCGTTTGATGCTTTTGAAGTACTGATTTATTTTGAAGTCTTTATAATCGTAGTCTTCATTTTGATGTATTTGTGTCTGTGCATTGTTGCCCAGGAGACATACCTGCTCTCAGTTCTCATTATGAGGACTCAACACTATTGTCAATGCTCTGGATTTCACCTCATTTGTGAAAGGAGTTGTGCTCTCTCCCTTAAAATATGGAAATGAGCCTAGATTAGACAGGTGTGCCCAATGTAATCAGAAGGGTGCTTAATAGTTCAGGAAGAAGACAGGAGAGAAAGTCAGAGGAAGATGTAACTATGGCAGAAAACCACAGAAAGAGGCAAAGTTGCTGCCTTTGAGATAAAGGAAGGGGCCCGCGATGCCTGGAATGTTGGGAGGCTTTAAAGGCTGGAAAGAACAAGAAAATGGATTCTTCCCTCCAGCGTCCAGAAAGGAACTCAGCCCTGCTGACACCTCAATTTTAGCTCAATGAAGCCTGTGTTGGACTTCTACTCTATGCAAGTATAAGATAATAAATATGTGTTATTTAAGCCACTGTGGTAATTGGTTACAGTAGTTATAAAAAACAAATACAAGTTTTCAGAAGGAAAAAATATAGCATTTCATATCTAGTTTTGGACACTTAGAATATTTCTAAACCTGTGAATAATAGAATACACTAATAAATGGTAATGTGTCCTATCACACCTACAGTGACAATAAACAGGAATTAATTCCATGTATAGGTGAAAATTGCATTTGGGAAATTATAACCAAAACAGTATGTACTAAATAAAAGTGTTCAAGCTAATTTTTTTGGTCAATATCTTAGAAATTACTACTTTCTTGGATAATATTGAATATTATTTGCTGAGAGTGGGGAATGGAATGTCAAGTTAGTGCAGACAAGACAGTGATCAAATTATATCTGTTAGAGGTGGATGGACCTAGAGTCTGTCATACAGAGTGGAGTAAGTCAGAAAAAGAAAAACAAATACCATATGCTAATACATATATATGGAATCTAAGAAAAAAAAATGGTCATGAAGAACGTAGGGGCCGGATGGGAATAAAGGTGCAGACCTACTAGAGAATGGACTTGAGGGGAGAGGGAAGGGTAAGCTGGGACAAAGTGAGAGAGTGGCATGGACATATATACACTACCAAATGTAAAACCGATAGCTAGTGGGAAGCAGCCGCATAGCACAGGGAGATCAGCTCAGTGCTTTGTGACCACCTAGAGGGGTGGGATAGGGAGGGTGGAAGGGAGACACAAGAGGGTAGAGATATGGGGATATACGTATATGTATAGCTGATTCACTTTGTTATAAAGTAGAATCTAACACACCATTGTAAAGCAATTATACTCCAATAAAGATGTTTTAAAAAATTATATCTATTAATACTTTTATGGAATTAATGAATTTTGGTCATTATTTTCATGAAATACTTAGTAAGTAAAAACTTTTTCACACTGTTATGAAACTATGGGAAACTACAGTTTGAAAGTGCAAAAGATTAATTTCATCCTTGAAAAGATAAAGTAGAAAATAACAGAGACATTCTATAAAATTATAGGTAACATTTAACTTGCTACAAAGAAGAAACAAAAGGAATGTAAGCCAAGATTAGCATGAAGCATAATTGGTATGGATAAAAAGGAGTCATAAAAATAAATTCAATAATCCTTAAAACAGAGATCATGGGACAATTTCAATATTGCACTCCTTTATTTTAAAATAATAAATTATAATAACTGTAAACATTTTAAAAGAGAAACTATGTAACAAACCACCAACAATTACCCAGAGTTAAGGAGAAAGATTTAATCATATTTATTCATCTACCTTTTAAAAATTTTTCTAATGTACATTAAAATAAGTCTCAGATATCAAAGTCATTTCACCCTTACAAACTTAATAAGCATATCTGATAAATATAGATACTGTTTTATAAAATCACAATCCACATTCACAAATACAAAAATAATGACTCTGATATCAACTAATGACTCCAAAATAAAATTTCCCTATTCATCTACCAAATTCATATTTTTAGTTTTTTAATTTAAATTAGAATTCAAATGAGTGCCACACATAAATTTTGCTATTATGTCTCTTAAGTCCCCTTTAATTTAGAGCTAATGCATCCCAATTTTAATACGTTATTAATTAATAAAATGGATGCACGTTATCTTGCAGAATGTCTTAAATTCTTTGTTTCTTTTGCTTCCTTGTGCTGTCATTAATTAGTTCTCCTCCCCACCACTTTGTTTGGTAAATGAAAGCTAGCTCTAGAAGCTTGATTAGGCTCAAATGCTATTAGATGCTCCACATTACATCATATCAATGACACAAGGTCTAGTTATTGGACATTTAATGAAGTTAAGATTGATCTGTGGCTCATATGGTGATATTATAGTTCCTCCATTAGAAAGATCTCCTAAAGTATTTCTATACTGGTTTTATAAATTGATGACTCTTCCCTGAATCACAGATTCCACTAAAGAATTATTCCTTTCACAATTGTTAGCTAAAACTCCGTTTATAAAGAGAATTTCTCATCAACTAGGGCAACTGCCCTGAAATAGATTTCATACAAAGATTGAATAAATTGTTAATTCTTTTATTTTGCTTGACAATATTCAGGGCAAGGAATTTTTGCCTCAGATATTATCAGTAGTGTCCAATCTTACCCTTTTTGTTTTGGTGGGGGGGTGGTGGTGAAGGTATGGTAGATTGCTTTATTGATCTCATTAATTCCTCTTTCTCCTACAAGAAAAATGTAAACATACACCATTTGCTAATTGATTTACAGTGTCTCCCAGTATACAACATATATTTTCCCCTCAATAACAAACTTGGCTCTGTAACTTATTTTGGTCATTGAATGTATGAAAACTTTACTGTCCAAATAGAACTTTATTATCATATGAATTAGCTGAATCTCTTGTGTTACTATCTTCTATAATGAGATAAGCATGTCATATAGGGGCTACACCTTCTTCCTCAGCTCTAAAACGTGAAGACATTTGAAGCAGAGCCCAGCAAAGCCCACCTGAGCTGAAATGAGCTGCACAGATTTCCTCCCTACCAGCCCCAGCCAATCCACAGGCACACAGCCAGACACATCAACCACTAGTTCGGGAGAGTGACCCACCCATATAGGGTTAGTTTATAGACCACCATATTAGGAAACCTATTTATGTCTATCCCTTTGAAAGCAAATGTCTGGGGCATGACTTCAAGAAGCTAACTTCAGTGAATCAAGATGGTAGCATGGGAAGCCACAGAGTTCACGTCTCCCCACAACTAGGGCTCCTGCTGGATGATGGTGGGGGACCCCGAGGCCAAAGGACACAGGAAGAACCCCCAAGTGAACCAGTAGGATGTGGGGGGACTGAGAGGGGAGGAGAAGTGGAGGCCAGACAGGACCAGTGCCCCTGAGGGGTGGCTGGGCAGGGAGGGTTTCCATGCCTGGAGGGACCCTCAGGGGCTCAGATCAGGGGGAGCGGGTCCAGCGTTTCCCCTGCCCAATAGACCAGGGAAGTCTGCCCAGCTCTCAGGCCAGGTCCTACGCCCTCAAAGGTCCCCTCCAGGCTGCATTGGTACTAGGGAGTAGGAGGGAGGCCAGGGTAGAACAGGAGAGGCAGGCGGGAGGGGCCCTCCAGGAGCAGGAGAGGTGCGGAGGGTGTTTGCTCCACCCACTTGGGCACAGGGAGCCTGCTGGGCTCCCAGGTGGGGTCCCCCACCCTCTGGGCCCCTTCTGTCCTGTTGAGCCTAAGCCCCACCCCACACAAACCCCCGGCCTTTGCCAGCCTTGTGGGTCATAAGCATAGGCCCTGCCCCACCCAAACCTCACCCTGCTTAGGCCCTGCCCTCCGCAGGCAAGGGCTTTTCCTCCGTTTTTTTTTCTCCTCCTCTTTTTTACTATTGTCGTTCTGTTTTACCTTCCAGTTGTTGTTTCATCTATATTTATATTTTTTCTAACATAGCTGTTAATTTCCTAGTCTAATCTTATTTTTTACTTTGTTATTGTTCTGTTTTTATTTTTTTGTTTGTTTTTTTTTGATGCTCTGTGCAGCTTGCAGGATCTTGGTTCATGAGCTGGGGGGTCCGGCCAAAGCTGCTGCAGTGGGAGCTCCAAGTTCGAACCACTGGACTTACTTCTAGAGAAGCTCAGACTCCAGGGAATAGTCATCGGAGTGAGGTCTCATGGAAGTCCTCACCTCAGCACCAAGACCCAGCTCTAACCAACACCCTACAAACTGCAGTGTTGGAAGCCTCAGGCCAAACAACCAGTAAGACAAGAACACAACCCATTCATTAGAAAAAGAAAAAATGAGATGGCAAAAAAATATGTTGCAGATGAAGGAGCAAGGTAAAACCCTATAAGACCAAATAAATGAAGAGGAAGTAGGCAATCTACCTGAAAAAGAATTCAGAGTAATGATAATAAAGATGACCCAGAATCTCGGAAATGGAATGGAGGCACAGATTGAGAAAATACAAGAAATGTTTAACAAAGATCTAGAAGAACTAAAGAACAAACAAACAGAGATGAACAACACAATAACTGAAATGAAAAATACATTAGAAGGAATCAATAACAGAATAACTGAGGCAGAACAAATAAGTGAGCTGGAAGACAAAACCGTGGAAATAACTGCTGAGGAGCAGAAAAAAGAATAAAAAGAATTGAAGGCAATCTCAGAGACCTCTGGGACAACACTAAATGCACCAACATTTGAATTATAGGGGTCCCAGAAGAAAAAGGGAAAAAGAAAGGGTCTGAGAAAATACAGAGATTAGAGTGGAAAACTTCCCTAACATGGGAAAGGAAATAGTCACCCAAGTCCAGGAAGCACAGAGAGTCCCGACAGGATAAACCCTTGGAGAAACACACCAAGACACATATTAATCAAACTAACAAAAATTAAATTCAAAGAAAAAATATTAAAAGCAGCAAGGGAAAAAGAAAAAATAACATACAACGGAATCCCCATAAGGTTATCAGCTGAGTTTTCAGCAGAAACTCTGAAGGCCAGATGGGAGTGGCAGGATATACTTAAAGTGATGAAAGAGAAAAACCTAAAACCAAGATTACCCAGCAAGGATCTTATTCAGATTCAATGGAGAAATCAAAAGCTTTTCAGACAAGCAAAAGCTAAGAGAATTCAGCACCACCAAACCAGCTCTACAACAAATGCTAAAAAAAACTTCTCTAGGCGGAAAACACAAGAGAAGAAAAAGACCCACAAAAATAAACCCAAAACAATTAAGAAAATGGTAATAGGAATATACACATCAATATTACTTTGAATGTCAATGAGTTAAATGCCCCAACCAAAAGACACAGACTGGTTGAATGGATACAAAAACAAGACCCATATATATGGTGTCTAAAGAGACCCACTTCAGACCTAGGGACACATACAGATGCAAAGTGAAGGGATGGGAAAAGATATTCCATGCAAATCAAAATCAAAAGAAAGCAGGAGTAGCAATACTCATATCAGATAAAATAGATTTTAAAGCAAAGACTGTTACAAGATATAAGGAAGGACACTACATAATGATCAAGGGATCAATCCAAGAAGAAGATATAACAATTATAAATGTTTATGCATCCAACACAGGAGCACCTCAATACATAAGGCAAATGCTAACAACAGTGAAAGGGGAAATTGACATAACACAATAATAGTAGTGGACTTTAACACCCCACTTACATGAATGGAGAGATCATCCAAACAGAAAATAAATAAGGAAACACAAGATTGAAATGACACAATAGAACGAATAGATTTTATTGATATTTATAGAACATTCTACCTGAGAGTGGCAGAATACACTTTTTTCTCAAGTGCACATGGAACAGTCTACAGGATAGATCACATCTTGGGTCACAAATCAAGCCTCAGAATATTTAAGAAAATGGAAATCATATCAAACATCTTTTCCTACCACAATGGTATGAGATTAGAAATAAATTACAGGAAAAAAACTGTAAAAAACACAAATGCATGGAGCTAAACAGTGCGCTACTAAATAACCAAGAGATCACTGCAAGAAATCAAAGAAGAAATAAAAAAATACATAGACACAAATGACAAGGAAAACACAATGACCCAAAACCTGTGGGACAGAGCAAAAGCAGTTCTAAGAGGGAAGTTTATAAGCAATTCAATCTCACCTCAAGTAACAAGAAAAATCTCAAATAAACAATCTAACCCTACACCTAAAGCAACTAGAGAAAGAAGAGCAAAGAAAACCCAAAGTCAGTAGAAGAAAAGAAATCATAAAGATCAGAGCAGAAATAAATGAAATAGAAACAAAGAAACCAATATCAAAGATCAATAAAACTAAAAGTTGCTTCTTGAAAAGATAAACAAAATTGATAAACCCTTAGCCAGACTCATCAAAAAAAAAGGGAGAGGACCCAAATCAGTAAAATTAGAAATGAAAAGGAGGAAATCACAACTGACACCACAGAAATATAAAGGATTATAAGAGACTACTACAAACAACTATATGTCAATAAAGTGGACAACCATGAAGTAATGGACAAATTCTTGGAAAGTTACAATTTTCCAAGACTGAACCAAGAAGAATTAGAAAATATAAACAGATGAATCACAAGTAATCTAATTGAAACTGTGATTAAAAATCTTCCAACAAACAAAAGTCCAGGACCAGATGGCTTCACAGGTGAATTCTATCAAACATTTAGAGAAGAGCTAACACCCATCCTTCTCAAACTCTTCCAAAAAATTGCAGAGGAAGGAACACTCCCAAATTCACAGAGCCACCCTCACCCTGATACCAAAACCAGAAAAAGATATCACAAAAAAAGAAAATTATAGCGCAATACCACTGATGAACACAAATGCAAAGTCCTAAACAAAATACTAGCAAACAGAATCCAACAATACATTAAAAGGATCATACACCATGATCAATTGGGATTTAGCCCAGGGATGCAAGGATTCTTCAATATACACAAATGAATGTGATACACAATATTAACAAATTAAGGAATAAAAACCATATGATCATCTCAATAGATGCAGAAAAAGCTTTTGACAAAATTCCACACCCATTTATGATAAAAACTCTCCCAGAAAATGGGCATAGAGGGAAACTACCTCAACATAATTACCTACCATAAATGACAAACCCACAGCGAACATCATACTCAATGGTGAAAAACTGAAAGCATTTCCACTAAGATCAGGAACAAGACAAGGATGTCCACTCTCACCACTATTATTCAATATAGTTTTGGAAGTCCTAATCACGGCAATCAGAGAATAAAAAGAAATAAAAGAATACAAAGTGGAAAAAAGAAGTAAAACTGTCACTGTTTGCAGATGACATGATACTATATAGAGAGAATGCTAAAGATGAGACCAGAAAACTACTAGAACTAATCAGTGAATTTGGTAAGGTTGCAGGATATAAAATTAATGCACAGAAATTTCTTGCATTCCTATACACTAAGAATGAAAAATCAGAAAGAGAAATTAAAGAGACACTCCCATTTACCATTGCAACAAAAAGTAAAAAACACCTAGGAATAAACCTACCTAAGGAGGTGAAAGACCTGTATGCAGAAAACTATAAGACACGGATGAAAGTTATTAAAGATGATACAAACAGATGGAGAAATATACCATGTTCTTCATTGGAAGAATCAATATTGTGAAAATGACTATACTACCCAAAGCAATCTACAGATTCAATGCAATCCCTATCGAACTACCAATGGCATTCTTCACAGATTAGAACAAAAAATTGTACAATTCATATGGAAACACAAAAACCCCAAATAGCCAAAGCAATCTTGAGAAAGAAAAATGGAGCTGGAGGAATCAGGCTCCCCAAGTTCAAACTATGCTACAAATCTATAGTAATCAAGACAGTATGGTACTGGCACAAAACAGAAATATAGAACAGTGGTACAGGATAGAAAGCCCAGAGATAAACTCACACACATATGATCACCTAATTTACAACAAAGGAGGCAAGAACATACATGGAGAAAAGACAGCCTCTTCAATAAGTGGTGCTGGGAAAACTGGACAGCCACATGTAAAAGAGTGAAATTAGAACACTCTCAAATACCATACAAAAAAATAAACTCAAAATGCATTAGAGACCTAAATGTAAGGCCAGACACTATAAAACTCTTAGAGGAAAACATAGGCAGAACACTCTATGGCATAAATCACAGCAAGATCCTTTTTGACCCACCTCCTAGAGAAAGGGAAATAAAAATAAAAATAAACAAATGGGACCTAATGAGACTTAAAAGCTTTTGCACAGCAAAGGTAACTGTAAACAAGATGAAAAGACAACCCTCAGAATGGGAGAAAATATTTACAAATGAAACAATGGACAAAGGATTAATCTCCAAAATATACAAGCAGCTCATGCAGCTCAATATCAAAAAAAACAAACAATTCAATTAAAAAATGGGCAGAAGACCTAAATAGACATTTCACCAAAGAAGAGATATAGATAGCCAAGAGGCACATAAAAAGATGCTCAACATCACTAATTATTAGAGCAATGCAAATCCAAACTACAATGAGGTATCACCTCACACCAGTCAGAATGGCCATTATCAAAAGAATCTAGAAGCAATAAATGCTGGAAAGGGTGTGGTAAAAAAGGAAACCTCCTGCACTGTTGGTGGAAATGTAAATTGATACAATCACTATGGAGAACAGTATGGAGGTTCCTTAAAAAACTAAAAATAGAACTACCATATGACCCAGCAATCCCACTCCTGGGCACATACCCAGAGAAAACCATAATTCAGAAAGAGTCATGTACCACAATGTTCATCGCAGCACTATTTACAATAGCCAGGACATGGAACCAACCTAAATGTCTATCAACAGATGAATGGATAAAGAAGATGTGGCACATATATACAATGGAATATTACTCAGCCATAAAAAGAAACGAAACTGAGTTTTTTGTAGTGAGGTGGATGGACCTAGAGTCTATCAAACAGAGTGAAGTAAGTCAGAAAGAGAAAAACAAATACCATATGCTAACACATATATATGGAATCAAAAAAAAATGGTACTGATGAACCTAGTGGCAAGGCAGGAATAAAGATGTAGACATAGAGAATGGACTTGAAGACACAGGTGGTGGGAGGAGGAAGCTGGGGCAAAGTGAGAGTGGCATGGACATATATACACTACCAAATGTAAAATAGTTAGCTAGTGGGAAGCAGCTGCAGAGCACAGGGAGATCAGCTCGGTGCTTTGCGATGACCTAGAGGGGTGGGGTAGGGAGGGTGGGATGGAGGCTCAAGAGGGAGGGGCTATGGGGATACAGGTATGCATATGGCTGATTCACTTTGTTGTACAAGAGAAACTAACACAGTATTGTGAAGCAGTTATACTCCAATAACGATCTATTAAAAAAAAAAGAAGCAGCTAACTTCATAGGCTACACTTTGGTTTTCCAAGTTTGCACTCTTTTCTTAGGTCTGGGTCACATGACTGGGTCTTGCTTTTTGTTTGTGAATAGATTTGCTCTGATTTATTATTAGCTATTATGACGTTTCCAAAACATAAGAATTTAAATTGATCCTCATTATAACAATGGAATCCAACAGTGTTTATTAATTACTGAGTGATGTGCCAGTGTATTATTTGGAAATTTGTATGTGTTTGATCAATAACCAAAAAAGTTCGTATTACAACATTTCAGACTAGGGTCTTCAGAAAAAATTATTGGCATTCTGCCAATTATAAAATTTAATAAATTAAACTTTGACTTTGAAGTATGCTACAATGCTCATAGTTATTCTCTCTTTGTCCTTGGCCTCTCAAAGATGAACGCACAGCTATGATGCCAGTGCTCAGAAGTTCATAGGATGAGAGAGTGATAGCATAGGAGTGAAACAGTGCAACAGAGCATCCATTATTTTGACTGCCTTTTATAATTAATAAGAAGTTAATTCTGGGATGGACTCTGCCAGAATGACAAATAATAAAATAATACTAGAAAATTTTAATATTATGTTAACGTACTTGTTGCTGATGTTGGCAATTGAACGTCTTTAATTACGTAAAACACTGCCATTAACACGTTTAAGATTTTTCATTTCTAAAAATATTACTTAATATATTAATTGTTTTAATTTCCTTAACTACTGTCTTGAAGGGAACTTTTTCTTTTCTTAATTAAAATTTAAATTGATTTCAAGAGAGAACGGTTATATTGAGTATAGAACTGATTTAATTACTTAGCAGTTTTATGTATGGATTATAGTCCTGCTTTAGACCATATATCAAAATAGTATCATATCCTTCTGTCTTAAAAGAGTAAATCACCAACAAAATTGTACACAATCTAAATTCAGTGTAGTATTTGTAATAAGTTACAGTTTTTGAAACATGTTATATACATTTTAAATAAGAAAGGAAGAATTAATGGAAATGCAAAAAATAATTTTTGACACGAGAGAATAATTTTTCCAACCATCCATGCAGCTACTGGAAATAACTTTAAAAAAAATTTTGCTTCAAAGATAAATATGTTGAATGAGTGAAGTATGTAAATAAATCTGGTGAAACAATTTGGAAGTGATTGCTTTTGTCTGGATGGATATGAAAATATACTATGAAGAGGCAAGATGGGAGGAGAAAAACAAAACAGTACAGAAAATAGGATTGTGAGAAGAATTTTTGTTTGTTTGTTTTTTGTTTGTTGGTTTTTTTGTTTGTTTTTCTGAGAGGAGGAATGGATAGAGCGGGACTGGCTCAAAATCTGAGGGACTTTTATCACAAGTAAAATTTAGCAGAACATATTTCAGCAAAAGGTTTGAATACCAATAATGAGAAATTAATTTCATGTAAGTGGAATGGCAGATCATATAGAGGTAGTGCAAGAATAAATTTTATAATATTTCTAATGAATTTGCCTTCATATTGACAGAAGGAATCTCTAAAGTAGAAGATATTAAACAATGAAAAGTTTAATTGTCTGCAAGGGTTATACAATATGAGAATATATACAGTTGGAATTTGTGAAATCTTCCATGTGAAGTAAAGCTGATCTAAGCTGGAAAGTAAAACTTTTTATACTTTTTCACTATCATTATCAATATTTTTAAGTTTTTGGAATGACATTATATAAGGGTAAATCTATTTTGTACAATTAGAATTAATAATAGGAAAACTACTTTTTTGCATTGGCTGTGAGGATTTAACAAAAAAAATATATTTATTTACTCTGAGCTTATGAAATTATGACAACTGTGCTGTGTGTGATTATTTTATGAAAATAAGATGATGTCCCATACTATATGTTTAACTTGCTAGGATATATATTACTCAATCACATTTAAGGATGAAACAGTCTAGAAACAGAGTTTAAATTATGGATTTTTAAGGTTATGCTAAGCATTGCAATGTGGTACTAACCTTTTACACAGATGGAATTAAGTCTGTCTGCCATTTCAGCACCTGCCCTTCAGGGTGTTTATATCTGATATTTAAAGCAGAAGTAAATGCAGAAAGGAAATTTCATATAGAATAACCAATAAATATGTGTAAAAATTCAACTCTATAACTAAAATCCCATTACATATCTATTTAATCTTATTTTGAAGGAAATGCTTTTTTTCCTAGAGCAATAAAATGCTACATTTAAAATCAATCTGTGCGTAACCCACCAACATGGATTAAAACTCTAGCTTGTGTGACATTTTTAGCAGACTGTACAAAGTGGAAATGTCACCTTTTCTTTTGGGTGAAAGTCTTTTGGCTTTTCCTAGAATAAAATATACAGAGTTTAACATTAGCTTTAAAAACGAAAAATTCTCTGTTAACCTAAAAGTTCACCAAAATGTTAAGTCTGCAAAACTATTACTAAATAACAGAATGTCTAAGGATGTATCCTTGGCCAAAGACGATAATTCTATTTCTTTGTTTCTTATTTTTCATTTGAGGAGTAATCCGAATAAACCAAAAATAATTTTCCTAAGACTATGTATGAAAATCTTCATAAACTACATTGTGTATCCACTCACCAATTTCCTTTGAAGTGTCATTTTGAAAGTTAAAGATCTATGATTCTTGAGTATACCAAGTCTACTTATGGGACCAAAGTAAATTAGAAGATGAATGTTGCAGAGATCCTGATGTCTTGGCACTTCCTTTATGAACTTTTATATGCTGATGAGATGATTTCCCGCGGCCTTGAAGCCTTCAACTGGTTTTACTGATACATAGGTTAAAAGAGTATTTTATTACAGGATATTTGACATCTGTGTATCATGAGATAGAAGGATATTTTTAGTGAACTCAATAATTAATCTATTATGGTAAGAGTTTATTTTAAAAAAATGTATACATTGTCATAGGTATGACAATTTTGTAGTTTTTAAAATAAACATCAAGAATATGATTTTGAGATTATTCAATAAAGTATTATTTTTAGGACAAGGGAAAATAGTGTCCAGGATCTAGGACTTAAACCAAATAGCTGACATAAAAAAAAATCATAAAAACAGAGAAATGATACATATTCTTACAACAATGTATTCTGTAAATTTAAAGGAAAAAAAGAGTCCAATTTTGATAGTTTAAAAACATGCCTTCTTTCTGTGGGTAATTAGAAATGAATACTCAGACGATCTATATCAGTGTGAAGAGAGAGGAATCACTATTTAAAATTGCCTTTATACTTGTATCTTCATTCAAATATAAAAAAAAATTAGAAATGCCATATAGTCTTAACTTAAGGATATGGTATGTGTGACAAGGATATAGCCTTAAATCAATCCCTTTTGTCTAAAATAATCATCTTAAATTTTAGCTTTCACATTTATGCTTAGTTAAAAAAATAATTCTCCTTTCCAGGCTTTTACATAGTTTGAATAATTCTGACCCTAATAGTTATAAAACTTCGATAGGATAGCTTTGAGGGACATGAGCAAAGTATACCTGAAAGACTTCAGTAAAGCAAAATCCATAATTGAATATTCATCTACTCAGTGTTAATAATTCCACTTGTAATTTTAATTACAAAGGAAAATAAATTTCCTGAATTAGAATATACAACATTGCCCACACAGAAAGAAAAAGCTTATACTAAACTGAGTCAAGTTAATAGGAAAAGCTTTATTTTGTGACAGTGATTATTAAAGCTTATTCCATTTTTTGATATATTTGAGGACATGTATAAAATGTAAATTTTATATTCATACCAAAATACCTTAGCAAAAACATGCAACAAATTAAATTTTAAAATCTCACGAAAAACCAGAAGTCAAAAAAGAATGTCATACACATACATACAAAATAATTGTTATAAGATTTGTGAAAGGTCTATGTGGCAGCTTCTAAAATAACTCCCAATGATCTTTGCCACCTGGGGTGGGTGTGTGAAACGCTTTCCTCTTGAATGTGTGCTATACTTTGCATTGCTTCTAAGCAGAATAATAAAAGTGATGAGATATCAAGTTACCAAAATACTGTGACTTAAATCCCTTGCCATCTCTTGCTCACTCTTGTCCTCTTACATGCTTCCTCTAATGGACATCAGCTGACATGTGGTGAGTGATCCTATGAGAAGGCTCCAGCCAGTGAGAAACTGAGGTCCTCAGTCAAACAACGTATGAGTAACTGTCAACAGTCACTTGGATGATCTTGGAAGTTCTCCCAGTTGACCCTCAAGATGATTGCAATCTTGACTGATACCTTAACTGCAGCTTTGTGAGACTCAGGGCCATAGGACCTAGCTAAGCCACATCCAGGTTCCTGAGCATAGAAAGTATGAGCTAATAAATATTTGTTTTAATAATACATGAAATTTTGGGAATATTTGTTCTGCAGGCATAGAAAATCAATCTAATCTTCCTAAACACAAAAGTAAAATAAAGAAGATAAAGCTCAGACATAAAACATTAAATCATGTATATATTAAGAATGACAAAATAAAACACCTGGAAAAACATACTCTTCATAAACATGTAAAATGTTAATATTCTTATATAACAATCTCTTAAAATCTTAAAAACACAGAATATCTTATGATAATGGTAAAAATGTATATATTACTTATGTATATGCAAATATAACTGTCCAATAAAAACACAAAGGAAGTTATATCTTATTAATAATAAAATCAATTAACAAATTTGATAACTTTTTAAAGATTTAATTTTTTTAGAACAGTTTTAGTTTCACAGAAAAATTGAAAGGTAGAAATATTTCCCATTAGCCCCTGTGCCCACACATGCACAGCCTCCCCCATTATCAACATCCTCCACCAAAGTGGTACATTTGTTACAATTGATGAATGTACATTGACACATCATAATCACTCAAACTCTATTGTTTACATTAGGGATCATTCTTGGTATATTTTATAGGTTTGGACAATGAATGAGAGTTCCTATTGCTCCACATCCTTGCTAGCATTTCATGTTGTTCTGGATTTTGGCCATTCTAATAGGTGTAGAGTGATATTTCACTGTTGTTTTTATTTGTGTTTCCCTGATGACATATGATGTGAAGCATCTTTTCGTATACTTATTTGCCATCTGTATATCTTCTTTGGTGAGGCATCTGTTAAGGTCTTTGGCTTATTTAGCAATTGGCTTGTTTTCTTGTTGTTGAGCTTTAAGGGTTCTTTGCATATTTTGGATAATAGTCCTTTATCAGATGTGCCTTTTCAAATGAGGCCTTTCTTTTGCATTCCAGTAGGTGTCGCTATAGCAGAAGATTTTGGTTTCTCTTATCTCTTTCTTTTCTCTTATCAAAAACTGGCTCTAATTTTGAGAGTCTGCACTTTCCACCCTCCACCCGTCTCTGTCAGAGGTGTTGCCCCAACCCCTCTTCATAGCTTCTTTTGCCTCCAGGGGTTTTGGTGTCTTACTGCTACCAAGGTCGCTGACCTTGTTGCCTGGGGCACTGGGATGGTGGGTTCTCCAGCTGCCTCTGGGATTTCCTATGTCACAATCTCTGCTGTCACAGGGGAGGGAAACAGTGGGGCGAAGCCAGGGTCATGTGGGCGCCTCTCCAGTGCCCGGTGTTGCAAGGCTCTGCCACTGCACAGGGGGCAGGTAGAAGGCCAGAGTGGCAAGCAGAGCACCTTAGCAGCTGGAGGAAAGGGTCCCAGGCCCCAGTGCAACTACTGCCTGTTGCCCCAGACGTTCCTATGGCTGGGAGGCCTGGATTGTATGTATGTACCACCTCCCCTGCTGTTACCAGTTCTCTGGGGCTTTGAGCCTGGCGGAATATGCTATTTTTTCTTTCGTAAGAAACTCACAGAAAGATTTTTCAATTCATCAGAAAAGTCCATGAATACCAAGTATTAAAACCAAGGCAGAGACAAGTGATCGACAACAGTTCAGCAAGTTCAGCAACATTCTTTTGCTTTATATTCGAGATGTGCTGCCTGTAGCATAAATTAGTTTCAAACCTTTGAGTTTTTGTCCTTGTACTTTAAATAAGTGGTAATTGTAATATTTATACCTTGCCTTATCTGCATAAGTGTAAGCTATGACAATTAAGGAACACTCTGCAAATAACTACCTCAGTTAAGGCTTCTGTTTACTAATTTGGGGGTCTTTAAAAGAGGATGGAAGAAATTAGGTTTTAAAATAAGATGTGTAAAATATGCCATTGTACATTTATTGAAATTTCCAATTGCTTATTTAAGTTTAAGAATACACTAATAACTGACACTATACTAAGAACATGTGATTTTATCTTAGTTATCCTGAAGAAGCCATTAAGACATCTGTCATTGCACTGTGTTGAATTTTTTTATTTATCTTATTGTCTCTCTCACACTAATATGAGCTCAGTGAATCCAGGTAGTAGGCTACATTAGTATTTTTATTGTCAGTAGATCCATGGCATATATAATACTTATAATTAACTTTTTTGCTCAAATAACTTAAAATAAAGAGGGTGAGAAGATTATAAAGATGATACATAACTAGGAAAGTAAAAAATATTATTTTTATACTTTAAAGTACAGTAAAAGTTTTTAGGGCACATACATGCTTTAGTCTAGATTGATCAATCATTTCAGACTTGAGTGCTAGAAAGTTAATTTTGATTCTCTCCCATTAGTATTTACATTTGCCTAAAGCAAAAGATAAAGTTATTTTTAGTAAGAAAAAATATACTATATCCAAAGGCTAAATCATTAATATTGCATTTGACAGTTTCACAGTCAGAAATGAACTTCATGTGTTTACATTCATGTATCTTCTTTTCAGCCCACCTTATACTGAGAAGTCTGAGCCCAACCCCAGAAAGTCTACTGTAATCGACTACACAGATTTGTTCTCTCTGGGTTAACACCAAAGTAGATCCCCAAAGTGAAATTTTCTTCTCTTTTGTAATACCTTTTTTTATATTGAGATGAATCATTGTGTAACTATGACAGACAATAATCATAGTTGGAGGAAATGGCTGGCTAAGGACAGGTGCCATGATGTTTTTTGGCAGTACAGGAAAATGTACATTTGACATACTCAAGAAAATGACACTAATTTAAGTGTTCTCTTCATTTATCCATATTTGTCTGTTGTATAATTTCATGTGTTGATAAATGATCAGCCAGTGTCAACAGTAAAGAAAGATTATTAGCATACATATGAATTGAGCCAAAGCTAATTATGTTGAAATGAAAAACTCAGATATTTTGATATCAGTATTTTCAGAGTATAGTTAAAAATGAGAAAAAAATCTTCAGATAAAGATAAGTCATTAAAAGCATATCTATTCCTGCTCTTTTCCCTAAAGTCAATTAAAAAACAAAAAAAGGAAAATCAGAGAAGAAAATTCAGCCTCAGTGAAAAGACAGTTACAACTGTACAAATTATTAAAAAAAAATCTGTCATAGATAGTGAAATTTGGGCAAAGTTTTTTAGATAGCTAAAAAAAGACACACATTTCTACAGAGATTGACTGCAAGTGTGTGTGCAATGAATGCATCCTGAGAGCCCAATCATCAAGGTCTTAACATGAATCAACAAAATCCTGAACCCAGGGCAATGTAGCAGTATCACTATCACCTTCTAACACAGCAGAATAACAAATGAGGACCAATTTGCAGCAGACTGTGTGCTGCCTCCTCAGCAATGATTTTCAACTTCCCTCTCCTTTTGAAAAACTTTTAAGGGTCCTGAAATATAGACAGATATATATCACAATTCCTAACTGGCCATTGTAAAATCCAGTCAGCTAAAGATCTGTAAGTCTTAAATCTCCCTAACCTTTTTAACATTTTGGAATTCATTTTGAGCTAAACATACCTGAGTTGAGTCCATGGTAAACGTGATATGAATGTATTCTCAGGCAACAGGCTTAACTGTCCAAGCTTCAGTAAAGAAAACAAACACAGATCAACAAAAGGGAAACACAAATCACTGAGTGAATAAAGGAAACAAATGAATTTTTAGAGCCAAAACAAAATAGAATGCAAGCTAAGATTGATTTAAATTCCCAAAGAAACAACTTTGTCAATGTCTAAAACTACTTGTGTTTTGCCAAAGCAGGAGGACTTTCAGCCAGAATTTAAGAGCTTTCTAGCATTGATATCCTCCTCCTTACTTACACACTTCTTTTCTAGCATTCAATTGCCCACTCAGAGATGTGGGTCTGATGGAAGTTCTTCTAATGCATATTGAGCTTTTACTTTGGGCTCTAATCTGTTTCTGTCACTTTAAAAGCAATCTCTAACTCTTTCTCTTCTGCTTCCATATGGCTCTCACTCTCATTTCATTCAGGTTACACTCATTCTTCACATCATCAGAAAGTACTTACTTCATCATGCTACTTAAATGAATAACCATCACACTCTCCTTTTAGCCTATTTTATGTTCTCTTCATAGAATATTCATGACAATAATTCTATACATAAATGTAAGCTTTATGAGATCAGGGTCTTTCTCTTATTCATTGGTGTATCACAGGCACTATTTATTTCCCTCCCTGGGAAAAATTATTTTAAGCAGAAATGGTAATACATGTGATCCAGTTATAATAAAAATATATGTGACAATTTAAGAATCTGATGTAATAAGATACTGATAAAAAAGACCAAGTTGAGTGATTTGCTTAAACATATCATATTTTGGAGGGCAATAATTGAAGAGTGATTTTCTTTATTACTTTTGTTTATAATATAGAGGAACAGAAAATGATAAAATTACTGTGACAGAGTGACTGATTTTACAAAAAAGAGACAGTTCTACTATTAGAGGGAAGAAAATTACCAAAAGAAGCCATCTTTGATGTAATTTATCATGAAGACATAGATGAATACTGGAAAGAGTGTGAGAGAAAGTACTTCAAAAGAATGAGGTAAGATTTTTTTCCTAATGGATTAAACACATTTACTTGATATTCTTGAATAAATTGTCAAGTTCACTTTATGCTGCCAGTCAACTCTTGATTATTCATGTTATTTTAAGAACACATCAGCACATAAAGGCAAAGTTTAACATGGGAGTAGTTGTCGGTTATAATTGATGCACAGAGAGAGTGGAGGGAAGTCTGGCCATGATGAGTAATGGGGCAGAGACAATTGATCACTGTTGATCATACTGAAGACTGGTTGTTTGGAGAAAATCTTCAATCCTCAGTCTTCATTATTTAGGCATGGCTAATCAGAAGTTGATTAATTTAGATAATCTAATGTCTACATTTTAATTCATACCAAAATATGAAAACTTTTCTGTGCCAGGCACAATCATTGGTAAGGAAATGATCTACAGCTTGCATGGGCATTAGAGTCTAGTGAGTGAAAGAGAACAATTAGGTAATTACTCAAAGAATTGTTAGGGTCATTCTGAGATGCTAACCACTAGTGCCTATAATAATATATTTATGACTGAAATTGACTAAAAGGTGCATTCATTTCAACAAATATTTTAAAATCTGCTTCTTACGTGCATAATTTAAATTTAGAACACACCCAAACTAACTAATATTCAATGAGTTCATTCTAGGTGAAATTATTATATTAATTAGAGAATAAGATAAAAGAAACAAGAAAATCAAAGTTATCTCAAGAAGAGTTAATAAATTAATTTTATAGGGGTTTCCCTGGTGGCGCAGTGGTTAAGAATCCACCTGCCAATCCAGTAGACCAGGTTCGAGCCCTGGTTCAGGAAGATCTCACATGCCATGGAGCAACTAAGCCTGTGCGCCATAACTACTGAGCCTGCGCTCTAGAGCCCGTGAGCCACAACTACTGAGCCCACGTGCCACAACTACTGAAGCCCGTGTGCCCTAGAGCCCGTGCTCTGCAACAAGAGAAGCCACTGCAATGAGAGGCCTATACGCTGCAATGAAGAGTAGCCCCTGCTCGCCGCATCTAGAGAAAGCCTGTGCACAGCAACAAAGACCCAACAGAGCCAAAAATAAATAAATAAACAAATAAAAATGAATTAATTTTATAAAGAGAGAAAAAACTGCATTACATTATATGTGCTTCCTCCATCTTATTTATGGAAGTGGTGATAGGCACATTATTTTTATTCTCTCTTCTGTTACGTATTAATGTGGGCGTTTTGTGAAAAGCTTTTTACGTTTTTGTCATTTTTATTTTTAAACACAACCAGTTTCTAAAGAGAGGTTTGAGGTCACCAATTCATTGTATATATTTTGAAGTTATTCTAGATTATTTACTACTTATTAAACTATTAGAGTATGTAATTTTAATTCAAAATATATTTTTACCATGCAGAATGGAATTAATTTAGTAAAACAATTACTGATTATAATATCAAACAGAGTGGCACTGAGAGGGCATAATTTTCTTTTAATCATACTGTGAACACAGGTTCTTGGCCACCTTTCCAAAGTTATCAGTTTTATCTGTTTTATTTGATTGTTCTAATTAGCATAGGAGAATATTCTAGGGTATTTTATTTGAAAAACAAATAATTATCATTGATCTCATGCTCCCTCAAGCATTCACAGGCATAGTCAAGTTCTAGTATCTGGAGAGGCAAGCCTCGGAGCAGAGTCTAGGAAGCCTGCATAGCTGGTTGATAGAAAACTTAATGCAAAAAAATGTTTTCAATCTTGACTTCAGTTGTACATTTCACAATGCTCCTTTTAACATCACTTTACAAACTCTTAATAATGATCATTTCAAAATATTACATTAAAACCATAGTTAGAGATGTAGTGATTCCAAGTGGTATTTACACTAATGTGTACACTTGGTGCATATTTATGCTTTGTGTATTGTTCAGCATGTATGTTGTACCTCAATAAATCGTTCATTTAAAAATGAGGAATCAAAAAGAGTTTTAATTATACCTAAGAACACGAAGGTAAAACTAAGAATAGTTGTACAATTAAATAAAATCAGGGGGCATAAGTCAAGAGAGAAGAAATATATAAATTTATGTTCATAATAAAGAATTACTGGATAATCTCTAAACTTACTGAGACTATTTCTAATAAAATATAGCTCATTTATAATACAAGCCTTTCTAATTTTAAATTTATAATAAAATCACATAATTAAGAAAAGGAAGTACAATGTAAAACATTTAAAGAACAAAGAACTAGAAATTATAAGATAAAATAATAATAATATGAGATACAGAAATAGTATTACACATATCTATCATAGTTACATATGGGTGTGAGAATGGACTAAACTCACGTACTTAAAGAAAAATAGCTATCTGATTTAATAACAAAATAAAATATGACTTTAAATTATATACAAGCAACAGATCTAAAATAAAGGCATTTAGAAGATTGAAAAAAAGAGGAAATAAAAACTACATATGCAGAGTTAACACAAATCAGTTTATCAGGGATCCCAATTTTCTATCAGAGACATTTAAGTGCAGCTGGAAATTATTAAACAACGTATATTAATATAAATCTTTAAAATGCTAAAGGATCAAATTCACAATGAAGATATACTAAATAACATCAATATTTACAATGAAAACGAGTGGTAGGTAAACTGTGCATTAAAATTAGACTTTGATATGTCACTAGTAATGAACGTTTTACCAAACTATACAACGTTAATATCAGGTTATATTTGAGGCCTTTAAAAATCTTCCAAAAGATATGCACCAAAAGACACTGCAATTCAAGAGACAACAAGCAGCTTGGTCCATTATTGTTTAGCTCTTCCTCATTTATAATTGAAATATTCTTAGCTTTGCAATTTGAAACAACATAGGGTTAATCTACTCTCCTTCTCACAAGTCATGCCTATTTCCATGGCTGTTATTGACACAATAACCAATGAATATGTGTGGAGGGAAGGAAGGAAGGACAGAAGGAAGGAAGGAAGGAAGGAGGGAAGGAAGAGATGGCAGCTAAGTATTTAAACATTTTTCACACCTTGCCTTGAACTGTGTCTTGTAAGTGTGTAGTTATTTTGAGTGTCTGTGTGATGTGTATTTTTCATCTCTTTAATTTGCACTGTTACCCTAAATGCTCTTTAGGATTGAAGTTCAAAATTTTTGTGGAGTGTTTACTATGAACTCTGGACCATGTGAAGTTCAATGCTTTAAAGATAAATAGCATGTTTTCTATTAACGTGCAAAATCCTCTTGGGGTTGTTTTATACCACATGGATTGCTGTTAGGTGATTATTTTCTGTGATGTTGTTTATACTACATTAATGCAAACAAGATTATGTCTGCTATTTTAGCATCTACTTTAAATGATTGACTCATTAAACTTTCCAACAACTGATACCACTAGATCCTGACATCATTTTCCACTGTTTTGTTGTTAATCATATCTCTCATCTACTGCCATGTAATCTTGTTTTAAAACATATATTAAAGGTTTTTAATAATCATTACTAAATTTTAAAGCTTTTATTTTATCCAGCATTATATTTTTGAAACATTTTAAATCCAATTCTGTAAACCTAATAACATAATAATAATAATGATATTTACTCTTTTAGTTTTCTGTTACAAAAAGGATTAAGCATTCATTAAATGCTTTCATCCAAAGTATTATTAAGGGTTTTAAAATTGGCAAAATATAAAATATGCTATTCCATTAAATATCCACATCTTTTTGAGCCATGTGCCCACAGAGCTACCATAGAGCCCAGCTGAATGGTAGGGAAGGCTTGTCAATATCCCGGTTGAGAGCTGCCCTTCTCCCACAAACATCATAGAATCTAATAGAACTTTTTATGAAAAAAAATGTTCTACATCTATTCTCTCCAATATAGTATAACACAGTTGCATGTGTCTGTTGAACACTTAAAATATAGCCAGTGAGAAAATTAATTTAATTTTATTTGATTATAGCTAATTTAAATTTACACTTCAATAGCCATATTGTATAGCAGGGGTCCCCAACGCCCCGGGGCCATGGACTGCTATCGGTCCGCGGCCTGTTAGGAACCGGGCCACACAGCAGGAGGTGAGTGGCGGGCAAGAGAGTGAAGCTTCATCTGCCGCTCCCCATTGCTCCCCATCGATCACATTACTGCCTGAACCATCCCCCACCCCATCCGTGGAAAAATTGTCTTCCATGAAACCGGTCCCTGGTGCCGAAAATGTTGGGGACCAATGGTATAGAGCAGTTCCACAATATTGGCATGTAAAAAGTGACACAATATAGTGAGTTTTATGAGCAATTTACAAATACTTTTGGAAACAAAGTGAAAAAGTATGTTTTTATGAATCCAAATTAATACAGCTCTACCTGTACATATTATGAGTGAATAACTTTGGATGATGGGAATTATGGTGATTTTCTTTTTTCGTGTAAAATTGGAATATGTTACATACATATGTTATGGACATATTTACTCAGAGAATGATCACTAGTTTCTTTTAATGGAATGACAGATATAAGAATAAAAGATGACTGTCAAGATTTTCTGACTGAATGGGTACATGGTTCAAATGAGTATGATTATTCAAATTATAATTACAAAACTCTAATCATATGTATGTGTCAAAGATAGAAATTTCAAGTCTACAGGAGGAGCTGGAAGAATAATAATTTTATATGGATGTTTTGAATTTGAAATGAGTCAACCATGAAGAAAGGCAAAGTGTTGATCATCATTCCAGATTGATATACCACAGCCATGTGTACACCAGCTAATTCTGAAGACTAATAGTTACTGATACAGTTGACCCTTGAACAACAAGTGGTACCAAAACCAGCAGATGCTTAAGTCCCATTGTTAGTCCTCCATATCTGTGGTTCTGTATCCATGGATTCAGCCAACCACAGATCGTGTAGTACTGTATATTGAAAAAAATCTGCACATGAGTGGACCCACACTGTTCAAACCCATGTTGTTCAAGGGTCCACTGTATATCGATCACCCATTATTTGTTAGACACTGATCCAAATTTTTTACCTATTTTGTCTCCAAGGCAGGCATATTACTGCCCCTTTCTTTTAAATAGATGAGGAAACCGAGGGGGTTAATAAACTTTCCAAAGTTCATAGAGATAAAACTGGGATTTAAATGCAGGGAGTCTAGCCAACTTTAAGAGCCCATACTTCTAACCACTATACTATATAACCTCGCATAGGTAGTAACCTACATATGTATATAACCTATATTATTATGTAACCTTATATATGAAGGCTCTATGCAAATGAACAAAAAAAAAAGAGCACTGTGACAAAGGGAGAGATTTATGCAGGGAAAAAGTAGGAAACAAAAAAGGATAGTTGGAGTTCAGATGAGAATTTAGAGATGTATGTGTTAAATGAGACTAAGAAAGTATGACAACAGTAGGTGTTAAAAATACAAGGCTACGTATTGAACTGATACATCTTGGCATGTTAATAAACCCATGGAAAACGACCTGTGTTATATTTTAGGATTAACTAGGATTAGTGTAGCAGTTAAGAAAAATGAGATAGCATACCCAAATGTTTGCATAAGTCGATGAAATTAAATGCAAAAATAATCAGTAAAAATAGCATTGAAAACACATTCAAGGACATGTGTTATGCTTCACCAAACAAAAACAAGGCATTTCCATAATGTGAGCATAATGAGAGCATCACAGAAGCATTTATTTAGTCTGTTAGCAAATACTAACTAGGGATATCAATATGTATAGAATTTTATTTTGTTTTATTTAAGTTAATTTTCTTATATGTGAAAACAAAAATTAAATTGTAACATTCAAAATTTTTGTGCAGTGCATTTGCATTGCTAAATTTTATGGAGCAAAATATTCCAGAAATCATACAAATTTAACTTTCTATTTTTAGTTTTATAACAAAGAAAATGGTAATTTATAATATTCATTGTTTGGGGCAGATAGATAAGGATTTCAATATATATTTTTAGTTTTTAAGTGATGAAATAAAGTAAATATATGGGAGAAATTTGAGAATTTCTCATTGATATTTTATATAGAGTGTCAGTTTTCTAAAGTCTGCTCAGACTCTGCTTTAAAAATCCTTGTCAAAAAATGGCAACATCTGATTCATCATGATGTTGGTATCAGTTGATTGTCTTTTCTTATTCAAGTGGTGATTTTCTTGTTTCTTTTTATGACATGATTTTTAAAAATCGTATCTTAGATGTCTGATCTATTATGTTAAGACTCCCTTAGTTCTATTTAAATATTTTACGTTAGCAGATAGTCACCCTGTTTAGGTTCAGTTTGTTAGTCTTGGCCTAGTTTGGGGACTGTGGGTGCAATGGCAGTTTAATTTTCAGAATCTTTATAGTGCTATTTTGGTCTACTTGGCTTATCTGGTGCCATGTGGCTCCCACCAGGTTGTAGAGAAGGAAAGCACAGAGTTTATTGCAGGGCCAAGCAAGGAGAATAAGCAGCTCATGCTCAAAAGATTCTGAATACCCTGATGGCTTTTAAGAAAGGGTTTTTAAAGACAAAGTGAGGGAGAGGGTCATGGGGTATGTGTTTAGCTTCTGCATAATTCTGATTGGTGGGTGGTGAGGTAACCATGTGAGGTCAGAGGAGTCAGCATTATTAATCTTCAGGCTCCAGCCAGTCTGGGGGTCATGTGTTAATGGTCAGCATGAGTTAAGGTCCTCCACCTGGTGGAAGTTTCAGTATCTGCAAAATAACTAGTGGATGTGGCTCAGTATATTATATGTAGCCTTTGAGGAGGAACTAAAAATCCTTGACTTTGTTTTATGGCTAAACTATTATTATTTGTCTTCTTTTCCACTGTGTCTATATTTTCTCATTTCTCTAATTAAGTTTGCTTTTTGGAATTCAGGGAAGGTCTACGAGGCTAAAGCTTTTCTACAAACAAGAGATGGGGGACATGGCTGGGGAGAGAGGGGTTTGTCCGCAGGAAGGCCTGCAGGGTCCTGCTTGGTTTCAATATCAACAATCTTACTGGAATTGTTTTCTGTATGTGGTTTGAATTAGAGGACAAGAATTCAACTTTTAAACATGGCTACCCATTTGATTTAGTCACACTTACTGAGAACAAAATCAATATCTTACTGTTGCACAATACTGCAGTGTTATATTTTATCATAAAACACACAATGGGCTTTCCAGATAACCCCTTCCCAGTTTAAGAGAAGTAATATTATCACTAATTTGAAATCTCTTTGGATCTATCCCTGACTGCAACCTTTTTTTTCCTTTGCTGTTTTATAAATAATGTCTATGCTGAATTTTGCATTTATCATTTCCTTTATTTTCATTAAAGTCTATGATATATATTTATTTTCTTAAGCAGTATTATACTTTCCAGGGTTTCTAATCTAACAAATTATGAGAACAGAATCTTATGAATATTTAAAAATATATTTTTCAGTTAAAAGTTATGTAAATACAAACATATTTAAGCATTCCCTTAATTATACTAGTAATACAATGATAATGTTATTCACCTATCCTTATAAAGCTTTAGATTCAGATGCATATATTAATATTTCAATATCATTAAGTGACTAATAATGACTATTTTAAAAATTAAAAAGGATGGCATAAATGTCACATAAAAAGGAAAATGACACAAATCAATAATAAGGAAATTCTTTTTGTAGTATATTGCAAATACAGCCATTAATTTCCCCTCCTCTTACTTTGTTGGTACTTTTTCAATATGACACTGTAGCTCCTCATAAAAAGGGTGGAGTCTTTTTAATTAACTGTTGAATCTGCACTTGACCATGTGACTTGCTTTGACTAATGGGATAATAGTTAATATGATGGAAGGAATGGCTTAAAAATTCTTGTTCATTTGGGTTTGTTCTCTCTTGCTGATCTTGGGATCATTGATATATCAGAAGAACCCCTTACAGCTTCCCAGGGGAGCCCAGGGCAAACTACTGACCCATGGAATCCTCAGATATATAAATGGCCTATTTTTTAAGTTACCAAATTAAAAATGTTTTTTTACTCTGCAAAATATAGCTGACAAAATTTCCAACAAACAGTATAGACTATTTATCCCGCAAACTTATCTCCTACAAAATACTTAAATATTTGATAAATATAGCAATGCATATACTTTGAACATATATAAATGGACTTGCAAGAAAGGAGGGGAAATTATGAGACCAAAAGAGTAGGATGAAGACAAATAGAGAATGCAAGTGAGCCAAAGCCAACACCTACTATGAGGGGATTTGAAGATCTCAAGGAATTCAGTGGTTTACTTTTTGTTTGTTTGTTTATGTTTGTTTTTTACAGTCTTGCCTTTTGATTTTATTTATTTTTATTGAAGTATAGTTGATTTACAATGTTGTGTTAGTTTCAGGTATACAGCAAAGTGATTGAGTTATATATGTATATACATATATATAATATATATAATGTGTGTGTGTATATATATATATATATATATATATATATATATTCTTTTTCAGATTCTCTTCCCTTATAGGTTATTACAAAATATTGACTATAGTTCCCTGTGCTGTACAGTAGGTCCTTGTTGGTTATCTGTTTTATATATATTAGTATGTATGTTAATCTCAAACTCCTAATTTATCCCTACCCCCCGCCTTTCCCCTTTGGTACCATAACAAACCATAAGTTTGTTTTCTATGTCTGTGGGTCTATTTCTGTTTTATATATAAGTTCATTTGTATCAATTTTTTAGATTCTACATATAAGTGATAAGATATGATGTTTGTCTTTGTCTGGTTTACTTCACTTAATATGATATTCTCTAGGTCTATCCATGTTGCTGCAAATGGCATTATTTCATTCTTTTTTATGGCTGAGTAATATTCCATTGTATATATATACCACTTCTTTATCCATTCATTTGTCGATGGACATTTAGGTTGTTTCCATGTCTTGGCTATTGTGAATAATGCTGCAATAAACACTGCTGTGCTTGTATCTTTCTGCATTATGGTTTTCTCTGGATATATGCCCAGGAGTGGGATTGCAGAAGCACACAGTAGCTCTATTTTTAGTTTTTTAGGGAACCTCCATACTGTTCTCCATAGTGGCTCTACTAATTTACATTCCCACCAACAGTGTAGGAGGGTTCCCTTTTCTCCACACCCTCTCCAGCATTTATTGTTTTTAGACTTTTTGATGATGGCCATCCACAGGGGACAATCTACAAGCACTTGAGCATGCAATATGGAGGACGGTTTTAGTGCAGAGTGACCAAGCATAAAACTGAATTCCCAAAGATCTGTACCTTCAATGAAAGATAAACTAAATTATAGTCCTCCTTTGGGAGATGTGACACCTCTGAGAATTCATAACTCCAGCTGGTTTTTACAAAGGATTTGATTTGTATTACATATTATGGTGTAAGTAATTACAAACTTAGATATGACTTTAGTACCAAGTGGCTTAGTGCCCTCATGTGTCTCACAGAACCAAAAAAAGCTCTCTATCAATAAATTTAGCCTAAAACCAAATCTTATAGTAACATGTAAAATAACAGTGAATATGACTTCAGCAACTTAGTCTATGAAAAATCAAGAAGAAGGAAATATGACTGAGAGTCAGAAGACAATCAAACAACAGAATCAGACTCATGAAGAATCCCTATATTGGAACCATCAGTTATAGGATATATTTATGCTTATCATAATTAAAAAATTAAAAAAATAATGGAGGTAATAAAAAACAGAAGCAAGGCATTAAAAGACTATTAAATATAGGCATGGATATTTGAAAAAATAAAATTTCAGAAATAAAATACTAAAGTTAAAATGAGTAAAAATAAAAGTAATAAAAATTAAAATCTTGTGACCTTGTGCAGAAGGCTTTGGTTCCTCAGCAAGGAATTAAGCTGAGGACCCCTGGCCCATTTGTAAATCTTTATCTTGATTAATTTGCATAAACTCCCCAAGAGATTTCAGGTCAAGGGTGTCATTGAAATCCCTGCCTCTTGGCTTTTTAAATTTCTCCAAACTCGGATAAAGTGAACAAAACTGGGAATCTTTAATGTTGGGGAATGAGTAAGAGTCCTTTTGGTAGTGCTGTAGGAATACCTCGTGTTAATCTTACCAATGTCAGTATCATACATGAACCAGTGAATGGAGTCATGAACCAAACCAGCAATGGCTGGTTGAGGCTTCCTCACATCTCATCACTCTGACACTGATTCTTCCATCTTTCTCTAGCCTTTATAAGAACCCTTGTGATAATGTTGCACTAACCAGGAAAATCCAGGATAATCCCTCCAGTTCAAAGTCATTTTATTAGCAAACTTAATTCCATCTGAAGCCTTAATTCTCCCTCACCATGTAACATAACATATTCACAAATTCTAGGGATTAAGACGTGAACATTTGAGGAGTTGGGGAGGCCATTATTCTGCCTACAGCATACAGGAAGGGACTAACAGTGAGTTCTAGGTAAAGAAAGGCCAGGCATTATGAGTCATTTAAACTGAAGCACCTGACATCTACTTTAGTTAACACAATAATAATACAATTTCAAAATAATAAACGAATTCACTCTTTTTGAGGTACAGAATCATGGCTCCTATTTATTATGAGAACTCTACTGTTAAAAATAAGAAAAATGGCACAGTAAAATTTGATTTGGTTCAATAATTTATTAATGTGTTCTATGAATTTCATTCAAGATAGGCCATTTGGAAATGAATTTAGTTGTTTAAACACTGGATAATTATCATTCGCAGGACCTTCAATTCCAGGGGCCCTAAAGGTCTCTGTGGCTTTTCTTCTTGCTAAAGAGGCTATGCTAATCACCTCTGGTGATTCAGAGCAGAACAAGAATGAATTAAAGCCCAGCTATTTTAGATATTAGTGGAAATAGTGTGATGATTCAGAAATAAATAATCCATAGTACTTTTGGATGGAGTGATAAATATGTTCAGTTGAAATAAGAGTTCTGAATAGGAAAAAAGAAAAACTTTATAGTGCAGGGTAAAACTTACAGGAGAAAACATCCTTTTAAATTGAACTTGTGACCAAGACAGAGTAATAAATAGAAGACTGAAAAAATAAAAATATTCAAATACAAAAAGCAATTAAACCTATATCCTGAAAAAAAGAGGAAAGAATACAAACATAATGTTTAAGCGTAATATCAGACATCCTGTAAGAATCACAGATATGTGTGGAACTAACAATCCAATTTAAATTCTTTCCTGGAAGAAAAAAATCTTTTTACTAGAAATTTTTAGTAAATGTAAAATAATGTACATATAGATTAGAACAGGTAGCTTTAATACAACATAACTTAAAGTAGATTTTTAAAAAGCTAATATTAAAATCCCTCATAAA
Organism: Leucopleurus acutus; assembly: GCF_964270905.1. Taxonomy (NCBI): domain Eukaryota; kingdom Metazoa; phylum Chordata; class Mammalia; order Artiodactyla; family Delphinidae; genus Leucopleurus; species Leucopleurus acutus. Next base: position 12,910,991 of record NC_139143.1, read on the forward strand.
TTTAAGTTACAAAGAGACGGTGAAACGTGCAGAGTATATCCTGCAAATTTGAGAATTTATACTCAGTGGATATTGTTTGACCACAAAATTTTTCAATATTACCATGGCTTGGACTCTAAGGTGGGAAGACAGTTTACTATCAGTTTCAAGGATAGTATATGATTTTCTTTTATTCTATTGTGTATCTAAATAAGTGTACTCATGTATATTATTGCCTTTAATATTTCTTGGATTTTAAATTGATTAATTTACTTTTTCAAATATTCAACATATACACCATTAATTCTCTTTGTAACTCAACTTTGATAGAACATTATAAATTATGTCAGGCATAGTTTAGTACTGTAATAATTAAATAATTCTGAACCATATACACATTAACTACTTTTGATGAATGATATTCAGCTCTTGGTGACATTTATAGCTGGGGTACTGCATTTTTATATTAAAATTACATTATCCAGTCACTAATTTAAAATATTTTATCTTGGTAATTTTTTGAATATCAGTATGATTTTTCTAATACTTTTCTCATGAAAAAAAATAATTCATAGCTTAAAATTATTATCTCATTGAAAAGTTTCTGATGTATTTATAAATGGCAGATAATATTATGAACTATACTCACTGAAATCCATTAGAGGTTTCTACTTCCATATAAACCAGCTATAACCCTGATCGGTTTTGTTGATTCAGCATATGTTTCCAAGTAATATTTAATAATAAAATGTGGAGAATTTTCCCATTTTTACAAATTAAAAGTAATATGAAAATACTTACAATAAACACAAATCAATATAAACATAATTATTAGTTTAATTCACCTAAGAACTCACATTTCCTAGTTAGTGAGAAAAGACACATTTTTTCCTAGATAAAGATGTAGTGTAAAGAATTGTTTTCTTTAATAGACACCGTAATTAACTAAATGATTTTGGCTTTCTGAGGTTTTGGCAAACATTTTAAAAATAATTGCCTGAGTATCAGATTCAAATATCCAAGCAGTCATATATATAGAAATAAGAAGAAAAGTTCTAATGACTACATGGATATTGATCTGGGGATCAATTTCCAAAATATCCTGTTAGAATGCATAAAAGATGCATAATTTGACACTCCTTTGAATCAAGGAAATGAGGGACTGTCTAAAACTAAAGTCCTTTTTCAGAAAAGAACATTGCTTTTCAAAATGTCACCAGCTCCAAATAAAACATACTATTAATTTGTTAATTAGATATCTTTAGAAGAATAAAATTAAGGAAACAGAAAGGCTAAATGTGACGGCAATCGAGATACATACACACGCATGAATGCACACACATACAAACACACACACACACACACACACAGGATGACGCATTAAGCAAATAAGCAATTCTGGACGAGAGACTACAGTGAGTACTTCTTGGTGGCTAGAAAACATTTTAAAAGGATCTGGTGTGAGTACTCAGAGAAAAAAGGGAGACAAAATAGAATGAAGATAGAAGTACCTTTATTCAAAAAAATTTTTTAATTTTGCTCAAATCTCACTCTATACTTTAGTATTCATTCATTAGTTTGTGTTTAGTACATTGTTATAATAAATGACTAAGAAATAATTAAACACATCTGGAAGGATAACTCTTCTCTATTTGAAGTTGTATTTGAGGTTGAAATAAAGCATTATTTTGCATAGGTGAAACAAATATTTCTTTAAAAATTACTAAAATCGGTTCATAAATAGTTAGTTTGGGAATACGATAATTTTTTCCATAGTTGATATGGAAAACATCAAGAGGGTAACCCCATATCTTCCTCTTTTCTCTCTGTTCGATCTCTCTGACCTTGAGTGACTAAAAACAGCTGCAGGATCAGAGCCAAACATCTTCTATAAAGAGGGACCAGAATACTAGAATCCTAATGTAAGAAATTAATCATTAGAGTGAACCTATTAGCTATTAATTAGAAATTATGCATTAGGGTGGGAAAATTCCTTATCTCTCAAGTTCCTAAAGAGATGAATCTGATATTTCGATACATTGTAACTGTGTTTGATTTTGTAATTGATAAAAGTATTTGTATTTTCCATTGGAATGATGAAAGAATTAACTTAGTTTTTGTTTTGTTTTTGTCAATGGAATCAATCTCTTTTTTATTATTTTAACATCTTGATACTATAAAATCTACTTATATCCCTGAATCACCCACAGTTAAACAAAACCTTTATTGTTACACATATAATATTTCTATTAGTCTAGCAAGATATCATGCAAATATCAGATGTCAATAAATGTTTTTTAATGAATGAACAGATTAATGAACAAATGAACCAAATTTCATAATAGACTTTAAGTGTTACTACACTGTTGTCTAAATATTATTTCTTAGAATACATAAAAGGAACAACCAGGGCTTCCCTGGTGGCGCAGTGGTTGAGAGTCCGCCTGCCGATGCAGGGGACACGGGTTCGTGCCCCGGTCCAGGAAGATCCCGCATGCCGCGGAGCAGCTGGGCCCGTGAGCCATGGCCGCTGAGCCTGCGCATCCGGAGCCTGTGCTCCGCAACGGGAGAGGCCACAACAGTGAGAGGCCCGCGTACTGCAAAAAAAAAAAAAAAGAAAAAAAAAAGGAACAACCAGAAAAAATAAACCTATGATATCTACTTCATAAATCACTAGAAAACATAAATATCTAAAAGAGAAACATCATAAAATAGAAAAAACAAAGTAATCCCAACAAAAACAATAATAATGAGGCAGCAGGCAAAACAAATATTTTGACTGGGGCAACTTTGATTTTCATAAGTTTTTAAAACGTAAGTCAATTATTTAAACTGTACTAAAAATTGGTCACAAAGTATGCACAATAGAAACAATAGCCATGCCAACAAACCAAAACATACCCCCAAATTTTGGGTGGAAATATTAATGTCAGAAAAAGTAAAGACCAGAGCAAGTCAATGTTGGATCAAGATCTCTTTTGAGAAACAAGGGGTGAAATGATTGATGCAGTGCAATTAAAGCTGACTGTACTAAATTATTTCATATCCAGGTTTGACATGGATTTCCACAAGCAAAATAACAGAGACACTGGAATCATATTTGTCACTTTATTAGTACACTGTAGAAAATGGGGAATTCACTTAAATCATATCACAGCTTTTTAGCAGTTCTTCATTTTCCTATTTAGCAACACTGGTGTAGATTTAAGCTTAATAATTGTAAGGTTAACAAAAGCCTTGTAATTTGTAATTTGTAACAAAACCTTGTAATTTGTAACAAAACGATAATAGAGGTTTACAATATAAGAATGTTATTTTTTTCCACATCTTTACTGGAGTATAAATGTTTTACAATGTTGTGTTAGTTCCTGCTGTACAACAAAGTGAATCAGCTATATGTATACATATATCCCCGTATCTCCTCCCTCTTGTGTCTCCCTCCCAACCTCCCTATCCCATCCCTCTAGGTGGTCACAAAGCATGGATTGATCTCCTTGTGCTATGCAGCAGCTTCCCACTAGCCATCCATTTTACATTTGGTAGTGTATATATGTCAATGCTACTCTCTCACTTCATCATGTTATTTTCTTGAATGCCAAATTGTTACAAAATTTCTTTCATAAGACTTGTACATTTTTACTTTGTTTGTATACAATGTATTTTCCATTTTTTACAATTATCATCAAAGAAACAAAACTGTAACAATTTATATATATGTATACATACATATATATATTTACACACACACCTATATACATATAATTATATGCTTGATTTTGTGGAAATAAGATAGATTTTTAAAGGTATTTTTTAATTTTTTTATTTTTTTGCGGTACGCGGGCCTCTCACTTCTGTGGCCTCTCCCGTTGCGGAGCACAGGCTCCGGATGCGCAGGCTCAGCGGCCATGGCTCACGGGCCCAGCCACTCTGCGGCATGTGGGATCTTCCCGGACTGGGGCACAAACCCGTGTCCCCTGCATCAGCAGGCGGACTCTCAACCACTGCGCCACCAGGGAAGCCCTAAAGGTATTTTTGATAAATATTTGAATAGTGTATACCAAACTGACACAAGTTGTTGAAAAAATAGGATCAAAACTTATTTCTACCTCTCAGCTCATTGAGTCAACTCTTTTTTGTTGCTGTTCAATGTTTTTCACTTTTGTACCTACTAAACATTAAGCAAACTCTTAAAAATTGAGACAAAAACCTAAGCGCCTTCATATTTCAGTATTTTTCTTGACAAAAGATAATTTAGCGGTACAGCAGTGTCTCCTCTGGCACATAGGCTAGTGGGATTTACAACAGAAGATTCCTAACTTTCATAGGCTGCTTACTTCAGATCAGTCAGTGATTTTGTTTTCCTGTTACAAATTTTCCTCAGTGATATTGTACAGGAGCATCTCACTGCTTCAAAATTACTGAGGAAAGAAACTTAACCCTATTTTAAGACTCTGGAAGAAGCCTGTAGTTTTTCTTCACTTTAAGTGCAAGTCAAGAAGAGTTTTTGTATGTGAATCATTATTAAATCTGTACTTTTTCAAAGAGAAGAAGAGGATCTATTTTCTTTTCACTCTTAAGTGTAAAAGATTTGAAAAATTCTGTTATCAAACACTAGAGAGCAAACTTTCCAAAGTGTAAAAATTTTGATGCTAATCTCTTTTACTGCCTTCCAAATTTTACATACTACACAGGGAAATCAATTCCTTACTGCTCAAGGGTTACTTCTAAATTGAATAGCAATAAACCCCTGTGGAACTAACAAAATAATTTTATGTCACTGTTCTTTTAGACATATAGACTATCTATCTTCTTCTTTAAATAATGGAAATGCTAATAAATTTTCCCTGGATTTACTTTAGCTTTGCAAGTGATCAGTTTGAGGGCCTCCCACAACTAAAATAGCTATGTGGTTCCTTAAAAATTTTAGCATTTTCCTTAGTTTCTGAAATAATGTAGTATTTGTAATAGTTCTTCCTGAATGAGAAATGATCTAATCTCAAAATCCTTTACTAATAACGTAGTCTATGTGCTCAATCCTTTACTAGTAATGCAGTCTCTATGAACTCAAAGAGAAAATGCTATTTTATATCATACTGCATAGTACTTATTAAGTATAATGAATAAATTGTATAGTTATGATTTATACATATTTAGTTTATTTATAAATATATTCATATCCTCTTTTTAAGGTAATTACTATATTGTGTTATTTTCCTGTAACAAGCTGAAGGTTGATAAGCAATCAGACCCTGCTGAACTGCCAGTTACTGCAATAACATTTAAACAACAAACTTTCTCTCAGAAACATAATTTAATAGTAACAATCAACATAAACTGAAATGACAACATATTAAGATCCAAATATTATTTTTTTAAAAAACTGAAGAGTTAATTCTTTAGACAAAATTTGCCCTCTAAATTTGGCTTTTGCGGTAATAATGGCTCCAATAAAAATAACAAAAGAAGTTATAAGTAAAATATGACATAGATTGAATAAAGAATCAATCAACCAGATTTAATTTTATTTTTAAATGAAAAAATTCATGCCAAAAATGTGTCAATGAAATAGGAATCAATAAATCACATAAATGGAATTTTGCTAGAAAGGAGTTTTTCAACAAATGTATATCAATATCAAAAACCATAATTCACAAAGAGTCATGTACCACAATGTTCACCGCAGCACTATTTACAATAGCCAGGACATGGAAGTAACCTAAGTGTTCATCGACAGATGAATGGATAAAGAAGATGTGGCACATATACACAATGGAATGTTAGCCATAAAAAGAAACGAAATTGAGTTATTTGTAGTGAGGTGGATGGACCTAGAGTCTGTCATACAGAGTGACTCACTGGTCTTTGGCACAGGTGACCAAACTGGCTGTTCCAGAAACAGAGACTGTGCAGATCAACATTTGAGAGACCGCAAAGATGCACAACATAAAAACCCGAACTAGCAACCAACCAACCAAACACAAAACACATACAATTGAAAGAACCAGGCATAGATGTGTAACATCTCTTGGACTTTGTTTTATTCAAAACAACACCACAAAATATAGACCTACTCACAAAAACTCTCCTCATTAAAGTTACCACCCCCTATCGTTTTGGGTGTAAACTACTAGTGCCCTTTGAAAATATTAGCATATGTGTTATTTTTTTAAATGAAAAGTATAATATATAGAGAGAGTCATGAGTTTCTACTTCTTATTCTGCACAAATGATTTGTTAATATGTTTTACAACATGGTTTCTATATCAATACGTATAGATCTGTCTCACAAATTGCTTTTGCAATTAATTTTATTTCCTGTTAAGGCAGACCTTCATTAGTCTTCCTAACTGATTTTTAATTAAACATTTTATTTCGGAGTAATTATAGATTCACATGCAGTTGTAAGAAATAAGACATAGATATCCCTACCATTGACACAGTTTTCCCCAAAGGTAACATCTTTCAGTAACCCTGTGGCTACTGTTTTATAGCCATACACACCTCACTTCCTTCCTGCCCCTACTCCCGCCTTAGGCCCTGGCAACCTGTAATCTCCTCTCCATTCTATAATTTCATCATTTCAAGAAGTGTTATGGATAAATGGAATAATACAGTATGTAACGATGTAGAATTATTAGTTTTAATGCAGCATAATTCTATGGAGTTTATTAGGAGTTTTGTAGGTATCAGATTGTTGAAGGTCTGCATTTACCAGTTAGTTTACCCATTCATTTGTTGAAGTGATTCCAGATTTTGGCTATTACAAATAAATGTGCTATGAATATTTATGAAATATTTTTGTGTGAATATAAGTTTTCATTTACCTGTGATAAATGTGCAATGGCCAGATCATATGACAGTTACATGTTCAGTTTTTTTTAAGAAACTGCCCAGTTGTCTTCCACAGCGGCTATTCCCATGTACAATATGAAAATGATCCAATTTCTCTGCATCTTGACCTGCATTTTGTATCACTTTAAAAAAACATTAGCCATTCTGATAAGAAAGTTGTGTAGTTATATTTAATTGTGCTTTTAATTTGTATTTCTTTGAACGGCTGATGGTGAATTTCTTCCAAGTGTTTACTTGCCATGTGCACAGACTTGTGATTGTTAATTTTACGTATCAACTTGACTAAGCCATGGTACCAAGATATTTGATCAAAGACCAGTTTAGGTAACACTGAAGGTATTTTTACATGAGATTAAAATTTAAATCAGTAGACTTTGAAAGAAGCAAATTACCCTTCACAATGTGGATGGACCTCTTCCACTTCGCTGAAGTTTAAAAAAAAGTGAGGTCTCTTGAGGAAGACAGGATTCTGCCTCCAGAACGACTTTGGACCCCAGTTGTAATAATATCAACTTCTTCCCTGGATCTCCAGTCTGCCAGTCTGCCCTGCAGATTGTGTCTGCACTTGTCAGGCCCCAGAATCACACGAGACAATTCCTTACAATAGTTCTCATTCTCTCTCTCTGTCTCTCTCTGTCTCTCTCCCCTCTCTCTCTCTCTCTCTTCCTCTCATATACACATACTACTGTTTCTATTTCTCTGGAGAACCCTGAGTAATACAGTTCTCCTCAGTGACATATCTGTATTCTGCTCATTTCCTAATCATTCAACTGTTGAGTTTTTAAGTATCCTATAAACAATTTGCTGTAGAATTGTAGTTTGCAACATTTTCCCCAGGATGTAACTTGTCTTATCATCTATCTAGCAGGATATTGTGCTATTTTATTGATGAAATCCAACTTATCAAAACAACGACAACAACAAAACCCAAACTCTTAACCCAGAATTCCATATCTAGTAAAACTACCCTTCATATGAAGACAAAATAAAACCTCTGTAGATAAATAAAACATGAGTAAGTTTCCAGCCATCAGAGCTGAACTGCAAATAACAGTAAATAGGTAATTTGAGATAAATTAGACCAAATAGAACGTTAGGTGTAGGAAGAAATGAAGGGCATGCAAAACTGTAAATATAATCCTGTGTTGTGTTGTCTTTAATGTACATAGATGTAATATACATGAAAACTATTGCACAAAGGATGAGGGTACTTAATTGTACATATCTGTAGCAAGACTTTTACATTTTATGTACTAGATCAAGGGGGACTGTAATAGGTTAAGGGCACATTTTAAAAAATTTATTTCTTATATTAAAGTATTGTTGATTTAGAATATCATATTCATTTCAGGTATAATATAGTGATCCAATATTTTTTTATAGATTTTACTCCATTTAAAGTTATTATAAAATATTGGCTATATTCCAAGGATTAATTCTTTAATCCCTAGAGAAATAACTAAAAAGTGTAAAGAGGTATAGGTAAAAAGTCAATAGAATAAATAAACTAGAATAGTTTTACAAAAACCAGTAGATAACTCAAGAAAGAACCCAACAGTAGGACAAGAAGGATCAGTAGAGAGGATTGGGGAAGTAGCAAGTAGTAAGACAGAACTCAGTCAAACAATTTATATTAATTTTGTTTACAATTAATGATCTAAATATTCCAAGTGAGAGGAAGTTAGGTTGAATTCAAAACAAGGCCAAAGCATATGCTCTCTACAGGGTCATAATTTGAATTTAAAACACTGATAGAATAAAAGAAAATGATGGAAAGAGATTTATCAAACAACAGTAAATGTAAGAAAATGGTAGGGTTATAAAAATAGTGGAAATATTAAGTATCAAGACAAAGACTATCACAGAAGATGATAAAAGTTTCAAATGTCAGGAAGATATAAATTCCTGGTGATTTACATGATAACAGAATTTTTAAAATAAATAAATCAAAAGCTCACAGAAATTAAAGCAATAGGGTTAAATTCAAAAGCATAGTTGGAGATTTTGACAAACACCTCTCTGGAATTGATAACTAGACAAAAAGCAGTAATGATTTGGAAGGTATAAAAACAGTCAGTAAATTACCCTGACTGGTTTTACAAAATGCTATACCTGATAATTACAGAATATTTATTCTTCACTCAGACTTTTTATCAAAATAAGCCATATGCACCAGTCTCAATAGTTTCAAAGACAGAAATATTAAAAAGTATATTCTGACCATACTGGTCTTAAAATAATAATTAATTATAAAAGGCATTTAGAAATGTCCTATATATTTGGAAATTTTAAAAATCATTTGTAAAGAACTCATGGATTAAAAAAAAGTAATCACAGGGGTAATTATAAAATATTTTGAAATTAATTATGTTAAAATCTCAATGTATCTAAATTTGTGGAATAGAATTAAAGCAGTGATTAGAGAGAAACTTATAAATGCTCATATTTTAAAAGAGTAGAAATAAATCATCTGTAATAAAAAGGAAAAGGAAGTTGAGTAATTTATATCTGATGCAATTAGTAAGAAGCATAATAATAGTGATAAGAGCACAAATAAAAGAGAAAGTGGAACAGTAATAGTAGAATTAACAAAGAACAGGTACATTAACAAGATGATGTGAAAGAAAGAGAAGGAGCAAGTGAGAGGATAAAAATTACCTACATCAGAAATGAAAGAAAGAATATCAATACTGATCATCCCACAGACAATAAAAGGTAAAAAAGATTTTCATGTACAACCCTATGCCAAGAAATTGGACCATCTCCCTGAAAAATCACAACTTACCACACTTGTCACAGAATTGCCCTCTCCCAATTAAAGAAGTTAAATTTGTTAGAAACATTACTACAAGGAAAACTCGAGACCCATATGCTTTCACAGCTGAGTTCTCTCAAACACGTTTGGAAGAACTGATAGCAACCATATACTATATCTTTCATAAAATAGAGAAGAAGAAAAATTCCAAACTTAGGGAGGCAGAATAACACTGATATGAAAACAAGAATATTAAGGGTTGAATTGCATCCCACAAAAGGTATGCTGAAGTCCTAACTCCTAGTACCTTTGAATGTGACCTAATTTGGAAACAGGGTCTTTGCAGGTGTAATCAAGTTAGTCTGAGGTTATACTGATTAGGATGGTCCTTAATCCACAGGACTTGTCTCCCTATAAGTAGAGGAGAAGACACAGACTCATGAAGAGAGAAGACCACGTGACCAGGGAGGCAGCAATGGAAGACCAATGGAGAGTCACGAGCACTTGAGTCAGAAACGTCAATCATTTCACTGTGAAATTTAATCTTTATTAAATACTAATGGTGATGAAATGGCAACAGTGGAGGAGGAGAGGGTGAAAACATATAAACACAGAGTATCAGTAGTGAAAGTTCTCTGAAAATGGAGGAGTCCAAGAGATGCAGATTAGTATAATTATGATGACAATAACTAGCATTTATTGAAAACTTTATATATGCTTAACACTGTATAAACAAGCAGCAAAATCATTAAAACGTTCAATGAGGCCACTTTATTTTGCACAAATTAACAAATAATTAGGTAATGAACTAATAAAACCAACAAATAGCTGTTGGTTTTTGGTCATGGTGAATTCATTCAAATTCATGTACTTTCATTCCTTGAAATGTCTGGAATCAAAACATTTCTAAAGCTGTATTTGACAAAAAAAAATACATTAATTGAGATTTATTTGAGTTTGTTCAAATATTAAAAATCGATTTAAATTTTTTTGGGGGGAATCATAAATGAAATCTATTTTCATACTATCATAAGATCCTTTAAAAGTTTTTCCCAGTGGTATCATATATGTAAAGTATAAACAGCTACAACAGGGTATTTTAGTTTTTACAAATTCTACAGCAAGAGGCAGGAGAGTGGAAGAATGTATAAGTTGAAGTTACTTATATTTTTGAGTCCTTGTTTCTTCTTGAAAGTGATGCCAAAATATTATAAATTTCTCAAAAGACCATTTTATAATAAGGAATTCTTGTATTTACCTATAAAAATCCAGTGTCAGATACGTAATCTCTTGTACTGAACATCAGAAAGACGAGATGTATGTCAGACAGTACCTGTGATGGTGAGGATGAATGGAAAAAAGTCTCTTGGGCTTTTTTTCGTCAGTTATTTCCAAGTTTTTCTTATTTGTATCTGACAGTGTTATAAATCCATTCATCTTGTTAAAGCTTTTGTGGAAACTAACTTGTTAAAACTACCACTTGACTTTGATAAGTAAAAGGGTAGTAATGCTTTACAACAGCCTTTTATTTCAAAACATGATGCACTTTGTCAATTTTTGAATAATGACTTTGTGGTCTTGGATTTATGATTAATTCATCATATTCATTGACAGGTTATTGTATTTTGGAGGTGCAGAGATGTCCATGATATTCTGAGCTGCTGTAATTGATCAAAACTTCTTAAAGGGAAAGAAAAAATATTCTTTTGATAAAATGCAATGTTAAAAAATATAGTCACTCTACGGTGACTGGCCCCCCCTTTTTTTTTTTTTTTTTTTACTTCTCTGCTTTTATTCTGCAAAGAAAGGGATAGCAGCAGCTTTTACTCTAAATGATTTTGAATTAGCCACGTAATTCTTATGCAGAAACATTATTTAAAGAATAATTCTTTCCCCTCCCTAAATATACCAAAATTTCTATTACAAGGTATGTAAATTTTTACAGTATTTTAAATCTTATGTTTTACAAATTATACTAATCAAGTATTTTACTAGCATCAGATAAATATCAAGTACGTCCCAAACCTGCTGATAAACCATGTTGAGAAACAAGTATCTCTCTGGACTTCTCGCTGGTAAACAGAGGCTGTAGGCAACATGGACTGAAGCGAAGAAAAAGCTTAGTATCCAGCAGTTTTCTACCTGTAACCAGGCCTCCAACCAAGGTGGAAACCTCCTATACTTGGTGCCTTAATAAAGCTGATAAGCAGCTGCCAGGAGACCCGTCAGGTAGACCAGGGACAGCAAAGTAATGGCAACTATAGGCAAGGTTTTATTCACAATCTCAATAGGAATCTTGTAAAAGTCACTCTGCTGGTTTCTAGCATATGGATGAATCACACCTCGGACAAAAGAATAACGAAAGAAAAACGTGGCCAGGCTACCACCACTGGCCCTCTCCAGAGAGTAAACAGTCGCAGGGGTAAATTTTCAATCTCCCTAGCTGATGATAATGATCCCAAGTCAATGGGAATTAAATTCAACTGACTGGCAAGTTCAATAACCTGCTGTCAAGCTTGAATGTTGTTGCTGCACAGATAAACCTGCCGGCTGGCAGCCTTAGGTCCTAACTGAAGTGCCCAAGCTGAGACAACATTAAATCCTTTCACAATCAAGGAGTCCAGGAATAATGAAGCCAAATATTCCACATTGGATTCTGGGTATTGGTTTATCTTCGTGTCATTGCTCACATCAATCAAGGATTTTACCCATAAGCAGATGTCTCAGGTCCCACAGGGAGATGTAATGTTCTCTATGTATGGCAACATATATTATATTTACTTTTATTAGAGCATCTTCATGGTGAGTGACATCTACTACATGAGGAAAGAATTCAGAAGCAAACTTAGGATTTCTGCTTCCTATGACCACATGATAGCCACATCTAATAAGTCAAATGGTCAGGGATTTAGCAAAATCCCCACTTCCAATTACACCTACAGAGACTTTCTTTGCACCTTTGATACCACTTATGCCATTAGGCAAAAAAGTTTCGCTAAGGCACTTGGGGTTTTCCATCATAGAGATCGATTCCGTGATACGGACTCTTCCAAGATCACCACGGATATCCTGAGAATCTTGTTCAAACGCAGATTCTGATTCAGTAGGTCTGGAGAGAGGCCCGAGATTCTGCACTTCTGATAAGGTGGTGCCGATGCTACCACGGGCCCCTCTTTGAACAGCAAAGCTCTCCGCGCCCTCTGCCGGGGGCAGAGGCGGGCCTAGCAGCTCCCCTGGAGCAGTGCCGACTCCCCCGGGGCCTCCCCAGGGGCCTCCCAGGGTTCTTCGGCCTAGAGACCCCGCCCCCGGCCCGCGGCTGGTGGCTTCCCCACCTCCGACTGGCCCCTTTCTATAATGCCCCGAGTCAGTCTCTCCCTTCTTCCTGGGTCACATCAGAAAACTAGATGACAGCATTTCAGAAGCGGTCCCACTGCTGCTGCTGCTGCCACTCAGAGGATGTGAAAAATGTACAGCCAGTAGTTTGGCTCAAGCAGTGGGAGGTAAAGGGTGCATTTTCAATGCAGTGATGAGGCAACAACAAACTTTATAGCAGATGAAATGACTATTTTATGGACATGCAATGGAAAAAAGTAATATTTAAGGGGGAAAGATAAAACAAGACAGAGAAAGCGACAGTATTAAAAGAATGGAATCAAGCACAAAGACAATTTCTGTGGCTGAAAAACTTGGCAAGTAATTCAGGAAATATCTGGAAAGTCCCATCCCTGGAAGCATTGCTCTATAGCTGTGTTCTCCTCTCTTGCTGCTGTGGTCGTCAGTTTTAGAAAACAGTTCTTTGTGAATATTTTTATGTTCCCTACCAACTAGTTCCCGCCCCACTGGGTGACATTCTAAACTGGCCTCTGTACAAGGAGGGCAAGGAGATACCAAAGAAAGAGGCAGACCACTCCAAATTGGTAGGTGGCAATTTAATAAGCAAGGGGAACTTACATACTTGTCTTGAGCAGCTTCAGGATGAGTAGATCTCCACACCCACCTGTCAGAATCTTAAATGCTCATACAGAGGCCTTAACAGGGTATGGTCATTTACTATACTGTCCTAATTAGGGACCTAATTAAACTTAAAAGTTTTTGCACAGCAAAGGAAACAATAAACAAAATGAAAAGACAACCTAAGAAGGGGAGAAAATATTTGCAAATGATGCTACCAACAAGGGATTAATTTCCAAAAATATTAACAGCTCATATAGCTCCATATCAAAAAAACAAACAACCCAATCAAAAAATGGACAGAAGACCTAAATAGACATTTCTCCAAGAATACATACAGATGGACAAAAGGCACATGAAAAGATGCTCAAAATCGATAATTATTACATAAAGACAAATCAAAACTACAATGAGGTATCACCTCACACCAGTCAAATGGCCATCATCAAAAAGTCTACAAATAATAAATGCTGGAGAGGGTGTGGAGAAAAGGGAACCCTCCTACACTGTTGGTGGGAATGTAAATTGGTACAGCCACTATGGAGAATAGTATGGAGGTTCCTTAAAAAACTAGAAATAGTATTATCATATGAACCAGCAATCCCACTCCTGGTCTTATATCCTGAAAAGATGAAAACTCTAATTTGAAAAGATACATCACCCCAATGTTCATAGCAGCACTATTTACAATAGCCAAGATGTGAAAGCCACCTAAATATCCATCGACAAAGGAATGGATAAAGAAGATGTGGTACATATATAGAATGTAATAGAATATTACTCAGCCATAAAAAAGAATGAAATAATACCATTTGCAGCAATATGGATGAACCTAGAGATTATCATACTAAGTGAAGTAAGTCATACAGAGAAAGACAAATATATGATAGCAATCATATGTGGAGTCTAAAAAAAATGATACAAATGAACTTACTGACAAAGCAGAAACAGACTCACAGACATAGAAAACAAACTAATGGTTACCAAAGGGGAAAGGGGGGGAAATAAATTAGGAGTTTGGGATTAACATATACATACTTTATACATAAAATATATAAATGACAAGGACCTACTCTATAGCACAGGGAACTACATTCAATATCTTTTAATAACCTATAATGGAAAAGAGTCTGAAAAATAATATATATATATATATATATATATATATATATATATATGAATCATCTTGCTGTACACCTGAAACTTACAGAACATACTAAATCAACTATACTTCAATTTGTAGAAAAAGTTCATATAGAGGCCCTAACGGGGTTTGGTCATGTATTACATGGTCTAGATGATCCCAATGCCTTACTCTCTCAAGGCTGTGTCCTTGAAACAGTCCCTAGTGTGGGAATCGTGGGAAGAAGGTACATTCCAAGATAGTGGATAGGGTGAGGAGCCTCCTATTGCCTGGGTCCAACTAGTGGGTCAACTGCCAGTCACAGCATTTCGGTGACCTCCTCCAACAGTTGTTCACTCTTAGACCTGAAATTTATGTTACAGTATGATCTAGTAGCTTAAGGTAACCTCCGAAACCACCTTATGTCTCATTTCTATGACTGAGGTAACACCAATCACTTTGCCTTGTGTGTGCTTCACCCATTTTCATCCAATCAACTCCCACTCAGCCTCTAGGATTCAGCCCGCCTGTCCCTCCAGAGGTCTTCTGAGGCCAGATTTCAGTGTTCTTCTTTCTGACTCCAGAACATAATATTATTTTACTAATTACACAAATTTTACTGTATACATTTGTATACATACAAATAATTTTACTATATGCATTTTTTAAAGTTGCTCTTGCTTATTGAACTCCACTTCCCTACAAAACCTCCTTGTTGAATTTACAGTACTTAGCACATTTCCTAGAACAAGGTAGCATTCCATAAGTATTTGTGAATTCACCATTTAAACTAAATAGCCTATTACGAGCAATTTTATGAATGAATACACTTACTAAAATTCAAACTCAAATGATTGAATGTAGTTACATTACATTTTTTCTCTTTTCATTTTATAACAGGCAAGCAAATACACCTAATCACCGTGGAGATCTCTAGTTAGATTGTGACTTCATTTCAGACAACTGCAGTCATCACTTCAATGTGTTCAGTACACCTCTAAAAGACATACACTTGCTATTAAGTTAGAAGTATTTGATCTCAGAAAATGCAAAGACTACTGTGAAAGTCATTTGTAAGAACGGTTCAAACTGCCCAAAACATATTTCAAGTATATTTGCTTTCATAAGACCTGTCAAACTCTACATGGATTATATTTTACTTATTACAAGTATTTTTCATAGTAGAAATATGATTGTAAAGGAGATTTCATTGTAATTATTTTAATTTTATCTTATACACATAATGTTCTGAAGCGTCTATGTACTTATATGTTATAGTAATAAAGCACACAATGTGATATGTACTACATATACATCTCAGGAAAAGCTATGCTTCTGAAGTAGGCCAATTATTCTATTCCCTGTGACTGAATATGACTCTGAAAACATTCTATGATTAGTTACCCATTTCTTATTATGTGAAAATAGAAGACTAAACTTGGATCTAAGATGGAAAATACAACCCATAGGCTGAAATTTTATTATAACAAATATAAGATGCCTTAGTTTAATCGGTAATATGCCAACAAGTGTTTTCAGATAAATAGCTAGGTACAAGTACTGGGGTATAAAAGTGAGTTAGATACAAAGGTGAAAATGAGAAGAAGTTCACGATTTGTGGAAAAGGTAAAGCTGAAAATGACTACAATACTATATGATTTACACTACCATTAAATTAAATGAGGGGTGATACTTGCTGTAGAATGGATGAGCTAGAAAATTCTATTTTGCCTGAAATTCACTATGGGCAAGACCTGATAAAGTCATATTCATCTCCAGATAAGTCATATTTATTCAAGTTGTACCTTCTCTCCAAAATCAAATCCTTTTTGGCTGTATTAAGTGTTCCTATTTTTTCTAGGTTGAATTAAGTCTTATTAATTTTTCCTAAGCTTTTCAAGTATCAGTTAGACAAAAGTATAGTAATTTTGTAATAGATTTTAGTTACAAGCCTGTCTCTTTCACCAGATAAAAGATTGGCTGGGTAATATCAGAGTATTATATATTGTGCATGCTCTATTTCTGTTACTCAGCACAGTATTAGGGTTTTTTCACAATGTTCTCAGAATAATTTCAAATCTTTAGGATTGAGAAATTAATAAAGATTCCTAGTCTCCTAAAATTTTCTTACAATTATTGTCACAAATTATAAATTACCACAAAATCTGCAACACAGCATTGACTCTTGATTGTCTGAAGAACAAATTATACTCAGCGTTGAAACATAAGTTTTAAAAAATATCCTACAACTAACCAGAAATCATCTATGACGAACAATTTATAAAGATTTCCATTGAGTTTTTCACAGAAAAACTACCAAATCTCCTAGGATGTGATTAGACAAAAGTAGAAATACCACTTCCAAAACTAAACTAGTTTATACAATTAAGTTCTAAGAAAAAGTAGAAGGAATTGTTATCCTGAAAAATATTTTTCTTATTATTATGTTTCATCACATATAAATTTTTTCTTTTTTGGAAATTATTTTTTAAGGAATAAATGTAGGTATCTTTTTTCTAAAATATCACATATAATTTATTTCAATTTTTTTCTTTTCATATCTATCCAAATTTTATCCTAAATTACTAAGACATTGTGAGAGTCAGATTTGTTTATCTAAATATTAATATATTTTTGTTGTTAATGAATTCTCATTTCCATTCTTATAATTTTACTAATCTTCTCAAGATCATACTGCAAAACTATTCATTTTAACTTACTCAGCCTATGTATTTATTGACATTTTACTTTCATACTGAATCCTTTATTTCTATTTATCCTATATTTGCATATATAATGCTTAAATTATATATCAAAACTTTTATTTATACCTATACCTTTGAAGCATAATGCATGTGGATGAACAAGTCAGATTAAAGAAAGCACTGTAAATGTACTGTCTTGATCATGTAAGAGTTAACAATTTCATATTGTTATATGTTATTTATGATATGTACTTATTTACAGGGCATCAAAAATAAGCTTGACTATTCTCTAAAAACACAGTGGAAGGTAATAAAGCATTTTCTACTAGATTTTGATTTTATCAGAATGTAAGCTATTTTAGAAAAAGGTCCTGATTAAAGCTCTTATATTAGATTGTTCAAGTATTCTTGCAAAAACTGTAATGCTGGTTTGTCAAGGAGATTCTTATCTTTCAAGAGCCAAGAATGTTGATAATTGAATTCTTACTTAGGACCAAAAGCAAAAACTGGAAAACAAACTATGCGAGAAAAATTCTCTAACTATACATGGTATAAACAACCCTGAGGGATGGAAATTATCCTCTCTATATTCTAGTTGAATTATAAATAAAATTGTGTATCACAATATTTACAGTATCTTCAGCCAGATTCACTGCTTTTTTGTTTATACTACCTGAGCATTCTGTGTACGCTCTGTATATTTATGACAGAACCCAATTTATGTGTTTAGTTCCTCAGCTGTGTTTTTGCATCATAATTACAAATAAGGTTTAATATTTAGCAAATTTGCTTAATAAATGTAAAAACAAACAAAAAAACCCCTAAAGCTATACAACTGTATAGAAATTAAATTTCTGAATGTTAGCATTTGGTTTGAAAATTTCTTAAAGGAAGCATTAAAGAAATTTATAATTTACCAAATTATTTGATACATATGTTCTTATTTAGCAAAAGTTTCATATTGGTAACAGAAACATGTAGAAATGATCAATAATCATTTATGCTACAGCTCCATTTTGTCAGTTCATATTATTTCATACACTGTTGTGTTGCTAATGAGTGTGAAGGCAAGAGTTAAATGATTTAATTAAACCGAATTTTAAACTCCTACTTCTGTTTAATGCAACATCCGCCTATTTCAACCTAGAAAAAAATTTGTTCTATGATAGAGTTGTCCTTTATGTATGGACATAACATCACCATTGTAATTCTTGGTCAATACGTCTTGACACTGATCTAAGACTTAGACTTCATTCCCTACACCGTTCAAATACTCCTCAGGTTTCTATTTAGAGTTCAATAAAGTGACTGAGGTAACAGAAATCACTTGCTCAGGTTGAAGTTTTCAAATTTTCCACTTGGAACATCTTTGCGCACATCTTAATGTACTGTTGGAGGAAATTAATGTTCTCAATGCCTGCTAATTTATATATAAATTATCTAGTTTGGAAACTATCCTTTATGTAATGGTCTATCTCCACACCCCCTGTCAATATTCTCCAGTTTCAGTGCACTTGGTTTACTCATCATGTCACCTCTCGTCAACTCCTTGTTACATTTTCGTTCTCGTATACTCTTATCCAAAGCCCAATTTGCCAATAAGATCTTTTTTTTTTAAAAGGGAGAAAAAACTATTTTTATATCCTTATATATTCAAAATGGGTTTCAAATATAACATTGTTATGAAAGAATGCATACAATTTGAATTTTCATTTTATTTGTCTGCAAGGTCAGCTTCTATTGACGACTCCTGCCTTTCCCTAGAGCTCTGGCTCTCTTCCCTCATCCCATGGCACCAGATGCCTCTGGTGTTCTTGTTAACTCTGAGATAGTCTTTCTTGATATCCCCTATTCTTCAATCCAAGCCAAGAACTGTTTCTATTCTAATTGTTACGATTTCAAGTCATTATTATGCCACTCTTGAATTACTACAATTCTTTCATGACTATTCTCCTTGTCTCTGGCATTTTCCCTCTCTGAAATCATATCCTCTTAGCAACTTTTCTTGTAACTGTGTGTATACCTTAGCTTAGCACTTATGACACAGTATTATAATTGCCAACTCACTTGTCTTTTATACATCTAGACAGTAAATTCATCAAAAGCGGGAATATCTTCTTCAGTGCTATATTACTAGTTCATTGTAAAATGTGTGAAACATATTATATTATAAGCAAAAGATATGTTTTTCAATAAATAGCTTCCTTGATCTGCTGCTTAAGTTGCCACTTTGTGTTTGTCAATGCTTTCACCATCACATTTCTCAGAATACCATAATTACCAATTGCTTCCACTGATTAATCAACCACAAACTTTTATCATGCACCACAGATTTTTGTACCTATCATCATAATGAACTTATTCTCCCAGAAACTGTTAATGTTGTAATGTTACTATTAACTAACTATTCTCTCTATATTTCATTGTTAATATGCAGAGAGCAGAATAAATGTACATCTTCCCAAACCAATTTCAACACGCGTTGAGGTAGTATACATATTCGGTTATATTTCCTTCTAGGCTCTTAAACATAGAGATTAAGTCACTAATTAATTAATGAATTAATTCAATATATAGTTATTGAAATCCTGCTATGAGATAAGAACTTACATAAGAGCTGAGGCTAGAGAAGTGGGTAAATGTAATCCCCATTAAAACTGGATTACACTTAGAATATATGGATATAGGTCAAATAATTAAATAAAAATACATCTGATAAAGAGGGAAGAGCAGGATGCATTGGGGGCATAAAAAAAAGAGACAAACTAGTTTAGAAGATGGGAGGAAAGTAGAAAATCATGAAGCTGAGGAAATTAGTGAAGAGTGAAGACAACTATTTAAAGGAGTAAGATCTGAAGCTTAGAAACCTGAATGAAAGACTGGATAAGATGCAACTACTGGTGGATGGAATGAGAAAAGCATAATTGTGAGGGGGAGCATTAAAGCAAAGTCTTTCATTTGGGATGGGTTGCGTTTTGAGATGCTGGTGAAACACCCAATTGGTTAGTTCTAAGAGTCAACTATAAGGACATGAGGCTCAAAAATTAGATGTGGACTACAGAAATAGATGTGTGAGACTTCAATATAAGAAGACAATAGGCTACACGGGAGTAAATGCCATTGTCTGTGGAAGGTTTAAAGAGTGAAAGTTCTAAGGCCTTGATTGTAGCATTGATGTTCCCTCAACATTAACCAAAAAGCAAAGGAGAAGAAGCCTATAAAAGAATGTGATACGCAGCCAGAGACAGATGGAAAGCCAGGTGAATAAAACTTTCCAGGACCAAAGGAAAGACATGTTTAGAGAAGGAGGTCAACGGGTCTAATACTTTGGGGGTCAAATGTGTATGAAATAAAAATTGTCCACTGGATCCCTGGGCATAGATTTAATGAAACCTGTTTTGTTTAAATAAAGAGAATAAAAGCCAGAAAGTTATAAGTTGATTACAGATGGTTGAGGAAGCGGAGAAAAAAGTAAATGTGAACATTTTTTGAAGACATGTGGCTGTTAAAAGGAGAATGGGAGAGACTGGAGCCTGTGGGGATGATGAGGAAAGTGCCAATAAAGGGAAACATGTGGAACACATAATTGGGAAAGAAGGTAACTGAAATGCTTAGGTCACTCAAAGGACAGACTGGAATGAGTGTTACACTAGAATCGGGAGAAGAGAATCTTATTCCACTACAACCAATAAGAACTAGGAAAGAATTATTACTGTAGGTTTGCATATTTAATGGCAGAAAACAGAAAACAAACCAACAGAAGAAACTTTTCATATTTTTAGAATTTTCTATGGAAATATGGCAGCTTAATTATTGGCCATATTTTTGGAAAATAATGCAATTAAGGTGGAAGGATTTGAGAATTTGAGAGGAGAAAGCAGGAGATAGTTGATAAGTTTAATAAGACTGTTGGAATGAGTGGAGCTTATAGGTAATACTGCAGCGTAAATTCATAGAAGTTGTGAAAATTTCTTCATTAGCACTGAATAGGTCAATGATGAAGGTAGTTTTAGTCATGGTTTTGTTTTGCTAGTTCTTTACAATAGTAAGCAGTGGGTAAATTGAGATTACTGTTTAGGTGAACTAATGATTGCTCTGTTGTACTGTAAATTCTAAACTGGTTATTTTCTTTTATTCCTCTAAATTCTAAAGTAATACTTTTTCATCAGGGCTAATTACTCATGACCTTGCATTTTTAATTTTTTGGTTGAAAGCTATTTTACACAGGGTAAACATGTACATATATTGATTTCCACTGTGATGAGTTTCAACATATTCATTCAACTGTGTAAACCATACTGCTATCAAAATATAGAAAATTCCTATTGGCCTCGAAAGGCCCTTCATGGAACTTCTCTTTTCATCTCCTCCACAGGAGACTTCTACTGTGTGCATTTCTATCAAAATAGATTGGTTTGGTGGTGCTCCAGTGTTTCATAAAAATGGAATCTTACAGAATGTACTCATTTGTATTTGCTTCTTTCACTCCTTATGATGACTAGGATATTCAGCCACATCACTTCATTGATCAGTAGTTTGTTTATATTCCTAAGTGGTACTACACTGTAGGATTATACCACAATTTGTTTATCCATTCTTCGTTCGTTGACATTAGGGTAATTTCCAATTACTGGCTATTACATGTAAAAATGCTGCAAATATACTTGTGCCTGCCTTTGGATTTCTCTTTTCATTTTTCTTGTGTAAATACTTAGGAGTGGAACTGCTAGGTCATAAAATTATTATAGTTTAATTAAAGAAGGTGCCGCCAAAGTTTTTTTTCCAAAGTGATTGTACTATTTTAAGCCTCTGTTAGCAATGTATGGAGAGTTCCTGTTGTTCCACATTCTTATCAAACACATTTGTTGTCACTGTTTATACCATTTTATTGGGGTTTTTGTCTTTCTTCTATTTTTGATTTACAGGATGTCTGAATATCTTCATTTATTTTGCAAAGAAGTTCTTGTGTGTATATACATATATATGTATAATATATACTAATATACATATAATAATTTATTTTGGAAAGAAATACTTGTGTATATATACACACACATATAATAATAGTAGTAGTAGTAATAATAACGATTATTATTATTATACTTCTAAGGCTTCCATAACAAAATACCACAGACAGTGTGGCTTAAACAACAGAAATTTGTCTCTCAAAATTCTGGAGGCTAGAAGTCCAAGTTCAAGGGGTCAGCAGTTTTGGCTTCTCCTTAGACCACTCTCCTTGCCCCCACGTTATTGCTATGTTCTCATGTCGACTTTTCTCTAAGTACACACATCCCTCTCTCTCTCTCTTCTTATAAACATCCCAGTCATATTGAATTAGAGCCTCACCCTTATATCCTTCTTTAACCTTTATTAACTCTTTAAAACCCCATCTCCAAATATAGTCAAATTGGGGGGTTACAGCTTCAACATATAAATTTTGGAAAGAGAATCCAATATATGCATAATGGCCTGATTGTGTGTGTGTGTGTACACACACACACACATAAATAAATATATGTGCATGTGTGTATATATATATATATATATATGATATTTCCCCATCTTGGTCTGTCAGTTCATTTTGTTAAAAGTATCTTTCGACAGACAGAAGATTTTAATTTTGAAGGAATCCAATCTGTGCTTTTTAAAAAATTGTATATTTTCTGGGTCCAATTAAAGAAGTATTTGTCCACTTGGGACTTCCCTGGTGGTGCAGTGGTTAAGAATCCACCTGCCAATGCAGGGGAAATGGGTTCGATCCCTGGTCCGGGAAGATCCCACATGCCACGGAGCAACTAAGCCCGTGCACCACAACTACTGAGCCTGCGCTCTAGAGCCTGTGAGCCACAAGTACTGAGCCTGTGTGCTGCAACTACTGAAGCCTGCGTGCCTAGAGCCCGTGCTCCACAACAAGAGAAGCCACTGCAATGAGAAGCCTGCACAGCGCAATGAAGAGTAGACCCCGCTCGCCGCAACTAGAGAGAAAAGCCCGCGTGCAGGAAGACCCAACACAGCCCCCAAAAAACATACAATTGCTCAAAAAAAGAAAAATACTTTGTCCACTCAAAATCTGAGAAAATATTCTCCCATGTTTTCTTCTAGGAAC
Source organism: Leucopleurus acutus (assembly GCF_964270905.1). Classification (NCBI taxonomy): domain Eukaryota; kingdom Metazoa; phylum Chordata; class Mammalia; order Artiodactyla; family Delphinidae; genus Leucopleurus; species Leucopleurus acutus. Next base: position 12,934,462 of record NC_139143.1, read on the forward strand.
TTTATATTTGTGTTTCTATTTATCTCACTGATTCATCTCAAGTTAATTTTTGATGTATGGAGTGAGATAAGTGACAAATTTCAACTTTTTAATATGTTTATAAGTTGTTCCAGCCATTTGTTTCAAAGACTTTCCATTTTCCTTTAGTTTACTTTGAGGAGATTTTTAAAAATATTATTGACAATTTACGTGTCTGTTCATATAAATATCTTCTGTACTTTTCTATCCTCATGTTCATACCACACTCTTTTGGTTAATGTGAAAATAGAGTAACTCACAATCAATTAGTGTATGTCTTTTTGACTCTTCTTTTTAATGATCATTTGGCTATCCAATACTTTTTAAATGTAAGACATATTTTATTATTTATTTTAAAATGAATTTTATTTTAGTATAATTTAAACACATACCATTTAGAAAACACCAAGGAAAATTTATGTACAAAAGTTAATGCTATTGCATTTGGATAAAGTTGACGAGTTCCTGCTACTCACTTAGCCCAGGAAATACCACCAAGGAAACCTAATATATTGGAATAGATGTTGTGGAGTTTGGCCCCCAGTTTGGTAGCTCTCAGAGTTAACCTGAAGTTGTCAATGATTAGAACTAGATGGGAAATTTCATTGGTTCCCCTGAAACTGTTTAGACTCCTTACACATATTCTATCTATTTTTTAAGCAGACTGTCATTTCCTAGGTCCAAATATTCTGGAATAGTCTGCAGTGCTAATCTTGCAAACAAAATATCAATCCCTAAGCTATCAAAACACAGTTTGATAACTGGCACAAATGCCTCAACAGCTCCTAAATCTTTCACTTCTTCCTGTAATTTCAATTTATAGAATGAGGTGAAAAAGTCACTTCAATCAATCTCTCTTGGTGCAACACACAACACATCAATATTGGCAACTTTTGTATATATTCCTAATCTGTAAGATCCAAGTGTAAAAATATTTTCCTCCAACATTTTCAATCAGAGATTGTGGAAGATTCTTGCTTTCCTGGATTTCTTGTATTCACTCTTTTACCAGGTTACATTTTCCAAACTTAAAGTCTTGCATTGTTGTTCCTGTTACTCTTCAAAAACCCCAAAGGGCTTTGGAATCTCAATTAGTTTCTGTGTAAGTCTGAAGTCAGTCTCCTTTTGGGTCCACTAAACTGATAGCACAGAACGCTGTAGTGCTTCTGTAGTGGCTGTGTTTGTTCTGAGTCCTGTGTTGTTACTGGAAATGACATCATCTCCAGTGCAGGCACCACCCAGTCACTTCCCCAGTACAACAGTTGTCACCGAGGACCTGGACACGATCCACTGAACTAAAAAGGAGGGAGGGGGTTCTGCCTCTGCCCTGAGTCCAACTGCCTAAATATAAGATATATTTTAAATGCATCTTGTCAATTTCTGCAAAATGACTACTGGACTTTGGAGGTGAATATTTTGGGGAAAAGGACATCTTAGAAATTTGAGTCTTCCTATTTATGAAGATTGATCCATCTTTTCATTTGTCTTTTTTTTTTTTTCCTTTCAGTGGTTTTGGGAGGTTTTAAACATAGAGTTTCTACAACTTTTGATACATTTAAACCCAAGTATTCTATTTCCTGATCTTGTTTTAATGGGAAATGCCTTTTTATTATTATTCTAGAACAGAAATTTTGTAGTTATATAAAAATAAAATAGATTGTATATTTACCTCATATGCAAAAATTTTAATACAATAATTTCTTAGTTTTTGTAGGGTTTTTTTTGTTTATAACTTAGAATTTTCTATAATCTTATCACCGCAAATAGAAATAGTTTTACTTTTACTTTATAATTCTTGTAAAATTCTTTTTCATTACATAAGGTCTTTAGTCTTAAGAGGTAGGAACAGACATTACCTTGTTCTCAGTTTTAAGTTGAAAATATAGAGTCCCTGAAAATGAAAAGTTATCTTATGTGAGGCTTTTTTTTCTTAGTTGTTGATTATCTGATTGAGGGGTTCACGTCTATTCTAATTTTTACTTTTTAGCTTAAATGTGTGTTTAATTCTGTTAAAGATTTTTTATTCAAATATTTGAATAATATTCAAACATTTATTCAAATGTTTGAATATTACTCAAATATTCAAACATCTATTCCAATATATTAGGTTTCCTTGGTGGTATTTCCTGGGCTAAGTGAGTAGCAGGAACTCGTCAACTTTATCCAAATGCAATAGCATCAACTTTTGTACATAAATTTTCCTTGGTGTTTTCTAATAATCTAATTTACTTTTCTGTTTCTATACATTTTCATTTCCTAAACATTTCATATAAAAAAGTAATACAGAGCCTGCTGAGCTCCCAGGCTGATCTGCTGCCCTCCAAAGCCCCCTCCAGGTAGCGTGGGTCCTTGGGGGCAGAACAGGAGAGGCAGGCAGGAGGGGCCCTCCAGGAGGAGTGGGTGAGGAGTGGAGGGCGATTGCCCTGCCCACTCCAGCACGGGCAGCCTGCTGAGCTCCCAGGCTGGTGCCTTGCCCTCCAAGGGCCCTCCCTCCCACCCCAGCCACATTGGTCCTGGGGGCATAGGAGTGAGGCTGGGGAGATCAGGAGAAGCAGGCAGGAGGGGCCTGCCTGGACATCAGGAGGAGCAGGAGAGAAGAGGGCCTTTGCTCTGCCAACCCAAGCACAGGAGACCTGCTGGGCTCCCAGGTGAGGTCTTCTGTCCTCTGAGACAAGGGATGGGGGGCATGCCTGGGACACTTCTGTCCCTTAAGCCTAAGCCCCACCTCCCACAGCCCCCAGGGCTTTTCCAGATGTGTGGGTCCTGAGCATAGGCCCCACCCATGACCCAAATCTCACACTTGTTTAGGCCCCACCCTCCACAGCCAAGGACTTCCCCCACCCTTTTTATTCTTCTTTTCCCTCTTCCTCTTTTTTACTATTGTGGTACTGATATACCTTCTAGTTGTTGACTCATCTACATTTTTATATTTATATTCTTTATAACATATCTGTTAGTTTCCTAGTCTAATATTGTTTTTTACTTTGTTATTGTTCTTTTTTTTTGCCACCCCACACAGCTTGTGGCATCCTGGTTCATGAGACCAGGTTCAGGCAGAAGCTCCTGCAGTGGGAGCTCCAAGTCTGAACCACTGGACTAACAGAGAACCTCAAAACCCAGGGAATATTCATCAGAATGAGGTCTCACAGAGATCCTCATCTCAGCACCAAGACCCAGCTCTACCTAATAGCCTACAAACTCCAGTGTTGGGAGCCTCAGGCCAAACAACTAGTAAAACAGGAACACAATGCTACTCCTAAAAAAGAAAAAAAATGAGATGGCAAAAAAAAATGTCACAGATGAAGCAGCAAGGTAAGCACCTAAAAGACCAAATAAATGAAGAGGAAATAGGCAATCTACCTGAAAAAGAATTCAGAGTAATGATAGTAAACATGATCCTGAATCTCAGAAATAGAATGGAAGCATGGACTGACAAATAACAAGAAATGTTTAACAAAGATCTAGAAGTACTAAAGAACACACAAATCAGATGAAAAACACAATAACTGAAATGAAAAATACACTAGAAAGAATCAATAACAAAATAAATGAGGCAGAAGAAAGAATAAGTGAGTTGGAAGATGAAATGGTGGAAATAACTGCCAAGGAGCACAATAAACATAAAAGAATGAAAAGAATTGAAGACAATCTCAGAGACCTCTGGGACAACACTAAACACAACAACATTCAAATTATAGGGTTCCCAGAAGAAGAACAGAAAAAGGGATGGTCTGAGAAAATATTTGAAGAGATTATAGTTGAAAACTTCCCCATGATGGGAAAGAAAATAGTCACCCAGGTCCAGGAAGCACAGAGAGTCCCATACAGGATAAACCCAAGGAGAAACACACCGAGACACATAGTAATCAAACTGGCAAAAATTAAAGACAAAGAAAAATCATTGAAAGCAGCAAGGGAAAAACGACAAATAACATACAAGGGAACTCCCATAAGGTTAACAGCTGATTTCTCAGCACAAACTCTACAAGCCAGAAGGGAGTGGCATGATATACTTAAAGTGATGAAAGGGAAAAACCTACAACCAAGATCACTCTACCCGGCAAGGATCTCATTCAGATTCGATGGAGAAATCAAAAGCTTTACAGACAAGCAAAAGCTAAGAGAATTCAGCACCACCAAAACCAGCTCTACAACAGATGCTAAAGGAACTTCTCTAAGTGGGAAACACAGGAGAAGAAAAGCATCTACAAAAACAAACCCGAAACAATTAAGAAAATGGTCATAGGAACATACATATCGATAATTACCTTGAACGTGAATGGATTAAATGCTCCAAACAAAAGACACAGGCTTGCTGAATGGATACAAAAACAAGACCCACATATATGCTCTCTACAAGGGACCCACTTCAGACCTAGGGACACTGAAGGGATACAGACTGAAACTGAAGATATTCCATGCAAAACGAAATCAAAAGAAAGCTGGAGTAGCAATATTCATATAAGATAAAATAGACTTTAAAATAAAGATTGTTACAAGAGATAAGGAGGGACACTACATAATGATCAAAGGATCAATCCAAGGAGATATAACAATTATAAATGTTTATGCACCCAACATAGGAGCACCTCAATACATAAGGCAACTGCTAACAACTGTGAAAGGAGAAATCAACAGGTACACGATAATAGTGGAGGACTTTAACACCCCACTTACATTAATGGACAGATGATCCAAATAGAAAATAAATAAGGAAATACAAGCTTAAAATGACACAATAACTAGATTGATCTAATTGATATTTATAGATCATTCCACCCCAAAGTGGCAGAATACACTTTCTTCTCAAGTGGGCACGGAACATTCTCCAGGATAGATCACATCTTGGGTCACAAATCAAGCAACAGATGATTTAAGAAAATGGAAATCATATCAAGCATCTTTTCTGACCACAATGCTATGAGATTGGAAATCAATTATAGCAAAAATCTGTAAAAAACAAAAATATATGGAGGCTAAACAGTATGCTATTAAATAACCAAGAAATCACTGAAGAAATCAAAGAAGAAATTAAAAAATACATAGAAACAAATGTCAAAGAAAACAAGATGACCCAAAACCTATGGGATGCGGTAAAAGCAGTTCTAAGAGGGAAGTTCATAGCAATTCAATCTCACCTCAAGAAACAAGAAGTCTCAAATAAACAACCTAACCCTACACCTAAAACAGCTAGAGAAAGAACAAAGAAAACCCAAAGGCAGTAGAAGGAAAGAAATCTTAAAATCAGAGCAGAAATAAACGGAATAGAAACAAAGAAAACAATAGCAAAGATCAATAAAACTAAAAGCTGGTTCTTTGAGAAGATAAACAAAATTGATAAACCCTTAGCCAGACTTATCAAGAAAAAAAGGTAGAGAATGCAAATCAATAGAATTAGAAATGAAAAAGGAGAAATCACAACTGGCATTGCAGAAATACAAAGGATTATAAGAGACTACTACAAACAACTCTATGCCAATAAAATGGCCAACCATGAAGAAACGGACAAGTTCTTGGAAGGTACAATTTTCCAAAACAGAAGCAGGAAGAATTAGAAAATATAAACAAACCTATCACAAGTAATGAAATTGAAACTGTGATGAAAAATCTTCCAACAAACAAAAGGCCAGGACCAGATGGCTTCACAGGTGAATTCTATCAAACATTTAGAGAAGAGCTAACACCCATCCTTCTCAAACTCTTCCAAAAAATTGCAGAGGGTGGAACACACCCAAATTCATTCTATGAAGCCACCATCACCCTGACAGCAAAACCAGAAATAGGTATCATAATAAAAAGAAAGTTATAGGCCAATATCACTGATGAACATAGATGCAAAAATCCTGAACAAAATATGAGCAAAAAGAATCCAACAGCACATTAAAAGGATCATACACCATGATCAGTGGGATTTATCCCAGGGATGAAAGGATTCTTCAATATATGCAAATCAACCAATGTGACACACCATATTAACAAATTAAGGAATAAAAACCATATGATCATTTTAATAAATGCAGAAAAAGTTTTTGACAAAATTCAACACAAATTTATGATAAAATACTCTCCAGAAAATAGGCATAGATGAAAATTACCTCAACATAAAAAAGGCCATATAAGACAAACTCACTGCAAGCATCATACTCAAGGGTGAAAAAATAAATACATTTCCAATGAGATCAGGAACAAGACAAGGATGTTAACTCTCACCACTATTTTTTTAAATTTTTTTAATTTAATTTTATTTATTTTTTTATACAACAGGTTCTTATTAGTCATCAACTTTATACACATCAATGTATACAAGTCAATCCCAATCGCCCAATTCATCACACCACCATCCCCACCACCCCCACGGCTTCTCCCCTTGGTGTCCATACGTTTGTTCTCTACATCTGTGTCTCAACTTCTGCCCTGCAAACCGGTTCACCTGTACCATTTTTCTAGGTTCCACATATATGCATTAATGTATGATATTTCTTTTTCTCTTTCTGACTTAGTTCACTCTGTATGACAGTCTCTAGATCCATCCACGTCTCTACAAATGACCCAATTTCATTCCTTTTTATGGATGAGTAATATTGCACTGTATATATATACCACATCTTCTTTATCCATTTGTCTGTCGATGGGCATTTAGGTTGCTTCCATGACTTGGCTACTGTAAATAGTGCTGCAATTAACATTGGGGTGCATGTGTCTTTTCGAATTATGGTTTTCTCTGGGTATATGCCCAGTAGTGGGATTGTTGGATCATACAGTAATTCTATTTTTAGTTTTTTAAGGAACCTCCATACTGTTCTCCATAGTGGATGTATCAATTTACATTCCCACCAACAGTGCAAGAGGGGTCGTTTTCTCCACACCCTCTCCAGCATTTGTTGTTTGTAGATTTTCTGATGATGCCCATTCTACTTGGTGTGAGGTGATACCTCATTGTAGTTTTGATTTCCATTTCTCTAATAATTAGTGATGTTGAGCAGTTTTTCATGTGCTTCTTGGCCATCTGTATGTCTTCTTTGGGGAAATGTCTATTTAGGTCTTCTACCCATTTTTGGATTGGGTTGTTTGTTTCTTTAATATAGAGCTGCATGAGCTGTTTATATATTCTGGAGATTAATCATTTGTCAGTTGACTCATTAGCAAATATTTTCTCCCATTGTGAGAGTTGTCTTTTCGTCCTGTTTATGGATTCCTTTGTTGTACAAAAGCTTTTAAGTTTCATTAGGTCCCATTTGTTTATTTTTGTTTTTATTTCCATTACTCTAGGAGGTGGATCAAAAAAAATCTTGCTATGATTTATGTCAAAGAGTGTTCTTCCTATGTTTTTCTTAAGAGTTTTATACTGTCTGGTCTTACATTTAGGTCTCAAATCCATTTTAAGTTTATTTTTGTGGATGGTGTTAGGGAGTGTTCTAATTTCAATCTTTTACATGTAGCTGTCCAGTTTTCCCAGCACCACTTACTGAAGAGACTGTCTTTTCTCCATTGTATACCTTTGCCTCCTTTGTCATAGATTAGTTGACCATAGGTGTGTGTTTATCTCTGGGCTTTCAATCTTGTTCCATTAATCTATGTTTCTGTTTTTGTGCCAGTACCATATTGTCTTGATTACTGTAGCTTAATAGTATAGTCTGCAGTCAGGGAGTCTAATTCCTCCTGCTCCATTTTTTTCCCTCAAGACTGCTTTGGCTATTCGGGGTCTTTTGTGTCTCCATACAAATTTTAACAAGATTTGTTCTAGTTCCATAAAAAATGCCATTGGTAACTTGATAGGGATTGCATTGAATCTGTAGATTGCTTTGGGAAGTAGAGTCATTTTCACAGTACTGATTCTTCCAATCCAAGAACATGGTATATCTCTCTATCTGTTGGTATCATCTGTAATTTCTTTCATCAGTGTCTTATAGTTTTCTGCATACAGGTCTTTTGTCTCCCTAGGTAGGTTTATTCCTAGGTATTTTATTCTTTTTGCTGCAATGGTAAATGGGAGTGTTTCATTAATTTCTCTTTCAGATTTTTCATCATTAGTGTATAGCAATGCAAGAGATTTCTGTGCATTAACTTTGTATCCTGAAACTTTACCAAATTCACTGCTTAGCTCTAGTAGTTTCCTGGTGGCATTTTTAGGATTCTCTATGTATAGTATCATGTCATCTGCAAACAGTGACAGTTTTACTTCTTCTTTTCCGATTTGTATTCCTTTTCTTTCTTTTTTTTCCTCTGATTGCCGTGGCTAAACTATGTTGAGTAATAGTGCTGAGAGTGGACATCCTTGTCTTGTTCCTAATCTTAGAGGAAATGCTTTCAGTTTTTCACCATTGAGGTTGATGTTTGCTATGGGTTTGTTGTATATGGCCTTTATTATGTTGAGGTAGGTTCCCACTATGCCCACTTTCTGGAGAGTTTTTATCATAAATGGGAGTTGAATTTTGTCAAAAGCTTTATCTACATCTATTGAGATGATCATATGGTTTTTATTCTTCAATTTGTTAATATGTGTATCCCATTGATTGATTTGCATATATTGAAGAATCCTTGCATCCCTGGGATAAATCTGACTTGATCATGGTGTATGATCCTTTTAATGTGTTGTTGGATTCTGTTTGCTAGTATTCTGTTGAGGATATTTGCATCTATATTCATCAGTGATATTGGTCTGTAATTTTCTTTTTGTAGTATCTTTGTCTGGTTTTGGTATCAGGGTGATGGTGGCCTCATAGAATGTGTTTGGGAGTGTTCCTTCCTCTGCAATTTTTTGGAAGAGTTTGAGAAGGATGGGTGTTAGCGCTTCTCTAAATGTTTGATAGAATTCACCTGTGAAGTCATCTGGTCTTGGACTTCTGTTGATGGAAGATTTTTAATCACAGTTTCAATTTCATTACTTGTGATTGGTCTGTTCATATTTTCTATTTCTTCCTGGTTCAGTCTTGGAAGGTTACACCTTTCTAAGAATTTGTACATTTCTTCCAGGTTGTCCATTTTATTGGCATAGAGTTGCTTGTAGTAGTCTCTTAGGATGCTTTGTATTTTTGTGGTGTTTGTTGTAACTTTTTCTTTTTCATTTATAGTTTTATTGATTTGAGTCCTCTGCTTTTTATTCTTGATGAGTCTGGCTAATGGTTTACCAATTTGGTTTATCTTCTCAAAGAACCAGCTTTTACTTTTATTGATCTTTGCTATTGTTTCTATTTCATTTATTTCTGCTCTGATCTTGATGATTTCTTTCCTTCTGCTAACTTTGGGTTTTGTTTGTTCTTCTTTCTCTAGTTCCTTTAAGTGTAACTTTAGATTGTTTATTTGAGATTTTTCTTGTTTCTTGAGGTGGGCTTGTATAGCCATATACTTCCCCCTTAGAACTGCTTTTGCTGCATCCTGTAGGTTTTGGATCATCGTGTTTTCATTGTCATTTGTCTCCAGGTATTTTTTGATTTCCTCTTTGATGTCTTCAGTGATCTCTTGGTTATATACTAATGTATTGTTTAGCCTCCATGTGTTTGTGTTTTTTACGTTTTTTTCCCTGTAATGCACTTCTAATCTCATAGCATTGTGGTCAGAATAGATGCTTGATATGAATTCAAGTTTCTTAAATTTACTGAGGCTTGATTTGTTACCCAAGATGTGATCTATCCTGGAGAATGTTCCAGGCGCACTTGAGAAGAAATTGTAATCTGCTGTTTTTGGATGGAATGTCCTATAAATATCAATTAAATCTATCTGGTCTATTGTGTCATTTAAAGCTTCTCTTTCCTTATTTATTTTCATTTTGGATGATCTGTCCATTGGGGTAAGTGAGGTGTTAAAGTCCCCCACTATTATTGTGTTACTGTCGATTTCCTCTTTTATAGCTGTTAGCAGTTGCCTTATGTATTGAGGTGCTCCTATGTTGGGTGCATATATATTTATAATGTTATATCTTCTTTCTGGATTGATCCCTTGATCGTTATGTAGTATCCTTCCTTGTCTCTTCTAACATTCTTTATTTTAAAGTGTATTTTATCTGATATGAGTATTGCTACTCCAACTTTCTTTTGATTTCCATTTTCATGGAATATCTTTTTCCATCACTTCACTTTCAGTCTGTATGTGTCCCTAGGTCTGAAGTGGGTCTCTAGTAGACAGCATATATATGTGTCTTGGTTTTGTATCCATTCAGCAAGCCTGTGTCTTTTGGTTACAGCATTTAATCCATTCACGTTTAAGGTAATTATCGATATGTATGTTCCTATGACCATTTTCTTAATTGTTTTGCGTTTGTTTTTCTAGGTGCTTTTCGCTTTTGCTTGTCTGTAAAGCTTTTGATTTCTTCATCAAATCTGAGTGAGATCCTTGCCGGGTAGAGTAATCTTGGTTGTAGGTTCTTCCCTTTCATCATTTTAAGTATATCATGCCACTCTCTTCTGGCTTGTAGAGTTTCTGCTGAGAAATCAGCTGTTAACCTTATGGGATTTCCCTTGTATGTTATTTGTTGTTTTTCCCTTGCTGATTTCAATAATTTTTCTTTGTCTTTAATTTTTACCAATTTGATTACTATATGTCTTGGCATGTTTCTCCTTGTGTTTATCCTGTATGGGACTAACTGCACTTCCTGGACTTGGGTGGCTATTTCCTTTCCCATGTGAGGGAAGTTTTCAACTATAATCTCTTCAAATATTTTCTCTGGTCCTTTCTCTCTCTTCTCCTTCTGGGATCCCTATAATGCAAATGTTGTTGTGTTTAATGTTGTCCCAGAGGTCTTAGGCTGTCTTCAATTCTTTTCATTCTTTTTTCTTTATTCTGTTCTGCAGCAGTGAATTCCACCATTCTGTCTTGCAGGTCACTTATCTGTTCTTCTGCCTCAGTTATTCTGCTATTGATTCCTTCTAGTGCAGTTTTCATTTCAGTTATTATATTGTTCATCTCTGTTTGTTTGTTCTTTAATTCTTCTAGGTGTTTGTTCTTTAATTCTTCTAGGTCTTTGTTAAATATTTCTTGCATCTTGTCAATCTTTGCCTCCATTCCTTTTCCGAGGTCCTGGATCATCTTCACTATCATTATTCTGAATTCTTTTTCTGGAAGGTTGCCTATCTCCACTTCATTTAGTTGTTTTTCTGGGGTTTTATCTTATTCCTTCATTGGGTACATAGCCCTCTGCCTTTTCACCTTGTTTATCTTTTTGTGAATGTGGTTTTTGTTCCACAGGCTGCAGGCTTGTAGTTCTTCTTGCTTTTGCTGTCTGCCCTCTGGTGGATGAGGCTATCTAAGAGGCTTGTGTAATTTTCCTGATGGGAGGGATTGGTGGTGGGTAGAGCTGACTGTTGCTCTGGTGGGCAGAGCTCAGTAAAGCTTTAATCCACTTGACTGCTGATGAGTGGGGCTGGGTTCCCTCCCTGTTGGTTGTTTGGCCTGAAGCAACACAACACTGGAGCCTGCCTGGGCTTTTTGGTGGGGCTAGTGACAGACTCTGGGAGGGCTCATGCCAAGGAGTACTTCCCAGAACTTCTGCTGCCATTGTCCTTGTCCCCACGGTGAGCCACAGCCACCTCCTGCCTCTGCAGGAGACCCTCCGACACTTGCAGGTAGGTCTGGTTCAGTCTCCCCTGGGGTCACTGCTCCTTCCCCTGGGTCCCGATGTGCACACTACTTTGTGTGTGCCCTCCAACAGTGAAGTCTGTGTTTCCCCCAGTCCTGTCAAAGTCCTGCAATCAAAACCCACTAGCCTTCAAAGTCTGATTCCCTGGGAATTCCTCCTCCTGTTGCCAGACCCCCAGTTTTGGAAGCCTGATGTGGGGCTGAGAACCTTCACTCTAGTGGGTAGACTTCTGTGGTATAAGTGTTCTCCAGTCTGTGAGTCACCCACCCAGCAATTATGGGATTTGATCTCACTGTGACTGCGCCTCTCCTACCATCTCATTGTGGTTTCTCCTTTGTCTTTGGATGTGGGGTATCTTTTTTGATGAGTTCCAGTGTCTTCCTGTAGATGATTCTCCAGCAGCTAGTTGTGATTCTGGTGTTCTCACAAGAGGGAGTGAGAGCACGTCCTTCTACTCCACCATTAACCTCCATGTCTTTGCATGAGACACTCCCGCTGTCCCCAAAGCCTTGTCTCCTCTTTTGCAAATTAACTGATTCCTATTAATTCTTTAAGAGTCTGGCTTCATTTCCTTAACTCTCACCACTATTATTCAACACAGTTTTTGAAGTTATAGCCACACTAATCAGAGAAGAAAAAGAAATAAAATAATACAAATTGTAAAAGAGGAAGTAAAACTGTCAGTGTTTGCCGAAGACGTGACACTATACATAAAAATCCTAAAGATGTCACCAGAAAACTACTAGAACTAATCAATAAATTTGGCAAAGTTGCAGGATACAAAATTGATGCACAGAAATCTCTGGCATTCCTACACACCAACAACGAAAAATCAGAAAGAGAAATTAAGGAAACACTCCCATTTACCATTGCAAAAAAAAAAAGAATAAAATACGTAGGAATAAACTTGCCTAAGGAGGTGAAAGCCTTGTACTCACAAAACTGTAGAACACTGATAAAAGAAATCAAAGGTGACATAAACAGATGGAGAAATATACCATGTTCTTGGATAGGGAGAATCAATACTGTGAAAATGACTATATTACCCAAAGCAATCTACAGATTCAATGCAATCCCTGTCAAACTACCAATGGCATTCTTCACAGAATTAGAACAAAAAGTCTTGCAATTCCTGTGGAAACAAAAAAGACCCCGGATAGCCAAAGCAATCTTGAGAAAGAAAACCAGAGTTGCAGGAATCACGTTCCCCAACTTCAAACTATACCACAGAGCTACAGTAATCAAGATAGTATGGTATTGGCACAAAAACAGAAATATAGATCAGTGGAACAGGATAGAAAGCCCAGAGATAAACCCATACAAATATGGGGACCTAATTTATGACAAAGGAGGCAAGAACATACAATGGAGAAAAGACAGCTTCTTCAATAAGTGGTGCTGGGAAAACTGGACAGCTACATGTAAAAAAATGAAATTAGAACACTAACACCATACACAAAAATAAACTCAAAATGGATTAAAGACTTAGATGTAAGACCAGACACTGTAAAGCTTTTAGAGGAAAACAGGAAAAACACACTTTGACATAAACCACAGCAAGATCTTTCTTGACCAACCTCCTAGAGTAACAGAAATAAAGACAAAAATAAACAAATGGGGCTTAATTAAACTTAAAAGCTTTTGCACAGCAAAGGGAATCATAAAGAAGACAAAAAGACAACCCTCATAATGGGAGAAGATATTTGCAAATGAAACAACAAAGGATTAATCTCCAAAATATACAAACAGCTCATGGAACTCAATATCAAAAAAAACAAACAATCCAGTTAAAAAATGGGTAGAAGACCTAAATAGACATTTCACCAAGGAAGACATACAGATGGCCAACAGGCATATGAAAAGATGCTCAGCATCACTAATTATTAGAGAATTGTAAATCAAAACTACAGTGAGGTATCACCTCACGCTGGTAAGAATGACCATTATCAAAAAAGCTAGAAACAATAAATGCTGGAAAGGGTGGGATGAAAGGGAACCCTCCTACACTGTTGGTGGGAATGTAAATTGATACAACCACTATGGAAAACAGTATGGCGATTCCTTAAAAAACTAAAAATAGAACTACCATACGATCCAGCAATCCCACTACTGGGCCTATACCCTGAGAAAACCATAATCCAAAAAGAGATATGCACCACAATGTTCATTGCAACACTATTTACAATAGCCAGGATATGGAACCAACCTAAATGTCCATCGACAGTTGAATAGATAAAGAAGATTTGGCACATATATACAATGGAATATTACTCAGCCATAAAAAGAAATGAAATTGAATTATTTATAGTGATGTGGAGGGACCTAGAGTCTGTCATACAGGGTGAAGTAAGTCAGAAAGACAAAATCAAATACCGTATGCTAATGCATATATACAGAATCTAAAAAAAAAAAAAGTGGTGCTGATGAACTTAGTTGCAGGGCAGGAATAAAGAGGTATACCTAGAGAATGGACTTGATGACATGGGTTGGGAGGGCAAAGCTGTGGTGAAGTGAGATTAGTATCGACATATATACACTACTGAATGTAAAATAGTTGGCTGGTGTGAAGCAGCATCATAGCACATGGAGATCAACTCGATGCTTTGTGAAGACCTAAAGGGGTGGGATAGGGAGGATGGGATGGAGGCTCAAGAGGGAGAGGATATGGGGACATGTGTATGCGTATAGCTGATTTGCTTTGTTGTGCAACAGAAACTAACAATGTATTGTGAAGCAATTATACTCCAATAAAGATCTAGTAAAAAAAAATAAAGTAATACAATATACAGTCACTTATGTCTGGTTTGTTTTAGCTGAGCATAATAAGGTTCAGCCACATCATAGCATGTATCTGTAGTTAATTCCTTTTTATTGCTCAATACCATCCCATTCTATGTATACCATATTTTGTCTATCTAGTCACAAAGTGTATGTCACTTAGGTTGTTTCCAAGTTTTGTTATTATGAATAATGCTGCAAAGACCATCCATATGTAAGTCTCTGTGTGGAAACATATACCATTTCTCTTGAGTTTACAACCCCTGGTGTGGCTGAATTGCTAGGTCATGTTAAAAAATTATGCTTACTATTCTAAGAAACTGCAAAAATGTTTTCTAAAGTGCATCATTTTACATTACCACCAGCAATGCATGAGCATTCTCTTTTCTTCACATACTCTTCAACATATGTAGTTATCTGCCTTTTCATTCTTTTTTACATAGTGCTGGAAAGAATTTGATAGCAGTTTTGTCCAGAATTTTAATTATATTTTCATAAGAGATACTGTAATTTTCTCTTTTTGTAATATCCTTTAATATTTTCACTTCCATGATTTTCTCACTTTGTAAAATTAACATAAAAGTGTTCTTTTCCCCTCTATTTTCTAAAAAAGATTCTGTGAGAGAAGTACTTGTGATGCCACTTGGGGGCAGGAGTTTTCTATAAGTAGAGTTTTTCTCTTTGTTTTTTTTTTTTCATAGCTATAGGACTATTCAGATTTTATATTATTCCTGAGGAATATTTGGTCATCTTTATCTTTAAAGGAATTTTTCCTTTTTATTTAAGATGCCCAGTTTATTGTCATGCAACTGTTTGTGAGAGTCTCTGATACTTATTTTATTGTGTGATATGTAGGATATCTTCTCTTTCATTCTTGATACTGATAATTTATATTTCCCCACTCTTTTCTTTGAGCACTCTAGCTAGGATTTTATTTTTGCATAACTTTTTTTCAAATAATAAAATTTGTTTCTTTGATTTTTCCTGTTTCTCTTCTCTTTTCTATTCATTTGATTTCCTCTTTTACCTTTAGTATGTATTATCTTCTAAATAATTTGGGTTTAATTTGCTGTTTGTTTTCTAGCTTAAGGGGAAAACAGATAACTTATTCAAGAATTTTCTTCATTTTAATGTCATTATTTAAAGTTATAAATTTGCCTCTAACTCACTTTTAACACTATCCAACAACTTGTGACACTGTTTTTGTATTACCATTTGCTAAAAATAATACATTACTATATTATAATTTTTATTACCCATGGATATGAGCTGTTTAATTTGCATATATTTGGGGTTTTCATTCAGATATTTTTATTTATTTCTAATTTACAGAAATATTTATAGTATTTCAATAATTTAAAGTTTATTCAGGCTTTTTTGTGGTGGAGCATATGGTCTAAATTGGTAAATATGCCTCATGCACTTGAAAACACTATATATTTTTCAGTTGTTGAAGTATAATATTGCACAGATATCAATTAAAATGGTTGTTTTTGTGGCTTTCTAAATAATTACTACCATTTTTGTTTAATTTTTCAATTATTGAGAGAGGACTTTAAAATCTCCATCTGAGATTTTGTCTTTACCTTTATTTGTCACAGTTTTTTTCCTTCCTCTATTTTTGTGCTATTATTATTATTATTATTATTATTATTATTATTATTATTATTTGCAGTATGCGGGCCTCTCACTGTTGTGGCCTCTCCCGTTGTGGAGCACAGGCTCTGGACGCGCAGGCTCAGCGGCCATGGCTCACGGGCCCAGCCGCTCCGCGGCATGTGGGATTTTCCCGGACCGGGGCACGAACCCGTGTCCCCTGCATTGGCAGGCAGACTCCCAACCACTGCATCACCAGGGAAGCCCTGTGCTATTATTAAATTAATACACATCTGGATATATTAGCACTTTTCTATGTTATTAAGGTGATAAAGTAACTTTTTTTTGAAGTGCATGCAGTGAAGTAACTTAAGTAGAGTGCACATTGCTTGTCATGTAAAAGGTGCTGAATAAATCATTTTTTATTGAAGTACAGTTGCTGTACAATATTATACAAGTTACAGGTGTACGACAGTGATTTACAATTTTTAAAGGTTATACTCCATTCATAGTGATCATAAAATATTGACTCTATTCCCAACAACGCACAACATATTCTTGTAGCTCATCCCGCACCTAACAGTTTGTATCTCCTACTCCTTTCCCTTAACTTTTTTATCATTAAGAAAAATACATTTTTATCTCCATTAGCATTTCTTGTCTTGAGATCTGTTTTAACTAGTATCATCATAGCTTCATAACAATTTCTGCATCCATTTATTTGTGCTACTGTTGGCAGAAATTTTACTTCAACTTAGGTTATAAAATTCTACAATATATATACAATGGAATATTACTCAGCCATTTAAAAGAATGAAATAACACCATTTGCAGCAACATGGATGGACCTAGAGATTGTCATACTGAGTGAAGTAAGTCAGATAGAGAAAGAAAAATATATTGCTTATAAGCAGAATCTAAAAATAAATGATACAAAGAACTTACAAAACAGAAACAGACTCACAGACTTAGAGAACAAACTTATGGTTACCAGTGGGGAAGGGATAGTTAGGGAGTTTGGGATTGACATGTACATACTGCTATATTTAAAATGGATAACCAACAAGGACCTACTGTATAGCACAGGGAATTCTGCTCAATATTATGTAACAACCTAAATGGGAAAAGAATTTGAAAAAGAATAGATACATGTATATATATAATTGAATCACTTTGCTGTACCCCTGAAACTATCACAACATTGTTAATCAACTATACTCCAATGTAAAATAAAAAGTTAAAATAAATTCTACAACACATTGCTATTGTTTTTTGTTTCTTTAAAGAGTCAACCATCTATTAAACTTAAAACTGGATAAAAGTATTTTACACTTACCCATTTAGTTATAATTTATATTGTTCTACATTCCTCTGTATAGATCTGTGTTCTATGTGATATAATTTGCCTTTGGTCTATAGTACTTTCTTTGTCTTCCTTCCTTCCTTCCTTCCTTCCTTCCTTCCTTCTTTCCTTCCTCCCTTCCTCTCTCTCTCTCTCTCTCTCTCTCTCTCTCGATTTTTCTTCTTTCTTTCTGCAGGCTTGCTAGTAAAAATGTTTTATAATCGTTTGTTTATCTCCAAGTCTTTGTTTCACTTTCATTTATCAAGCATGTTTTCTCCTGGTAAAGCTATACAGTCTGCCATTTTTTTTAAAGCTTTAAAGACGTCATCCTATAGTCTGTTAACCTTGTGTACTGTTTCTATTTAGAAATCAGTGGAATTTTTTGGTTTTTCTTTATATGTAAATTGATTTTGGGGTGTTTTTGCTTTGTGTTCTGATTGCCTTTTAAATTTCCTATTTACACTGGTTTTCACTGACTTAGGTATGATCTACCTAAGGTTTTTCTTTTTGTCTTGCTTTGGGTTTGTTGTTTTGTTGATATATGAGTTAATATTATTTCATAAAATTTGAAAAATGCGTGCATTAGTTCTTCTAACATTTATTTCTGCTTTGATTTTTATTTTCTTTTTTTTTCTTTCTTCCCCTATTCCTCTGCACTTCAGCTTAGACAGCTTCTCTTGACCTATCTTCAAATTTTAACTAATCTTTTCTTTTACAGTATTCAATCTGTCTTTAAATTCCTCTATTACGTTATATATGTTTCAGTTCTAGACTTTTTATCTATCTCCTTATATTCTTTATAGTTATCAGTAGAAAATCTTCATTGGTTCCATTACATCCATTATTTACATTAAATCTTTAGACATGTTTATAATAGCATTTTCTAAGCCCTTAACTTAAAACTCCAACATAAAGTTGTTTCTGAGTCTATATTTATTATTTATTTATTTATTTAATTCCTAGTTGGTGAAATTTTATTGCTTCTTCACAACTCTTGGAACTATTTTAATTGTATTCCAGATGTTATGAATGCTGTCTTGTAAAGAATCTGAGTTTTCTTTTCTTCTCTTAAAAGTAAATTATGGTGTAAATATAATATAAATATAGGTAGCTAAGAGGAAAAATATACTAACAAATGACTAAAGCAAAAAAATTTTAAATGGTTAAAAATGTCATATATACAACATTTATTAATACATAGATACTAGCAATTAAATTATTATAGAAAGAAAAAAAGAAAAATTGTTTTAAATGTTGAATCTGAAAGAGTATAGATTTTTAACCAACTATCTCAGCAATGTATATGAGTAGATATTTCTCATCTTTTTAAGTGTTTTGTTGTTCTAACTTGATTTCAAGCTCTTTGAGGACTATAATATTTGCTTAGCTGTGCTTAAAAACCCAAGAATATATTCCTTAATAGTAAGTTAGTATGACTTGGTACAGATCACTAAACTATAATTATTAGAGAAATATGATAGCTATGTAAGTGAATTCTTGGAGTGAAATAAACAATGATGGGATTTATTTGAGCTAGAAAAGCTCACTAAACATGAAAGTTATAATTCAGCTATCCAAGAATAAGAGTCTCAGACCCTCACTAAGTTACTTAGGTTCCTTGTGTCTTGTAAAATGTCTCTTTCCTCAATATTTCATAATCATTTGATGATAACTATGTATATATTGTTGACTAGGGATATTAAGAATGTTTATGAGATATTATTTAAAGGCAAAGCATAATGAGATAACTAGATAACTAATGGAGATATTATGAAGTTATATTTTTGACTGTATTTTGAATAAGCACTTTGAACTAAGAATCAGGACAGCTGTAGTTGGCAGTAAACTGTAGGATCCAAAAGAGGGTATCTATCCTAGGGGTGTATTTGTACATTTGTGTGTGTATCCTAATTGTATTATGTCATTTATAAAGTAAAATTCAATTGTAATGATCAAAGAATATTCAATTTAAGGATTAATATTTAATTTATTTGAAAAATATGTGAAAAAATGATAAAAATTATAGTTGATAGTATCTTTTATATAGATTCAGTAAAAATAAATTCAATTATGAATATTTTAAAGTCTGGATATATCTACCTACATTTTCTAGTTATTGTTTAATGGCCAGGAATTGTACTTATCATGTTCTATTTAGCATTTCAATTTTGGTTATCTAGCTTTCATTAGTAAAGTAAGTCTGACTTTTATTGCTTTGAAATTTCTTGTTGGAAAAAGTTACATGTGGGTATTGATTTTTCTTCATGCAAGTTCTAATTGCTTATTTCCTGTACCAGTTGATATAAATTGTTCATTAATGATTTTTTTGTTCCTTCTTTGCATCACTGATTAGTGATTTCTGTCTCAGATAAGTTCAAAATAACATGGCTTAAAATAAAGACCTGATTACTCAGCCATAAAAAGGAACAAAATTGGGTCATTTGTTGAGATGTGGATGGATCTAGAGACTGTCATACAGAGTTAAGTATGGGATGGGTGGGATGAATTGGGCGATTGGGATTGACATGTATACACTGATGTGTATAAAATTGATGACAAATAAGAACCTGCTGTATAAAGAAATAAATAAAATAAAATTCAAGAATTAAAAAAAATAAAAATAAATAAAAAATAAAGACTTGAAAGTAATGCTCAGTTTTACTAAGTCTGTTTTTTTTGAAAACAAGATTTAGATGTAAATAAATGGGAAAAAAACTGGTAAATTATTACTACCTCTTTACATGAAAAAAAAAAAAAAACCTCTCTCTCTCTTTCTCCTTCTTCTCCTTTAGGCCTGACAAATATCACCATGCCCTCCTATTGGGGAAGCTAGTAAAGTACTCTTGTTCAGGCTTCAGAGGCGGCACTAGGCCTCTCTCTGATCGGACAATGACGTTGAAGCTGGCTGCGTGCCCAACTGCTGAGCTACACCCAGGCCAGCAGGGGTGGCGAAAGTTTGCACTGTAAACCACTAGATAAGACAGAGAGTAAGTCATGGGACTTCTCGCACCTTGAGGGTCTGGCCAGCCCCCGGGGATCAAGAACATTCCAAGACTTATGGGTTAAGACCTAGGCATTTATGACAGCAACCAGAGCTGCAAACTTGCACATAGGCTGATTGTTATCAGCCTGTGGCCTGGTGCTAAAAGCTGGGCTCCTTCGAGTGGCAACCATTAAGTCTCACCTGTGGGATGGACGTACCATCCGGGACCTTCCCAACTGGGACTCCAGATTGATGTTCAAGGAACTTCCCAGTACTGCTTGGATCTGGATGTAGGTGCTTCCTCAATTCGTTGATGTATAAACCTCTGTCTTTACTATTCTTCCTTAGTTAGTTATACTATTCTTTTCCTTATTAGTATACTGCAATATTTGTTAATTCAATAAACTCTCTCTAAATTCTTGTTTAACTGAGTGTAGAGTGGTTACTTTGCCAGCGAATGCTACGAACCTTGATACTGAAAGTAAGGCTTTCGGCAAAACACCTCCACAAGGTGGAAGGCTACTGTACCCATACAGTGGAAATATTCTTACAACACGTCCTTGCTTCTCTTCCTCTGTGAATCAGAAAAGCTCTATGATCTGAGTTTACTAGATACATAGAGAAATTCTAGATATGTAGAATTACTTTCTACATTCATTTCAAAACCTAACTTTCAAAATTATTATCTCACACCAACAAATAATAATTTGACTTTCAAAACACAACAGTAAGCTAGTAAGTCTAGTCACTAGTATACCCTTTCTTGAAGCACCAACTATTTGATACAGTGAAGGAAAGTCCCAGAACTAAATGACTTAGAGTGGATAAACACAAAAATCTGAGGAAACATTTTCAAAATAATTATAACTATTGTACATAAAGAAACATATAATCAAATGAATATATCACCATAAATACCATATAAGTGTACATTTCAGTGTGGTGCTTATGTATTCAAGCTATCTTCCTTTGATAATTATTGAACTGATAGGTATGGGCTAGAGTCTGCTGAAGCTCCTTTTAAAGTCATTTCAGTTTAGGTATTTTTCTTTTGATTATTAAGTCCTTTAGTTGTGTTTCCTAAATGTTGGCAGGTTTTTGTCTCATATTTCTAAAATAGTCCTAAAATCTACAATCAACACACATCTGGATAACATAACTTAACAAAATTGGCCAAAGACAGAAAACACTTTCTGTGTGGTCCTAAAACCATTATTACTAACAATTTTTAAAGAATGGTATCCATATATATTTTACAGTCAATGAACATTAGTTAAATTATTATTGTGCTGAATAAAAATATTACATACTGCATGATTCCTTTGATATAGTATTACATTCTCAAAGTGACAAAACCATACTGACGGACATTGATCAGTGGTTGCCAGTGGTTAGTTTGGAGAGAAGGTGTGACTGTAAAGGGAAAGCACAAGCGAGCTTTGTAGTGATGGGAACTGTTCTGTGTCCCAATTATGGTGTTAGTTACACAAATCTATACATGTGTTAAGTTCTATGGAACTGTACACCATAAATATATATCTATGATGTAGAATAATTTAAATAATTAGTATAGTAAAATTTCTTTGTTATATTTACTTTCATTTAGGTCATTCATTTTTATGTCAATAAACAGAAACATAAAAATAATCTAAACATCAGTGAAAGAAGAAAAATATAAAACAGGTAGAATCACAACAGAAAGATTATTGAGGCAAATATAATTATTGAAAATTTATGATGTGTCTAGACAATTTGCTAGATGTTCAATATTAAAGTGCTTGTGTGTGTGTGTGTGTGTGTGTGTGTGTGTGTGTTGGTGTACAGAGAGATAATTAAACCTAATCAATCTGTAGCTTTGGCATTTTTCAATTTAAATATAACAAGCTTGAGATGAAGAGCAGTTTTAAGTTTAGCAAATTCTGATTTGCTTAAAAGATCCATGCAAGGTTTGACTATTGGCATACATCATACTTGATTTGAGCCTGCTTTTATTTCTAGATACTGCAACTATTCCCTCTATACGTAACAAACCTGTAGCTATTGCTAGCTTATTTAGAAACCTCAAAGGAACAATCACATCTTATCCGTGGCAACAGTAACTTGGAAACATACCATTTAACAGGTAAACCACAGACGAGCAACATTTGTTAAAAATTCAGAATCTCAGGCCTCAGCTCAGACACGTTAAATCAGAATCTATATTTACACAGATAGCCAGTGGTTTGTCTGCATAATAAAGTTAGAGAATATGGACCTAGGTTAACCTGTAGTTCTATAGATTTGGCAACCAAATAATAACTGATGGTCATGGCTCTACCTGCAAAATGGACTTGTTTCTCTCCATTACATGCCAAAATTTTCTTTGAGAAACTGTCATCATGTCCTACTTGATCTAATTCAATTAAAACTATTTAGTGATACCATTTCCACTTACCTTTCTTCAAACATTGCTCTGTCAAGCAGCAGCCAGAGTGATCTTTTCTAAAAAGAAAAGGTCATGCGATTCTGATTAAAATATTTCAAAAATCCCCACACATTTCTGTTCTAGTCATCTACTTCTGCATAACAAATCATCCAACAACATAGTGGCATAAAACAACCACCATTTTATTACAAAGATTCTTGGTTCAGAATTTCAAAAAGCACATAGCATAAATACTTCTTAAATTCTTTATGATATCTGGGCTTTCATTCTGGGTGACTGAAAGAGCTACAGATGTTCTGCATGGCTGGAGACTAGGACAACCGGGTCTGTAGCATCCATTTTTGTGGTATCTTCCTCACACACATATCTAGTGCCTGAGCAAGATGGTGGAAGGACTGGACAGCAGGATGGTACCAGGGTACACAAACTTCTGACACAGTAACTAAGAGCTGCAAGAGCAAATGTTCCCAGTGGCCAAGGCAGATACTGAACAACCATTTATGACCTAGTTATGGTCATGGAAGTCTCATAGAGTCACTTCCACTATATTGGTAAAAGGAGTCACAAGTCTGGCCATATTTAACAGGAGTGGCCGTAAATCCTACTTGAACATTAGAGGAGTGTCAAAGAACACCTATCAAGTTTTAAAACGATCACAGTACACCTTCTGGACAAAAATTTTTTATAGTCTTCCCAAATGAAAAATGCACTTGCTTTTCCCCAGACCTCAAATAGTTGTACTCCTTTTTAAAGTAATATTATCATTAAGTGAAATCCAGAATAAAAGGGATTGAAATGTGTAAGCTTGCTTTCTGCAGAAAGAAGCATGGAGACTTTTAATCTTACAAAATGTCTTCTTTTAGTCCAAGCTGATAAAATTCTTATAAGAATGTTTTGGGTCTCTTAAGTATCGGTTAGACTCCATCAGACACACGTCACTCATACAAATCTTTTAAGATACTCCCTTCTCCATCTTGATCTCCTTTGAAGCTTCTCTGCAACACAACCCTTAAGATTTGCAGAAGCTCTCTTGTTTAGTGAAGTGGATTTAAAAATCATGACAACATTCATAGAAGACCTTTTGTCTATTTAAAAATATTTTTGAGACAACACCTTAAATCTTTACAAGGTCTTAAAAAGAGTTTTGTTTATTGTGCATTCAATTTTTACCCTGAGAACACATTTTCCTGACAATAACCTCGATTTTCCATTTACCCTGTGACCAATAAAACACTAAGATCTACCAGTAATATTTCTAAGATAAGCTAAAGTGGAATTTCTGATAGAAATATCATGGATAAAATTGTCTACACAGAAAACCTAAAATATAAACCTAAAACTTAAAATATAAATTTTTGCATGATATCAAAAGCTATTTGAATATAAACTAGGCCTTATAAAATACAAGAGGCATACATAAACAACATATAATACATATGCATATAGAATTTAAAAGGTAGTAAATTTAAGAAACTACATGAGGGCTTATACTAACTGAGAAAGGGAGTCAATGCATGTGATTTGGAGATAAAGGCTGACATAACTTGGAGATAAAGGCTGACTGAACTACGTGAAATATCTGAGGAAAATTTACAATATCAACACTATGCCAAAAATTCCCTAGTGATTCCATTTCTTGTTTCAGACACAAATTGGATCCAAAATTAGCATATTCTGATTTCCCCATTTCTGTGTTTTTATTTTTTATTTATTTACTTTTTTAACACCTTTATTGGAGTATAATTGCTTTACAATGGTGTTAGTTTCTGCTTTATAACAAAGTGAATCAGTTATACATATACATATATTCCCATATCTCTTCCTTCTTGCATCTCCCTCCCTCCCACCCTCCCTGTCCCACCCATCTAGGTGGTCACAAAGCATTGAGCTGATCTCCCAGTACCATGCGGTTGCTTCCCACTAACTATCTATTTTACATTTGGTAGTGTATATATGTCCATGCCACTCTCTCACTTCATCCCAGTTTACACTTCCCTCCCTGTGTCCTCAAGTCCATTCTCTACGTCTGCGTCCTTATACCTGTCCTGCCCATAGGTTTGTCAGAACCTTTTTTTTCTTAGATTCCAAATATATGTGTCAGCATACAGTATTGTTTTTCTCTTTCTGACTTACTTCACTCTGTATCACAGACTCTAGGTCCATCCACCTCACTACAAATAACTCAATTTCATTTCTTTTTATGGCTGAGTAATATTGCCTTGCATATATGTGCCACATCTTCTTTATCCATTCACCTGTCCATGGACACTTAGGTTGCTTCCATGTCCTGGCTATTATAAATAGTGCTGCAATGAACATTGTGGTACATGACTCGTTTTGAATTATGGTTTTCTCAGGGTATATGCCCAGTACTGGGATTCCTGGGTCATATGGTAGTTCTATTTTTAGTTTTTTAAGAAACCTCCATACTGTTCTCCATAGGGACTGTATCAATTTACATTCCCACCAAAGTTCAAGATGGTTCCCCTTTCTCCACACCCTCTCCAGCATTTATTGTTTGAAGATTTCCTGATATGGCCATTTCTTCCCGGTGTGAGGTGATACCTCATGGTAGTTTTGATGTGCATTACTCTAATAACTAGTGATGTTGAGCATCTTTTCATGTGTTTGTTGGCCATCTGTATATCTTCTTTGGAGAAATGTCTATTTAGGTCTTCGGCCCATTTTTGGATTGGGTTGTTTGTTTTTTTGATATTGACCTGCATAAGCTGCATGTGTATTTTGGAGATAAATCCTTTGTCAGTTGCTTCATTTGCAAATATTTTCTCCCATTCTGAGGGTTGTCTTTTTGTCTTGTTTATGGTTTCCTTTGCTGTGCAAAAGCTTTTAAGTTTCATTACATCCCATTTAAAAATTTTTGTTTTTACTTCCATTTCTCTAGGAGGTGGCTCAAAAAGGATCTTGCTGTGATTTATGCCATAGGGTGTTCTGCCTAATTTTTAATTTCATGTTTTCCTTTAAGAGTTTTATAGTGTCTGGCCTTACACTTAGGTCTTTAATCCATTTTGAGTTTATTTTTGTGAATGGTGTTAGGGAGTGTTCTAATTTCATTCCTTTACATGTAGCGAACTAGTTTTCCCAGCGCCACTTAATGAAGACACTATCTTTTCTCCATTGTATATTCTTGCCTCTGTTATCAAAGATAAGGTGATCATCTGTGCGTGAGTTTATCTCTGGCCTTTCTATCTTGTTCAATTGATCTATATTTCTGTTTTTTGTGCCAGTACCATACTGTTTTGATTACTGTAGCTTTGTAGTATAGTCTACTGAAGTATAGACTGTAGTATATACTGTAGTATAGTCTCCCTGAAGTCAGGGAGACTGATTCCTCCAGCTCTGTTTTTCATTCTCAAGATAGCTTTGGCTATTCAGGGTCTTTTGTGTTTCCACACAAATTGTGAAAATTTTTGTTCTATTCTGTGAAAAATGCCATTGGAGTTTCATAGGGATTGCATTGAATCTGTAGATTGCTTTAGATAATATAGTCATTTTCACAATATTGATTTTTCCAATCCAAGAACATGGTATAACTCTCCATCTGTTGGTATCATCTTTAATTTCTTCCATCAGTGTCTTATAGTTTTCTGAAAACAGGTTTTGTCTCCTTAGGTAGGTTTGTTCCTAGGTATATTGTTCTTTTTGATGCAATGGTAACAGGTTGTCCATTTTATTGGCATAGAGTTTCTTGTAGTAATCTCTCATGAGCTTTTGTATTTCTGCAGTGTCAGTTGTTACTTTTCCTTTTTCATTTCTAATTCTATTGATTTGAGTCTTCCTCCTTGTTTTCTTGATGAGTCTGGCTAAGGGTTTATCAATTTTGTTTATCTTCTCGAAGAACCTGCTTTTAGTTTTATTGATCTTTGCTATTGTTTCCTTCATTTCTTTTTCATTTATTTCTGATCTGATATTTAGGTTTTCTTTCCTTCTGCTAACTTAGGGTTTTGGTTGTTCTTTCTCTAATTGCTTTAGGTGTAAAGTTAGGCTGTTTATTTGAGAGTTTTCTTGTTTCTTGAGGTAGGACTGTATTGCTATAAACTTCCCTCTTAGCACTGCTTTTGCTGCATCCCGTAAGTTTTTGGCCATCGTGTTTTCATTGTCATTTGTTTCTAGTTATTTTTTGATTTTCTCTTTGATTTCTTCAGTGATGTCTTGGTAATTTAGTATCATATTGTTTAGCTGCCACGTGTTTGTATTTTTCACAGTTTTTTTCCTATAATTGATATCTAGTCTCAGAGCATTGTGGTCGGAAGAGATACTTGATATGATTTCAATTTTCTTAAATTTACCAAGGCTTGATTTGTAACCCAAGATAACATCTATCCTGGAGAATGTTCCATGAGGTCTTGAGAAAAACGTATATTCTGTTGTTTTTGGATGGAATGTGCTATAAATATCAATTAAGTCCATCTTGTTTAATGTGTCATTTAAAACTTGTGTTTCCTTATTTATTTTCACTTTGGATGACCTGTCCATTGGTGGGAGTGGGGTGTTAAAGTCCCGTACTATTATTGTGTTACTGTCAATTTCCCCTTTTATGTCTGTTAGCATTTGCCTTATGTATTGAGGTGCTCCTATGTCAGGTGCATAAATATTTATAATTTTTATATCTTCTTCTTGGATTGATCCCTTGATCATCATGTAGTGTCCTTCTTTGTCTCTTGTAATAGTCTTTATTTTAAAGTCTATTTTGTCTGATATGAGAATTGCTACTCCAGCTTTCTTTTGATTTCCATTTGCATGGAATATCTTTTTCCATTCCCTCACTGTCAGTCTGTATGTGTCCCTAGGTCCGAAGTGCGTCTCTTGTAGACAACATATATACGGGTCTTGTTTTTTGATCCATTCAGCTGGTCTATGTCTTTTGGTTGGATCATTTAATCCAATTACATTTAAGGTAGTTATCAATATGTATGTTCCTTATACCATTCTCTTAATTGTTTTGGGTTTGTTATTGTAGGTCTTTTCCTTCTCTTGTGTTTCCCCCCTAGAGAAGTTCCATTAGCATTTGTTGTAAAGCTGGTTTGGTGGTGCTGAATTCTCTTAACTTTTGTTTGTCTGTAAAGGTTTTAATTTCTCTAATCTGAATGAGATCCTTGCTGAGTAGAGTAATGTTGGTTGTATGTTTTTCCCTTTCATCACTTTAAATATGTCCTGCCACTCCCTTCTGGCTTGCAGAGTTTCTGCTGAAAGATCAGCTGTTAATCTTATGGGGATTCCCTTGTATGTTATTTGTTGTTTTTCCCTTGTTACTTTTAATATTTTTTCTTTGGATTTAATTTTTGATAGTTTGATTAATAATTGTCTTGGCATGTTTTTCCTTGGATTTATCGTCTATGGGACTCTCTGCACTTCCTGGATACGATTATTTCGTTTCCCATATTAGGGAAGTTTTCAACTATAATCTCTTCTAATATTTTTGCAGACCCTTTCTTTTTCTCTTATTCTTTTGAGACCCCTATTATTCGAATGTTGGTGCATTTAATGTTTTCCCAGAGGTCTCTGAGACTGTCCTCAATCCCTTCCATTGTTTTTTCTCTATTCTGCTCTGTGGTAATAATTTCCACTATTTTATCTTCCAGGTCACTTATCCGTTCTTCTGTGTCAGGTATTCTGCTATTGATTCCTTCTAGAGAATTTTTAATTTCATTTATTGTGTTGTTCATCATAGATTTTTTTGCTCTTTAGTTCTTCTAGGTACTTGTTAAATGTTTCTTGTATTTTCTCCATTCTATTTCCAAGATTTTGGATCATCTTTACTATCATTACTCTGAATTCTTTTTCAGGTAGACTGCCTATTTCCTCTTCATTTGTTTTGTCTGGTGGGTTTCTACCTTGCTCCTTCATCTGCTGTGTGTTTCTCTGTCTTCTCATTTTGCTTAACTTACTGTGTTTGGGGTCTCCTTTTTGCAGGCTACAGGTTCATAGTTCCCGTTGTTTTTGGTGTCTGCCCCCAGTGGCTAAGGCTGGTTCAGTGGGTTGTGTAGGCTTCTTGGTGGAGGGGACTGGTGCCTGTGTTCTGGTGGACGAGGCTGGGTCTTGTCTTTCTGGTGGGCAGGACCAGGTCCATGGTGTGTTTTGGGGTGTCTGTGAACGTACTGTGATTTTAGGCAACCTTTCTGCTAATGGGTGGCGTTGTGTTCCTGTCTTGCTAGTTGATTGGGGGGTTCTGGCTGACTCAGGCTGGGGGGACCGAGGGGTATGGAATGCAGGATGAGCCTGTGGCGGCAGAGGCCATTGTGACATTGCAACAGGCTGAGGTGTGCCATGTGTTCTCCCGGAGGAAGTTGTCCCCTGATCACGGGACCCTGGCAGTGGCGGGCTGCACAAACTCCCGAGAGGGGAGGTGTGGATAGTGACCCGTGCTTGCACACAGGCTTCTTGGTGGCTGCAGCAGCAGCCTTAGTGTTTCATGCTGTCTCTGGTGTCCCTTCTGATAGCCACGGCTCACGTCCATCTCTGGAGCTCTTTTAGGTGGGCTCTGAATCTCTTCTCCTCATCCACCCCGAAACAATGTTCTCTTGAATCTTAGGCAGTTCCACACTTTTTCCCAGACTCCCTCCTGGCTAGCTCTGGCACACTAGTCCCCTTCAGGCTGTGTTCATGCAGCCAACCCCAGTCCTCTCCCTGGGATCTGATCTCCGAAGCCTGAGCCTCAGCTCCCAGCCCCCACCCGCCCCGGTGGGTGAGCAGACAAGCCTCTCGGGCTGGTGAGTGCTGGTCAGCACCAATCCTCTGTGCGGGAATCTCTCTGCTTTGCCTTCCGCACCCCTGTTGCTGCGCTCTCCTCCGTGGCTCTGAAGCTTCCCCCACCCACCCACCCCTCAGTCTCTGCCAGTGGAGGGACTTCCTAGTGTGTGGAAACTTTTCCTCCTTCACAGCTCCCTCCCAGAGGTGCAGGTCCCATCCCTATTCTTTTGCCTCTGTTTTTTCATTTTTATTTTGCCCCAGGTACATGGGGCGTTTTTTGCCTTCTGTGAAGTTTGAGTTCTTCTGACAACGTTCAGTAAGTGTTCTGTAGGAGCTGTTCCTCATGTAGATGTATTTTTGATGTATTTTGGGGGAGGAAGGTGATCTCCACGTCTTACTCCTCCACCATCTTGAAGGTCCTCTCCTATTTCTGTGTTTATAAATGAATAACTTTACCCCTCTTGGCTTCTGTTTCCCAAATCAACCTCAAACCTCATCCTACTGTTCTTGAAACAATGTGGCTCTGTATTCCTTTTATTTTAAGCTATATTATACTTAAAGTTTTGATACAAAATTTGACAATTATTTCTTTGCTATATTTTTATGTGATATGCTTTCATGTTTATTCCAACTTTATATAATTATACACCATGAAAACAGTTGGCAAAAGAACCATAATGATGAATATTTCAATGCTGATCTTGATCTTAAGATCTGCAACAAATTTATCTTATAAATTTGCATTTAATTTATCTTACTATATAAGATTGAGTAATAACTTAGTAAGCAAGTAAAATACATTATTCGCATAAAACACCAATACTAATGCTATTCATGATAGAACATCTTTCTCAGCCCCACCAAGTTATAAACACTGAAACACCTCCACTCAGCAGGTTAAGTGTGATATACACAGTGAGTAAATTTTGACCAATTTGACATTGTTAGGATTCTTCAATCTGCAAAAATCTAGAGTTGATTTTGTTGCTCTTATACTGGAAAAACTAGAGGTGTATATTTTGAGAAGGCAAATAAGTGATGAATTCAAGAAATGCTCTAGCTAAAGCACTGGTATCAAGAGGGCCTGGTAATGCTCCATCATAAGATGCACCATTTTCCTTCCCTAGATTTTGTTGTATCCTTCATTTAGTCCAAATATACCTTAATTTCCATCAGTAGACGGACCCATGTTTTAATCCTGACCTCTAAGTTGGCTACTGGCTATGTCCCAATCAGGAAGTTTTCTCCTTTTATTGTAAAACATATTGATTACAGGATTACAAACATGAATTGGATTTTACATTCTTTCTTAAATATAATTCTAAAATATTAAAATAATTATAATGAAACATATTGTAAAACATATTGATTACAGGATTACAAACATGAATTGGATTTTACATTCTTTCTTAAATATAATTCTAAAATATTAAAAAAAATTATAATGAACTAAAGAGAACACAAAACTTGTTTACTTGGATAAAAAACAGGGAAGTAGGAAAAGAGAATTTCTGTAGACCACTATCCTTCTAATGTATTATTTTGCTTAGGCTGTATCTTCTTGTTGTATGTAAATACAAGACTTACATATTTGATTAATTATTTCATTACCAAAATTATCCTTATTATGAAAATGCTTAAGTATTTAAATTCAGGATGATGAAATAATAAAAGAGATGATGACAAAAGTATAAAATGTCTTCAATGAACTTCATACAAAAATAGAACACTAAGATCTCAAGAGCTATAGTCAGAGACAGCCAGTGTTATCTCCATGAAGTATTAACAAAATAATGTCCTTCTTGACTTTCAGTCCATGGGGTTTTTTTACAGGTTTTTTCAAAGACAAACTATTCTTATTTAACTAAAAAAATAAATTAACTGTATTTAGTTGCAATTACACAGTTAAATGAATGGAATGGAGATATAGATGGAAGATGAGCAAAAAGAAAGAGAGAAATGCCATTGTGATCTGTTTTATAAATGGGCATTTACAGCTCCAAAGGAACAAAGAACAGGTAACTAACAATTGTGGGAAGGTTTTGGCATTTGTCTTTTCCTAAAATATATTTCTGTAATGAACAAAAAAATTGAAATAATCTAATATTTTTCAAGCTGTGTTAAAATTAAGAAACGCTCACATTATGATTTGGTATAACAGAATAATAATTAAAGATTTATTTATCTTCAAGCAAATGCAGCAACCATAAAGTCTTAGAATTGCTGAGTTTGGGGTATCTCAAGCAACGTAATTGCCAACTAACACTAGTCAGGATATCATTCAAGAACTACAGTATTCTGCTTTTACATATCCTATATGCTTTCCAAAATGTCCAATGTTGTATAAATATAACTAAAAACATGTTTAATGTTATGTTTTTAACACATTCTTTTCTATAAATATGCAGTATTAAATTTATAATTGTAAGAAATGCCAAATGAACAGACTGAATATTGCAAAACTCGATCATTGCAATGACTGAATTTTACAACTGAAATCAACAAGAGAGAATATTGTCAAAAAAGAATTAACTAAAGATACTCTATTTGTATAAAGCTGATATTATGAAATGCCAGGTCTCTTGAAGTCTGAGTTTCACTTGGTTTGTGAACATTAACATATTTGTTTAAACACACTACCTATTTAAATATAACCAGTGTAGTTGTTAATGCTGTTATTATTACCCTGTAAATTTATAACTGTGTACTTATAAGTTTTCATATTCAAAGAGTAAACATTTAAGAAATAAAAGAAAATCCACATAAATATATGTGCTTTTTGAAAATTGAAAAATAAACAAAATTAAACATACAGTTACCTGTGAGGAACAGGAGGAAACAAGATGGGGAGGACATGAATAGAAATTAGACTGCTCTGAATGTACCACATTTTGTAGAATTAATTTTATAAGTAGGTAAATGTTTTACATAATAATCACTCAATGTTAAAATTTATAAAGTAATTCCTAAAAATCAAAAGGTAAATAAGAGGAATAAACCCAACTTTTTGAGCTGTTTCTGCAGCCATTCCTCACAATGAAGAATTACGTAAATTGCCTTTAAATTCAATAATTTGATAGTACTTTCCTAGTGAGATATTTCTCTATGGACCAAAAGACCCTGAAAAAAATTTGCAACTATCAAGTCTGATTATAGAGTAATTCGTATTATTAATAATATTTTCTTCTGAAGCTATTAACATCATATATGTATATACCAACAGGATGAAACAAGTAATTCATCATGACGATGTTATTAGGAGCCAAGATTTTTACCTTAAGGTAAAATAGATGCAACTATAAAATAAATAATTTAAGAAAAAACAAAAATCCTGAATTCTTATTTGAATTTCAAACATCATTTAAACTCATAGTATAATAATAGACACACATAATTTCTTGTTTTATCCATTAAAAATATGTAGAGGACCTCCCTGGTGGCGCAGTGGTTAAGAATCCACCTGCATTAACAGGTTTGATCCCTGTTCCGGGAAGATCCCACTTGCCGCGGAGCAACTAAGCCCGTGTGCCACAACTACTGAGCCTGTGCTCTAGAGCCTGCATGCCACAATTACTGAGCCCACAAGCCACAACTACTGAAGCCTGCATCACTAGAGCCCATGTTCCACAACAAGAGAAGCCACCACTATGAGAAGCCTGTGCACCACAATGAAGAGTAGCCCCCGCTCACCACAACTAGAGAAAGCCTGCATGCAGCAACAAAGACCCTACACAGCCAAAAAATTTAAAAAAATATGTAGAAACAATAATCAATAATTTAGAACAGTAGGATAAGCAGCTCATATTGTGGTCTCTAAATATAATTTTCCACTAAAAGCATTTTTTGGTACAATGACTAATTTCAGAACTGAGGCAGAAAAAGTACAAAATGAGACTGGAACATATTGTCTTAGTAAAGTAAAAGGAAGCTATCAAAGACTGATATTATTACGGGGAAAATAAGTTCAGAGTTAAAGATACATATTAAAGTTAAGTAAGGACTAATGTGAGCTAATTTTAGGAAGTTTCTACAGGACGAAATTGGATAATTTGAGGACCAGTAAGCAATATACCTGACATGGATTGAAAAACATCAGATATGTTCTTAATGACATAAAAAATAAAATGAACAAAATAAAAATTACAAATTCTATTGCTCTCCACTGGAGAAAGCTAGAGGATAAATCTATTATTTTAAAACTGTTCAGTAAATTAAAAAAAATAAGTATTTAACATGCTTTTCATGTGTAAACTGTGTTCTGATAAGTTAAACATTTGATGATATGAAATTTCTCATTCTGGAAGTATTCCAGATGAAAAGTGAGGAAGGAATCATGGAGTAAGAAAAGCACCATTTGCAACATCAAGTGAAATAATGGATCTAGACAATGATCAGCACTGACTGCTAACTTCACAGAAAAGTTACTTTCCCATAAACAATGAAACAATGACAGGAAACATACACCAGCTCCTAGGAAGTGGTCTTGCTGAAAAATTGAACCAAAACCTAGTCAAATCTCTAAATCTAAAAACTATTGTTTATAGGAAAACAAAAGGAGAGAGGAGTGTGCTAAATAACATCTTGGGAATACATCCACTAAAATCAAGAATATGGATGACTCAAATTTGCATTCATTATGCTCAATCACATTTCTTTGGAAAAAGCAAGTCATATGGCAGAGCACAATGACATCACACAGTGAACTACTTTTGCCCCATGAAAAGGACGTGCACGTTCTAGGAGTAATAGATAATTACAGTGAATGACATTTTCTACCATTTCCATTTCTGGTCACTGCATAATTGTGAGCAGAATTCATGTAGATTTATTT
The DNA here is from genome assembly GCF_964270905.1 of Leucopleurus acutus. NCBI lineage: Eukaryota > Metazoa > Chordata > Mammalia > Artiodactyla > Delphinidae > Leucopleurus > Leucopleurus acutus. The sequence goes on from NC_139143.1 coordinate 12,968,715, forward strand.
GGAAAAACAGCATGTCAAATCTACACTGCTACAAAATATCAAATATCCTGGTAGCTACTGAACCAGGGAAGGTTATAATCTAAAATATTCCAATGGTTCTCAAAAATGGGTGATCATAAAAATCACCTTGGAAGCTGAGATATGATTCTGAATATGATAGAGAATATTTCAAAAGTTAATAATATTATGCAGACAGCATTGAGAATCTTAACTTTTTTTGAGAAAAGAAAATGAAGATATACAAAGGTTATAAATGAGCATATTTCTCTGAGTTAGGGCTAGCTTAAATGTACACATAAAAGAGCATAAAGGACTTACCAAATTTAACGAAAATGGCAGACCTTTAGCCTGAAGTTTTATAAAGTTTCTCAAGTCTGAGTATAAAATTATCTTAACACCATATAAAGGTGTTAAAAGGAATGTAAATCAAAGGAGTGTGGACTTAACTGCAACAGAAAGGATAGAAGACAATGATATATTATGTACCATTTATCAAAAGGAAAGAGCTATGATCCAATGATCATATAGTCAAGGAAAAGTGTTTAAATGCCAGCACAATATGAAGATATTTTGGAAATGCAAGAAATTTGAAATGACATAATCCAATGCAAATGCTTATGAAATCACAGTAAATGAATGAAAATGAAAACTGAAAAAGGCTTCACAGAGCTGTGTTATAAGAAATTGGTCTGGATCTAAGTGAAGAGGTAGATACAAGCAGAAATTGGATTAATTTCTTGAGTTGTAAAGATTCTTTTGTGTTTTACCAAATTTTCTGTAGTTCAGTAACGGAATACAAAGCCATGTATAGATACAAGAATGAACAGTAGTTTGTTTTCATAGGAAATGTTTTAATATTGAAAACCTTACCCAAAATATTTTGAGATACCAGCTAATGTGAAATTTTTGTAGTATATTATATGTGTGCTCAAACTAAACTCCTTTTTCTACCCTTGTCATTGGCAAATTAATTATTTTTCTCCTAATGTACGTAAGTTTTTTTTATGCTAACAGAGAAAGCTGCTATAGGCAAGTCCATCTTTTACTGTGTAACATAATTCAAGTAACTGTAACTAGTTCGGAGAGTAATATAATATGTAATTACTTATGGAACAGATCCAAATTATGCACCTAGCTATAAGAAATCAGATAAAAGCAGAAAGTACTAAGTGGTAAAAGGATGGGTACACACAAAATGAAGTTCATCAGTATATCTGTTAAGAAATGAAAAAAAGAAAAGAAAATTAACCACCTAAAATTCCCTTGAAAAATAAAGCATAATGAAGGAGTGTGTTTGAACTTTGAACTAGATATCCTTTAACACGGTGCATTGAAAGTGTCATGTTGAACCAGCCAAGGATAACCTGCTCCCTGACACCTGGTGACAAATTAACCTCTCAAAGTGAGGGGCAGGTTCTTACTACCTTGATCACATGAAAGGTAAGGATGAACAAAATATATTTTAGGAATGAACCAGTTTATTGAAACTTTCACATAAGTGAGAAGAAGCGAGCAGAGAAACAGAAAGCAAAGATATAAGTAAAAATGTAGAATGAAAGTCAACCACTGGAGCACAAAGTGCTAGTAACCTACCAAGTCTGTGTGTCCAGGGATGGAAAAGTCCAGTTGTTGCGGGAGACCAGTCTTCTCAAGTAGGCACTCAAGCAGGTCCAGATTACTGCTGGGTCCCCAACGATGAAGTGAAGACCATCCACTTGGATAGAACCTCTGGTGTCCATTGTCTTGGCGAATGGATCCTCAGAAGGAGACGGAGTCACAGCCAGATGTGTCTCAAATTGACAGTCCCAGCTCACCCATATGTATAGTCCCAGGAGGCCATTATTCCCAAGACTCGATGTTCAGTTTGGGAGGGGAGAGTTTCTAATGTCGACCATGTCTGCTCAGATCAACTTGGCAGGAGATCCCCAAAATGTCCATTTTTGGAGGGAAAGATTTTTAGTGCCAACTTTCTCTTCACAGATGTTATCTCAGACAACTTGTGAGGAGACTGCCCCCAAATATCTGTCTCTTCTTATCAGCATGTGCAAATCAATCTTGGCTTGGTTACAGCAAGAACTAAAAGTGAGACCTCCCGAGGCATGGAGTCAGTCTCCCGTCAAGGCTTTATTTCATGCCTGATGGGACTGACACCATGCCTCAAAGGGCTCCTTCATGTTTTATGATTTATGAGTTTATATTATTTATGAGTTTTATTATACATGTATTTATTATCTATCTGTAAGAATCACACCAAGAAATCACACAGTAACAGAAGGAAAACCAAAAAACAAGTATAGACTTTTCTGTAATTATGAGCCTTTATTTCATGAAATGCAAATACTAATTTTCAATGATAGTAACTAAAAAAGATTAAGAATCTGTATGATATTAGGCAATATTTTATATTTTTAGTTTGCTTTTTATTCAATTTGGCACATGGCAAATATTATCTTGGTTTAATATAAATGAGAACTAAGAGGCAGGAGGCAAAAAATAAATCAATGATCATATCCAAATCCTAAAAGTATTAATCTCACATTAAATCATAAGTTAAGATAAACTATGATTAAAATAGAATTGCCTATGTGTTATATAATGCAGGCATACTTGACGAATTTCTACCATTTCTATCTTTAAGAACTACCAGCAGATTCCTGTGAGGAATTATTACCCCAAAGTGACAGGTGCAAGAGACCAAAGAGTGTCAGAAAGAGAATTCAAACCAGCAAAAATGAAACTCTGCAACGTACCACAGATTCAAGGGAGATATTTCTTCCTATTTCTGACTTTCTCAATCAAACCTTTCCATTCTGCCACTCTCATAAGCCCCATTTCTAAGATTTACTTCAGTTATATGTTTCAAGCTAAGATGATGAAAGTATTTACAGAGTGATTTTTCATAACACTACCACTAGAAAAAGAACATTAGATACTACTCTCAAATGTGTGTACAATTTCATGAGAGATATCTAAACTCTTTAGAAACACACGTCTGTTACTTTTATAACATGGAAGACATATATTTCCCTGAAGTGTCATATTATAGTTGACACTATTTTACAATATAGTTATATCATAGTGTGAACATAACTTATGAGGCACCTGGGCAAGAGTTCTCACTAAACTTTTCTATAAGCCCTAGAAGTTATCACTTAAAAATATCAGAGAATAAAAGTATTTCTGTTGAAAAGAAAATGAATGAAAACAATAATTGTTCAGTATTCTATGAACTATTTATTTGAACACATTCTCATCATTGATAACTTATATTTCAGTTTTTACATCTCCTGACCTATGCGCAATCATTAACTTAGATCCACTCAAATAACTAAAATTAAAGACATGAGAAATACAAAAGTATAAGACTATAAGAAATAGCTCAAATGTGCATTAAATGTATATTTTTAAGGAGAACTTAAATAAATTCTAATATGGTATTTTCTTTGTACTGTGACAACTAATTTTTAAAGATTTTTTTAAAGGGCTTTATTTCTTTACAGTAGTTTTAGGTTCAACAAAACTGAGAAGGTATAGCTATGTCCCATTAGTCCCTGACTCCACACGTGCATAGCCTCCCCCATTAACAGCATCCACCCCCAAAGTTGCAACATTGATACAACTGATGAACCTACATTGACACATCATAATTACCCGAAATCTATAATTTATGTTAGGGTACACTCTTAGTGTCGTGCATTCTATTCATTTGGCCAAAGGTATAGTGACATGTATCCACCATCATGATTTCATGCAGAGTATTTTCACTGCCCTAAAAATTCTCTGTGACCCACCTATTCTTACCCTCAACCCCTGTCAAATGCTGATCTTTTTACTATCCATAATTTTGCATTTTTCAGAATGTTATACAGTTGGAATCATAGAGTATGTAGTCTTTTCAGGTTGGCTTCTTTCACCTAGTGCATTTAAGCTTCCTCCCTGTGTATTCATGGCTTGATAGCTCATTTCTTTTTAGTGTTGAATAATATGTCATTGTCTGGATGTACCACAGTTTGTTTATCCATTCACCTACTGAAGGACATCTTAGTTGCTTCCAAGTTTGGGCTATTACGAATAAAGCTGCTATAAATATCCACGTGCAGGGTTTTGTGTGGAATTAAGCTTTTAGTTTCTTTGGGTAAGTACCAAAAACTGTGATTGCTGGATCTTATGGTAAGAGTATACGTAGTTTTGTAAGAAACCACCAAAAATTTTTAACTAATTTTTCAATGTATTTTTACTACAATTTTTAGGCAATTGTGATGAGCTGAGTAAAATTGAGGCAACATGTAAATAGTTAATATACCAACAAACAAATGAAGTGCAATGTCAGGGACTTTGGACTCCTGCCTGAGGTGGGCTAGGTAATATGTTGCATTTATATGTTCTTTATTTTGTGTGTAAATGGCTTATGAAAGCAATGTGTTTAATAACTGGTCATTACCTAGTGTTTCTTGAAAAGAAAATAAAGGGATTTTGTGGAAAAGCCTTTCTGATAGATGCCTGACTCTGGGAGTTTTGATTTTGTTTTCCTTATTATTTTATAAATGAAGTTTTAATTAATTTGAGGATGGAGAAGAAAATGGAATCTTCTTTATAAATGATGAATAATCTCTTAACATAAGACTTTAATCCATAATAATCATCTCAATTGAGAACGTGTTGTTTTCCTGAAATGTCCTTTTAAAGACAGATTGGAATGTGTCGATTTAATTTACTTAGTGAATTAGAGTAGGAAGGATTCATGAAACAAAAGGCAAAAAGGACATTCTCACTTTTATTGTGAATATTAATACTTTACAGGAAATATAGCAGACTTTTCCAGAAGCAAACTTTTGACCAGGTAGCCTCTCAGAATTTTAGAAAAGAAATCTCTATTTCTTATTTTTTAAAAACAAATATGGAATGATAAGTTTGGTGAGAATGAATATGACTTTGTGGTAATTATTGCTGTAGTTTAATCAGTAGTATTATTTTGCAACTATAGAAATTCTGTGAAAAATTAGTAATCCTGTTGATCATTAAAAATCATGTTATTAGCAATCCATATTTTATCTAGATACAGTTTAATCATTGTAATACAGAAATTATTTCTATTCCATATTAATATCCTTTTTTTAAAAAAAGAGAACATATGGTCCAGATTCCACTTTTTTAGCCAGCACATTAACTCAAATTGAATTTCCTGTTCTTTTTGCTCCTTATTTCTTATTCCTAGATCCTCAATTTCCTAGAGTAGAAGTTTTGTTTTCTTCTTTCTTGAAATCCTAAAGATATTAAATTTACCTCTTAATGGAGTTCATCATGGTGTGCCATTTGTTGTATTTTGTTTAGGTTCTCATGAGAAGCATTTGACCATGTAACAATGTCACTGAAATCTACTATGGTTGAAATGGTTTGTGTAAGATAGATTAAGAATAGAACATATTAACAGTTGAATTCTCTAAACTTTTATTAAGACATTAAACTGTTAATAAAACAATATAGAAAGGTTTACCATTTCCACTTCAGGTGGTATTTATGATATACCTTGCAGGCTTGGGGGAAAAAAATGACAGTTTTAATAGAAGGTAAATTGGAAACATAAACTAGTCATGTACTAAAAGACTGTTTTACTTGTTGACTTTCTAGATCAATCAGAGGCCTATGGAAACAAACCCCAAGAGCAAGATGAGTGCAATATAGTGCTATTCCTTTTGTGAAAGCAGTCCTGGCTTGTTAATAATGGAGAGAATGGTATCTTGCAAGCTGACCAGTCAAGCATTGAAGAAGAATGACTCAATACATTTAAAAAATCTGTGCAGTTTCTCTCCAATTATTTTTAATGTGCCTTTTGACAAATCGTCAGGAGTGAAAGTTAGCAGACTTTACTTTTATGACCATTCCATTTTGCATCCTGTCAAGTGATGAGTAGCATGGCTCAGAATAGGATAAGTGCAGTGAAGAAAAAGGTTTGCCAGGGAGAATTTATGATGACAGGGCATATATTTTTCTGACAGAAAGCAAATGTGAAAGGTGGTTTGAATCACAATTAAAATGTCTTCTTAGTGCATATGGGCAACACGAACTACTGTTGGAAACAGAATTTGAATAAAAGGAAAACATAACATTTATAATACTTAGAAGTGTGAATGTCTAAAAGCCCATTGATTATCAGAGCAATTTTAATTTACCTTGTGTACATAGATTTTTGTACTTAATCATGGAAGATTTTACATATATGCACACACATTTAGACACTAATATTGGAATATAATTCACTGTCATAGTAATTATGGTATATCTATTTGTTAGAAAGTGAGATATTTTAGAAAAGATATTTACAAAAACTTACATGATTTTCGCTCATATGTATCACATTACATTGACAACTATTTGAAAAGACAAATAAAATGGTCATTTAAAAGTGACAGGGAATATGATCATAAATACAAGGAAGAGTCAAGATGTTGCCACTTTTCACGTCAGATCTATTAAGTACGGAGAGCATGTTTTTGTTTTCTCCTTTGCAGCTAAACCTTTAATTTCCTTCTTGTTCCTTACTCATAAACAATTCCAAGTTCTACTGTAGCAATAACTTCTTATTCATTGTTTTATAACACCAGCCTATCATACAAAAATATCAATTACTGTTTCATCAAAATATTTCCTTTCTGAAGATTTCATAGTGATCCTTAACTGCTTATATTATTACCTAAATCCTTCCAGGACTTCATGATTATCTACAAAACATTTCAATTCCAGCCATGCTAAATGAAGTGAAGACACTTCATTTAGTGTCTTCATCCTAAATAATAATATGATTATATTGCTATATAAAACATAACAATATGTAATCTGTTATAGATATGTGTATGTAAATTATAGAAAATATAGAAAAAGTTCTCAATAATGTTTGTATTACATTATTATTTACCTATGAAAAATTAGATAAAATCTAAAATTTTGGATAAAAAAATGAGAGAAAGATAAATTAAAGTGCACAAATTAAATAACTGTTGCATAGTTATTGCATATGATTGTAGAAAAGAACAACAACAAAAACCTCTGAAAAACCTAAGTAGGGAGGGTCATCACCAAAATGACAGTGTAAGTCATTCCTGATTTGCTCCCTTTCACAAGAAGAACAACTAACAACTATTCAAGAACAAGACAAAACTGAGAGACTCCTAGAACATGGGGGTGACTGAAGCACCAAGGCAGACTGCATGAAAAAACGAAGAGAAGCAGCTATACACTAACTGTCCCTCCCCCAGGCCAGCATGGCACCATGCAGAGAGGTCTTCCCTGAGCCTCTAGTTCCTCCAGTGGCAAAAGAGAACCCACGGGGACAACTAGCACCCCCAGCACTGTGGGTTGCTTTGCAGGATCCCTTACTCTGATCTTGCTCCATGGAGATTTCAGGGAAATATGCTGGGTTCAACTACTGGGAATCTGAATGTGACAGAGAGGGGGGGATGGGCCTGCAACAAGCACATGAATCATAGCAGACAGAGTTCATAACTGCAGTGGCCAAGTAATAAGCCCAATCAGAGTTTGTTCACCTGCAGAACTCCCTCCTATGCTCAGAGATAGAACTGTTGCCTCATCCCCAAATAGACCATATTAGCAGACCTTAACTACACAAGGACATTACCAGCAGACAAAACCAAAAAACACAAACTGAGCTGACTGGTGAAGAACTGTCTGCAAAAGTAAACTTGTAAAGTCTGGAAGAGAAGTCCGATTACTCAATTGTGCAGATACCAGCATAAGAAATGAGGGATCACAAAAAAATCAGGTAAATATGACACAACCAAAGGAAACCAATAAAGCTCCAATAACTGACCTAAGTGGAAGAATTCATTAGAGAGTTTCAAAAGTAGACTTGACTATGCATAAGAAAGACTCAGCAACTGGAGGAAAGGACATTGGAAATTAATCAGAGGACCAAAAAGATAAAACAATGAAAAAGAGTGAAGAAAGCCTACAGGAATTATGGGACATAGTCAACAATATTCACATAATGAGAATTCTAGAAGGAGAAGGAAAAGAGGAAGGGACAGAAAGTATATTTAAAGCAATAATGATTGAAAATTTCCAGAGCCTAGGGAGACAAATGGACATCCAGATCCATGTGGCCCAAATGGCCCCAAATAGGTTAAACCCAAATAGTGCTTATAGGGAGACATATTATAATTAAATTGTCAAAAGTCAAAGACAAAGAAAGGATTTTAAGAGAAGCAGGAGAAAAGAGAGAATTTACACACAAGGAAACCCCCATTAGACTACTGGTGGATTTCTCAACAGAAACTTCAGGATAGGAGAGAACTGGTTGAGATACTCAAAATACTGAAAGAAAATAACTATAACCCAAAATTCTATACTCAATGAAACTGTCTTTCAGAAATGAAGGAGGGATAAAGACTTTTCCAAGCAAACAAAATCTGAGGCAGTTCATTACCGCCAGACCTGTCTTATAAGAAATGCTAAAGGAAGCTCTTTGAGTGAAAGAAAAAGAATGGTCATTACATCATTAAAAAAACTGGTAATTATGAATATATACTCATAATTAGATTCTGCAATATGGTAATAGTTGTACATAATTTACTTACAACTCTGGTTTGAAAGTTTAAAAAAAGTAGTAGAAATATCATAACGACAATAATCTATTATTAGTTATTCAATATAAAAACATGTAAATTATAATGGCAATAACCTAAAATTTAAGGGAGAAGACAAAAGTGTAAAGTTTACAAATTCTATTGAAGTTAAGTTGTTATCAGTTTAAAAATAGCGTGTTATAAGATTAAGATATTTTATGTAGGCATCATGGTAACCATAAGGGATAATGTAGTAATTACACAAAAGAACACAATAAAGAATTCAAAGCATACTACAAAAACATAAATATAGATCAGTGGAACAGGATAGAAAGCCCAGAGATAAGCCCACGCACCTATGGTCAACTAATCTATGACAAAGGAGGCAAGGATATATAAAGGAGAAAAGACAGCCTCTTCAATAAGTGCTTCTGGGAATACTGGAGAGTCACATGTAAAAGAGTGAAATTAGAACACTCCCTAACACCATACACAAAAATAAACTCAAAATGGATTAAAGACCTAAATGTAAGGCCAGAGACTATCAAACTCATAGAGGAAAACATAGGCAGAATACTCTATGACATAAATCACAGCAAGATCCTTTTTGACCCACCTCCTAGAGAAATGGAAATAAAAACAAAAACAAACAAATGGGACCTAATGAAACTTCAAAGCTTTTGCACAGCAAAGGAAACCATAAACAAGACGAAAAGACAGTCCTCAGAATGGGAGAAAATATTTGCAAATGAAGCAACTGACAAAGGATTAATCTCCAAAATTTATAAGCAGTTCATGCAGCTCAATATCAAAAACACAAACAACCCAATCCAAAAATGGGCAGAAGACCTAAACAGACATTTCTCCAAAGAAGATATACAGATTGCCAACAAACACATGAAAGGATGCTCAACATCACTAATCATTAGAGAAATGCAAATCAAAACTACAATGAGGTATCACCTCACACCAGTCAGAATGGCCATCATCAAAAAATCTACAAACCATAAATGCTGGAGAGGGTGTGGAGAAAAGGGAACACTCTTGCACTGTTGGTGGGAATGAAAATTGATACAGCCACTATGGAGAACAGTATGGAGCTTCCATAAAAAACTGAAAATAGCACTACCATACGACCCAGCAATCCCACTACTGGGCATATACCCTGAGAAAACCATAATTCAAAAAGAGTCAAGTACCACAATATTCATTGCAGCTTTATTTACAATAGCCAGGAAATGGAAGAAAATTAATGTCCATTGACAGATGAATGGATAAAGAAGATGTGGCACATATATACAAGGCAATATTACTCAGCCATAAAAAGGAATGAAACTGAGTCATTTGCTGAGATGTGGATGGATCTAGAGACTGTCATACAGAGTGAAGTAAGTCAGAAGAACAAATATCGTATATTAATGCATATACGTGGAATCTGGAAAAATGGTACAGATGAACCAGTTTGCATGGCAGAAATAGAGAAAAAGATGTAGAGAACAAACATATGGACACCAAGGGGGGGGATTCTGGGGGTGGTGGTGGGATGAATTGGGAGATTGGGATTGACATATATACACTAATATGTGTAAAATAGGTAACTAATAAGAACGTCTGTATAAAAAAATAAAATAAAATTCAAAAAAAAAGAATTCATAGAATACTGGTAACAAAAGACATTAAAACACACAACAAAAGACAGCAGGATAAGAAACAAGGAACGAAGGATCAACAAAACAACCAGAAAACAATTAACAAAACAGCAATAATAAGTCTTAACCTATCAATAATTATGTTAAACATAAATGGATTATATTTTCCAATTAGAAGTCACAGAATGACTGAATGGATAACAAAACAAAGATTCAACAATGTGCTGCTTATTGGAGACTAACTTTAGTGTTAAAAGACACACATAGACTGAGCATAAAGGGTTGGAAAAAGAAAACCAAAAATCAAGAGATAACTAACGCTAGCATGGATGGAGAAAAGGGAGCCCTCCTGCACTGTTGGTGGGACTGTAAATTGATACAGACACTATGGACGATAGTATGGAGGATCCTCAAAAAGCTAAAGATAGAACTGCCATTTGATCTCACCATTCCAATTCTGGAAAGATATCCAAAGGAAATGAAAACACTAACTTGAAAAAATATCTACACCCCCATGTTCATAGCAGCATTGTTTATAATGGCCAAGACATGGGAACAATCTAAGTGTCCATCAGTAGTTGAATGGAAAAAAAACTTGTGGTATATATGTGTAAAAATGAGGAAATCCTACCATTTGTGACAACATGGGTGAAACTTGAAGGCATTATGCTAAGTGAAACAAGTCAAACAGAAAAAGACAAATACTGTATGACCTCCCTTATATGTGGAATCTAAAAAACAGGAAAAAAAACAAAACCCAAAAAATCCCAAACTCACAGAAAAAAGAAATCAGACTTGTGGTTATCAGAGGTAGAGGGTGGGGGGATGGTGAATTATTAATAGATAAAGGTGGTCCAAAGTACAAACTTCCAGTTATAAGATAAATAAGTACTAGGGATATAATGTACACCACAATAATGATAATGAACACTGATATAGAGGGAAGTCAAGAGTGTAAATCCTAAGAGTTCTCATCACAAGGAGAATTTTTCTCCTTTTTTTTCTTGTATCTATATGAAAAGATGCATGTTAGCTGAAACTATTGTGGTAATCATTTCACAATATTTATAACTCAAACCATCATTCTGTATGCTTTAAAATTATAGTGACATATATCAATTATTTCTCAATAAAATTGGGAAAAAAGAAAAAAATAAGTAAAAAATAAACTTATTTTAAAATATTGATAACATCATGGAATAAAAGACATATATATATATTTATGTATATGGAGGTGGAGAGAGAGCAAGAGATTAGAAGCATCAAGAACAAGTGAAAATAAGTTATCAGGGTTTCAATGGAAATCTGCTCCTTGTACTACCCTTGGAAAGAAAGTGGCCCATTCAACTTCAGCCATTTTGGTTTTTTTACTCAAATGATAGTCATTTTCTAGGGACAGAGCATTTGAATGTTTCAGTTGGTTCACATACCTGAGGACAGTATGAAGGGGGAGGAAATCAGACTGTCATTTTAATGGAGAGTTCCATCAAGATGGTAAGAAATAGGAGGTTATTATGCAAAAGCAAATTAGAGATACTCCTAAAAAGAAGGATCAGAAAAGGTTTCTGGGCAGGCAAAAATAAGAATATGAGGTACATATTAAATTATAAATAACACAATAATGAATTATACTATAGTAATTTAAGACAACCTGCTATGTGGAATGGGCTAAAGCTACAAGCTGATAAAACTAAGATTTCTGGAAAACTATTGTAGGAACACAGATTTCCACATAGAATAACAAAGTGTTCCCTAGCAGTTTAAGTATCAGGTGGTACATTATCATTTTTCACAATTTGGAGAATTCTCTTTGGGAAAATTCAAACAGGTGGGTGGCCATAGAGAACCATTTATAATAGCTAATATTTTAAAAATTCTAAATGTATATTAACCACAACACAAATCTTTTTATATGCATTTTCTCATGCAGTCTTCACAGACATCCTATGACATAGGGTTATTACTCTGCTCATTTTGCAAATGATGATCTTAAATTCAAAGTAGTTAATTTTCTTTTGATTACTTAGCTAGGAAGAAATCCTGTTCAATCTGAATCAAATGACTTGACCTAAATCCTATTTGCACAAATGAGTAAAGGAAGTCCCTTCTTCAAGGGCTTTCCACAAAGTTCAACATAAAGATGCAACTCTCTGACTCTCTATCCAGAAACACAATTTCACTAACCATTTTCTATTATGGTAATAATCCACAATGACCTCCAGTATCCCTTAAAAGAAAAATTCACATATTTAAAAAATACAAATATAGCTTCTAAAAATAAATATTATCCTTGAATTCAATTAAAAATAGTAACAGTAGATAAGAAGAAGAGGATCATGGTCAGGCAACTTAGTTTTATTTATGAGTTTGAATCCATAATCTTATGAACTAGTACATGGTACAGAGCATGTACTCCTGTAGCCAAGATCATTAACTTATTAAACACTAAATATTTGAACTTTACTTAGAAAACTAAACCTAGCTGCTTAAAACAGTAGACAAATATAGATTCAAATTGTTTTCTAATGTTTTGTCTACTGCAACTAGCAAATCTAAATCATTTTTTCCAGTTCCAGTATTATTATATCACATAACAGCTTGTGAAATGGTTAAGGTCTTAAGAACAAAGCCCTCTTGTATATTTGACACTGATGAAGAGAATGGAAATAGATCATAAGTCAATGAAACAGATCGTTGTCTATGGTACATTGGACAATGCAAGGGCTTTGAAATTGCATAAACATAGGTTTGTGTCCTGAGAGTAACTCTTATTAATTTGGGAAATTTAATTTGACTTTCTGGGTCTGGATGTCCTCATCTCTAATACTGAAATGAAGATGAACATCTCAGTGTGCTAGAGCAAACTAAAGGTATAATAATTATAAAGCATAGAAGATAGTACATAAAGATACCCAATATACATTAGTCATTATTTTTATCATTATAATTATTATCATATAAACAGAAAAGATTAGAATTGTTAGAATAAATTCTGGGCATTTCTCACACAATTGGTCATATCAGATATTCTACAAGATGAGAGGCCTACCCATTTTTTTAAGGAAGTGGGATTCTATCATATTTTTTCTAATTTACCATTTAATTGATTCAGTATCTATTATAGAATAGTCATGTACATTAATCTGAGATCAGCTCAAAACCTTCATGCTAAAGTTACTTTTATTCTTTTTCATGAATCAGCTTTATTTTTAAATAATGTTGAGAAAACAAGCAAATTATAGATTTAAAAGTCTGAGGGCTTTCCTTAGGTCCTTGTGTATTACAAATAAGAAAAACTTTAAAGACAACTATGTTTTTTTAATGTGGTTGTTATATTTTATTTTCCAAGTAACACTGATTAAAAATATTTACACACCTACTTTTAAGTCCACAGTTTAGCACTCTTATTTGTATGGCTGTAAAAGTTACAGCACAAGATCTTTGCATTAAGGATTGGGGAAAAAGATTCATTCAAAACAAAGCTTGATATATTATATACATGTTTTCCTCTGCACTTTATTTTAAATGATGCTCATCTTGTTTTCATCTCGTGGTAAAATGCTAGTGCAACTTCTCATCAAAACAAAGTTTACCACAGATATAAATAAATTTCCCAATTGAAAATGGCCCATCAGCTGCCATTAAATGAAATTTCTCAATCTAACTTAAGTGAAAAAGAATTGGTAGCTGTCATTGTAAGAAAAATATAAAGTACTATAGCATCACCTACATTTCCCCTTACAACACAAACTTTGAAAGAACCAGAGATGCTTTATAGAAGTTTAGTTGATTTTGAAAAGGCACATGGGTGTGGATGTTTTTTTTAAAATTCTAGAAATTAGCCATGACTACTCTGTTTCTGTTGCAGAGATGACATCTGTGACTATCAGGGTAGACAAGAGTGTTGTTCAAACTAAAGAAAGCCAGAAGCCAAAATTTAACTGCACAGTAACAATGCACTTTTCTTCAAGCAGCCTTGTGTTTCCTATATATTCAAATGTTCTAACATGCATTAGAATACATAAACGCGTATTCTAATGATTTTATGTTTGATTTTACAATATGGAAAAAAAAAAACTTGAGGAAGGACATGACTGGGGAAAGAGAGAAGGGAGAACCCTTACCACAGTGAAAATAGATACATTCATACCCAACTATATAATAAGAATATAATCCATTTCAGTTTTCCAGAAATATACTTCTCAAAGCTTCCCATTCACTTATGGGAAAGATCCCTCCTCTGTGGCATCAAGTGGGAAAAACCAGCTGGTTTCAATAGAAACAGTTTAGTACAACAGGAAAGAGCTTAACTTTGGTCCACATGCCTGTTAGCTTAAGGACAGTCCCACTGCCCATCATCAGTTCAAAAACTCAACACGTAAATTTAAAAATATATTCATTTGTTACTTCATTCTAAAACTGGCATAGGTGTTGTTCTCATTTCCTGCCTTAAAGACAACTTTTGAAAACTTTTATGTTTTGTACATATGTATACACATATATGTGTATACACATATATCCATATGTATACACATATACGGTGCTACCAGGCTTTGAAACTATGTATTTAAATTCTTAAAGCCCCAGAAAATATTTTTCAAAACTTCCTACATTTTTTAAGAAAAAAAATTTCTTAAAATTTATATATGTAATTTTAAAATTCAGTCATATTTAATGTAAAAGTGCATACCTCGTTACAAAAAAACTAGAGATTTTCAAGAGTATCTGTACATTAAATATACTAATATATTACAAAAATATTTTAATTAAGGATTAATACTTGCTAGATATAAAAGAACATTGGATAAATTTTAAAATATCTAAATATAATAAATTTGAAAGAAAGTTAAGCATATAAAGACACATTTGTTCAGTTACTGAATTCATTTTAGGAAACTGAAGACAATCAGATTTTTCTCAGTATAATCTCTGGCTTTTGAAGGAAAATGATTTTTTTTTTTTGTCGTGGCATCATATTTGTATTGGTAAGAATACATCCTACGGCAGATCACCTCAAAATGAAAACCCCTGACTTCGCCACCAAAGAGAAGAAAATTATTTTCCAAAGTTCATGTTGTCTTGAAAGCAGAACCCACTTCATGGCTGTGTGACCTGGGCAGTTGCATGGGACCCTGTTGTCAGAAAGGCCCCATGCTTAGTTTAAAGCTTGGTTGTCACTGTCTTGAAATTATTTATAATTTTTGAACAAGTGCCCCCATAATTTATTTTGCTGGTCCTCATTGATAGTATTGGATGTGCTACACGTAGATGTATTTTAAAATCCAAATGACATGTATCATTTCAATTTTGTAAAAAGCAGAAAAAAACTGATTTTAAAACAAAGCAAATTATTAGACATATCCTTTGGAAAACAGCCATTGGTAAAATTATATATTTATATACTTTAAACACTGCCAAAAGCCATATGATTATGAAGTTCATAGAAGAGATTTTATAGTATTCTGTCTAACATCAAATATGTATCTGATTTTGCCTGCTTAGAAGGAAAAACAGAAGTGCTTTCACAACCTAAGGGAACACATGTGTTGCAGGAAACATTAGCTATTGATATTTCAGACTAAGAACTAAATTACTTATTTATGATACCAAGTTGGCTCTCATGAGAATCAGGATATGCAAATACATTTTTCTTAGTAAAAATATAAGGTCAGGTTTGTTTGTTTACACATGCTTTGGAAAGAGTGATATTGATGATTATTTTAGAGCTGATAAAGACATAGGCACAGACCTTATAAGATATCTGAGGACATATAAAAAGGGAAAAGCATTAGAGCAAGCAATAGATAAATCTACATTTCTGTGTTTCTGAAGTATAGTAATTACATTTTAAAGATTTCTCATTTATCCCATTTATTGTATATGGACATAAATACAAGTTTTCTGTGATAGTCACAAGCTGTCATTTACACATTGGTCTATCTCTATTTTCTATTTTCAGACAGACTGAAATCTCTTGAAAGTAGTATCCAGGCAAAGGGGTTTCTTACTTGTTTTTGCCTTCTCTGAAAATGGCTGTCTTGATATACCCAGTCAGGTGTAATTCAGCCAATGTGGGTACTTACATAAAAATAACTAGAACAGTTCTTAAACTGCTGGTGTTGCCATGATGAAAAAATGTATTGAGAAACAGTGAACCCACATTATGGCATAAGAACTAAATATATTTTACCATAAAACTCTCTTAAGCGTGCATATCCTGATAATAAATGTATTTTAAATATTTACTACATGCCAGATAAATTTTTGAGTGCTTTATACAGATGATCTCTCTTAATCATTTGGTATGTGCAATAAAATCTCGGGAGAATATAGCGATGCTCTACTTCTGTAACCAATTTTCAATGTCTGTTCTGCAAGGACTTAGAAAAGTTAGCCAGCATATTAAAAAAAAAGATAACTAGCTTTTTTTCCTTTGGTTTCAATTCTATATACTTGAGGATTTCTCACTATGTCACAATATGACTTCTCTTCCAGAATCACTAATTTTTTTTTCATGACCATTTATTATATCAAATACTTTAGATACATTATCTTGCAACAATATTGTGAGTTAGACACTGTTACCTAATTTTATGTGTAAGAAAACCGAGGGTCTGAGTGTTTAAATATGCGGTGGAGCTGGCTTTAGATGTGAGTTCTGTCTGATTCAATGGCCTTTGTTCTTAGGCCTGCTACAAAGGCCTGCTGTAGGATCTAATGTCGTAATGTTAAGTAATTAGCTCAGACCAGAAAATTTGACTGCTTTTTCAAATAATGAGAATTAATGTTAAAAGATCACAACATTATGGCATAAAACCTACTGTTACTTATATGTGTGTGTGAGAATAATCAATGTTAGACTAATAGATTTTATTACTTATTAATACGTTAGATTATTGAATTTCTTTACAAGGCATCCATCATGGTCACTATCACTAGTGGCTGACTTTAAAAGATACACAGTCCAGGTATTTAAGAAACACAGAATACTATTTTATTCTGGTCAGTTGTACAGAAATGGCTGTGAATCGTGGTGATCCTTATATCCTTCAGACATAGGTGTAAGCAAAAGCCTGTAATACGTCTTCTTTTTTTTTCCTATTTCTTGGCCATGCTGTGAGGCATGTGGGATCTTAGGTCCCCCACCAGGGATCAAACCCGTGCCCCTTGCAGTGGAAGCGTGGTGTCTTAACCACTGGACCGCCAGGGAAATCCTTTGTCTTTTCCTTTAGATTGTATTCTGTCCTTCACTTGGTTTGTCTAGGGCAGAGACACCACCCAACCGGGTAATGCCTAGAGACTCAGCTTACTTCATTTAACATAGAGAAAAAAAGAAGCAAAAAAATGTACATGGTGACCCAGTTATTGCTTTAATTTTTTTCTTTCATTAATAAAACGATGCCTCGCTCTCTTTAATGACATCATTTTTTTCTTGACTCACACTATGTTTTCCCCTAAGTGAGGCAGGAGAGGCTTAAGGTTTCCAAAGAGGCCAAAGTTTGGATATATGCTTCTTCCCCTCAAATAGAGTGGAGAGAGGAAGCAGATACACACATGCCCACAAATTTTTCTCTAGGATAACACAGACCTATCTTCATTTGGAAGACAACTTTTTTCGTTTAACATTTTTAAATTTCATGATATGAAAAACTACAAGTTTTATTTCTAACTTGAATTTATTAATGTGAGATGAATTATGAGAATATGTTTTTCAAACACTCTCTTTAGCATGTATATCCTGACAATAAATATATTTTAAATATTTACTATAATACTAAGAATAATACTTATTATTATTGATTTAATATAATATGTATATGTACACATTTACATATTCACTGAAGAAAATCCAGTTAGAAAATAAATTTGTCTATGTAAATTGTATACCTGTAGTTCTTTAAAATATATATATAAACAATTACTTCAAAGTACTCAATTTTAATACCATATTCTGTGCTTTTTATGGTGAAATATTAAGCACTGCTGGAGTTTATATTTTTCTTTGATAATGTTACCTTTCCTCTAAACCCACTGAAATATCACGTTTATTTATATGGTTGATATTGAGTAATAAACCTAAAAGTAATATACTTCTCCTTTTAGAAGAGGATATAAACTATGTTTACTTGTGTGAAAAGGAAAGGCAGAGCTTGTATTATTACATTATATTACTATGCTCTCCATGTTACTTTAGACCTAGGTGGAGTGGGAATTAGCATTTCTGGGGTCAGAAAATGAGATCCAATGTGCGGTAAGGGTGCACTGCTAAATATATGAATGAAATACTGCTTTCTCTTCAGAATGATCTGAAGAAAATGAGCTGGTACCAGAACCACTGAAATGTATCTGGGACAAATATGGACAACTGCCCCAAAGATGAACTCTGTTACCTTTCTGAGCTTGCATTCAGACCCACAGTATACATCATTCACTAAGTACACATGTTATAAGTATAGCTTGTACTGGGCAGCTTAACGGTGGACATCCCAATTGTTAAAAAACCGCTGCTATTTGAAGTTAATAAATCAAGATTTATTTTAAATAATTTCAATTTTGCTTCAAGTCTTTAAAGGTACACTATATATTCTATGTACATATTTTTAAAGAAAAGCTATACTTTCACTTAGATAAATACATATTTTAATAGAAATCTAATGGGTACAGATTTCTGTGGAATTCATTTTTCCTAGCAGACCAGAAGAAGAAAAGGTGATTTTATTTCAAAAATGTTTTAATGAAATGAAAAATGGAACTAGAAACTGTTATGCTACCACAACTGTAACAGAAGCAGGGTGAATAATTTCCTGTGCATTATTCAGCCTCGGTTCCACGGGGCACAGCAGTCATCAATTCAAAACAGGAAATAACCGAAGATTGCAAAAAGGGCTGAAAACTATAAGAAGTCAGATAGGCAGGCAGAATTTAATTATCCAAATTAGAACTTAACCAGAACACCAAGGTAAGGCTCTGCAGGTTGGGAAAGCATTGCTATGAGAATGAGTTCCTCTGATGTTAACAAGAAATCCTTCAACCATTGCTCATTTCATAAAGCCTGGTTAAGACTGAAACCCACCAACAGAAATCAAACATTATACCAATCTCGTGATCGCCTTCTTAATTAAAATAGCCCTTGAACGCTGAATGTCACTTTTTTCATGAATAAATTCTTTTGACAAAATAAGATGTAGAAATTACATAAATATATACCCTTAATAAACACGGAGACAGCATGTTTGTACACTTAATATATTTCACTCTTTAATAATATGTACATAGTTTTTATTCCTTCACATAGACAATGAAAGGAAAAATTGCAATGCCCTCCCTGCCATGCAAGCTTCATGGCAATAATCCTCTAATATCATGCTATATTAGTGTTGGGGTGAGGCAAAAATGTGCTGTTCAGTTTTTGTACCCCTTAGCAATAAGTATATAAAATTATTCCATTTTCAATATGAACTCATTAAAGGCAAATCAATGTTGCTGCTAGGAAAACATAAAGAGAATAGTAATGTATGCCTGGATCATAGAGATTATAAGCTGAATCTCAATAAAGTTAAACCTGAAAGTTAAGTGAGTCTACAGAGGAATAGGGCATTGAAATGATAACAGTTTCTACCTCCTCAATAATCTAAGTACTAAATGAAAATTGCAAGATTCCCTATATTTGCCTTCATATATTCTACACATGAATAACAACACATATAGGGACAAAACACACACATACACATACTCAGGCCCACACATACACACGTAGGTTCACCCACTCATTATAAACTATGAGCTGAAATTCACCCCACTGTAAGTTACAATATAGTTTGTAATTTCCAGAGAAGAAAAGTAAGCTGAGTGAGTTTTTCTGCCTGGATATTTGACTGAGGTCTGTATTCTTTAAGGTGACTTGATTGCGACCCATTTCGTTGCTGTATCTATTCCATCCATTGTCACTTCACTTTTCAGCACACACACACAGACACGTCAATGTACATGCACTGTACATAAATAACTCCTTTTTACAATAGAGTTATAAGTCATATTTGACCTGCCACACATGACTTAATATCCCATTATTCTAAAGTTTATAGGACAAATTACTGTTCATGAAAACAGCCATTATTACACGCTTCAACAATATAAAACAAGTGAGAATGAAAACAAATTATATTCACAAAATCAACTCAAGGCAGTAGCATGGGCTATGTACTAAAACATAGTGTCATTCCTGAAAATTTTAGAGATTTCAGGTAAATGCATGGACATACCAAGGGTAGGAGAAGTGCAGTATGCCAAGCAGTACATGCCAACACATTTTTTGGTGGCATCTAAATAAGAAGTCTAGTAGACTCCAATAATAAGTAACCTGGTAATGTACTACTACTCTCTGTGCATGAATATAACGTTTAAGGAATCCTTTGATAACTTATTAGATTACTAGCATTTGAATGGAAGCTGATAATTGCTGACAATGCTACTACAAGAAAAAAAAAAAAAGTATGGTTCAACAAGAGGGCCAAATTGTCTTGGGAACGTTTCCTACCCCTTTACTGCTTAGCTCATTTCTAAAGCCCTCTAGATCTTGGTTCACCTATCCTATGTGGAAATTTGTGTCAGGAGAGCCAAAGCATATATTCAGGAAAATTATTTCATACTTGAACAAGTCAAAGAGAGAAGAAACAAATGTGTTCAAGACTTCACTGTATCCAGTATCTCTGAGCATGAGACTACTACAGGAATAACTGGGATTGAGGATTTATTCCATTCTATCCAATCAACTGGAAGCCTTTAGATTCCCATTTGGCTATTTTGAAGCACTGCTAGATGGAGAGATGGGATGTATTGATCATTTTCAACCCAGTTTGTGTTTATAAACTATTAATATCAATATGTTAGGTCTACCCAGTTGAGTCACACATCAACTAGAGAATTCATTCCTCTTGTTTGTAGAAGATGACGATGAGAACAAAAATGGAACCAGAAATTTGTCTTTAGTAGAGATTCTTTCATATCAAAAAGGAAAAGTAGGGAAAACATTACTCCTTATATTCTCCTTTGTTTTCTTCTCTGTTGCTATGAGAGCTAACCTTTAAAGCCAAATTGTGATCAGGATTGTGTCTACTGATGTCTAACTTCTTAAAGACATTTGCCTAACACCACCCACTTCTCCTTTATCTATTTTCCTGCTATTGCTGGTTAGCAAAGTATTATTTGACACAAAAAGGCTTCAGAAAGGGCCCAACTGGTATACTAGTAAAAATAATTTCAAAGTTACACAGTGCCCAAGGCTGAAATTTTACCCATTTTTTTCCCTTTACAAATTATCACCAGTGATGTTGTTCACTATATCTCATATGATTCTCAGTTCAATTAAATGACAATATTAAGAGATTCCATTGATATAAGAGAAGCAATATGGAGATGCTCTGTAAAATCTCTCATCAACACTCTAACATCTGAGGTAAATTTGGAAGAGTATATCATAAAGAAAAAGGTATGTGTCTGAAATTTTAGAGAAAACAGATGTCTAAATATGTGGAAAATTTAGACATATATGTCTAAATATGTGGAAAATAAACAAGTGCATATATTTGAGGGCCATAAAGAGACCTAGAAGGAAGGATGTTGATAACAGTTTAGAAGCAAGGGACATTGAAGCCAATTAGGCATGGCTAAATGAGGTCAGATACGACTGTTACAGAATAAAAGGCCATGAATTTTACCACAAAGAAAAGCCATTGAATTTTGCTAAAAAGGAGTGACCATATTTTTGCCAGCAGAATTAAATGTTATCAAGGTGAGTTACTCCATCCTCAGGATAAAGCAGATGCTCTAGAACTAGTTAACACATATACTATAATAGCAGACAAACTTGATTATAATAGCAGACAAGCTTGATTAGCAGGACAAATCAAGGGTCCTGATTCATACTTCATGAATGAAACAAGGAAGCAAAATTAGGGATACCTGCCCTCTTAGCCATTGCTAGGACAGCCAGTGTACAGTCCAAGGAATGATTGGTCATTAGAATCCTTGGGATTTCATTATTAATACCAGAAAATCAATTAGCATGAATAAAGTAATAAAAATTGAATAGATCACATCAAATAGACAAACGTATCCAGTTTCCAGAGGCTAATTTTAATATGAGTCAGAGGAAGAAGACAGTTTGTGGGATCCTTTTATCATAATAGCCATTGAAATCCTAACAGACATAAACATGGATCCAATTGGCCAACATAACCAACAACTGATAGAGCTCACTATTCAAAACATGTATGGCAGGTTTATTAAATGTTTGAGAATCCAAGAGAGATTTAGATGTCTGAGCCCAAGAGAACTTACACTGTGGTTTGGCTCCCATATAGATGGACCTGCTAGGAGGACCCCTACCAAACTGCAAATTGTGGAATACACCCAATACAGCAGTGACAGATGTAAAAAGGGAGCTCAGTTTTGTCAGAACAAGAATTTATACGCCCTGTATATGAGACTGTGATATTCCAGTCTGGACTGTTTGAAACATAAATGTGATTTGGAGTCTTAAAATGATTTTTGAGAGTTAAATGTCCCAATGCCAATTGCTCCTGTGGTGACCCTGAGACCTTACCAAAGGTGGGGTCTTGGGCACAATTTTTTGTACTCCTGATATGACTACTGATTGCATTATCATTTCAACTCAGAGATGTCAGTACAGAACTATATTCAAGTAAACAGGGAGCCAAAGGCACATATATACAATTGAAAATTAGCCATAAAAAGAAATGAAATTGTTATTTGTAGTGAGGTGGATGGACCTAGAGTCTGTCATACAGAGTGAAGTAAGTCAGAAAGAGAAAAACAAATACCATGTGCTAACACATATCTATGGAATCTAAAAAAAAAAAAAAAATTGGTTCTGAAGAACCTAGGGGCAGGACAAGAATAAAGACGCGGACGTAGAGAATGGACTTGAGGACACAGGGAGGGGGAAGGGTAAGCTGGGACGAAGTGAGAGAGTGGCATGGACATATATACACTACCAAATGTAAAATCGATAGCTAGTGGGAAGGAGCCACATAGCAGAGGGAGATGAGCTCAGGGCTTTGTGTCCACTTAAAGGGGTGGGATAGGGAGGGTGGGAGGCAGACGCAACAGGGAGGAAATATGGGGATATATGTATATGTATAGCTGATTCACTTTGTTATAAAGCAGAAACTAACCCACCATTGTAAAGCAATTATACTCCAATAAAGAGGTTAAAAAACCCCAAAAAGACTGCATGAAGTGAAAGTACTCCAGCTTGTTGATAACCTCCTGTTAAGGTCCATATCAGAGAATGAAAATCAGAAATTAAACCAGATATTTTCAGGACTTTAAACAAGAGGAAGAGAGCTTGATTTATTCAGATTATAACATCATATTGAAAGTCTAACTTTCTCCAACAGGTCACATTTGTGTGGTCATAGCTTAGGCCAGGAAATTTCAGGATTCTAATATCATTCCTGGTGTCTTAACTGGCTAGAATTATCACTCTTGGTGTTTAAACCAGCTCAATACTTATCTCATCTTGTTCACAGCAATTACTAAGGCTAGTCTGAGAATAATTAGCTGAAAGGGAACACATTATGTAGTCCAAAGAAAGTTTCAGTTTTTCATAATGAAGGAGAACCTTCTCATCTCTATTTGGTGAAAACTCTTTTAAAAACTTACAGTTGATTTACAATAGTATATTAGTTTCAGGTTACAACATAGTGATTCAATATTTTTATAAACTCTCCTCCATTTAAAGTTATTATAAAATATTGTCTGTATTCCCTGTGTTGTACAATACATCCTTGTATCTTATTTGTTTTATATACAATAATTTGTATCTCTTAATCCCATACCCTACCTTGCCCCTCCCCCACTAATTTGTTCTCTATATCTGTGAGCCTGTTTCTGTTTTGTTATACATATTTGTTTGTTTTAGTTTTTAGAATCCTCTTATAGGTGATGACATACAGTATTTGCCTTTCTCTGACTTATTTCACTAAGCATAATAGCCCACAACTGGCCTGAGGCAGATGCCTTGTAAGAATTCAGCAACGTGGACATGAAGGGTGGGTGGTGTGGAAAACTGTGAGCTCCTTATTACTGGAGATAACTAGAATTCTTGGGAAGGAGACAGAATATTTAAAAGCAGCTACACCATTTATTGCTCTGATTATTTTTGGAAGAGCAGATCTCATAAGCACAAGTCATTTTCAATGGTTTTGCACATGGTTTCTATATTTGGCACTCCAGAGCTTTCTTTGAGACTGTGAGTTAGAAACCTGAGCAGGAAGGCTAATTATTCAAGGCATGCTGCATGAATGAGTTCTTATCCCAGCAAAGACATCTCATTCCTTTATCAAGCGGAAAACCAAACTAGTTTTAGAAGCAGATGTCATATGGTATACTGAGAGTACCTATTTAATAGAAGTATAAGATTTTCCAAAATCCAGTTAAAAATAAGTATGAAAGAAATCCAATTTCTGTCAATTCAGATTTATGAGACTGCAGGGAACTCTAGGTTGCTGCTTTCCTCTTGCAACCCAGAGCTGCCAATTTACAAATGCCTCAGAGAGGAGAATCCGGCTGGGAAGGGCTGGCTCTTCCCACTAGGCTTTCCTCTTTCCAGGATCTTGCCCCACTGAATCCATGATGCCTTGACTGCTTTTCCCTAACTGCCAGTAGCCAGCTTTGTTTGCTTATTGTCTTATTTTAATCCAGACTTTAAAGATTTTCTCTGTGGGAGAGTTAATCTAATACAAACTACTCCATTATGAAACAATACAGAATTGGAATTCTTAGTGCAATCTCACTTGAAATTCTTTTTTATAAGGAAAATTGAGCATTTTTTCATATATTTATGTAGCCTTTACATTTACTTTTCTTTCAACTGTGTGTTCATATCAATTGAGTATTTTCTGCTTGGTTGTTTATTTTTTCTTTATTGACTTTCAGAAACTTTACGTATTGAGAAATCAAGGCTTTTTCCTGAAGCATGAGCTGCAACTTTGCTTTTTGCTTTTGCCCATTTTTCATTTATTATTTTGTCTTTTGAGTTGCACTTTTTTCTCCATCTCTCTGACACCCCTGTGCAAAAGTGTTGGAAGTGCTTGTTTTCTGTGCTGAACCTATTTTTTTTCCTTCATGGCTCCTGGATTTTGACTGATAGCTAGAAATGTCTTCTCCAATCCAAATTAGAAAACGTCATTCTTATATTCTATAGTTTTTATGGTTTATTTTTGTTTTATGTTTTGATAGTGATCAATTGGAACTTTTCTTGACTATGGTAAGAGGTATGGATCCAAATAATTTTTTTTCTTAATGTTTATCCTGTTGTCCCAACACCATGTTTAAATACAAAAATTTCCAACTCGTTTGCATTAATACATTTTGCTATACTA
The DNA here is from genome assembly GCF_964270905.1 of Leucopleurus acutus. Lineage (NCBI taxonomy): Eukaryota > Metazoa > Chordata > Mammalia > Artiodactyla > Delphinidae > Leucopleurus > Leucopleurus acutus. The sequence goes on from NC_139143.1 coordinate 12,994,350, forward strand.
ACTTCTCTAATTATTTGGGTTTGCTTGGACAATTTTTCATTCTATTCCATTTTTAAAAAATCTATGCCTGTTGGCAAAAGAGCTTTTCATAATGAAAGCTTATTTACTTATCTTTAAAAATCTGGTAGTGCTAGACCCTATCATTTCACTTATTTTATACATTTTTATGGCTATTTCAATTAAAAAATATTGAAGTATAGTTGATTTACAATATTGTACAGCAAAGTTATTGTACAGCAAAGTTATTCAGTTATATATATTCTTTTTCATATTCTTTTCCATTATGGTTTATTAAAGGGTATTGAATATAGTTCCCTGTGCTCTACAAGGTCCTACAACAAGTAGGACCCATGTTGCTTATGACTATTTTTTTTTTTAAATCTAAACTCTAGTGCCTATTAGCCTTCTTGAAAAGAAAATGAAAAATCAGTATTAGGATTGTATTAAATATATATATAGTAGACTGCCATGTTAACAATACTGAGTTTCCCTCCATAAATACTGGTGTTTTTGTATTGCTTATTTCATTTTTGTGCAGAACTTTTAAAAAATCTTACAAAATAAAATCAATAGTCATTTATAGCTTCTGAATCAGGAATCATACTTTGTAAAATTTTACTGATTGTGTTATCTCATAGATATAAAATTTTGTAGTAACATGATAGAATTTAAATTTTATTCTCTGATACGTGTAATTTTTTAATATAAATGAGGAGGTAGGTATTCACCTGCTTTTCAAATTACTTTTAGGTGCCCTCACATCATTTACTGAATATTTATTGACCTCCTCCATCCTTCCCCACATCTCATCCTCTACTATTGAAAAGCATCAAGAAATACTCTTTACCTCTTAAATGGCAAACATAATTCAATCAAAATAATGACTTCTCATCATTGTATCATGCCTCTCATTATGAAATATTTGTACCTTTACACCTTTTAATCTCTTCTGATTCAGTATTAAAACTACACAGAGGGCTTCCCTGGTGGCACAGTGGTTGAGAGTCCGCCTGACGATGCAGGGGACACGGGTACGTACCCCGGTCTGGGAAGATCCCACATGCCGCGGAGTGGCTGGGCCCGTGAGCCATGGCTGCTGAGCCTGCGCGTCCGGAGCCTGTGCTCCGCAACGGGAGAGGCCACAACAGTGAGAAGCCGGCGTACCGCAAAAAAAAAAAAAAAAAAAAAAAAGAAAAACAATACACAGAGACATTTAGAAGACAAGCTAAAGACTGCGAGAAAATATTTGCAAAAGATATATTTGATAAAGGACTGTTATCCCAGATATACTGGAAGACAGTTTGGCGGTTTCTTATAAAACTAAAAATAGTCTTACCATATGGTTGAGCAAACATTCTACTTAGTATAGATTGAAAAGTATGCCCACACAAAGACCTGCTCACTGATGTTTATAGCAGCTTTATTCATAATTGCCAAAAGTTAAGAGCAACCAAGATGTCCATCAGTTGGTGAATAAATAAACTGTAGTAATCAAGAAAATACAAAAATCAGAGGTTGCCAAAGGTTATGGTAGAGGGAAGGATGGTTAGAGTGCAGATTTTTAGGTTAGTGACTCTATTCTATTCTATCTGATACTAAAGTGGTGGACACATGTCATTATACATTTGTTCAAACACACAGAATGTACAACACCAAGAGTAAACCCTAATGTAGAGTATGGTCTCTGAGTAAGAGTAATGATGCATCAATACAGGTTCATCCATTGTAACAATTGTACCACTCCGGTGTGGGATGTTGATATCAGGGACCCTGTGTGTGTGTGGTGGCAGGAGGTACATGGGAACTCTCTGTACTTTCTGCTCAATTTTTCTGTGAACCTAAAACGGCTCTAAAAAATAAATTCTATTTAAAAACACATACAGACACACACACTGACAGTAATACAAAGTCAATATACAAAATCTAATCTATCATGTTTCTGCATACTAGCAATGAACAGTTAGACATTTTTAGAAAGTGGTACCATTTATATTATAGCCAAATACGTGGAATGCCGAGAATGAAATAGTTATTGATAAAATAAATAAATGTTATGATGGTAGGAGACAGGTTTCTCATAATTAAAAAATAAAATTACTGTACAAATATGGACAGCTAAACTTACTACAGTGAACAATGTGGTATCGGATTGATATTGGGTGTAATGATATGTCTACGCTTATAAGTGTATTTGTGAGTTGTGTGCGCACACATATATCTATATCTAAATACATAAAACATATACGTGTACATAGGTATGTTCCCAACCTCTGTCCTCTGAGATGATCTGATACACCTAATGAGCAAGGTGGGGGAAGAGGTGCAGAGGTGAGAAGTAGTTATATACAGGCAGATTGATAGAATAAGTTAATATGTGACTATAATGGAAGCTAAAGTTAGAAAAGAGGTTTTGTCTTTCTGGCTTTAGTTTGTTCTCTCAGCAGTTTTGTGAAGAATCACTGTCATACCAGTGTTTGACTTCATTGTCTTCCTGTCACATAGATTTGATGCTGACAAGCCTCTGTACTTGGAATTGGTCAGTTCCAAGGATGCATTATTAGGTCATAGGCCTAAGGGCTGGTATTTCCTCTGTGTAAATACATATTGCTAATAGTCAAAGTTCACATTTAATAATTACTGTTTCTTTTGATCCTGAAGTTCTAATGCATGGCTTTATGGGACTCCTAGCCTCTTTTCTGTTCTGCCACTGAGTATATAACTGATATGGAGCCTAAGGACTCTTACATCTGGAAAATTTGCTTCACACCAAAGACTGGTCCGATAATGGAGGCTCTGCTGGTCTGATAATTAGAGTCCTGTGTTTGCCTCCCTGTGAGATCTCCTTTTTCAAACTACATACTCCAGTATTCCTCGACAGAGGCAACCCATAGAAAAGATACTACTATTTCTAACAAGAAAACGTGGAATTAAATGGCAACTCTAGAGTTTATCTGTTGAAGGAGGATGATAACAAAACTGTGCTTGCCCTATTTAAGTCACTGTATTTTTACTTGCTGCAAGGGAACATTACAAATATATGTAAAAGTACACTGTGAAATCTAAAACTTTAAGTTAATATTATTTAGGACATTAAAACATCATAATTTATAAATGTGTGCCCTAGTTAATTCATCATAACATGCTTTGCTAAATATTAGAATCAGTTTTTCTATCAGTTAAGGTATCCAAAAGTTTAAAGGTCAATTAGGCTTTTGATATGTAAAGTATTTATTGTGCACATATAAGATATTCTGTGAATGATAATACTTCTCATGTCAAGTTACAGAAAGATTCATTATTTTTCTGATCTCTTTACTCAGTATTCTGGGCAAAAATGCATGGGCACCTAATGAGCTGAGTTGATTTTTCCCTGAATGCAAATTTAGGTATTTTATAATAACTCTCTGGTTCAAATATTTTTTTAAAAAGGCAAAGCTATTGAACTATTACCATATTATATATAAAGAATAAATATTAGAGACAAAAACACGTTGAACATCTAAATGTGCTATTTCCTGCATGGTGTAGACACAGTCCTTTAAGCTCTCTGAGTTTTATTTTCTCATCTGTCTTCCTTAGAGGTAAGTTATCAGATTCAAATGACATTTTTAAATTTGAAATGGCTGTGTTGTGACAAGACCAAATTGTTACATAAACATGTAATAAAGTATAAAATAAAATATGTTGGTAGAAGTTAGGGCAGCCATCTTGAAGCAAAATAGGAAGCATATGTTAAGAATGGCAGAACAAAAGTAGAAGCAGCTCTATTCCCTGATGATGGAGAGCTGTCAGATCTAGCTTGGTTTGCCCATGAAGACATTTTCAAAACAGAAAAATAAGTTTCTTATTGTTAAGTCATTGTCATTAGGTGGACAAAGCATATGAACAATTGTTTTATGAAGGACTCAGTATAATGAAATTTGCAAAACCTGCTGGCCAGACATTTTGATATAGACCTAAACATGTATATATGTGCCTAAAGATGCCCTGAAAAAATGTGGAATATTCACCAAATTATTTGATGTTACATAAACATCATATAAGATGTTTATAAGAGTACATTATATTATACTCTTATTTCGTGTCACCAGCTATGACAAAAGCTTAGAGGAACTAACTTGCCACTAGGAAAAAAGTATTAACAACAGTACTTGACTGTTTATTTATTCATTTGTTCACTTAGAAATACTTATTAAGTGTCTACTTTATGCTGGGCACTATTCAAGCTGGTATGGATGTATAGGTAAAGAAGACAGATTCTGTATACTCATGACATTTAAATACTATGAGGAAAAAAGAGTGAAATATAGGCAAGCATATGATGATCTTAAATTATCAACCTAAATATATAATGTAATGTGCCTGAGAGCGCTGTAGGAAGTTACTTTAGAATAGGTTGTTAGGAAAGAGTTCTCTATGATGATAATGGCTCACCTAGGAACTTAATGAGGAGGGATGTTTCAAATGAAAATTGGTGGGGCCAAAGCTGGAGTTTTCTGGGTAAAAGAAAGAGCATGGAAACAGTATGTTCAAAGTTTGGTATCAGAAAGTCATCAAGTTAAGATAACCCAAAAGAGTAAAATAAGTTGAACTAGTTGTATACCCAAAGAGAAAATGGAAAAGTTTCTTTTTTTTAATAAACAAGTATTTCTATATCTATAGCAAAGCTGATAGTTAAAATCGACAAAAAATGTTGTTAGCAATATTTTCAAACAATTGCATTAACAAACAAACCTGCCTAAAATTCACTCTTAATTTTTGTTTTTGCTGAAATTGAGGAAGTAAAGCCCTCCGTTTACAAAAAATTGTGGAATGGCACATGTATTCGGTAGACTTTAGAATTTAAACAACCACTTCCTTCTTATTGAAACAAAGTGTTTATCTGTTACTCTAGGCACTTACTTTAAGTATGAAGTAAAATATAATATGATAAAAGTAATAAGTTTGGAGTATTATGAAGGAAGAACAAACAACAGAAAGAGCCAAAATACAGGTACATAAAATAATACTTTCTCCTCATTACTTTTGTAAATAATATATATAAACAGATATTCTTAATAGTCCTGGAGGCATTAAAAAATTGAATTTCAAGTTAAAAAGGTCCCCAGAAAGATATCTCCAGATACAAATGGCTTTACTTGAAAATTCTAATAAACATTTAAGAAAATTTAACATTAGTTTTATATAACTCTTCCAGAAATAGGAGTAAACAGCACTTAATTCATTTTCTGAGGCCTTGTATTACTCTCATACCAAAACCAGACAAAAGCAGAAAAGAAAGAAAAAAAGGAAACTACACACTAATATCTCTCATATGAAGATTTGCAAAATTTTCAACATAATATTAGCAAACTGAAAATAACACTGCATAAAAAAGAATGCAGGGGGACGAGGGGAAGATGGCAGAAGAGTAAGACGTGGAGATCACCTTCCTCCCCACAGATATAAATACATCTACACGTGGAACTCCTCCTACAGAACACCTACGGAACGCTGGCAGAAGACCTCAGACCTCCCAAAAGGCAAGAAAGTCCCCACTACCTGGGTAGGGCAAAGAAAAAAGAATAAACAGAGACAAAAGGATAGGGACAGGGCCTGCACCAGTGGGAGGGAGCCGTGAATGAGGAAAGGTTTCCACACAGTAGAAGCCCCTTCGCGGGCGGAGGCTGCGGGTGGCGGAGGGGGAAGCTTTGAGGCCACGAAGAGAAGTAAAGCAACAGGGGTGCGGGTGGCAAAGCAGAGAGATTCCCGCACAGAGGATCGGTGCCGACCGGCACTCACCAGCCCGAGAGGCTTGTCTACTCACCCACCAGGGCGGGCGGGGCTGGGAGCTGAGGCTCAGGCTTCGGTTGGAGGAGCGCAGCGAGAGGACTGGGGTTGGAGGCATGAACACAGCCTGCAGGGGGTTAGTGCACCATGGCTAGATGGGAGGGAGTCCGGGAAAAAGTCTGGACCTGCCGAAGAAGTAAGAGACTTTTTCTTCCCTCTTTGTTTCCTGGTGTGTGAGGAGAGGGGATTAAGAGCGCTGCTTAAAGGAGCTCCAGAGATGGGCGCGAGCCACGGCTAAAAGCGCGGACACCAGAAACAGGAATGAGACGCTAAGGCTGCTGCTGCCGCCACCAAGAAGCCTGTGTGCGAGCACAGGTCACTCTCCACACCCGCCTTCTGGGGAGCCTGTGTGCCCGCCACTGCCAGGGTCCCAGGATCTAGGGACAACTATCCCGGGAGAACGCACGGCGCGCCTCAGGCTGGTGCAATGTCACAGCAGCCTCTGCCGCCACAGGCTCGCCCCGCACTCCGTACCCCTCCCTCTCCCTGGCCTGAGTGAGCCAGAGTCCCCGAAGCAGCTGCTAGTTTAACCCCGTCCTGTCTGAGTGAAGAACAGACGCCCTCAGGCGACCTGCATGCAGAGGCGGGGCCAAATCCAAAGCTGAGCCCCGGGGAGCTGTGAGAACAAAGAAGAGAAAGGGAAATCTCTCCCAGCAGCCTCAGGAGCAGCGGATTAAAGCTCCACAATCAACTTGATGTACCTGCATCTGTGGAATACATGAATAGACAACCAATCATCCCAAATTGAGGAGGTGGACTTTGAGAGCAAGATTTATGATTTTTTCCCCTTTTCATCTTCTTGTGAGTGTGTATGTGTATGCTTCTGTGTGAGATTTTGTCTGTATAACTTTGCTTCCACCATTTGTCCTACGGTTCTATCCGTCCATTTTTTGTTGTTGTTTGTTTTTTTCTTTTTTAAAAAACTTTTTTTTCTTAATAATTATTTTTTATTTTAATAACTTTATTTTATTTAATCTTACTTTATTTTATTTTATCTTCTTTCCTTTCATGCCTCTGAGGTGGGAGAGCCAACTTCAGGACTGGTCCACAAGAGATCTCCAAGCTCCACATAATATCAAATGGCGAAAATCTGCCAGTGATCTCCATCTCAACACCAGCACCCAGCTTCACTCAACGACCAGCAAGCTACAGTGCTGGACACCCTATGCCAAACAACTAGCAAGACAGGAACACAACCCCACCCATTAGCAGAAAGCCTGCCTAAAATCAAAATAAGTCCAGAGACACCCCAAAACACACCACCAGACGTGGACCTGCCCACCAGAAAAACAAGATCCAGCATCATCCACCAGAACACAGGCACTTGTCCCCTCCACCAGGAAGCCTACACAACGCACTGAAACAACTTCAGCCACTGGGGACAGACACTAAAAACAAAGGGAACTATGAACCTGCAGCCTGCAAAAAGGAGACCCCAAACACAGTTAAGATAAGCAAAATGAGAAGACAGAAAAACACACAGCAGATGAAGGAGCAAGATAAAAACCCACCAGACCTAACAAATGAAGAGGAAATAGGCAGTCTACCTGAAAAAAGAATTCATAATAATGATAGTAAAGATGATCCAAAATCTTGGAAATAGAATAAACAAAATGCAAGAAACATTTAACAAGGACCTAGAAGAACTAAAGATGAAACAAGCAACGATGAACAACACAATAAGTGAAATTTAAAACACTCTGGATGGGATCAATAGCAGAATAACTGAGGCAGAAGAACAGATAAGTGACCTGGAAGATAAAATACTGGAAATAACTACTGCAGAGCAGAATAAAGAAAAAAGAATGAAAAGAACTGAGGACAGTTTCAGAGACCTCTGGGACAACATTAAACACATCAACATTTGAATTATAGGGGTTCCAGAAGAAGAGAAAAAGAAAGGGACTGAGAAAATATTTGAAGAGATTATAGTTGAAAACTTCCGTAATATGGGAAAGGAAATAGTTAATCAAGTCCAGGAAGCACAGAGAGTCCCATAGAGGATAAATCCAAGGAGAAATACGCCAAGCAGCTCATGCAGCTTAATAAGAAAAAAACAAACAACCCAATCCAAAAATGGGCAGAAGACCTAAATAGACATTTCTCCAAAGAAGACATACAGACTGCCAACAAACACATGAAAGAATGCTCAACATCGTTAATCATTAGAGAAATGCAAATCAAAACTACAATGAGATATCATCTCACACCAGTCAGAATGGCCATCATCCAAAAATCTAGAAACAATAAATGCTGGAGAGGGTGTGGAGAAAAGGGAACACTCTTGCACTGCTGGTGGGAATGTGAATTGGTACAGCCACTATGGAGAACAGTATGGAGGTTCCTTAAAATACTACAAATAGAACTACCATATGACCCAGCAATCCCACTACTGGGCATATACCCTGAGAAAACCATAATTCAAAAAGAGTCATGTACCAAAATGTTCATTGCAACTCTATTTACAATAGCCCGGAGATGGAAACAACCTAAGTGTCCATCATCGGATGAATGGATAAAGAAGATGTGGCACATATATACAATGGAATATTACTCAGCCATAAAAAGAGACAAAATTGAGCTATTTGTAATGAGGTGGATGGACCTAGAGTCTGTCATACAGAGTGAAGTAAGTCAGAAAGAGAAAGACAAATACCATATGCTAACACATATATATGGAATTTAAGAAAAAAAAATGTCATGAAGAACCTAGGGGTAAGACAGGAATAAAGACACAGACCTACTAGAGAATGGACTTGAGGATATGGGGAGGGGGAAGGGTAATCTGTGACAAAGTGAGAGAGAGGCATGGACATATATACACTACCAAACGTAAGGTAGATAGCTAGTGGGAAGCAGCCGCATAGCCCAGAGAGATCTGCTCAGTGCTTTGTGACCGCCTGGAGGGGTGGGATAGGGAGGGTGGGTGGGAGGCTGATGCAAAAGTGAAGAGATATGTGAACATATGTATATGTATAACTGATTTACTTTGTTATAAAGCAGAAACTAACACACCATTGTAAAGCAATTATACTCCAATAAAGAGGTTAAAAAAAACAAAGGGACAAAAAAAATAAAACGAAATAAAGTTATTAAAATAAAATATTTTAATAAATTTTTAAAGATAAAAAATTGAAAATTAAAAAAGAAAAAAAAAGAAGAGAGCCACCAAACCAAAAAACAAATCCACCAATGATAAGAAGTGCTAAAAACTATACAAAAAAAAAAAGGAAAGACAGAATCCTAGGAGAAATGGTAAAAGCAAAGCTATACAGACAGAATCACACAAAGAAGCATACACATACACACTCACAAAAAATGGAAAAAAATATATATCTATATATTAAAAGAAAAAGGAAGCGAGCAACCAAATCAATAAACAAATCTACCAATGATAATAAACTCTAAATACTAAAGTAAGAAAAATATAAAACCAGAAACCAGTCAGTCACATACAGCAAACCCCAAGTGTGCAATTGCTCCCAAAGTCCACCGCCTCAATTGGGGGATGATTCGTTGTCTATTCAGGTATTCCACAGATGCAGGTACATCAAGTAGATTGTGGAGATTTAATCTGCTGCTCCTGAGAGAGATTTCCCTTTCTCTTCTTCATTCGCACAGCTCCTGGGGCTTAGCTTTGGATTTGGCCCGCCTCTGCGTGTAGGTTGCCTGAGGGTGTGTGCTCCAGCCCAGACAGGACAGGGTTAAAGGCGCAGCTGATTAAGGGGCTGTGGCTCACTCAGTCCGGGGGGAGGGCGGGGTACAGAATGCGGGGCGGGCCTGCGGCGGCAGAGACCAACATGTCGTTCCAACAGCCTGAGGTGCGCCGTGCGTTCTCCTGGGGAAGTTTTCCCTGGATCACGGGACCCTGGCAGTGGCGGGCTGCACAGCCTCCCGGGATGGGAGGTGTGGATAGTGACCTGTGCTTGAACACAGGCTTCCTGGTGGCTGCAGCAGCAGCCTTAGCGTTTCATGCCTGTCTCTGGTGTCCGTGCTGATAGCCATGGCTCGCACCCATGTCGGGAGCTTGTTTAGGCGGTAATCTGAATTCCCTCTCCTCGCGCACCCCGAAACAATGGTCTCTTACCTCTTAGGCAAGTCCAGACATTTTCCTGGACTCCCTTCCAGCCAGCTGTGGCGCACTAGCCCCCTTCAGGCTGTGGTCACGCAGCCAACCCCAGTCCTCTCCCTGGGATCCGACCTCCGAAGCTGAAGCCTCACCTCCAGGCCCCCACCTGTCCCAGCGGGTGAGCAGACAAGCCTCTCAGGCTGGTGAGCGGTGGTCAGCACTGATCCTGTGTGCGGGAATCTCTGCTTTGCCCTCTGCAACCCTGTTGCCGCATTCTCCTTCATGGCTCTGAAGCTTCCCTCCACCCACCCACTCCCCGTTTCCACCAGTGAAGGGGCTGCCTAGTGTGTGGAAACATTTCCTGCTTCACAGTTCCCTCCCCGAGGTGCAGGTCCTGTCCCTATTGTTTTGTTTCTGTTTTTTCTTTTGCCCTACCCAGGTACGTGGGGAGTTTTTTGCCTTTTGGGAAGTCTGAGGTCTTCTGCCAGCATTCAGTAGGTGTTCTGTAGGAGTTGTTCCACGTGTAGATGTATTTCTGTTGTATTTGTGGGGAGGAAGGTGATCTCCACGTCTTACTCCTCTGCCATCTTGAAGGTCTCTAGCTTAGTGAAATTTTCAATCATGTTTTTTATAACTTTTACAGAGTATTTTATTTGTATCAACATTGTTTTAATTATTATATAAAATATTAAAGAAAATAAATAACTTAAAATGGCTATTTTGAAATATCTCTAAATGTTATGCGTCATGTGAATCTTTTTTAATAAATCTTAAATGCATCCAACATTTACAGGTACTAGATTTAAAAGACTATAGAGAGCATGGAAAGGCAAGCAACAGATTGAGAGAAGATATTTGCAAAATACATATTTGACAAGGATTCATACATAGCACTTACATAAAAAGTATCTTCAACTCTGTAAGAAAAAGACAAAATTTCAATGGAAAAATGAGCAAAAGACTTGAATAGCCACTAAGCAAAAGAAGATATCCTATTGGCCATAAACATAGGAAAAGTGTTCAACCCCATCAGTTATCAGGGAAATACAAAATGAAGCCATAATGAAATCACTGTAAACACCCACCAGAACATGGGAAGAAAATAGCTGAACAAAACCAAATATTGGTAGTGATGGAACCACTGGATCATTCACACATTTCTGGTGAGAAATTAAATTGGTACAACCACTGTAGGGAAACTTTTGGCAGTATCTATTAAACATTTTCATACATGCTGTACATGCTATCATGCAGCAATCTCCCTCCTGGGAGTGTACCTGAGCAACATGCACATATACCTGTGCCAAAAAGCATACACAAGCATGTTCATGGCAATATTACTCACAACAGCAATATCACCTGATAGCAACCCAAATGCAAGCAACTATTAAATGGGATGAATAAATTAAAAGATAGTCAATGAAATTCCATATGGCAAAGAAAAAGCACACAGTAGTGATATAAGGAACAACATGAATGAATCTCACAAACATGATGATAAATGCAAGGAAGGAGATGCTGAAGAGTGCATGATGTCTAATTCTACTTATATAAAATGGATAAGCTCCTTCCCAGTGATAATAGAAATTAGGGTGGTTCCCACAGATGGTAGTAACTGCAAAGGAGTATGAAGGGGACTTCCAAAATGCTATTAATACTTCTTTATTGATCTGAGTGGTGGTTTCATGAGTGTTTTCAGTTTACAAAAATTTGTTGGTCAAGTTATCTTATTTTGCTAAATCCCCATTTAAATCTTCCTCATATTTTTCTGCTGAAATGTCTTTTTCTTACAGATTTGAGGAAGTTATTTATGTAAATACCACGTATGAGTTCTTTGTCAAATATATATTTTGCAAATAAAATATATATTTGTAAAATATATTTGATTAATATTTTCTCAATTTGTTGCTTATCTTTCCACATCCTTAATAATGCTTTAAGTCTAGCACTTAGAATTTTTGTATGCATTTTCATGAAAACCAAAAACTTAGAGACACTTCACAATATCCTAACATTTCTAAACTCTTGTGTAGGTGTGTTAAATTAAATTTAAAGATTTATTCATTAAAAAAGAAACCAATATTTATATAAAAATGTACACAGCTAAGCTCAGATAACTTTCAGAATAAGTCCTCATTATATGGTACATTAGTGGACAGCTTTAGAATTGTTTTAATAAAAGTCGATGTTCTAGTTTTAGAACAACTAATTGAAGTCAATTAGCAAACTATATGTAACTGACATGGCAGTCATAACTATTGATTAAAGTTGATAGTACATAACTTGAATTGATTTAGAAAAATATTGTTTATTTAATGGATATGAGTGATAGTGACTTAATTTAGAAAGAGTTATCCAGCCTAACTACGGAAAAGACTTGGTTTTATAAGTGGATTTTAGGGATAACTTAAATCTGATGTAGCCTCTATTTCTCTTTTCTGCTCCTGTCTGATTGTTAATTACTTCTCTGCATTTCAGAAGATGGGGAGTGGCTGCCAACAGCCTCCAAAACACATGTTCAACATCTTCTCTAATCAGTAAAAATATCTCTTTTTCCCTGCTCCTCTGGAAAAAAAATTAAGAAGAATTAATTTGTCTTTGTTTAGGTGGTTATTGCTGGATAAAACAACTGTGACTTCAACGTCAGTGTTATGTTAATAATAGCTAAAAGGACAGTTTTGAATAGAGGAAGGAACTGTCCTCAGTGTAGTGTGTGGTGTACTGTTCCAACAGCATAGTTTCAAGAATAAATGGGACATTGTGTATACAGAAAAACAGTAGATGCTCACTAAAGATGCCAGACAAAATGTGTGTGTACACATATTTAAACCACATAGATGTATATATATTTATTATTTTGGAAATTCTGCATGTTTTCCTCCTATAAAATGACTTTTGTATCATTTAATTTCCTTGTAAGAATCTACACTTAACTAAAATGCATAAATATATGTAGAAACTTACATAATTATGCATTAAGCCGGCATCAAAATCACATCATATAAGAATTATCTTCCTCATACTTATTAGAACCATGATAATGAGGATCTTGCCACTAACTGCTGTTCAAAGTGTATGAGTGAGATCAATATATTGAACGCAAATGGCAGTCAATGGGTAAGAGACCATTTTTTTTTGGATGACAATATAGTTATTATACACTATAATAGGAATTGAGTTTTCATAGATTAACTTATTGACATTAAATCCAAACTTCAAGAACAATTATCTGACATTATAGTAACTTTCAAAAACATCATTTCAGCAATGTAATTACCATTTAATTTCAGAAATTTCAAGAAAATTCATGCTAGTCATTAATGATCACAGCTGTATAACAAAATATTTTAGATTATATTAATCAATGTACTAAGTATCAGTTTTCTTAATCAAATGGAATCAACAATGCTTTAGATAATTTAAAATGATACATATGCGTTTTGTTAGTATAGATTTTGTTATTCTAATATTTGAATATATATGTTAAATGCAAATTGCAAATTTCCTTCTTTAGGAGGAAATTATATATATATATATTTTTCTATATATATATCTATATACACATATATATCTACATAAACATATATTATTTTTCTCAAAATTAGCCCACTAAAATATCCAAATCAGGTTTGTTGAGGTATAATTTATATACAATAAACATTAACCTTTTTACTATAAGATTTTTGATCTATTCTGTATCTATTCTGTATTGTTACTACCACCACAATCATGATATTGAATAGTTCCCTCAATCCACAAATTTAATTAGTGCCTTGATCATGTTCCCATAAAAGAGAGAGATAATAATGGCAGACACTGACACATGAACTGAGATAAAAATATGCTGAGTCAAATCCTACAGAGAGAACCATGCACATGCTGTTTCTTTTTTATTTTGTTGAGGTTAACATGCATACACAAAAAGTCATCCTCATAGTGTAAATTCTAGGAGGTTTGAAAAACATACAGCCATGTAATCACCACTATAAAGATATAGGACAGTTCCATTGTCTCTCCCAAATCACTGATTTCCTTTTGCTGTCAACACATCTGGCCAGCCCAGCCCTTTGCAACCCTGATTTCTGTTCTGCCTTTATAAGTGTGCCTTTGTCAAAAGATCATATAACTAGAATCAGAGGCATTTAAGATTTTTCCATGTTGTTTCATGTGTCAGCAGTTAGTTTCTTTTTATTAATGACTACTATTCCATTGTATAATATATAACTCCATGTGTCCACCATTATAGTACCATACACTCTCCCTAGCATTTGATATTGACAATGTTATGGATTTTGGCTATTCTAGCATATGTGCAGGGGTATCTCTTGCTTTAATTTGCATTTCCATGATGACATATGATGTAGAGTATCTTTTCATATGCTATTTGCCATCTGTATATCTTTTTTAGTGAGGTTTCTGTTAAGGTTTTTGACCTAATTTTAATCAGGTTGTTTGTTTTCTTATAGTCAAGTTTTAAGATTTCTTTGTATATTTTGCATAACAGTCCTTTATAAAATATGTCTTTCACAAAGATTTTCTTCTATTCTGTGGCTTGTCTTTTCATTCTGTTGATGGTGACTTTTCCATGGGAAAAGTTTTTAATTTTAATGAAGTCCAGCTTATTAATTCTTTCATGAATCGGTGCCTTTGGTGTTGTATCTAGAAAGTCATCAGCAAACTCAGCATCATCCAGATTGTCTACGTTATCTTCTAGAACTTTTTGCATTTTACATTTATTTCTATATCATTATGAAATTCTCTACCTTTGCCCATAAGTCTAATTTATGATATTAATATATCTCATCCAGCCTACTTATTCTTTCTTTTTGCATAGTGTATCTTTTTTCTATCCATTACATTAAAATAAATTCATATTTAATGTGTATCTATTTCAGATCTTTTCAAATAGTTGTGTTGCTCTTTTTCATCTACTCTGATAATCTCTTAACTGGAGTTTAAGCTCATTAATAGCTAATGCAATTATTGTACAGCTATAGTTACGTCTAAAATGTTGCTATTCAGTTTTTTTGCCCAGTCTTTTTCTGCTTTGTTCCTCTCACTGCCTTCTTTCTCACTGCCTTTTTTGAAGAATACACAACATTACACAAACACTTACATACATATATAGAAATTTATTTAGGATTCCATTTTAATCTAATGGTCTCTTTAAACTTTTTTATTGGGGTATAATTTATTTACAATGTTGTGTTAGTTTCAGGTGTACGGCAAAGTGAATCTGTTATAGAAATACATATATCCACTCTTTTTTAGATTCTTTTCCCATATAGGCCATTAAAGAGCATTGAGTAGAGTTCCCTGTACTAAACAATAGGTGCTTATTAGTTATGTATTTTATAAACGGTAGTGTGTATATGTCAATCCCAATCTTCCAATTTATCCCTACCTCCCTTACCCCAGTGTAACTGTAAGTTTATTTTCTACATCTGTAACTCTACTTCTGTTTTGTAGATAAGTTCATTTGTAGCCTTTTTTAGATTCCACATATAAGCAATATCATATGATATTTGTCTTTCTCTGTCTGACTTACTTCACTTACTATGAGAATCTCTAGGTCCACCCACGTTGCTTCAAAAAGCACATGAAAAGATGCTCAACATCACTAATTATTAGAGAAAGGCAAATTAAAACTACAATGAGGTATCACCTCACACTGGTCAGAATGGCCATCATCAAAAAGTCTACAAATAATAAATGCTGGAGAAGGTGTGGAGAAAAGGGAACCCTCCTACACTGTGGTGGGAATGCAAACTGGTACAGCCGCTATGGAGAACGGTAAGGAAGTTTCTTAAAAAACTAAAACTACAGCTACCATATGATCCAGCAATCCCACTCCTGGGCATATATCCAGAGAAAACCATAATTCGAAAAGATACAGGCACCCCAATGTTCGTTGCAGCACTATTCACAATAGCCAGGACATGGAAGCAACCTAAATGTCCATCAACAGAGGAATGGATAAAGAAGATGTGGTACATATATACAATGGAATACTTTCAGCCATAATCTAATGGTCTTTTACATTTTTTCTATTTATTTTATGAATTATAATACAAAATCCTATATTTTCATATTTTTAAGTAAAATTTAAATAAAATGTAAGAGCTTTGCAACTATATAATTTTACTACTCTTCTCCCCTATCCTTATGCTAGTTGCCATATGTATTGCACCTACATAAGTTATAAACCCCACAATACAATGTAATAGATTTTCCTTTAAATGGTCATATGTATATTAAGGAAATTAAAATGAAATACAGTTTTATACTCAACCACATATTTATGATATCTCTTCCTTTTCATTTACCCTTAAATCTTTGAGTTTCCATATCGTATCACTCAGTTACATTCAGAAGAACTTATTTGAACAGTCCTGAGAAATTCACTAGATTATTATTTACAGAAGATCTCATAGCTTGGTAAAGACTGCAGCTGCATCTAACTGCCTTGATCACAAGTTTCTGAATTCCAAACTATCCTTCATTTATACATAATTTCTCACTGATCTGGATCAGTAGGGTTAATATACTTTAAATACAGTATTTAAATCTCTTAAGGACCAATGCATGTGAGGAATATACAGACACAAAATTCGATGTGCATGGGCAAGGATTGACTTTTAAGATATTTCATTAAATACCTATGTCTACTAAATATGTTAACCATTTTTTCATAACTTATTTTTTCCCAGTAATGGTAATAAGATAGCATAATACCTATTGATTTATTCCTTTCTTCATAATTTAGACATCATGTAACTCAAATGAACTGGACGGAAAAGTTGATGACTTCCTTTTTGCCCCTCCACTCTTTTTTCCTAACCTTCACTTCTACTTATGACATTACACTTTAAATCAATTTGTGTAAAGGGAGAGTTAGGGCTAAAAGCCAGAGATAAGATGTATCTTGTTTAACATTTCAAAAGCAAGACAATAAATTCCTATACCTGAGAACTACAAAAAGAACTTCAACTCAAGAAGGATAATGAAAAGACTCTTCAAAGTAGTCACATAAAGAGCCATAGAAATATAGAAAATATATGAAAGCAAACCCAATCTCGAAGTTGGAGAAATGCAATTCGGAGACTAAAACAACACACCGCTAGATCTGCCTTAGATAAAACAAATTTACATTACAAAAGTATATTACTTAAATGCATAGACAGTTATTTAAACAATTTTGTGTACATTTTAAATTTCTGAATATTAATGACTTTTATGGGCTCAAAATGGCCTAATATTGGAAGTGATATAAGGGTGTAAAATTTGTTTACAAAAAATAATCTGTAAGATGAATACTGTGAGTCCCAGGGTTGATTTACTAACTTAATATTTAAAATATTATGACTGACCAAACAGATTTAACATATAACACACAGAAAAGAGAATTATTCATGACAAATCTATATGTAAATAGAGATTTTTTTCCTCTAAGCAAGAATGAAATTCACTGATGTTAAAACTGTCTACTATTGTAATAAATAAGTGAAATTCATTTCTTTGATAACCCAGGAGAGAAAAAAAGAACTGTAAACAATATCTATGCTACTAAATTAAAACTCCTTTGAAAAGATCCCAAACCACACTCAATGTTGTCATCTTCAATCTTGTGTAGTGTTCAGAAGCTAAAACAATTCTTATAACATGACATATATTTTTATTTTGTGAATATGCACATGTACTCCAGTTTTATTGTGTTGTCAAATTGTATCTAATACAGGAAGACAATTTTTAAAAATCTTTATATTAGTGTTGAAAACTTTAATTTCCACTGTGTAAGTAAGATGTGGCACATATATACAATGGAATATTACTCAGCCATAAAAAGAAATGAAATTATTTGTAGTGAGGTGGATGGACCTAGAGTCTGTCATACAGAGTGAAGTAAGTCAGAAAGAGAAAAACAAATAACGTATGCTAACACATATATATGGAATCTAAAAAAAAAAAAAGAAAATGGTTCTGATGAACCTAGGGGCAGGATAGGAGTAAAGACGCAGACGTAGAGAATGGACTTGAGGACATGGGGAGGGGGAAGGGTAAGCTGGGATGAAGTGAGAGAGTGGCACGGACATATATACACTACCAAATATAAAACAGATAGCTAGTGGGAAGCAGCTGCATAGCACAGGGAGATCAGCTCGGTGCTTTGTGACCACCTAGAGGGGTGGGATAGGGAGGGTGGGAGGGAAACACAAGAGGGAGGAGATATGGGGATATATGTATACGTATAGCTGATTCACTTTGCTATAAAGCAGAAACTAACAAACCATTGTAAAGCAACTATACTCTAATAAAGATGTTAAAAAAAATTGAAAACTTACCTACTTCTTCAACATCCCCTATTTCGAGCCTCTGATGCATTTTTTCCATTGCACTAAAATCACCTAGTATACGATTATTTCCTCTATTATCTCAGAAAAACTTGGGTTACATTAGCAGATGAAGTTTATCTATCTATTCTGTTAGCTTCTGTATTCCCCAACATTGGTACAGAGCAAGTACTCAATTAATACGTGACAAAGTATTCCATGTTTCAACATTTGTACACCAGTCCTAGTCTAAATTCCATTTTTCTCTCCTTAACTGTGGGAGTAGCCTCTTAACTGAGATTCCTGTATCCAACCTTACCTGCCTTGCATCAGTTTCAAGTACCTACCTTTCCTGTATCTTTATCCTTTATCCCACTTGAATGATTTTAAAAGCTAAAACTAAACATTATACTTTTCAAACACTATAACAGTTTTTAAAAATTCAAGTTCCATCGCTTTTAGCTTGAAATCCTTCCATGATTTCCCATTGCCCTTTAATATACTTTTCAAGAATCCTTAATATGTTTTACAAAGTCCTGTATTATTTGAACTCTGCCTTTTCTCATTCTACTTCCATCTTCTCTCTCTGCGCTCCAGCTACATCAGCATCTTTTATTTCTTCTTACCTCGGCACCCTTGAATTCCCTTCCTATTCCTATTCTCTCTGCATGCTTTCTCTATTTAATTCTTGAGCAACCTTCAGTTGTCTGCTTAATTGTCACTTCCTAGGCAAAGGTTATCCTAACACTCCTTAACCTCATCTTCCACACACTCTCTCTTGTCTGACTGTATCATGTGTGAAAGGAACAGAGTGAATACTCCTGACATCTTTGTGCTTTTGGATACCCTACCAAATTATTTTTCAGGAGAAGATTCAAAACTTCCTTGAAATGGCTTTTTCTGGTAAATATTATTTTAGTTTTAGAAAAAAATATATAAATGAATTTTTTAAGGAGGTTATTTCAGGTTAGTTGAAAGAGAGGTAAAGTAACATCTTCTGAGATTGGAGTACTAATCATTTTCCTATTTGGTGGAGACAGAAGTCCTCGGAATAGGAGTTATTACTATCAGAGTATGGGAGCCAATTTTCCTGGAGTGGAGAGTGTCATGGCTACAGGAAGCTTCTTTGAGAAAGTGGCCCTTTTTTTTTTTTTTTTTTTTGCTGCTTAATGTTTGAAAATTAGATAAATTGAGAATAGGAAGGGCTTTTATAGTTGAAAGACAATAATAAGTAACACACAGAGGAAGGTGTCAGGAATATGTTCAGGGGGCTTTGAGGAAACCACTGACTTGATCCAAGTTCATTGTTTAATATAAAATTTAGATAGAGAGTTGGACAAGTGGTAAGGGCTCCTACTGTGATTGTTTAGGCAACAAAAACATTTTATAGGATCCTGGTCAATGTACTGACAGGGTGACAATGGTCTTCCAATATCTGTCCACTATTCCAGAGGAGTTGAAAGGAGACTAAAGAAAACGTGAGCAGAAGTGAGACAACCTCAATAACTCGATAACTAGCTGATGGACTGTCTAGACCAGGATAGTGACAGTAAGAATGGAAAGTAATGCAAAATCTATGAAACAATTTGAAATAAAATTTGATACAATTTAGATGTAGAAGATATAAATGTGTATGAAGACAATAACTGTTGTAGCTCTACATAAGGATTCAGAATAATAGCTAAGAGAGACAAAGGAGTATATGATAATAATTATAGTAAGGGTTTTCCAGAATACCAGTTAAATCAAATTGTGATAAGAATGAGAATTGTCATTTTGCTATTTGACAGAATGTTTTAATAGAGGAAAAAATACAAGCTGGTTCCAGATATTTGCTTCTCCCTGTCTCTATGACCTTGAATAAAATATAATTTCTCAAAACTTCAAGCTAAAATAATAGCTTCTGTAAGTATTATTTTAGTTTTTGGTCTTATTTTGTTTTCTATTATGCAGAACAAATAATTTAGAATCTTAAGAAATCTATTCTAAACTTTTTACTTGTTCAGTTTTAAGTTGCCATTATTATGATTGCTACGGTTTGATATTCCTTAAAAAAGTTAGTTTGAAGTAAAGTAAAATACAAAGAGAGGATAAAATTATCATTTATTTATGAACTCCCTCCAAAGTTATAAAGAACTGATTAATGTTTAACGGGCCGCAAAAGGAGACTTAACAAAAGAACTCTTATTTGTAAAGGAATGAGACATTTTGGGTTGTCGGTGCATATCTCTTACACAGGAAATACATCAACTCTAAAATATAAGTTAAATTTGAACTGTTAACCACATTTGTTAAAGTGTTTAAGATGTTATTTGTTGAAATAATTTAAATCCTTGTAATTAGCTGGTAATAAAGCTAGAAAATTTAAGGGTAGCCACTGTAGAATGAAATGCAAAGAACACTGAAAAGATTGTACCTTTCACTGCTGCATCTCCTCCTAATGTCCTTGTTGAATGTAAAAAAATAATTTAACATAACATTAGGTTTTATGGTATTATAAAAAATATATGAGAGGCTTGTTCTAGTTTTATAAAAACTAGCTCACATTGTACATTTCTACAAGGGGCACTGATTATGCACACTTCAGACTCCAGAAGACAAAATGTGGGTCCCTTCAGCCTGCTTGCTGCTTTCAGCATTTGAACTGGCTGAGTTTCAAATTAGAAAAATAAATAAAACATGAAGCATAAATAAGGAGTGTTAATGAAAACTACATAACTAATGGGACTAATCTAAAAGACTCTTTTCAGGAAGAGTTTTCACAGGTTAAAAAGCAAAATATGAAAAAAAGGAAGAGTCAGTCTTTGAGGATAAAAGTAACATTTCTCTTATTTAGCTAAACTGTAATACGGGAAAAACCCTGGAATATATTATATTTCATATTGTATTCTATATAAAACTATTATTTTAAGAACATAGGCAAGAAAAATCAGCAGCAAATGCTTAGATGTCTATTTAAGAGCTAAACTATGTGCCGTGAGATATAATGTTACATAGCAATTTTAAGTAGTAACCTATGAATCATGAGGTCCTTGTTTTTCGAATACAAAACTAGATTGAAATTGAGGATTTGAAAGCATGAAAAGTAGATGGTATTTAGAATATGTGATTATGAGCAACAAAAAGTCCAAGAGTACTTTTTGTAAATTCAGAAATCTCCAAGTTAATGGGTAAATTATATTTTGAAAATCAGTTATCTGAGATACAATACTAGCATACTCTGAAAGCTGTCTAGTTTCTCATAGAAATATCCCTATTTCATCCTTGAACTCTTGTTTCTTTTCGGTAAGTACATGTAACAACAATTTAAAGTGGATTTCATCCTCAGGATTTTGATAATTTGAATACCACCTTCACTTTGGAATATGTGTCAAGATATTTACATCAACAAAGTTATTTTAAAATATATAAAAATAATTACGCAGTGCAGGATATTTCCATTAATGTAAAGGAGACATATATATATATATATATAGAACTGACATAATCATATTCCCAAGTATTCAAGACTAACTTATATATTCTCTTCTTAGTCATGACAATTTAAGAAATTT
This sequence comes from Leucopleurus acutus, assembly GCF_964270905.1. Classification (NCBI taxonomy): domain Eukaryota; kingdom Metazoa; phylum Chordata; class Mammalia; order Artiodactyla; family Delphinidae; genus Leucopleurus; species Leucopleurus acutus. The sequence goes on from NC_139143.1 coordinate 13,016,132, forward strand.
AAAATTACATGTTTAACATAATGCCAATTTAGCATGGTTCTTTTTTTTATGTTTATCTGCAATATTTTTCAGACCTTATTCCTAAATTAATCACAGGGTAGGGTTTCAGTCATTTGACCCTTTTCAGAGCATTTTCACTTTGAAATTCTGTAACAAAATTATTGGGTTTTAGCACATTTTCAGCATGAAAACCAACACCTCTTCTTCCTGCCTCAGAACATAAAAAGTGAACTGATTATACCAACAGTGAATATTAAAATTCAAGCACACTTGTCACCAACATTTCTCAGAGAAGTTCTGATACACAAAAAACATAGTGAGGTTTAAAAATAATGGCAGCTACTTCTCTTTATTCACCACCATATGACAATTGTGTAAACATGATTTGCATTTCATTTGGCTTCCCATCTTTGAAAATGTGCAACAATTTATAATTCTCAATATCTTTACATTATTTCTATATTTACAAATAGAGTGTATTTGTTAGTGATTGTTATTAAAATATGTAAATTTTGCAGAATTCCAATTTGCATAAAATGTAACTCATTTTACATAAATTTCATACCACTGGTGTTGAAGCCTTCAGAAGTCCTTCTGTAAGACATCACATGAGCAAATGAAAGGGAAGAACTTTAAAAACACAACCATACTGTAAAATATTTTAACTAAAGAATGTAAACAGAAATCAAAAGAGCCCCAGGGCTTCCCTGGTGGTGCAGTGGTTGAGAGTCCGCCTGCTGATGCAGAGAACACAGGTTCATGCCCCGGTCCAGGAAGATCCCATGTGCCGCGGAGCGGCTAGGCCCGTGAGCCATGGCCGCTGAGCCTGCGCGTCCGGAACCTGTGCTCCGCAACGGGAGAGGCCACAACAGTGAGAGGCCCGTGTACCGAAAAAAAAAAAAAAAAAAAAAGCCCCTAACACTAACTTTGATCCATAGCTAACTCCCTTAGCTAACATAATTCTTTAAAAAACAGTATTTTCTATAAATCAGGACTAAGATTAAGACAAGGAATAGAAAAAAATAACACACATGGGAAAGATGCAAAGGTTACAGTAGTTGCAAAGTTCTCCCAGCTTTTATCCCTAAACTATAATTTCTAATTTTCCTTTAGGTCTGTGCTGGGAAATCCTATGATCCTTTTACCTTTTGCATTTATTGTTCACAGCAGGGCTTACCAAAATTCCCCCTCTAATGCCTTTACTTAAGACAGAAGTCTTGCTCTTGGCTGGTGTCTCATTCTATCATGTAGACCTAAAAATACAATCTTCTCAAATCTGTGCTTTTTTCGGAAGTGAATAATTTGCTGAGTTTTGCAGCTTCATAGCTTGTGCCATCCATTTCTTCATTCCAATTCTTTCAGACTATAACCATAATTTCATTACAGATGTGCACAGTCTGGAAAAGCATTCTGGCCAGGTTCCTTGAAAACCTCACTTGAGGGAGACCATATCTAAGTGCAGCATCCTTTCATCCTCACTATGTACCCGAGGATGGGAAGACCCACAGCTGACAACTTCTGGAACTGTTTATTAAGTCTCTGGACCAGAAATTCCAGTGATTTGGAAGGTGCTTTTTTCCAAAGTGTAATTCAAAATGCAGCATTTAGTTACCTACTTTTTGGTAAATGCTTACTCAGAAAAAAAATGCCAGAGGCAGAAGCTTCATAGGATTTTCCAGTGGCTTCTTCAAAGTAAGTATGAAATTCTTGTCTTGGATAAAGGTTGTAAGAACTTTGCAAACTACTGTAATCATTGGACATAGCAGTTTGAGCATTAGAGTTTGTATCTCTTTTCTCCCCCAAACTCATTGAGAAATGTTAAATATTTCCTAAGAAGAATAAATCCTTCAAGAAGCTGATAATTGGAATATTTGTATATATGGATGTGGGTAAATCAGTGGGCTATTATGAAAGACCAAAGTCAGATGAGGGATAAAAAAGTTGAGCTATCGTACTGTAGAATATTTATAGTTTTGAAAATAATTGCCTGAAGAACTAAGAACAGAAATGTTAAAAGTCAGTAAACTGAGAAATTGGACTTGACTCTGGATCACAGGTGGGAAAGAGAGTGGGGAACGTTTATTTTCCACTTTTTATCCTTCCAGTCTATTAAAAAATTCAGTTCTAAACATGAACATATGCATAAGTTTAGAATACTTATAATATATATATTTGCCTTTTAAGTCTTGTTTTTTTGAGAAAGGAAAAAGTTATTTCAAGTGCAAATAGGTATAAAATAAAAGCCTGTATCTACCAGATACACAATTATCAATTACGCTTCCAATATTTTAAATATACTTACAGGATTAACGTCACAGCCTATTTGACCACTATATGCCATTCTGCCTCTCCTTCCCTGGAGACACCTATAATTCTGCAGTAGGTGTGCACCGTTCATGTCCACTTTTCTGTACTGCCAACATCCATATGTGCTTTTATAAAGAGTACGTATCATTGCTTCACAAATTTAAAACCTTTACTCCAACTTTCCTTTCACTGACATTTTCCCATTTAAAAAATTTAAAAATATTTACTTATGTTTATAAACAGTTCACATTTTCCGTTCTGTGAATAGTTGTTCATATCCTTTGCCAATTTTCTATTTTTTTTAACTTATGGATCTGCAAGAAGTCCTAATACATTCTGGATAATTGCTAAATGTTTGCTAAAAGCTCTGAAAAAAATCCTATCCCAGTCTGGAGCTTGCCTTTTATCTCTGTTTACTAGTCCTTTGCCCTAGAAGGGCAAGAAGTCAAATTTATTGATCTTTTCCTTGTTTGTGTTTTCATGTCTTTATTCTTTCATCTTCCTTACCTCATATCATACTAGTGTTATCTAACATTTTAGAAAATATTTTAAAGCTTTGCTTCTCACAGAAAGATCTCTAGTCCATTCAGAGTTTCTTTTTCTTGCATAGCATAAATAATGATCTATTACTTATGCAAATGAAGAACCATTTGTCTGACCACTATTTTATGAGTCTGTGCTTTCCTCATTGATGTGCACTGTTTTCTCAGTCATTTATCAGCTTCCCATACCTGTTTGTTCTATGTGCCCATAGACATGATGACTTAATATCTGGCAGGAAAACTACCTCTTCTTATGTTCAAAATCAATTCAGCTCTTTATGACTCCATATATTTATATATCAATATATTTTAATTCTATGAAAATAAATAATTAGGATTTTGTTTGAAAATGCATTGAGTGTTAGATATTAATACTACAAATAATTACATTTTATAATTCTGAGTCTTCAAAATCCAACATATATTGTTATTGACATCTACTTTGTATTGTTTTTACGGTCTTCAAAAGAGTTCTCTAAACTATTCCAGTGAGCATGCACACATTTTGTTAGTCATGGATTTTTTTTACATAAATGTGCTATTTTTATATTAATTTTTATTAATATAGTACCACTGCGGCACTATATAAGTAAATGATCATTTAATACCTTTATTTTGATCACAACAGTATTTCTTTTATTTTCTTTTTTTTTTAATTTTATTTTTGCTGTGTTGGGTCTTCGTTTCTGTGCGAGGGCTTTCTCTAGTTGTGGCAAGCAAGGGCCACTCTTCATTGCGGTGTGCGGGCCTGTCACTATCGCGGCCTCTCTTGTTGTGGAGCACAGGCTCCAGATGCACAGGCTCAGTAGTTGTGGCTTACGGGCCTAGGTGCTCCGCGGCATGTGGGATCCTCCCAGACCAGGGCTCGAACCCGTGTCCCCTGCATTAGCAGGCAGGCTCTCAACCACTGCGCCACCAGGGAAGCCCACAACAGAATTTCTACAAGATCTTCCAACCGTTTATAATTGTAAGGTTCAAATGACCTTGTCCAGACATGATTTTTATTTTTATTTATTATTTTTTAAAAATAAAATTATTTATTTATTTTTGGCTGCATTAGATCTTCGTTCTACAAGTGGGCTTTCTCTAGTTGCGGTGAGTAGGGGCTACTCTTCATTGCAGGACGCAGGCTTCTCATTGTGGTGGCTTCTCTTGTTGCAGAGCATGGGCTCTAGGTACGTGAGATTCAATAGTTGTGGCGTCCAGGCTCAGTAGTTGTGGCTCATGAATGCTACAGCGAAGTCTCAGTGGTTGTGGCACATGGGCCTAGCTGTTCCGTGGCATGTGGGATCTTCATGGACCAGAGATCAAACCCATGTCCCCTGCATTGGCAGGTGGATTCTTAACTACTATGCCAACAGGGAAGTCCCTGGCCATGTTTTTTAAAATGGCAATGCCATACCAACATTCCGTAGTTCTCTCCTTTACTTTCTTTTTCTCCATAGCACTAAACATGATATAAAACCTATACATTTTGCTTATGTTTTTTACACAAAAATACAATCTCCACGAGAGAAGAGCACTTTGGCTATTTTATTATTATACTGAGTCTTAGAATAGCATCTAGCCCACAAATGGGGCTCAGAAAATATTTGTAAAGGATGAATGAATGAATAATTGAAAATTATTGAATCTAGGTATTCTCAGAAAAATGTTGAGGAGGACCTTCAAGATGATGGAGGAGTAAGACGTGGCGACCACCTTCCTCTCCACAAATACATCAAAAATACATCTACATGTGGAACAACTCCTACAGAACACCTACTGAATGCTGGCAGAAGACCTCAGACCTCCAAAAAGGCAAGAAACTGCCCACGTACCCAGGTAGGGTGAAAGAAAAAAGAAAAAACAGAGACAAAAGAATAGGGATGGGACCTGCCCCTCTGGGAGGGATCTGTGAAGGAGGAAAGGTTTCCACACACCAGGAAGCCCCTTCGTGGGTGGAGACTGTGGGTGGCGGGTGGGAGAAGCTTCGGAGCCACAGAGAAGAGCGCAGCAACAGGGGTGCAGAGGGCAAAGCGGGGAGATTCCAACATAGAGGATCAGTGCCGACCAGCACTCACCAGCCCGAGAAGCTTGTCTGCTCACCCGCCGGGACGGGGGAGGGTCTGGGAGCTGAGGCTACAGGTTCGGAGGTCGGATCCCAGGGAGAGGACTGGGGTTGGCTGCGTGAACACAGCCTTCAGGGGGCTACTGCACCACAGCTGGCCGGGAGGGAGTCCGGGAAAAGGTCTGGAACTGCAGAAGAGGGAAGAGACCATTGTTTCAGGGCGCAATAGGAGAGGGAATGCAGAGCACCGCCTAAATGAGCTCCAGAAATGGGCACAAGCCATGGCTATCAGCACGGACACCAGAGACAGACAGTCATGAGACGCTAAGGCTGCTGCTGCAGCCACCAAGAAGCCTGTGTGCAAGCACAGGTCACTATCCACACCTCCCCTCCTGGGAGCCTGTGCAACCCACCACTGCCAGGGTCCTGTGATCCAGGGACAACTTCCCCGGGAGAACACATGGCGCGCCTCAGGCTGTTGCAATGTCATGCCGGCCTCTGCCGCTGCAGGCTCACCCGCATTCTATACCCCAACCTTCCCCAGGCCTGAAAGAGCCAGAGGCCCATAATCAGCCACTCCTTTAACACTGTCCTGTCTGGGTGGAGAACAGACACCAGAGAGCGACCTACATGCAGAGAGACAGGGTGAAATCCAAAACTGAACCACAGGAGCTGTGCAAACAAAGAAGAGAAAAGGAAATGTCTCCATGCAACCTCAGGAGCAGTGGATTAAATCTCCACAATCAACTTGATGTACCCTGCATCTGCGGAATACCTGAATAGACAACGAATCATCCCAAAATTGAGGCAGTGGACAATGGGAGCAACTTAGACTTGGGGTTTCCTGTATGTGACTGACAAGTTTCTGATATTCATGTTTATCTTAGTGTAGTTTTTAGCTCTTGTTATCATTGGTGGTGAAAATGGTATAATTTTTATCTTTTGTCAACGTTATTTTATTGACCACATACTACTGTAAAAATAATTTAACACCCCAAAATATGTGAAGCAGGGTTTTATGAAATACTAGGAGTTTTCAGGGGAACCCACAATTTTGGATTAAAGAGTCTAAACTCAGACGGAAACTTGCAGAATGGGGGCGAAATTCTCCAGTAGAAAAAGTGGATCTGTTCTTAACACTTTCTTCTGTCTGATTTGTAGATGCTGAAAATGGGGACATGTCAGTTTGGACATTTCTTCCAATCAAGTCTCATCTACCTTTAAATTTTGGAACCGAAATTGTTGGTGAAGTGATTAAACAAATGCAAAATAAATAGTCACTCACATTTTAAAGTATTGATAAAGTAATTAAACAAATGTGATATAGTCACATCACATTTTAAAGTTTCATATCTTAACATTAAAAGGAATGGTTCTGTTATTATGTGAATTGCAGAAATTTCTGAATCTACAAAGAACACACCTAGTTCCATTTGTACTCTACCCGTTTTTCACAAAATATCCTCAGAAAACATTTGACTTCTTCCTAAAATCACACATCTCTAACAATGTAGGTGAGTTGCATATCTTCAATTTATTGATATAAAGTAGTAGTTTTCAGAGAGGATTTCCTGCCATTTCGCTGCCTTGGCATGTGGTAAATTCTTTAGAACATCTCCATTTCCTCTCCTTCCGCCCCCTCCTTGCCCCCCACCACAGACACTACAGTTGCAGAATAACCTCTGGAAATAGTAACTTGGTGAGGATCACAATCTTTAAGTGCATGGTTCTCTCGGTAACACTAGTAGAACTCATTGTGAAAATAGGTCGTTAACATGGACTCACTGAATTAGAGTCGACCCTTGAACGAAGCGGGTTTGAAATGTGCAGGTCAACTTACACGCAGATATTTTTCAATAGTAAATGCAACAGTACTACACAGTCTGTGGTTGGTTTAGACCTTGGATGTGGAGGGCCAACTACACATCATATGTGGATTAACCCCTGTGTTCAAAGGTCAGCTGTAATTCTTTTCTTTTCTTTCATTATCACAAGCTTACGTTGTTCACTCACTGTGTGCCAGGCTATATAAAAAGCTATGGGTAGAGAGAAATATCTTTCTTCAAGGGATTAAGTGGCTGGTATGGAAGAAATGGTTAGTAAGCAAGTGTAAAAATGGTTTGATAAGCGCTATGATATGACTGAGTATGGCAGGAAGAAAAAAGAAAACAGTACTCAAGTCTAACATAGAGAAAAGAAACATACATAGAAAAATGTAATTATTGAAATAAATCTGCTTTCATCATAATAGAGGTCTAAATTTCAGGAAATCATTTCAAACAAAAGAAAAGGAAATTGAGAAAAAAATCAACAAAATATAAAGGTGTGAAACAACTTGGTCTGCTCATGAAAATACAAGTAGTTCAATATTCTGGACTATATGTGTACTAGTTCTCTATGGCTGCCGCAACAAATTATCACAAATGTAATGACTTAACACAGATTCCTAATCTTACAGTTCTGTAGATGAGAAATCCAACATGGGTTTCACTGAGCTGAAATTATGGTGTCTGCAGGACTGCATTCCTTTATAAAGGCTCTACGGCATAATTTTTTTCTTTACCTTTTCCTGCTTCCAACGACCCGCACATTTCTTGGCTCTTGGTCAACAACATTGAGCCTCTTTGATCACTCTACGGTAGGCACCTTTCCTCTCATTCTTCTCTTCTGGCTCTCTTCCATATCTAAGGACACTTGTGATTACATTGGGCCCACTGGATGATCCAGCCTCACCTCCCTATCTCACAGTCATATCTCAAAATCATATTAGCAAAGTCCCTTTTGCCATCTTAAGTAACATATTTGCAGATCCCAAAGATTAGGACATGGACATTCTTGGAGGGACATTATCCTGCCACCACAGTAGGTTATGAAGGTTATGAGGGGAACCACAGGGAGAGATGAAACTGATGACTAGAATCCGACCACGTAATGCAGATTTAAATGTACTATGTCAGTGAGAAGCCACTGATATGACATTGACATGATTATTTCATATTGGAAAAGTTCAATCTGCAAGGTATATGGTAGAGAAATGAGAGGACAAGAGAAGGAAGGCAACAACAAAAAGGATTTAGACAAAACAGCTGAGAAATGATAAAAACTTTAATTAAAGCAGGAACAATGGACAGGAGAGGAGAGAAGGTAATAGAGTCAATAGATGTTAGGAATGTAAAATTTACAAAACTTGGTCCCTGATTGGAAATGTTCGATGGTAAAATAATGTGTACAGATACTTGGTTTGGGTGATAAGGTGGAGATAGGTTTAGTGTAGGAGGGGAAAAACTGGGTGACCAATGATGAATCCACATTAATGTCAGGTTATAGGCACTAAGATACCCCCATGGGTGGATATCCATTCTTTGAAATTTGTTTCATGAATGAGGCCTTAGAAACTAAGTGTGAGCTGGGGATTCAAATGCGTAAGATAGTACCTTGGCCTAATATGACCACTCAGGGTGGTCGTGGAGAAGAAGAAAAAGACAGCACCAAGAGAGAAGTTAGCTGAATAGGTAAATGGGCTGCATATATTAAGCAAAAGTATAAAAGATGGGTCTGGAGATTCCTTCACTCACTGTAAAAGAAATTCGGCAGTTTGAGGCACCTTGACCTAACATAGTATTGGTTTTCACTAGCATGTGAATAATTAAATAGATTTATGCCACGTGATGGAAGGTACTATGACAAACTCTTTCTCTCTGATACTGGTTAATGTCACACATTCATAACATGATTCCCTTATTTGTGAACATCAGAGACAAATGTCCTGAGGCTCTGATTCCAAATACAGAATTTACTGGCTTTGCAGTCCTTGAGAAAAATCACTTAATCTTTCAAAGGCTCTGTTTTTCTTCTATAAACTAGGGATAATAATCCCTACACTAAAGGATTAAAGATAATATATATAAAGAGCACTTGGCATGCTGCCTGATCCATAGGAGATAGCCAGTGATTAAATGTGGTTTTATTGTTGCCCTTATTATTGTTTGACTTCCAAAGCAACATGTTGGTTTGAGTTTCCACTGTTTCATCGATGAGTGGCATATCCGAACTGACAGTTGAATGCTCTTGAGTGTGTAATTCCTGTTTTCCTTATTCTAGAGAACAAGTGATCTCTAGTGCCTGCCCTGATTTGAAGCTAGTCATCTCAGGAACACATAATGATACTTCCTAAATGAAAAGACCTCCATGAATATTGATTTACATAATCAAAAGAAACTATTTGGAGTCTTAAAAATGACCACTCTGTGTCAAACAATCATTGATACTCTTTTAAATTACAGCATTTGAGGTCAAAGACAGTTCTGCAAGGTAAGCAGCACAGCTTTTGTTCAGTCAATGATTCTTTCTGTAAAGTTGCAATTTTAATGCATGCCTAAAGGCAAGCATATGTTTTCAGTAATCTTGCATGTTTATTAAATTTTTCACTGCTAGGTAAATGAAGGCAGTAAAGGATGTTGGAACATCACAAACAAGAGCTCACCTAAGAGACCACCACTAGCCTTAAAGCTAGAATACAAGACACATCAAAGCCATTCAGGATAGAATTACAGGGAACATAATTGCTAATATCAAATGGTTAGCTTCCCCCAAGGTAGTGGCCACTTTTGAAAAGTCCATTTAATCAAGTGATTACGAATCATCTATGAAGTCCATCAAATCTGATTTTGAATGTCAAATATGTTACTTATAAGGCATGTAATTTACATAAAAATCTCCAAGTCTCAATTTCCTTATCAGTTAAATAGAAACAATAACACTTAGCTTCAGAAACACCTAAAACTAGCCCAGCCCTTAACATATAGAAGATACTCCATAAGGATTTCCTGTTTTTATATAAACTTTTAAAGGTATTTCTTTGCTGAGGGAAGCTGACATTCCTTTGTGGATTGCTTATCAGGAATTCTGTCTGAAAATGAAGAAAGTTGGAGGTTGGAGGACTTAATGGGAAAATAAAACTAAAATGGGAAAATAAAAGACAGTATTTCTGATACCAATGCCATAAGGAAGAGTTAATGTGCTAATAACTGTAATATTTTTCTACTAATTGAAGGAAAAAATGCTAGGTCTACTGTTAGCAGTAATTTGTTTTTCGAAATAGATGGCTCCTTTAAATACACTGCATATGGTCATTTAAAGATATCACTATTTTTTTGTTTGTTTGTTTTTCTTGCGGTATGCGGGCCTTTCACTGTTGTGGCCTCTCCCGTTGCGGAGCACAGGCTCTGGACGCGCAGGCTCAGCGGCCATGGCTCACGGGGCCCAGCCGCTCCGCGGCATGTGGGATCTTCCCGGACCGGGGCACGAACCCGTGTCCCCTGCATCGGCAGGCGGACTCTCAACCACTGAGCCACCAGGGAAGCCCCCTAAAGATATCACTATTAAAATGTCTTAAGTCTTCCAATTGGCAAATTGTTTTAAGATTAGTTCTGTAGAAAAATATGTATATGTACAGCATCAATCTTTCATAATATGTGAAATAGAATGTTTTACTTATGTTTAGGTTAAAATGAAAAATGTGTAAGAGTATTTGTCATTTTTAATAAAAAAGGTTGTTGATTTCATAATTATAATATTGAGCAGTTTCTCATGTGGTCAAACTATTGTTAAAATTATATTTGTTTTCCAATGACAATAAGAAGTACTACCAAACTGAACATTGACTTGTAAAAGAAGAAAAGAAAATTCTTAAACTGCTTTAATTATACCTTTGAAAAGATAATTATGATTTAGTTATTCCATATTCATTTCAAGGTTTAGCCCTGCTACCATAGTGAGATACATAATTATTTTTATGCTGGAATTTATAGTAATAATGAGGAGGACTCAAGAGAGAGAAGGTATAAGAATTATAATTCTATTTTTGAATCTTCCTGTGGGTATTTTTCAAAGCTTTTACTAAAACGGTACTTTTCAGGGGTTAACAATCATTTTCAAACATTTAAATTAATTTCCACATGCAATTAAAAGAAAGACTATGCACTGGGCATAGCTACTTATCCTCTGCAGCCCAGCTCTGATCTGTTCAACACAGAAATGAAGTATTGGAGAAACTCTAGGAAAAAAGGAAGATTTTGCATCTGATAGAATATATTGATACTTAAGTAATTACCATTTTTCTTAGCATATATTTATGTAAGTAAAAATTTTACATAGTTTTATATAAGTAAAATGTTCCTAAACAATTATAATAAACATTTATTTTAATTGGCTCCATTATGGTATTTCTGCCACCACTGCTATACAGGGTATCTATTGTGCTGGTAATAGTGTTTTTCCACTATTTAACAAAAACATTACTGAATCAGGTCCACCCAATTAATTCACATGTTAATAGCTGCCTTATTAGAATATATAACATGCAGTAGTTTAAAACATAACACATTTGGAATAATGGTCTCTACTACATGGAAAATGTATTCAAAACCTCATTTAAGAAAAAACACCATTATAAAGAAAATAAATCCTAAAAGGGCAAACTATACTTTTTTAGAAACATCATTTAAAAATATTTGTGTAAAGTAGGTAGCCACCAGGAGATTGCTAATCAGTAGTGTTCATACTACTGGATAACAGTGGAATTGTAGTAAATTTCTTTAGTGCGTTCTGCTATATTTAAGATAGAGCTAGTTATTTACTTCACAATAAATATTTATGATAATAATAGTATATTTTTGTAAGTTGAAAATAAAGTGTCTGTTGATAAACTTGAATGATACAGATCCCCTAAAACAAGTGAAATTACGTCAAGAAGTTAAGTAGTTGCGGATACTGTCTGTGCATGCCATGCCATCACAACCCTGGAGCTCCATGGGATGGGTTTAAGACTTGTGGACTGCATGCGTCACAGTTCAATTTCTCCTTATATCCAAAACTGTTCCCTTGAGTTTCCCATGAGTTTTAATTCTGAAAGCCCTCCTAATAAACTTCTTGTGGGAAAATTTTCATTTCAGAGTCTGTTTCTTAGGGAACACAACCTGAAGAAGTCACAGTTCTTTTCAGAAACAGACCTTATTTTTAATTGTCATTTAAAATAATTTTAACATGCCATCAGGAAATAATCGTAATTTTGAACTTTAATTTTAAATAATTGCTAGCTTTTACTTAATGCTGTGGGTTATTTGCCAGACATAAAGCAAATACAAAAACTAGTAAAGCATAAAAACTGTACATGACCTGAATGCTGAAAGCAATTATTTCTTAAGAATATATTAGTTGTTTGACTTTAAAATAAAGAATGCTACAAGAGACAAGGAAGAACACTATGTAATGATCAAGGGATCAATCCAAGAAGAAGACATAACAATTAAAAATATACATGCACCCAACATAGGAGCACCTCAATACATAAGGCAACTGCTAACAGCTATAAAAGAGGAAATCGACAGTTACACAATAATAGTGGGGGACTTTAACACCTCACTTACACCAATGGACAGATCATCCAAAATGAAAATAAATAAGAAAACAGAAGCTTTAAATGACACAACAGTCCAGAGAGATTTAATTGATATTTATAGGACATTCCATCCAAAAACAGCAGATTACACTTTCTTCACAAGTGTGCATGGAACATTCTCCAGGATAGATCACATCTTGGGTCACAAATCAAGCCTCAGTAAATTTAAGAAAATTGAAATCATATCAAGCATCTTTTCTGACCCCAACACTATGAGATTAGAAATGAATTCCAGGGAAAAAAACGTAAAAAACACAAACACATGGAGGCTAAACAATACGTTACTAAATAACCAAGAGATCACTGAAGAAATCAAAGAAGAAATCAAAAAATACCTAGAGACAAATGACAATGAAAACACGATGATCCATAACCTATGGGATGCAGCAAAAGCAGTTCTAAGAGGGAAGTTTATGGCTATACAAGCCTACCTCAAGAAACAAGAAAAACCTCAAATAAACAATGTAACCTTACACCTAAAGGAACTAGAGAAAGAAAAACAAAACCCAAAGTTAGGAGAAGGAAAGAAATGATCAAGATCAGAGCAGAAATAAATGAAATAAAAACAAAGAAAACAATAGCAAAGATCAATAAAACAAAAAGCTGGTTCTTTGAGAAGATAAACGAAATTTATAACCATTAGCCAGACTGATCAAGAAAAAGAGGGAGAGGACTCAAATCAATAAAATTAGAAATGAAAAAGGAGAAGTTACAACAGACACTGCAGAAATACAAAGCATCCTAAGAGATTACTACGAGCAACTCTATGCCAATAAAATGGACAACCTGGAAGAAACGGACAAATTCTTAGAAAGGTACAACCTTCCAAGACTGAACCAGGAAGAAACAGAAAATATAAACAGACCAATCACAAGTACTGAAATTGAAACTGTGATTAAATATCTTCCAACAAACAAAAGTCCAGGACCAGATGGTTTCACAGGTGAATTCTATCACATATTTAGAGAAGAGCTGACACCCATCTGTCTCAAACTCTTCCAAAAAACTGCAGGGGAAGTAAAACTCCCAAACTCATTCTAGGAGGCCACCATCACCCTGATACCAAAACCAGACAAAGATACTACAAAAAAAGAAAATTACAGACCAATATCACTGATGAATATAGATGCAAAAATCCTCAACAAAATACTAGGAAACAGAATGCAACGAAACATTAAAAGGATCATACACCATGATCAAGTGGGATTTATCCCAGGGATGCAAGGATTCTTCAATATATGCATTCAATCAATGTGATACAGCATATTAACAAATTGAAGAATAAAAACCGTATGATCATCTCAATAGATGCAGAAAAAGCTTTGGACAAAATTCAGCACCCACTTATGATAAAAACTCACCAGAAAGTGGGCATAGAGGGAACCTACCACAACATAATAAAGGCCATATATGACAAACGAACAGCAAACATCATTCTCAATGGTGAAAAACTGAAAGCGTTTCCTCTAAGATCAGGAAAAAGACAAGGATGTCCACTCCCACCACTATTATTCAAAATAGTTTTGGAAGTCCTAGCCATGGCAATCAGAGACGAAAAAGAAATAAAAGGAATACAAATTGGAAAAGAAGAAGTAAAACTGTCACTGTTTGCAGATGACATGATACTACACACAGAAAATCCTAAAGATGCCACCAGAAAACTACTAGAACTAAGAAATGAATTTGGTAATGTTGTAGGATACAAAATTAATGCACAGAAATCTCTTGCATTCCTACACACTTTTCACAAATATCTGAAAGAGAAATTAAGGAAAGACTCCCATTTATCATTGCAACAAAAAGAATAAAATACCTAGGAATAAACCTACCTAGGAAGACAAATGACCTGTATGCAGAAAACGATAAGACACTGATGAAAGAAATTAAAGATGATACCAACAGATGGAGAGATACACTATGTTCTTGGATTGGAAGAATCAACATTGTGAAAATGACTACTACCCAAACAATCTACAGATTCAATGCAATCCCTATCAAATTACCAATGGCATTTTTTACAGAACTAGAACAAAAAATCTTAAAATTTGTATGGAGATACAGAAGACCCCGAATAGCCAAAGCAGTCTTGAGGGAAGAAAACGGAGCTGGAGGAATCTGACTCTCCGATTTCAGACTATACTACAAAGGTACAATAAGCAAGACAATATGGTACTGGCACAAAAACAGAAATATAGATCAATGAAACAGGATAGAAAGCCCAGAGATAAACCCACACACATATGATCAACGAATCTATGACAAAAGAGGCAATGATATACAATGGGGAAAAGACAGTCTCTTCAATAAGTGGTGCTGGGAAAACTGGACAGCTACATGTAAAAGAATGAAATTAGAACACTCCCTAACAGCATACACAAAAATAAACTCAAAATGAATTAGAGTCCTAAATGTGAGACCAGAAACTGTAAAACTCGTAGAGGAAAACATAGGAAGAACACTCCTTGACATAAACCATAGCAAGGTCCTTTCTGATCCACCTCCTAGAGAAATGGAAATAAAAAACAAAATAAACAAATGGGACCTAATGAAACTTCAAAGCTTTTGCACAGCAAAGGAAACCATAAACAAGACGAAAAGACAACCCTCAGAATAGGAGAAAATATTTGCAAACGTATCAACGGACAAAGGATTAATCTCCAAAATATATAAACAGCTCATGCAGCTCAATATTTAAAAAACAAACAACCCAATCCAAAAATGGGCAGAAGACCTAAATAGACATTTCTCCGAATAAGACATACAGATGGCCAAGAGGCACATGAAAATCTGCTCTAATTGTTAGAGAAATGCAAATCAAAACTACAAATAGCTATATCACCTCACACCGGTTAGAATGGGTATCATCAGAAAATCTACAGACAACAAATGCTGGAGAGGGTGTGGAGAAAATGGAACCTTCTTGCACTGTTGGTGGGAATGTGAATTGGTACAGCCACTATGGAGAACAGTATGGAAGTTCCTTAAAAAAACTAACAATAGAATTACCATATGATCCAGCAATCCCACTACTGGGCATATACCCAGAGAAAAGAATTCAAAAGGACACATGCACCCAATGTTCATTGCAGCACTATTTACAATAGCCAGGTCATGGAAACAACCTATATTCCCATCAACAGACGAATGGATAAAGACATGTGGTACATATATACAATGGAATATTACTCAGCCATAAAAATGAACAAAATGGGGTTATTTGTAAGAGACGTGGATGCATCTAGAGACTATCATACAGAGTGAAGTAAGTCAGAAAGAGAAAAACAAATATTGTATATTAATGCATATATGTGGAACCTTGAAAATGGTACAGATGAACAGGTTTGCAGAGCAGAAATTGAGACACGGAAGTAGAGAAAAAACGTATGGACACCAAGGGGGGAAAGTGGTGGCGGTGGGGGGTGGGATGAATTGGGAGATTGGGATTGACATATATACATTGATGTGCATAAAATCGATGTCTAATAAGAACCTGCTGTATAAAAAATAAATAAATTTAAAATAAAATAAAATAAGTGGTAGACAGGATTTGACTGATGCACTATAGTTTGCCAAGTCCTGATCCAGATAATCTGTATATATATATATGTATACATATAAACTTTAGTTTGTATCCTGTTTTCCAAAATAGTGGCTGAATTGTCTTTAATTTGCTTAATCTTTCACTGAATAACAACAGTAAAGGCAAAAACACCAACAACAGCAGTAGCATAATAAAAACAAATAGTACCAATCAGTGAACACTTTTTGTGTAAAGGGCCAAACCTTAAGCACCATATACATTTTTTAAGAAAACTGAAACCTCCTCCAGATTCTATAAGTTTAATTATATGTTCACCTCCAGCTACAGATCAGAAAAGAAACTACAGATTTTACCCTTACCAAGTGTGACAACTAACATATGGTGAAGGCTGATCTTGACCTGGTATTTCAGCCCCAGCACTCATGTCTTTAATCACTCCACTATAATGTTTCCATTTCCTCTTTTCTGAAATGGAGGTATTATAATATGTACATGAAGGGATGACTGTGAGGATTGCCTAAGGTGGTATCTACAAAAACATGTATCAAATATACTGTGGTTTGGAGTTAGTGTCTATTTTCCCTCTCTACTACCTTTAACGTCAAATATTCAGAAACATCATTATAAACTTGGGTTAACTTGGTTGTAGTATAGTTTTATCATCAGACCCTAATCACCTGCAAGTGTATGGTTTCCCTTCGAGTAGATGTCCTGAGGGTTTAGCTATTTTCAAGAGCATTGTTTCTTTGTTTATTAAAAATTATATTAGGGCTATTTGCTCAAGAGATTTATATTTTCATGTATATTATCTGATAAAATGTGTACAAAAATTATTTTTTATGATGCACTAGGCTGCTGAACTGAGGCTTCTGTGTGTAGTTAGTACGTTTATTCACAAAATCTCTACTGGTTATTGAATTGTAAACTAATTGTGATTTTACTAGAAAAGGCTCTAAGCCAATACAATATGTTCTATAGGTCAACTAGATGAATTTCAGAATGAAAATTTTGATAAATCTATTTTGGCTACAGAGTTGTTTTTTCCTGTATTCCTGGATCTTGAAATGCTGTACTTGTAAAAATTTTTAATTAAATGGAATTAGAAAGGAATAAAATCATGTTAAATGTGCTATAAGACAATGATGAATGATATAAAATGGCTCTTAAATATGAATTTCCTCTCTTTACTCAGTTGGATTAATTCCAAATTCTTATCTCGTGGAGATGGCTTACATAAACAACAAGAAAACAGGAAATTATAATAGCATCTGAGAACTCTGAAATTCTAATTTCAAGCATTTTAACATGTTACATAGAAAGTTTAAATTTTGCATGTGATATAATAGTTGCTGCTGTATTTTGTCAGAATATTTTATTCATTGTCATAACTGGATTCTTTATGTATAGCAAGAAGCAAGAAGTCTAACTTGCAAAACAAAATATCTTACAGAAATTTTTCTGAACTTTATTTTTTACTGTTATTATTTTTTCTCCCCAAAATGTTGCTCTTCTAATAAAACCCTATGAAACTTCTCAAGAATACAATAAAGATGTTATCCTGTCAAGAGAACATTTGGGTGCAATCCAAATCATTATGTTTAAGATTTATAATATGAACTAATTCAGAGTAGTACATTAAACCCTTTAAAACAGGCAAATAAAAAAGAAAATAAAACAAGGCAAATAAAGGTTATAAAGCAGGATTCAATTTTAAGGCATGACATCAAGAAATGATTAATTTTAATTATTTTGGAAGAACATTATCAGTTGTTTAAATGTACTTCTTCAAATGTATTAAGCTAAGGAGAAATATATTTTTCTAAAGATGTAAAAAAGTTATAAGGCTCAGTCAAATCACCTATCAGCAATAAATCTTGCATCAGTTTTACACTCACCAAAAATTGGTTGTATGAACCTGTTCTTTGCTATGATGCCTTTGGATTTAAGGAGGAAAAACACGGAATACACCTACATGTGTTTCATTTTATTAATGTAAATTAAATACTTGATTAAATCCTTTGCGTAATTTTCCATTACACAATGCTCCTCATACCACAACACTTTCATAGCTTAAGGTCAGGAAAGAGTTTATTTTGTTTTACAAATAGCTGGACTTCCTTTCATTAGGTATAGAGAGAGCCAGGTGAGAATCTGATTTATAAATATGTGGAGTTCAGAGGAAAGTCTGTTCTCTACTATGTTGATTTTGTCAGGGGACAATTCTCTGCGGTGTCGCTTCATGTTGTGTGACAGCTTTTTTCTTGGACTATCTTTTCAAAAATGTCTGTAGAGCAAAGAACCCTGGAAAAAGAGATAGTATCTCCCTCTTGGGCAAAGGGCAGATTTTTTGTTTCCTGACCAGGATAATAAGAATAATATCTTTCTCCCGAGCAAAGGTTGTGCAGGTTTTCCAGCAGCCTCTGTATAAGATGGGGGTTTCCTAAGCCCGGAATTCCTCTCCTAAGACAATATCTTCTTGGGAAAGCCTCCTCTTGGGCCACTACTCGTCATGCCCATGGATCCTTGGGGACAAGGGGAATTGATGTCAGCATGCAGTTCTGCTTGTCTGGAGTAATAACGTCCTTTGTCTTTTACTCGGGAGTCTCTGGTATTCTACCAGTGTTTATGACACTGTGGCAAGTGAACAAATCTCACAGTTTTCAGTTTTTGATAAACTTCTGTCTTCAACACCTCTTCTTGGTCTTGAAAACACTGTTTTTTAAAAAAATTTTACATCCTCCTAAATCTCTTTTGGAAGTAGGTCACTTAAAAATAAATGTAATTTCAGTGCCAACTGTAGTATCATATCTAAAAAGCCTTCTCAGAGTTTATCTGAATCCCATGGCTTATTATCTCATGAACTTTAAATTCCTGCATCTTAGAGGGAAAAAAAAAGCACACAAGGTCTGTTCTCTTTGAACTCTGCAAATATAATTTGATATTTTAAGCTAATTAACGATCATCAAGTTGAAAGTCTCAGAGGAAAGAAAATCTGGGTTCAAATTCTAGGTTTGCAACTTGTTTTATTTTGGGAAATTAACTCAGTTTCACTGTACATCAATTTCCTTATCAGTAATTAAGTGATAATAAATCTGTTCATTCTCTGTATATCAATACCCACTTCGTTGTGTTACTAGGATTTTATAAACTGATACATAAACGTTTTCTTGTAAAAGAGTCTCTTTCAAATGGTAAGTATTCAAAATTTTAATTATTAATAATTCAGTAATTTATCATTAGCACAGTAGTTGGGTAGAAGAAAAATAACAATCTAAAATTAAAACTGTAGTTTATGCTTTGTTGGAAATATCTTTCCCAACAGATATTTCTTTGATGGTTGTAATGTTCATATTCTGGGTTGTCCTATGCCGTAGCCATTAGCTACTTGCTACTAACTACCAAGAACTGACTTTTTTGTTGTATATACTGTTAATTAATTCAAATTTAAATAGCAACATTTGCCTAGTGGCTACTGAAATGAACAGCTCAACTTTAGACTCTGCATCTACATCATTCACATTCTTTTGTACTGTGATTTATTTTCAATACAGATTTTTAAATTTTGCATAATACATAAAGTAAATTTTGAGCAAAATATGGTAAGATGTTAAAAACTGATATAATGGGTATTGGACTTATAAGTCTGTTGTATTATTTTCTCTACTCTTCTGTAATTTTGTAACTTTTTACAGAAATAGCTACTGTATGCTCTTCAGTGTTCTAAGGTATTGATATAGTTCATACACCTGCAAAATATAAATCTGTAATTTTGTCCTTCACTTACAGTAACCTATGAGGAACAACGGTTAAAATATGACCAGGAAGAGTATGCACTATTAGGTAGAACACAATTATGAGTCTTTGAATATATAAAAAGAGACCTTAAATTGCTTTTGGGGGACCAGAGATTTCTGCTATAGAGCAAGAATCTTTGTTGATAATGAGGTAGTTTTAAGAATTGTTGAGGGAAGCAGAAAGATAAAAAAGGGGGCAAAATAAATTGAGAGGAGGTGACAATCAGAAGTAAGAAGAAATCTGGAGTCAAATTTTAGAAAGACAAATGTCTCATAGCAGTTTTAAGTTCAATGCTTCACTGAGCAGCCATTTATAATGACTCATCACGCTTCCTCCTGATACTGCAGTGAAAAATCCACTTTGCCTACAATGCATGAATATGGGGACGAGAGCTTGGGCAGAGACATACTGAGATCATTAAAATACTGTCCTAAAAGCAAAATAAAAAAAGGATAAGTTAAAATAAAATAATTAAAAGAAATAAATTCATTGGTGAATTAGTTGGTCAGTCAAATGTTTTAACAGCAATGCTAGTCGGCAAATTGATCCTTAGTAAATTAAGAGTTTTCAATTTTTTATCAGTTGAAAATGGAAATGTGCAGAATTCCAGTGGCTGATTTTCAAGAGAAAGAAAGTACCTGGAAAACAAGATTTTTCCTTAAAACAAATATGATGCCTTTATTTTGAATTCAGCTATCTGTTCTATTCAATATGAATATATTGCTATGTATTCAAAAAGTAGATTAGGATGGTAATTTATATACTAATTTATAACTCGATAGTGAGCTAACAAAAATCAATGGTGGTATAATCCAAAAAGCCCAAGGAAGGGGCACTTACAACCATAGAAAATATGTAATTTACTACAAAACAGAAGAATATTGGACAGAAGTAGTTATATATGTGTGTCAATTTTTTTCCCTCTTATTCCTATTTATAAAATACCCTACAATGTGGTATCATTCTGTCTGTGATTTTGAGGGACATATTGTTGTAATGAATGCCATGAAATGAATGCAGTAGACTGTTATGTGTAATCAAAAGTGAAAGAGATGACTTTCGGCTGAATTATTCAGGGAAGACTAGGTGTAATTGGTAGCTTTTGGGCTGGAAGTTAGAGCTCAGGTAGTGTTTTGGCACATGGAATTCACATAAATGATCTGAGAGTGTAGAAATATAAGGGGAGGACAAAGAATTCCCAAATCTACATTATTATATAATAAATGTATCCATATACAGGTAGAACTAGTCTCTTTTCCTCCTTTACTTCAAGTATCTGAGTTAATACGTGGGGACACAATACAATATTTTTCTGAAGAAGCCTACTTTATATCTGTGAATGCACCAATTTTGTATCTGAGTAAAGCATCCTGTATGGGAAATTCTTCTGTGTAACTGCTGCACAACACAAAGGGCTTTATAGTTGCAATTTTCCTGTAAAATGTTGGATGAGGAAATTCGTCATATCCACAAATCTCACTGAATTTTGTTAAATAAGCTTTAGTTAGTAATACTTTGTGGCAATGTTTATGAACACTTTAAAATTCAATGGTATAATTACATATGTTGCTCTGTGATTGTCTAGGAAACAAATGGTACAATGCCAAAACAGTTTTTGTGATAAATGCTTCTCAAATGGCCAGGCTGTTCAGAAAAACTCACACGTATTTTCCCTTAAGAATATAATAAAAATTAGCAGAAATATGGAAAATTCTAAGTACTGATATATGGTAAGTTTACTTACCATACTAAAAGCTCATACATGTAATTTATGAATAGTATTCAAAAGAATTATTCTAAGCTATTTAGAAAAAACATTTGTAAAACTTTCAGATATTGACAATAATACATGTAGACCATATAAATATGTATAAATTTTACTGCAAAAAAATGTATGAAAAAAGAATAAGAGGTAAGTAAGAAAAAATGCCCCAAATAATAAACAATAAATATGTCAGTTTGGAAGGTTGTTCCTATGTTAATCCACACGCATTTTTTAAAAAAATAGTATAGCACTTCTAATTAACATTCAAGACAGCAGAGTAATTTTCCCTGTTCTTTCCTCAAACACTGGTAAATAAGTGTAAAAGGATTTTTTTTTCAGGTGAAATCTCACAGGGAGCAATAAAAAGAGAAAAAATATGACAGAAATCCAATTTTCAAAGCTGAAAGGCAGAAGGATGTATGCTAACTGCAATTAACAAACGCAAAATACGAAAACAAAACTGTTTTCAGAAGAACTGGAAATATGCAAGGCTAAAGAATGGACAATATCAGACATTTAAAAAAGTGATGTCAGTGTGGATCTAAAACAGAAGTAGCTAAAAGTCTTTTGAAAAAATATTTAGATCTAAAGGCTTTGTAGGCCCTCCTTCACCATGAGAAAAACGTGGTATACTTTCTTTAAAAAGAAAAAAAAAGAAAAAAAAAAGCAATTCTAAGTCTATCTATATAAGACTGTGAGGTACATGGCCCTTCCCCTCACTGGATGCCATGACAGTGAGAGCCAGTGTTATTCTAGACACAGGAAAATGAAATGTTTTTCTCTGGTTAATCTGAGCAGCCTGAGCACAAAGACAAGAACACTTAAAAGTTCAGAGTCAACCAAATAAATATTTCATTCAGTTGTCCTGTGGTAAAGAGGTAAAGCCTATTAGCCACCAAGCCAAATCAACAGACACAAAGAAATCCTGAATCATTTTGTGGATACCATGATCAATGGATCACCAAGCATTTGAGGAACATCCATAAGAGGGAAGATTGAGACTAGCAAACAGAACCTGGAGGAAACTTAGGCAATATCCTTAGGAGAAGAAGGACAATTATCCTTAGAGAGAAAATGTATTACACCCATGAAAGAAGAAATGAATGGCACACAAAATGAAACAAATTCAAAATATGAAGATCAGAAATTAAAACATACACACACACACACACACACACACACACACATATGAGATAGGAAGAATAAGATTTTTTATCAGTTCATGAAATCCATCATAAACCATAGTTTTAGAAAGGAAGAAGAGTAAAAGTAGAAAGAAAAGTTTACAGTAAATATTTATTAGAAACAAAGGATAAGTGTTTCCAGATGAAAAAGACTTTCTATTTCAAATATTTCATTTAAAAAATATGCACACAAAGGCAAGCCATTGTGAAATTAAAGAATAAAAGGGCAAAGAAAAGATACTAAAAGCCTTCAGAAAGGAGGAAAAAAGTCCACATGAAAAGAACAGAGGGCTTCCCTGGTGGCGCAGCGGTTGAGAGTCCACCTGCCGATGCAGGGGACACAGGTTTGTGCCCCGGTCCGGGAAGATCCCACATGCCGCGGAGCGGCTGGGCCCGTGAGCCATGGCCGCTGAGCCTGCGCGTCCGGAGCCTGTGCTCCGCAACGGGAGAGGCCACAACAGTGAGAGGCCCGCGTACCACCAAAAAAAAAAAAAAAAAGAACAGAAATTAGAACAACATCCAACTTCTTGTGAACCCAGGAGTCTGAACAAATGTTTTCAAAATTTTTAGTGGCAAATAGTTTTCCTCCTAAATTTGACGTGCAAAAATATCACCTATGAACTATAAATTTAGATAATCAACATAGTCCAGAACAATATGCCTGTGTGGGGGAAGCCACTGAAGAAAGCATTTCACTAAAATGTGGAACCAAATAAAAAAGGAAAATGTAAATTCCATATAAGGAATTTACAGAGGACGAATTCCAAGGGTAATAATGAAAGAGAGGTGTGCAACAGGCCTAGAGCACGTCCCATCCAGCCCCAGCAATGCAAAGGGATCCAGGACATTTATATTTTCACAAATTGGGAGCATGTATCCTGCTGATGGCAGTTTAGGATTCAGTTAGCAAGAAACACAAAGAGAACAAAACAACAAAAATGAAGCAATTTTCAATAACTACTGTAAAAACAAAAAATACAATCAGGTATACTACAGGCTCATTTGTAAGTAAAATATCATATAGCCATAATAATGTAAACACTAATACACAATCTAATGAAAATAATGCTATAAATTTATTGGTGGATATATTGTGTGTGTATTTACATATAAGGAAGTGTGAATTGGATGTTTCTCCTCTGTAATAGAGAATATTCAATAATACATTAAAATTAACAAATATGATAGGTATGATGTTTATTATTCTATAATTTACAAGTGACTGTCATTTTTTCAATATTGAATAAATTGTTGTTTAGTATTTTTTTTTAATCCTCAGTCATTTTAATAGATTCTTCATTACTCAAAATTATTAAAGATCCATAATGATATTACTATGATGATGAAAATGTTGGTGATAGTGCTGCTATATTTAAAATGGATAACCAACAAGGACCTACTCTACAGCACTGGGAACTCGGCTCAATACTATGTAACAACCTAAATGGAAAAATGTAGAACTGAATCACTTTGCCATACACCTGAACCTATCACAACATTGTTAATCAGTTATACTCCAATATAAAATAAAAAGTTTTAAAAAAAAGAAAATTTGGTGATATTTTCTAAGATTTCTTGACCACCCCTTAGTAAATTACTTGAAAACTGTGACATAATGAAACATTGTAGTTTTCTTTGCTTGGTTCAAAAACAAGAGGAAGATCTGGTTGTTATAAAGAATAATGATGTTTGCAAGAGATTCTTAAACAAGAGCAAAAAGAGAGAAGGTGAAGAAAGTAGAAATAATAAGGCCTTGATATCAATGATGCATTAGTGAGTGAGAAAAGATATTTTAACTTCTTTCCATGGTAGAGTATAGGAAACTTATTCTAGTCTGTATATCATTTGAATTCAGGAAATATTATATATTATTTAGGATGTCTGCTTGGGTTTCAACTTATTACTCTTAAACTTATCCCCATTCTCAGAGTTAGGGTTCATGCCTTTACTATAGTCCATGACTTTCCCCCCGTCTACAAATTATTCTCCTGTGTCTAGAATAAGATGGGCTGTCACTGCCAAGGCATCTGGTGAGCAGAAGGGCCATGTGCCTCAGACGTCTATACGTAGACTTAGTTGCTTTTTTTATTCCAGAAAGATAGAAAAGGGACACTTGAACCATTTTAGCCTCCCATCACAACAGGGTTTTACTCTTTTCTAGTACTAATTTTAACTTCCCTAGTTTACCTAGTTAGGATTTCCTGAAATTCATAGCACAGTAGAAAATTCCATTTAAATAATTAAGTAATTCTGGTTCCTTAAGGAGGCATCCATTTTGAACATTACATTTAGAATTTTTAAACTAGGCACAGGATTTATTGTTTAGATAAAATATAGCATTTAGGAAACATTTTCTGCTAAATTTGGTCTATTCTAGACAACGCATTAATCAAAATAATAATGTATTGATAACAATACATTGTTATATGTCACCTGTGCTTGAGTAAAGGTGAGAATTTTGTGGTGATAATCAGAAAGTAGTGCATGACTTATCCGCAAGTCCAATTTAAAGTTAGAAAAAAATACCAAAATTGTTCAAATTACCAGCTTCCTATAAAGGAAAAAAAAAGGGGTAAATAAGGTAAATTAATACATAAAAAACAAATCAGAGGAGCAAGACATCTCAGCAGGGAATGCTAGTAGAGCTTGGTTCTGTGGAGAGAAGTTAGCTGGCAGTTATGATAGTGAAAAAATACCATAGCCAATTTAATCAACTTTAATAAGCTGTGGTTAATAAGCAAATATGGATTTGGGATAGAATTGTGTTGCATAATGGGGAAAAATAAGCCCAGTTATATATATACTATAATGCTACAATATTGGCATTAGTCATGCATAATGTTAAAACAATAATAGTGATAAAATACATAAAACTACTGAACTCAGCTGGCAATACGGATACTAGACTGGCATAATTTAATTGAATTAACAATAGTTATGAGGATAAAACCACTAGATTTTTGTGTTGAGCAACTGATTTAAATCTAAGGGAAGTGAACAGTGAAGCTGAGGCCTGGAGTGTCTCATTTGGTACAAGGTTCAAACTTCCCCAATAAGAACAAATTGTTAGTAGGTTCTGGTACAAAATCTAAGGAAGGCAGAAGCAAGGGAAATGCAAGTAGAAATGATATATAACTTTTCCTCATTTTTCCTTTTGAATCTTTCTCTTTGTTCCTAATTGCCATATATTCTAAAATACTCCCCAATTAAAATTTCCCCAATATTTTACACTCTTCCTTTTCCTAAATATTCACAGGAAAGAGCAATTCACCTTGCTCTTATGTTCTGCTTCTGCCCTATGAACAACTTTCTTTTCCAGTAAAGCTTCTACCACCATGTTTTTCTAAGTAGTAACTATGATACCTTCCTAATTATTTCTTGCCTTAGATCAAGTGCAACCTCTATGTCTGGGCCACCTTAGAAGAGAGTATGCAATATAGCATGGCACAACAGTGCAGTGTGATGGAAACACTGTCTCAAACCTAAAGTGAACAAAACTACTTTGCATAATGAGATTTACAACATCGTTTGGGAACGAAACTAGCATTTCTATTAAATGAGGAAGTATTTTGATAGAAATTTTTGTGTTTATTTCTTAATTTTAGCCCAGTTTTGGATTTTTGGAAAAATTAAGAATACAGTGGAAGAAGTCCTATATACCCTGAACTCAGTTTCCTCTATTATTAACATCTTACATTTACATCTTACATGGTACATTTTATATAGTTAATAAGTTAATATTGATACATTACTAATTAAAGTCTATATTTGATTCAAATTTCTTTATTTTTTTTAAGTCAATGTGATTTTTCTGTTCCAAGAACCCATCCAGGATAATATCGTTTAGTTGTTGTGTCTCCTTAGGGTCCTCTGAACTGTGACAGCTTCTCAGATTTACTTTGTCTTTGATGACCTTGACAGTATTGAGGAGTACTGGTGAGGTATTTTATAGAATGCCCCCTATTCTTCAAAATATTTTCCAATATTTTTCTCATGATTAGACTGGAGTTATGTGTTTCAAGGAGGAAGACCAGAGATGTAAAGTGCCATTTTCATCACATCCTATCAGAGGTAAATACTATCAACATGACTTGTTATAGGTGATGTATTGATAAGATTTAGATGGGAGTAAAACCTCTCCTGGAAACCTAGTTATTTGCCTTTCTTGGTTGACTATCAATGAAGTCGGGTAAAATTATTTTTAACCAGATAACAAGATATACTTTTGTTTCCAGAAAAACAAGAATTTTCTAAATATTCTTTGGTCCTATAAACGTTTCTCCAAAAATATATGTCTTTGAAATGGTCTGTTTCGAATTCTGTGATTAAGATAAGCTTGAAATAATAGTAGAAACACAAGTAGTTAGAGCCTCAGGGCTCATCTTCTGTATGAGGGTATATGCCAAGCCCTTAGAAAAACTGGACTTCCCTTTTTAAACCCCTTTGCCTCTCCTGGCGTTGAGGAAAGGAAAAAGAAAATTAGAATGTAACTAAAATGCAGTCAGTAGAATATACAAGCAGGTAAAGCTGGACTCTCAGTGAAATGAGAGCTACAAATAGACTTATTCAACCACTGAAGACAGCGAAAACATTTGCTACCCTGCCATTTGGCAGTGGCTGGAGACAAAAATCTCCTTAAAAAATTTGAAGCCACAATTACCACTAACATGAATTTGCAACCCAAATTCATAATCACTAGGTAGTCTGTAAAATATCAAAGAAAAAAATATAGTTTAAGGTGATCCTGGAGGAAGACTTCTGGATATTTGAAGAAAATGGCGGCTGTCTCGTCTCATTCTACCTTTTCTGTAGTCCCACCAAAACATTACAAACTATTAATAGGACAAGCACAGGTACACAAAATGATGCTTTCATTATAATCTGTAGACAATAAATGTCCCAAATTCAAAATAACTCCAAGCAAACCAATGATTCCTTGGAAGTACCACCTTTGTTCCTGCCCTAATGCAGGGGTTTGTGATGAGCAAGTGTGTGGAGGAAAAGGTCATGAGAAACAGAAAAGGGGGAGGGAATACATTTGATCTAAAACCACTACCAGGAAGAGTAAACCTGACCTAAGTCTGGAAGTACTGAAGTGTATGCCACAAGTCAGGGCTAATCAACCCGAATGGATTGACACTTGGAACCAGATGACTCTTTCTTGGGGGGAAGTGGGGGCTGGCTGTGCATTGTAGAATGTTTGGCAGCATCCCTGGCCTCTACCAAGTAGAACACGTAGACATTAGTAGCAAAATTCTGCCCCCTCGCCCCTCTGCCCCCAGGGGTTTTTACAACCAAAAAATGTTTCTAGACCTTGTACAATGCCCCTTTTGAGACAAAACTGTCCCTCCCTTCCCAATTGAGAAACACTGATATAAATGGAATGAAATTATAATCTATTAATTTGAAGTGTCAATCTTTAAAAAGCATAGTTTCTGTGACAGAATAAAGAAGAAAATAGATGAAGTGGTACTTTTTGACATTTGGTTGGTTGAGAAGAAAATAATTAAAAGGGGTAAACATAAGGTCTCTCATGACAATAAAGAGCCATAATTCAGAGAACACAGTCTCTTTTATTATCTTTAAAGAAAATCATATTCACTAAAAAATTTGGATTTTGCTACCCTGTGAGAAGTAAATTTCATTAAACTGGGTATCCTGTATACCACCCAAAATTGACCAAAATGAAATAAATCCATGAACAATCTTTTTAAATGCAACATAATATACCTGAAGGAATGAAACTTTCTCCCTGAATAAAATCACCATAAAACAAAAGACTGCACTCAAATTGAATAATCTTATTCAGTTCCTTTAGATACAATACTATATAATTATATATAAATATATACTCAGGATAGGGAAAATCACCTTGAGTCAGAAAAAAAAGGGAACAAAATCAGGAAGAAATGAAAAAAAAGTTGATTAAACTCAAGAAAGAAGTGAAAGGAAAAGAGACTGTGATCTTCCTTTTTTAGACTCTGTATTACCTCTCAAGGCACTCAGGAAAAAAAATATGAAACTCTCACTAATAAAGACTAAATTAAATTGCAAGACAGAATAGACTAATGGAAATTTAATAAAGGGCATTGAAGAAAAGCAAGAAGACAACTAAGAGGATAAAAATGAAATAAAGAAGGAAGTAAACATTTCTGTATTGAATCCTACTGCACACATGGACCATACAATTCCCTTTTCAGAAAGACATCCCAATGCATCATCCATTTAGTTCAGGGTTTTACAACCTTGGCCATACTAACATTTTGGACCAGACAATTCTTTGCTGGGGGAAGTGTGGTAACCCTGTGCAGTGCAGGGTGTTTAGCAACACTCCTGGCCTCTAACCATTAGATGCCAGTAGCACACCCTCCCCAGGTGACAACCAAAATATCTCCAGATGTTGGAAAATGTCCTGAGATTGGGGGGAGGGGTAATCATTCTTAGCTGATAACTATGGATTTAGCACATGCAGGATGAAATAACTTGCCTTACTAGATGTCAAAGATTAGAAAATTAAACAATGCTGTATAGTCAACAGAACTATGAATGATATTAGAGGAACAGAAACAGAACTAAACATATGGAACACTGTTTTATGACAAATTGGCATTGCAGAATGGGGGGAAATGTTTCTTAACGAATGGATTAATGTCAACTGCTTATACCTATTTGATAAAACAGGGAATTGTATGCCATCCTTTTCCCTATCCATAAAATTTTAATCCCAAATAACTAAATCATTAATATGAAAGAATAAATTACAATAAAATTGTAAAAGGCAAAATAGAATAATATCATTATGAATCAAGATAGGGAAATACTTCTAAGATATAAAATATCGACTACAAATGGTAAGATTGACAACATTTGATCAGAGCTAAATAACTAACCCTTGTTCATATAAAGATACAATAACGGAAATTAAGGATCAGGCCACTAAAATGTGAGATAACATTATATAGATAGATTAGACAGGTTAGATAAATGGATGATAGATTGATTGATAGACAATAGATAAAGACATAGATATCCTGACAGATAATAAAAAACAACAAATCAGAACATAGAAAGTCCTTCTTTGGAGCAATAAGAAATACTGACTATGCAAAAGCAAAATAAGAGAAACACTAAAATAGCTAAAAAGAACAAAAGAATGGCTGATAAATATTTGAGGAGATAAAAAACCTAATCAATAGTCTGGGAAATGCAAACAAAACCAGAAAATATCAAGTATTGGTAGGGTGTGGAAATAGGATCACATATATTTTTATTGGAATTTAACTGGAATAATCACTTCTGGAAATAATTTGGGATTTTTCAGAAACACTGAGGTAAAGCTCTACCTGAAACCTAAAATGTTTAGCTGAAACCTAAAGTGTTTCAGCTAAACACTGAGGAATGCTGAAGGACCGATTTTTTTTTTTTTGACCAATCTCAGTTAAACATTGTTCCACACTGTTGTTCCTAACCCCTCTTGCTAATCCTAGAAACTAATACCTGATAAAACCTTAATTCCTGCCTTGAAAGCCCATCATCCTATCACATGACAAATACAACCTAAATTACCCATAATTCCCGAGATTTTGAAGAGTGAGCAAGCCATAAAATCAACCTGATTATGATCTTAGCTTGTCTAACCTACAAATTCTTCAGAACACTTGCTGTCTGACACAGCAGTATTTTAAAGCTGTTTTTACCTTGCAGTGTTCTTAATAAAGGGGTGAGCTAACCACTTTGGCTTGGGTTTTCTTCTTCAATATTTATGATCCAGAAATATTACTTTTTATGCACTCAAAAAACCCTCTTATGTTCAAAAGAAAAAAAAAATCATTGTAAAATAACATTTATTGTGGTTTTGTTTCTCATGGCCCCAACTGAAGGAAATATGTGTTATTCAAGAGTAAAATAGATAAATAAATTGTGTTATGTTCATAAAATGGAATACTACCCAGAAGTTAAAAAAAAAAAAAGGCAAACATGAATAGTTCTTTTTAGGTATGCTAAATTGGGATAAAACACTGAGTGAAAAATCAATCACAGAAAAATACCTATGCTATATATAGTTTAAAAAAATACCAAACTAAACAATATATGACCACGGAAACCAGCATAAATGGGGAAAAATAAAGAAAAGCAATGAGATTACAAACATAAAATTTGAATAATGTTTTCTACTGTGGGGCTGGGAAAGGGATGGGGTCAGGAAGGGAGATGTAAGTGATATTTCAAAGATAACAATTACATTCTATTTCTTAAGATAGCGCCTTTGCATTTTGTTCTCTACATCCCATATCATTCATAAATATTTGTAAATCCACTGTATATTTAAGAAACATTTGCAACCAAACTAACAAATTAAGAAGAAGAAAGTTATGTAAAGAGAGTTTAAAAAGAAGGAAAAAAGAGAGGAAGAAGAACAGTACTTCAAATAATTTTGTGGATTTAAAAAAAAAAGTGATAACCTCTGGGAAAATCTTTTAAAGCACAGTCATCACTTTATGTCTTTTTGCAACATCAGCATTTGCTTCCTAAGCTTCATCTTATTCTTCAAAGGGCAATTCACGGTCAAGACCTATTAAAAGTGTCCATGAAACTCTATGTCCTAGAACTCCCTTACTGTTAAAAAAAAAAAAAAAAGTCTTACAAAGCTGTCATATTTGATGCCTTTCTTTTTCATGTTTTCTAACATATGATGGACTTCATGTTTAACTAGTTTCCAGACTCGGGAGTGTTAAAGAGATTCCATTATATAAAGAATTCTGTTTATATGCAATACTGATCAGAGATAATTCAACTGACAGAGATTTATTTATAACAATTTAAAATGAAAAATAATTTTGTCTTTAGACATTTAAGGCTTTTCAGTTTTAATACGACCTACAGTAATCCAGTTGGATAGCTTCTCACTCAGAATGGAGTAAAATCTCCTGAGTAAATGTATTATCCTAAGGCAGGACCACTACTATTAAATGCTGCATTTTGCCATTACCAAAATGGATTAGAAGCATGAAATCTTTCTTTATTATAAGCAATAAAAGCAATTTGCCTGAACCTATTACAATATGTCTAATTTATTAACCATACCTTGAAGTACAATATGCTTAATAATTTACACTTTTGAACTACTTCTATATGTCTTTTACTTTTTAAAGAGAAACATAACTGCGAGCATATGGACAAGTCATTATTCTAATTAGAAAAATACTGAAGGCTTAGAGTTCATTCAACAAATCAATATTTAATTAGCAATGTGCCAAACTGCAGATACCAGTTACTATAGTATATGTTACTAAAATGAGATGTTCGTTTATCATTGATGTAGCTGTGAAGACTAGGTCACAGAGATCCAAATAAAAACGGAATTAAGTACCCACATGGCACTGGCAGACAGCCAAAACACCTCTTCTATGTGACCTCAATAATGGAAACACGTCATCAGATTTGTAAACAAAGCATTTCATCTTTTGTCATTTTTATAGTTGGCTGGTATATGTGACTGAAAGGAGCTTAACAGTGGTAAAATCACAGAGTAGAGTTTCACTGACTTCTGTTAATTCAGATATTTATTTTTTTAATAGTCTAAGCTTTTAATAAAAAAAGGCATTCATAAGAAATTTTAGTTTTTGTGTTCTTTATGTGCTTTAATGCATTTACATGATTACTACAGATAACGAAAGCTATTATTCCTCTTAACCTTGAAAAATGAATTAACATTAATATCAGGTGAATTTCCCAGCATGGTGCAAGTCAGATATAAAAAGTAAAGAATAAAAAGAAAAGAAAAATAAAGAAATGCTCATAATTTGTGAAGTACATAGAAGGAATACTGATTACATCAATATTCTGGTAGTCTCATTTTATATTAAACATACTTCTTTAGAAATAGTGTAAGCTAATATGTGCATCCAAAATGTATATATATTTATTGTAGTTAAATATAACAATTAATAATCAATGAATACATTTACTGAATACTAGTACTGTGCTGATTTATATATAAGTTACTGAATTTACATATAAACTATTCTTTAACTTCTGATATAAACTATTCTCTAACTTCTGATATGTTAATATGATAGAATGCTATACAGAAGTTTGTTTTTAAAAAAGTAAAAGTTAATGTACTAAATAGGAATAAAATGTTGAGATATGTAATTGAAATACAGAAATCAGAGTTTGAGCTAAGTATTTTTTTAATTTGAAATATAAAAGTATCCAAGTAACTGATAATACAAATATTAATCTGAATGAGGTGACTTAAAGTGCCTTAATGTTTGAGAGACAAGATACAAATAAGATGAACACATGCATAATATTTCATATAGGAGGTCATATTCAATCTAGCAGTAAAGGAAAGTTTGATTTAGACATGCAAAGGGCATACTGTGACATGGGAGAACACAAATTAAGATATTTAGTGTGAGAAGTGATTATGAACTTAGGGAATATTAATTGTATGATGTGCCAAAATTAAAACACAGAAAATAATTAAATAATTAAATAGAAAACTTGTGCTGTGGAAAGAGAGAATTTGATGTTGATAGAAGAGAAATAAATATTTTTATCAGAAAAGCTCAAACCAGTATGGTCTTTAAAGGTGTTGTTGAAAATTAAAAATAAGCCTTATACTAGCTATATACCAACATTCAATAAGACTGTGCTTATTGATCTCCTTTTTAAATTAATGTAGCCATGTATTCCTCAATGCACTTAAAAGTACCTTAAATGAATATTTTCATAAGCATTGTTTAGTTTAAGAAAAGAGCATCAAAGTCCACAGAGTCAATAAACAAAGACAGGAAAGCCAAAAGATAAGAAAAATCTATTTGTATAGCAGTTAAGAGTGTGATCTTTAGGGCAAGATTTGAATCTTTGTCACCACTTCCTGGTTGTATGACCTTGACTAACTTATCCATTATGCTTCCAAATTTATCAAATGCATGTAATAATAGCATTTATTTCAAAATGTTTTTGAATTATAGTCATTAATATACTTATGGTATCTATAACAATATCTGTTAAAGAATAAATTCTCAATAAATATTGACATATTGTTTCATGTTCTTCATTTTCACAAGGTTTGGCTAAACTAAGCCAGAAAGGTTGACATACTTCAACATTATACAGAAGGTTTTATCATAAAATAGCTGCCATTATCTTTTGCAATTACTAAGGGTTTTCAAGCAATAGGTTTTTAAGATTTTTAAATGGAAAATTGAGATGCCTATCTATCTATCTCTGTCTCTATCTCTATCTCCATATTTTATCCTAGGTAACCAGGTTAAAAATTTCAAGGGAATTGAGGAATTTGAAACAGCTACTGTGGAGAATATTGTAAAGAGCTAATTGGGGAACAACTGCAGTGTCAGAAAGCATTAAGAACCCCTTTCATGATGTACTAAGAATGTATAATGACTACAACCTGTGCTGATGCATTACTGCATTATTTTCTTCAGCACTCATCAACGTGTGTGTGTGTGTGTGTGTGTGTGTGTGTGTGTGTGTGTGTATGTGTGTCTATGTGTGTGTTTTTAAAGGCAGAAAACTGCATTGATCCACGTTTGGGATATTACCTGCTGCTGGGCTAGAAGAAAATGTGGAAGTGCATATTGAAAGTGAATCTAGATAGGGAAGAACGTGTAAATGGAGTCAGCAGAGAGCCATAAAGTATACCTTATAGGTTTAAAAAAAAAATGTGGATTTAATTAAGTGAAGGAAAAGAAATTATCATTGCATAAAAATAAACATTTCTTATGTTAACACACTGAGATTTCCAGGTTAACAACCTATAGGAGCTACCATTACACGAAGTAATTTGTAATGTTCCTCATTTGCATAAAATTGTATATATAGTTGTTAAACTAGAGAAACTTGATCAGCACTGAGAACAAAAAACTCAATAAATGGAACTTATTATTTTGAGTAAAATTCTTTTTTAAAAAATCTATAAGTATCCTTGTATTATAGACCACATAATGAGAAATGTGTTGAAATACAACCATACTTAAAGATACCTACTTTTGATAGCTTGTTGGCTGATTTGGAGTCACAACTCTAAATGTCCCCGGTTGGACTGTAAACCTGAATGATATCCATAACTAATTTTTAGACATAAAATTATAGGTTTACATATCACTGGAGTGGACCCATGCAATTATTAACCCAAGTAGAACCTATTATTTTATACAGACTAATGTCACAATTTCACCACTGACTTTGGAAATTTTCCATAATATTTACTTACTCTAGAAGACAAATGATCAAATTGTATATATAAGCATCTAAGTACAAAGAAAAGGGAACTTTGAAAATTTGCATAATATTGAAGAATGAAACTACAAAAATTTCTGTAAAAAACATTTGATATAGAGTAAATCACTGTGAACTAGACTTTTATTTTTAACAGTATTTCATATATCTTTTATAGCGTGTCTGTAAGTTTTTAAGGGACTTAACTGTAGGGATTCCAACAGCCAATGTCTTTTGAGGACTAAGCTTATGGAATATAGTCCATTGTTCTGTGGTCCTGATAAGTCACTCAACAGTTATCTGACACAAAGATACCACATCCAAAAAACAAAACAGGGCTATAAATCTCTTCCTCTGCAGGATGTTTGAGAAAAATATATAAGATAATTTATTAAGATTTCTTCCTACAGTTTCTGGTACAGATTAAAAATATGATAGCTATAATTATTTTCTACCACATGTTAATTTTATATACTGCTATAATTTTTATTAAAAAGTACAATTTAATATGAATTATAAACATATCACATTCTAAGTACAAAAATATGGAAAAAGTTTGACTATAAGAGATGGCAGT
The DNA here is from genome assembly GCF_964270905.1 of Leucopleurus acutus. Lineage (NCBI taxonomy): Eukaryota > Metazoa > Chordata > Mammalia > Artiodactyla > Delphinidae > Leucopleurus > Leucopleurus acutus. Next base: position 13,051,601 of record NC_139143.1, read on the forward strand.
TTCCCTCAGTCATTTGCCATTGTCACTGTAGTGAAAAACAGAACGAGTATTTTCTATCAGAAGAGTTGTATTCTTGATTTTTTTCAGGGCTGCAACATCTAGACATTTTGCACAAGAAAGGCTGATACTATTTTTATGGAGGAAAAAACCTTATACTTCATAAACCATGTTCTGAAGTAGAGAGCTATGTTCTTTTTCTCCTTGAAACAATACACTTTGCCTACTGTTAAAAGTGCTTTTGGGGCTTCCCTGGTGGCGCAGTGGTTGAGGGTCTGCCTGCCGATGCAGGGGACGTGGGTTCGTGCCCCGGTCCGGGAGGAACCCACATGCCACGGAGCGGCTTGGCCCGTGAGCCATGGCTGCTGAGCCTGCGCGTCCGGAGCCTGTGCTCCGCAACGGGAGAGGCCACAACAGTGAGAGGCCCGCGTAGCAAAAAAAAAAAAAAAAAGCTTTTGAAAACCAGATTTGCACAACACACCTGAGAATTTTTAAAATATATTCTACAGGGTAATAAAATATGTGACTTCTGTTTATTGTTGAGTTCCTTAAACACAGACATATTTTGGCAAGTAGAGGATTGTAGTTTGAAACTGAGCCATCAATTGATTAATAATTTTGGTACCACAAAAGATTATGTGCAGATAATAATGTGAGACATTGTATTTAAAATATTTTATTTAAACAAATGTAAGGAGCATCTATAGAATATATGCATGTCCCACTACATTCACTTAGTTTTTAAAAGAGATGTTCTTAGAAACTTGCTTTTTTCACTAAGGAATTCTCTCATATGGCTCTTTTTAACAGGAATCCTTGAAATTAACGTACTTCAATCCCTCAACTTACGTAATTGAAGAGGAATTTTGACACATCAAATGCATTTTAAAATGAATCTCTGCCACACAGAACAGCTTCCGTGCTAAGAATTTACTGTCAGCTATAGTAAAAGATACTATTTTTGAAATTTTATGATCAGAGATTTCTGGTTCAAAATGACAGCTGGTTTGCAGGCCCCAAGGGAGCCTTCCACAACTATTCATTAAATACTGATGGAGATACAGTGAAATATTTTTAAAACCCTTAGCAGTCTTCTATAGTAATTCTGACAGATAACTTAATATTGGTATCTTGTATGAATTGACACTAATATGAGATAGTTAGAGTTAGATGGAGGAAAAGCGGAAAGACATAGAGCCAGGCTTTAACGCATAGATTAAATCCCTAATCTTCTAAAAGCCTATTTTAGAAGTGTTAAGCTGTTCCATAATTCTACCACCACTGATCAACTAACTGAGACACAGACTCTCTGACAAGAGGAGACCCTCTCTGAAACACTGGTTTGGAGCTGTTCCCTGAGATGGAGATTTCAAATCACTGCTAATAACTGGAAGAACATAGGAAAAAACAGGTGACGGCAAAGTGCATTGTGAGGAGAGTGGTACCTCGCACAGGTAAATTGCCGTTAAGTAAGGGCAAAGAAAACATTACCTGGTCGCAGTGTTGGCTGACGAGTGCAGTCCTCAGTGTACAACATTGGCTCAGTTCTTTGGCTTGATACCAGAAAACCTGGAAACAATGTTGGGAAAAACACTTAATCAACGTAGAGCAGGGCCAGAAGATGAAGAATTGCCAGAAATAGGGAATTGGACTAGGAACTGCACACCAACCTTCCCTTCTGTTACAGATTTGAAAATAGAATCTGGAAATGGTGCCAGTTAACAGGAAGTGAAATTCAAGGTCAATTCCTTCATCTTACCTGTTAAGACAAGAGCTGTATAGATCTTCCCATATAGCGGATGAATGTGAAGAAAAGCAACAACATGGATATTATGAAAAAAATACTGTGAAGCAAGGGAAACTGAGGAATGGCATAATAACAAATAAACTTACTGCTGGTTCTAGATAAAAATACTGAAAATGTACACAGATGTGACTAGAATCAAAAAGGTAAATGCATGCCTCATAATTTATTAATCTCTGTGTATAAAAGGATATTCAATAGAATATTTAAAGAGATAACAAGAAATTTAAAGAATCAGAAATGCAAATTTCAACAAATATGAGTGATGAACTCACTGATAATCACATTAATAAAAACTATAATAGTAACAAGAAACTATTTTTCCTATTATTTTGAGAAAAATTGTTTTTAAAAGGTAATATCCACTGTTGATGAAGCATGGAAAATTAGATAATTTCATGCATTGTAGTGTGACAGCTAAATTCTACAATCATCTTTATTTGGCTGCATGCAAATTTCAAATGTACAAACACTTAAACATGAAACCTTAGTTCTCAAAACCTTTCCAATATTAATACCTGCTAGAAATGTGTAATCAGAACTGGCCAACAGAACTTTCAGTTGGTGGAAATGTTCTATGTCTTGTCTGTCTGATATCATGGCCTCTAGCAAGATGTGGTTACTGAGCACTTGAAACTTAGCTACTGTGCTGAGAACCTGAACTCTTAGTTTTATTTTATAAGAAACATATTTCAATTTAAAAGGCTACATATGCCAGTGGCTACCGTATTTGACAGGGCAGATATAAAATACTGTATGAAGTTTGAGAATATTTATTGAAACATTTTTGCAATGACAAAATAACTGAAACAACCTAAACATTCACAAATATGACATGTTAGTACATATACAAGCAAATTAATGAGGTTGATCTTTATAGATCCACATTAAATAGGAGTCCCAGGGACTTCCCTGGTGGCGCAGTGGTTAAGAATCCACCTGCCAATGCAGGGGACACGGGATAGATCCCTGGTCTGAGAAGATCCCACATGCCACAGAGCAACTTAGCCCATGCGCCACAGCTACTGAAGCCCACGCCTAAAGCCCATGCTCTGCAACAAGAGAAGCCACTGCAATGAGAACCCTGCACACTGCAACAAACAGTAGCCCCTGCTCTTTGCAACTGGAGAAAGCCCGTGCACAGCAATGAAGACCCAACACAGCCAAAAATAAAACAAATAAATTTATTAAAAAAAAATAGGAGTCTCAAATATAATAAAATTTAAAAAAAAATAGTAACATAAAAACACAGTAAGTGGGCTCCCCTGGTAGCGCAGAGGTTAAGAAACCACCTGCCAATGCAGAGGACACAGGTTCAAGCCCTGGTCCAGGAAAATTCCACATGCCGTGGAGCAACTAAGCCCGTGCGCCACAACTGCTGAGCCTGTGCTCTAGAGCCTGAGAGCCACAACTACTGAAGCCTGTGCGTCTAGAGCCTGTGCTGCACAACAAGAGAAGCCACCTCAATGAGAAACCCACGCACTGCAACAAAGAGTCGCCCCTGCTCTCTGCAGCTAGAGAAAGCCTGAACGCAGCAAGAAAGACCCAATGCAGCCCAAAATAAATTAATTAATTTTAAAAAAACCAACAGTAAGCACTACAAAATATCAGCTATTATTATATCAGAAATTGTACAAATTTAGGTATCTAATTTATTTATACATGTATGTATATATATGCAAAATAAGCACCAAATAATATTCTTAATTTCTGGATATGTGATTTAAGGAAGAAAAAGTGCTATTCAATTTTTTATTTATTCAATTATGTCTCAACTGATTTTTTACTTTTAATTAATTGAATTTTATATAGTTTCTAACACATAGCAATTATGTTCTTATAAATAAACTATTGGACTTATGAATAAGGCCCAAAATTAAATAATTTAAATATTTAATTTTATTTAACAAGACAGAAGATGAAGAATACAACAAGATGAAAGAAAGCAGATCGAATTAATACAGATGAAAGTGGAAATTAATGGCAAAAAAATGAAGCTATCAAAAAATACAAAACAATGGGTGGATCTTTTAAATCAACTACAAAACAGGTAAACGACAACAAGGAAAATAGAGAAATGAAAAGTATACAATAATATAAATGAATTAGAGAAAAATTACAGTTATGGAGAACTTTGAATGACACTGAATACAGAAAATATTAATGAAATGATTACAACACTAACTGAAATCTCAAAATTGTCAGGCAGTATACAAAGGCGTAAACACATGCTGAGGAACGGAATTGGAATTATGACTGAAATCTCCCCAAATCAAAAAACCCTGGGGTTTCTGCTTACTCTTTTGAACTAGGACCAGAGTAGTCACAGACTGCATTTCCTGACAAAAGGGAAAAAAATAAATGTATCGAACTGGATGCCTTTATACTGGCCTAGAGAATTTCTTTATAATTTTAACTGGTTTGGTTAGAGGGAATTCAGTTCTCAAATATAAAATTACCCCTGGCTACCTCTAAGGGTACAGAAGCACAGAAAGTGATAGTAATATGTAAAAACCTGATAAATATCTATAGAGATCTAGGACAACCAAGTTCTTTGAAAAGCCAATTATGAAGCAGTTAATGAACCAATCAGCCAGACAAATTTTTCCTCTTTTAGCTAATCGGGAAAAAAAGTGGTCTATATTGCAAACAAGGATTGTTAAAGCGTTCTCTTAATTTAAATGATAGGTCGTGCTATTAATTTTAAAGATTTTTTTTTCTGACAGGATAAATTTATGCATGGCACAGAGTAAAGAGCAGACTGTAGGTTTAACCTGCTGACACAAGGAAATAGTCACCCAAGTCCAGGAAGCACAGAGAGTCCCAAGTAGGATAAAACCCAAGGAGAAAAACGCAAGACACAAAGCAATCTAATTGACAAAAATTAAAGACAAAGAAAAATTATTGAAAGCAAAAGGGGAAAAACAACAAGTAACTTACAAGGGAACTGCCACAGGGTTAACAGCTAATTTCTCAGCAGAAACTCTACAAGCCAGAAGGGAGTGGCACGATATTTTAAAGTGATGGAAGAACCTACAACAAAGATACTCTGCCTGGCAAGGACCTCATTCAGATTTGACAGAGAAATCAAAAGCTCTGAAGACAAGCAAAAGCTAAGAGAATTCATCACCACCAAACCAGCTCTACAACAAATGCTAAAGGAACTTCTCTAAGTGGGAAACACAAGAAGGAAAAGACTACAATAACAAACCCAAAATAATCAAGAAAATGGTCATAGGAGCATACATATCGATAATTACCTTAAATGTGAATGGATTAAATGCTCCAACCAAAAGACACAGGCTTGCTGAATGGATATAAAAACAAAACCCATCTATATGCTGTCTACAAGAGACCCACTTCAGACCTAGGGACACATACAGACTGAAAGTGAAGGGATGGAAAAAGATAATCCATGCAAATGGAAATCAAAAGAAAGCTGGAGTAGCAATACTCATATCAGATAAAATAGACTTTAAAACAAAGAATGTTACAAGAAACAAGGAAGGACACTACATAATGATCAAGGGATCTATCCAAGAAGAAGACATAACAATTATAAATATATATGCAAGTTCGGTCCTGTGCCACCGTCCTGCGCCAGCCTTACAGTCTTCCTCCCTGCACAGCCTGTGAGCAACAGCCCTTCCCTTGCCCTTGACTGGGCCTCTGGAGCGAGGAGGTGCTGCACGAAAGGAAATCTGAGGCACAGAGAAGTTAACTGCCTGCCTGGTCCAAGACCACAGACTACCGTGTGGCTGACAGGGTCTTGGTGCTCTGGCCGGGTGTCAGACCTGAGCCTCTGAGGTGGGAGAGCCGAGTTCAGGACATTTGTCCACCAGAGACTTCCCAGCTCCATGTAATATCAAATGGCGAAAGCTCTCCCAGAGATCTCCATCTCAACACTAAGACCCAGCTCCACTCAACGACTAGCAAGCTACAGTGCTGGACACCCTATGCCAAACAACTAGCAAGACAGGAACTACAATTTTACCTTATGATTGGCAATGAGTAAGGACATACAAGCCAAAGTACCCAAAAGAAACTAAACCTTTGTAGCAGGCACACAATTTTGCTGTCCAGCATTCATCCCATATCTGCCAGGCTAACTGTACCTTGGGGATATCCCTTGGTATCTCTCCTCTCTTGTTTGAAACAAAGCTATTTCAGTGACATTCATTCCAATCTCAGAATCAGTGCCAAGGTCTCAATTAAACACTTGGCCTCAGGGACTGTTATATAACCCAATTCAGCCATGGCTAATTTTGAAGATGTTTAGTGGGAATCTGGGAGAGAAAATTCTTCACTCTCCTCACTGTGGTTTCAGGAGTGAAATATTCTCTTCCCACTGGACCTGAGCAAGAAAGTTTTAGCCCACAGAAGCTCTTAGCAGCTAACTGCTGAAGTAATCATGGTGAAAGGCAGAGAGGAAAACTGGAAAGAAACTATGCCTTTTATAAAATCTTCATCAGCCAGGTAACTTCTTACCTGACTTAACTTTTGGTTTTCTATTTGTGTAAGCCAATCAATCACCGTTATGCTTTAAGCTGGTTAAATTGGGTTTTTGTAAGTATATTTGCAAACCTGTAGTAACTTGCAAATAAAATAATTCTGAATGACACACATTTTCTGTTTCTTTGATCTATACATATATATCTTTCTTTAAATAGCAGATACAGGCCTTTAATTTAGTTAGCAAGCAAAAGCAATGATTTAAGAATGAACAGAACAAGTGTAAACTCCTTAGTAACGGTTTTCATTTGCTGCTCATCACTTAAAAGTCTTTTATTTTGTAAGTTTTTCCCACTTTATTAACTTTAACTTAATTTTTTAATGACGTGTTAACAGTGGTTATTACTTCAACAATTTTCTTTAATGGTTAAAATGGTAAATTTTATGTTACGTATGTTTTGTCACACAAAAATATTTTCAAAATAAAAATTTTCCTAAAGAGTTGATAACAGAAAAGTAGGGAGGGCTGAGCATCGGCCTTGGGGACTTAAGGGTTGAAAAGAAACTTGCAGTTGTCCTTTTAGTTGACTTTAAATAGAGAAAAGACACTGGGGTGTGGCGTCCCTGGTGGGTTTCCTTTTCCCTCCCCTAAACTCCGAGCCCAGGCGTCCATCGCTTCCCACCACCCTCACTGTTCTGCACACTGACCTCAGCTGGACCACCAGATGGGACCCCTGCTGGCCTGGGGCCTGCGAGTGGTGGGGGCCGGGGTGCCTGCAGTCCCCCAGTAGCGGCGGTCCCCAGCCCCAAGAAGGATGTGACCCTTTCACAGGCAACTAGCTGGGTCCGCATGGACTCTCCAGCTGCTCCATCCCCACAGTGGCGGGAACGTGGGAAGCTGAGAGTCCACATGCATCCTCCAACGTCACAGGTCACGCCCCTCGACGTCACAGGTCACATCCTCTGCTGCCCCAGGCCACGTCATGACCTCTGACTTCGCAGGGCACGCTCACTGGCGGCATTATGTCCTTACGGACCCCTGTAGGCAGGCATCCGCGTTTCCCCGCCGTGTCGTGCTTAAGGCCATGGAGTGTGGTTGCTTCCGCGAGGAAGCTGGTCCTGATGCCGGCGGGTTCCCTGTGCAGGTGCCTGGTGGGGGCTGAGAGGACCTTTTCCACCATCCTGCATTCGACTCGGGCAGCAGCTCCCTGGAGGGAGACATACCCACGGGTGAGTCCCGGTGACCCCTGCATCACACGTAGATTGTCCTTGGAAATGGACTCTGAGCCCAGCTCAGATCCCAGATGTGCTGGGCCAATGTCTGTTATTTGCTCTGGATCCCGTGATTGGGACGAGGTTCCCTGGCCTCCCATCTCTGGGAGGCTGACCCTGGACCACACTTGGTCCTGCCATCGTTCTGAGCAGGCAGCTGCTGTGGGGGACGATCAGGAGGGGGCAAGCTGGGAAAACAAATGGTCGGACGCCAGAGTGACCGTGTTTCTCCCTTTTTCCTGCTCACCTGGGGAAGGCGTGTCTCCTGGAACCTGAACGCAGGCAGGTGAGTTTCCTGTGCTCTCCTCTGCCTAGTGGCTGGGTTGGGTGACACCGGCCATAAATTCACATTTCTCATTAAGACCCACTGTGTCTGTTTCAAACAGTAGCCTCAGAAAAACACAAAAGGCATACAACAACTAGTGGATACATTTCACATTTCAACAAATATCTCTGAGTGCTGTTTGTGTCAGGCCTTGTTCTTAGCCCCAGGGATACAGTAGTGAACAAGGATGAAACCCCGTCCTTGTCAGCATGAGTGTGTGGAGGAGGGGAGACAAACAAAAACGCATCAACAATTACCTAAATAGACATTTCTACAAAGAAGACATACAGATGCTCAACATCACTAATCATTAGAGAAATGCCAATCAAAACTAGTGAGGTATCACCTCACTCTGGTCAAAATGGGCATCATCAGAAAATCTACAAACAACAAATGCTGGAGAGGGTGTGGAGAATAGGGATACAGCCACTATGGAGAACAGTATGGAGGTTCCTTAAAAAACTAACAATAGAATTACCATATGACCCAGCAATCCCACTACTGGGCATATACCCAGAGAAACCCATAATTCAGAAAGACACATGTGCCCCAATGTTCACTGCAGCACTATTTACAATAGCCAGGACATGGATGCAACCTAAATGTCCATCAACAGAGGAATGGATAAAGAAGATGTGGCACATATATACAATGGAATATTACTCAGCCATAAAAAAGAATGAAACTGGGTCATTTGTAGAGATGTGGATGGACCTAGAGACTGTCATACAGAGTGACGTTAAGTCAGAAAGAGAAAAACAAATATTGTATATTAATGCATATATGTGGAATCTAGAAAAATGGCATAGATGGTCTTATTGGCAAAGCAGAAATAAAGACACAGACGTAGAGAACAAATGTATGGACACCAGGGCAAGGGGATGAATTGGGAGATGGGTATTAACATATATACACTATTGATACTATGTATAAAATAGACAACTAATGAGAACCTACTGTATAGCACAGGGAACTATACTCAATGCTCTGTGGTGACCTAAATGGGAAGCAAATCCAAAAAAGAGGGGACATATGTGTATGTATAGCTGATTCACTTTGCTATACAGTAGAAACTAACACAACATTGTAAAGGAACTATACTCCAATAAAAATTTTTTTAAAAAGTGCTGTGTCACAGATGGTGATGCATGCTATAAAAACAATGTAGGGAAGGCAGAAGGGAGAACTGGCAGTAAGGAGGATTGATTTTAATTAGTGTGATCCAAAAGGCCATACTAGTTAAATAGTGTTCTGGTAAAACACATGTCGTGTACTGCCCATATCCCTGAATTCTCAGATTTTTTTTTTCTGAAGTAATGCGGTTATCTTGCTCAGAAGGGTATTATATGTAACACTATTGGTTTTTCTATTTACTTGATGTTACAAAATGTGCTGTGTATCAACAAGAAATAAATTATATATGTATTACTCCAAAGAACATTGATAATTTATGAATTTCTATTAATCCCATTTTACTCTATTTTATTGTACTTGAGAGCTGTGACCTATCTAGAGATTTCAGATAAATTAAGCTAATTAAAGCATGGAAATAGAAGGGGGAAAATGGCATACATGTAAATTGCTTAATGCAAATTTAAATTAATGAGTAAAGCAAATTTATAAGTGCCCTGTTTTTATACAATTAATACACTGTTGTCTCTTTGCCAGTACAGTCAAGTCACAATTATCATGTCCATAAAAAGTGTTTTTTGAAATTTGACTTTTATACATTTTAATATTTAGAGGTTCAGGATAATTTTAATAGAAATAATTTCTTTCCAATTTTTCTGATGGACTGGTAGTTTATCTTAGGGTTATACATTATAAAACTTATATTGTTAAATATCAATGTTTATTTTTAGTGAAATCACTTTGTAGTTTTGGTAATTTTGTCTGTAGCACACACACAGACACACATATGCTTAAGATATTAATTTTATTATATAAACACATAATTAGTAAAGTAGGGAAATGCAAAAAGAAAGGTGTGGAATAAAATAAATTAATGCTGATTAAAAAGCACATGGAAGAAAATGAAGATAAGAACAATGGCAAGCTAAGAATTAAAGATATATTTAGATGTTTCCTTGGATACTTAAGTGTATCCAAGGAAACACACATACATATGTGCATACATACATACACACACACAAACATGTACATCATTTAAATACATTGTCATAGTCTGTGTTTCTATTAGTAGAGTTTCTTTTTTTTCTGGCTTTATTGAGGTAAAATTGACAAATAAAAATTTTATATATTTAAGGTGAATAACATGATATAATATGTATACATCGTGGAATAATTACCACAGTCAACATAGTTAACACATCTTTCACCTCACACAGTTACTATTCTTTGCGTGTGTGTGTGTGTGTGTGTGTGTGTGTGTTTGTGTGTGGTGAGAATACTCAAGATCTACTCTCTCAGCAGATTTCAAGTATACAATATAGTATTATGAACTATAGTCACCATGCCGTACATTAAACCCCCTGAACTTATTCATCTCATACTGAGAGTTGGTACCCTTTGACCAACATTTCCACATTTCCTCCATCCACCAGTTTCTGGCAACCACAATTGTATGAGTTTAGCTTCTTTAGATTCCACACATAAGTGAGATCATACAGTATTTGTCTTTCTCTGTCTTCCTTATTTCACTTAGCATAATGTCCTCCAGGTTCATCCACATTGTTGTAAATGGCAGAATATTTTTTTCATGGCTGAATAATATTCCATTGTATATATGTATACTACATTTTCTTTATCCATTCATCTGCTGTTGGACACTTAGGTCTTGTCCATATCTTGACTACTGTGATTAATACAGCAATGAATATGGGAGTATAGACATATCTTGGATACCTAGATTTCATTTCTTTTGGATATATACCCAGAAGTAGGATTGCTGGATCATATGGTCATTTTACTTTTACTTTTTAAGACATCTCCATACTGTATTCCGTAGTGGCTGTATCAATTTACATTCACATCAACAGAGTGCAGGGTTCCTTATCTCCGTACCCTCATCTGCGCTTGTTATCTCGTCTTCCTGATAATAGTTATCATAACAGGTGTTAGGATTTTGCTTTGACTTGCATTTCCCTGATGATTAGTGATGGTGAGCACCTTTTCATATACCTCTTGGCCATTTTTATGTCTTTGGAAAAATGTCTAGTTGGGTCCTTTGCCCTTTAAAAATCGGATCATTTGTGGTTTTGCTTGAGTTGTATGAGTTACTTACATATTTTACCTATTAACCTTTATCAGATATATGGTTTGCAAATGTTTTCTCCCAATACATATGTTGCTTTTTCATTTTTTGTTGATTGTTTCCTTCGCTGTACAGAAGCCTCTTAGTTTGATGTAGTATCATTTGTTTATTTTTGCTTTTGCTGCCTGTGTTTTTTTTGTTTTGTTTTGTTTTGTTTTTTGCAGTACGCGGGCCTCTCACTCTTGTGGCCTCTCCCGTTGTGGAGCACAGGCTCCGGATGCGCAGGCTCAGCGGCCATGGCTCACAGGCCTAGCCGCTCCGCGGCATGTGGGATCTTCCCGGACCGGGGCACAAACCCGTGTCCCCTGCATTGGCAGGCGGACTCTCAACCACTGCGCCACCAGAGAAGCCCTGCTGCCTGTGTTTTTAATGTCATATCCAAAAATCATTACCAAGATCAAAATCAAGGAGCTTTTTCTCCATGTTTTCTTCTAAGAGTTCTATGATTTCAGATTTTACATTTAAGTCTTTAATCCATTTAGAGTTTAGTTTTGTGCATGTTGTAAGACAAGGGTCCAATTTCATTATTGTGTGTGAATATTCAGGTTTCCCAACAACATTTATTGAAGAGACCATCATTTTCTCCTTGTGTATTCCAAACTGGAAAGGAAGAAGTTAAATAGTCCCTGTTTGTAGATTATGTATATTGAAAACCCTAAAGACTAAACACACACACACACACACACACACACACACACACACACACACACACACACACTGTTAGAACTAAAAACGATTTGGCAAAGTTGCAGGATACAAAACTAACATACAAAAACATCAGCCACACTTCTACATACATACAATGAGCTATCAAAAAGAAATTAAGCAAACGATGTCATTTATAATAGCAGCAAAAAAGAATAAAATACTTAGGAATAAATTTAACTAAGGAGGTGAAATATCTATACACTGAAAGCTACAAGACTTCAATGAGAGAAACTGAAGACACAAAAAAATGGAAAGATATCCCATGTTCATGGATTAGAAGAATTAACATTGTTAAAATGCCCACAGTACCCAAAGCAATGTACAGATTCAATGTAATCCTTATCAAAATTCAATGGCATTTTTCACAGAAACAGAAAAACAATCCTAAAGGTTTTATATAACCACAAAACCAAGCAATCTTGAGAAAGAAGAACAAAGCTGGAGACATCACACCTCCTGATTTCAAACTACATGTCCAGACTTTAGCTAAGCAACAACATGGTAGCTGCCTTGGCATCCATTTTGTTAGGCCAAGCAGCCTGCAGTGACCTTAAACTGGCACTAGCCCCCTTCTGCAAGCACATTACCTAGGTAGCAGCCTGCAGAGTCACAAGCAAATGTAAGTTCCTGATATGACATCCCAGCAGTCCTTCTGATCAACAATATCCCCTGCTTCTCAGAGCCTTCCCTTTATGGGCTCTTTAGATAAGACCCCCATTGGGCTTACCAAAACCCTGCTCTTTGGTTTGAATTGACCAATCTGGCCTTAGCAGGGGAACTCTGAAGCACTCCACTCATAGACACTAATCAAGTCACATGCCCCAGGTCTGCACTCTGCCTTGACCTCCCAGTGCAGCCCCTGGAGGTGAGTGAGGTACTTCTCTATTTCAGTTCCTCCTGTGGTCTGTTGTTGAACCATGGCTCACCTTCTCTGAAACCCTGTGCTCCACTTAGTGTTAATTTGACAAATTTATAACACTCTCTTACAAAGCTACAGTAGTCAAAATACTATGGTACTGGTATAAAAACAGAAACCTAGACCAATGGAACAACAGAAAGCCCAGAAATAAACTCATGAATATGTGGTCAACTACTCTTTAACAAGGGTGCCAACAACATTAGTATTAGTAGAGTTTTTGAATTAAAGAAAATAAACTTAGGTAAACAATATTAGATCAAGAATTACTGAACTATGAGACTTTGTTTCCATTAGCTTTTAATCTATATTCTTATACCCCTGTGAGTTTTCATTACAAGCAAGGAAATTTATCACAAGCCTATGTGATTCCCATATTTTCTGTCATGAACTTTTAAAAAAATAACATGCTGTCAATCCATTTGTAAATCCAAACACCTTCAAAACTCCTTCCAAAATCATCAACCAAATTATACTTTTGAAATTGTACCTACACTTGCCAATCACTTCTTAACGAATCATGTAGTTGGTTATCAGGTTAGTATATTCTATATTTCACCCTGATTACAGTAATAGTTTTAAGTGCCAAGAATTCTCTGTAGTTTGGATTGCTTTAACTCATAGCTGTCTGTCAGTTAATTATGATTGTCTCATCACCATTTTAAGTTTTATAGTAATTTCTAATTAAAAATAGTTTTAATGTTTTTCTCTATTCCATAAATTGTCTGTTTCCTATAAACTAAGAACCAGATTAATCACTACAGATAACTGTGGTAGACTTTCTTTTGAAGGTAGGAAGGTCTTTCCCAGTTAGATTGTAGATTTATATCAAATTATTATTTTTATCAAATTATTTTTATCAATAAAATGAAGTATGTCTTCTCTCCTATGAAGAAGAACTCATATAAACCTGAAAATGATATGGTAGTATTTTGTTTCTACTTTGTAATTACTCCGCTTATATTATCCTAACCTTGTGTTATCTTTACTATTCCTATCCAGGAATGAAATATAATTTTAACATCAAAAGCCATACACCATTGTCTGAATTGTTTTCCCCATTATGACTAAAATATTTGAAGATATGAAAATGCTTTGGGGTCAAAATCCTAATAAAAGTCAAATAGTTTAGGTTTTTTCCTATACAATGCCAGTATACCTGAATGACAAATATAATATTTAGATAATTTAAATAATTTCAAAGTATCTACTCTTTTGTGACTCTCTACATATTTGCCTTTCTGAAAACAAAACATATGAATTAAACAGTTCATATTTTTGCTGCTTTTTGAAACACTGTGTTACCATTGCTCATCTGTAAAATAGTAATAATGATTTTGATCTTATTTGACCATAGTTAGTATTTCCTTTATTCAATTAAAATATTTTACTTTGAGTTCCGGGAAGATGGCGGAAGAGTAAGACGCGGAGATCACCTTCCTCTCCACAGATACACCAGAAATACATCTACGCGTGGAACAACTCCTACGGAGCACCTACTGAACGCTGGCAGAAGACCTCAGACCTCCCAAAAGGCAAGAAACTCCCCACGTACCTGGTTAGGGCAAAAGAAAAAAACTAAACAGAGACAAAAGAATAGGGACGGGTCCTGCACCAGCGGGAGAGAGCTGTGAAGGAGGAAAAGTGTCCACACACTAGGAGCCCCTTCGCGGGTGGAGACTTCGGGAGGCGGAGTGGGGGAGCTTGGGAGCCGCGGAGGAGAGCACAGCAACAGGGGTGCGGAGGGCAAAGCGGCGAGATTCCAGCGCAGAGGATCGGGCCGACCGGCACTCACCAGCCGAGAGGCTTGTCTGCTCGCCCGCCGGGGCGGGCGGGACTGGGAGCTGAGGCTCCGGCTTTTGTCGGAGCGCCGGGAGAGGACTGAGGTTGGCGGCGTGAACACAGCCTGCAGGGCGTTGGTGCGCCGCAGCTGGCCGGGAGAGAGTCTGGGGAGGGGTCTGGACCTGCCGAAGAGGCAAGAGACTTTTACGTCCCTCTTTGTTTCCTGGTGCACGAGGAGGGGGGATTGGGAACGCTGCTTGGGAGAGCTCCGGAGACGGGCGCGAGCCGCGGCTAAGAGTGCGGAGCCCAGAGACGGACATGGGACGCTAAGGCCGCTGCTGCCGCCGCCAGAAGGCCTGTGTGCGAGTGCAGGTCACTAGCCACACGCCCTTCCGGGGAGCCTGTGCAGCCCGCCGCTGCCGGGGTCCCGGGATCCGGGGACGGCTCCCCCGGGAGAGCGCACGGCGCGCCTCAGGCTGCAGCATCACGCCGGCCTCTGCCGCTGCAGGCCCGCCCTGCACTCCGTGACCCTCCCTACCCCCCGGCCTGGGTGAGCCAGAGCCTCCGAATCAGCGGCTCCTTTAACCCCGTCCTGTCTGAGCAAAGAACAGACGCCCTCCGGCGTCCTACACGCACAGGCGGGGCCAAATCCAAAGCTGAGCCCCTGGGAGCTGTGAGAACAAAGAAGAGAAAGGGAAATCTCTTCCAGCAGCCTCAGAAGCAGCGGATTAAAGCTCCACAATCAACTTGATATACCCTGCATCTGTGGAATACCTGAATAGACAACGAATCATCCCAAATTAAGGAGCCCTGTGGATGAAAGGCTCTTGGTGCTGCAGCCAGGACTCAGTGCTGTGCCTCTGAGGTGGGAGAGCCAACTTCAGGACACTGGTCCACAAGAGGCCTCCCAGCTGCACATAATATCAAACAGCAAAAATCTCCGAGAGATCTCCATCTCAACGCCAGCACCCAGCTTCACTCAACGACCAGCAAGCTACAGTGCTGGACATCCTATGCCAAACAACTAGCAAGACAGGAACACAACCCCACCCATTAGCAGAGAGGCTGCCCAAAATCATAATAAGTCTACAGACACCCCAAAACACACCACCAGACGTGGACCTGCCCACCAGAAAGACAAGATCCAGCCTCATACACCAGAACACAGGCACTAGTACCCTCCACCAGGAAGCCTACACAACCCACTGAACCAACCTTAGCCACTGGGGACAGACTCAAAAAACAACAGGAACTACGAACCTTCAGCCTGCAAAAAAAAAAAAGGAGACCCCAAACACAGTAAGATAAGCAAAATGAGAAGACAGAAAAACACACAGCAGATGAAGGAGCAAGATAAAAACCCACCAGACCTAACAAATGAAGAGGAAATAGGCAGTCTACCTGAAAAAGAATTCAGAATAATGATAGTAAGGTTGATCCGAAATCTTGGAGATAGAATGGACAATAGAATGGACAAATTGCAAGAATCAGTTAACAAGGACCTAGAAGAACTAAAGATGAAACAAGCAACGATGAACAACACAATAAATGAAATTAAAAGTACTCTAGATGGGATCAATAGCAGAATAACTGAGGCAGAAGAACGGATAAGTGACCTGGAAGATAAAATAGTGGAAATAACTACTGCAGAGCAGAATAAAGAAAAAAGAATGAAAAGAACTGAGGACAGTCTCAGAGACCTCTGGGACAACATTAAACGCACCAACATTCGAATTATAGGGGTTCCAGAAGAAGAAGAGAAAAAGAAAGGGACTGAGAAAATATTTGAAGAGATTATAGTTGAAAACTTCCCTAATATGGGAAAGGAAATAGTTAATCAAGTCCAGGAAGCACAGAGAGTCCCATACAGGATAAATCCAAGGAGAAATACGCCAAGACACATATTAATCAAACTGTCAAAAATTAAATACAAAGAAAACATATTAAAAGCAGCAAGGGAAAAACAACAAATAACACACAAGGGAATCCCCATAAGGTTAACAGCTGACCTTTCAGCAGAAACTCTGCAAGCCAGAAGGGAGTGGCAGGACATATTGAAAGTGTTGAAGGAGAAAAACCTGCAACCAAGATTACTCTACCCAGCAAGGATCTCATTCAGATTTGATGGAGAAATTAAAACCTTTACAGACAAGCAAAAGCTGAGAGAGTTCAGCACCACCAAACCAGCTCTACAACAACTGCTAAAGGAACTTCTCTAGGCAAGAAATACAAAAGAAGGAAAGGACCTACAATAACAAACCCAAAACAATGAAGAAAATGGGAATAGGAACACACATATCGATAATTACCTTAAATGTAAATGGACTAAATGCTCCCACCAAAAGACACAGATTGGCTGAATGGATACAAAAACAAGACCCATATATTTGCTGTCTACAAGAGACCCACTTCAGACCTAGAGACACATACAGACTGAAAGTAAGGGGATGGAAAAAGGTATTTCATGCAAGTGGAAACCAAAAGAAAGCTGGAGTAGCAATTCTCATATCAGACAAAATAGACTTTAAAACAAAGACTATTAGAAGAGACAAAGAAGGACACTACATAATGATCAAGGGATCAATCCAAGAGGAAGATATAACAATTGTAAATATTTATGCACCCAACATAGGTGCACCTCAATACATAAGGCAAATACTGACAACCATAAAAGGGGAAATCGACAGTAACACATTCATAGTAGGGGACTTTAACACCCCACTTTCACCAATGGACAGATCATCCAAAATGAAAATAAATAAGGAAACACAAGCTTTAAATGATACATTAAACGAGATGGAGTTAATTGATATTTATAGGACATTCCATCCAAAAACAACAGAATACACATTTTTCTCAAGTGCTCATGGAACATTCTCCAGGATAGATCATATCTTGGGTCACAAATCAAGCCTTGGTAAATTTAAGAAAATTGAAATTGTATCAAGTATCTTTTCTGACCACAACGCCATGAGACTAGATATCAATTACAGGAAAAGATCTGTAAAAAATACAAACACATGGAGGCTAAACAATACACTACTTAATAATGAAGATATCACTGAAGAAATCAAAGAGGAAATCAAAAAATACCTAGAAACAAATGACAATGGAGACACAACGACCCAAAACCTGTGGGATGCAGCAAAAGCAGTTCTAAGGGGGAAGTTTATAGCAATACAAGCCCACCTTAAGAAGCAGGAAGCATCTCGAATAAACAACCTAACCTTGCACCTCAAGCAATTAGAGAAAGAAGAACAAAAAAAACCCCAAAGCTAGCAGAAGGAAAGAAATCATAAAAATCAGATCAGAAATAAATGAAAAAGAAATGAAGGAAACAATAGCAAAGATCAATAAAACTAAAAGCTGGTTCTTTGAGAAGATAAACAAAATAGATAAACCACTAGCCAGACTCATCAAGAAAAAAAGGGAGAACACCCAAATCAATAGAATTAGAAATGAAAAAGGAGAGGTAACAACTGACACTGCAGAAATAAAAGAGATCATGAGAGATTACTACAAGCAACTCTATGCCAATAAAATGGACAATCTGGAAGAAATGGACAAATTCTTAGAGAGGCACAACCTGCCAAGACTGAATCAGGAAGAAATAGAAAATATGAACAGACCAATCACAAGCACTGAAATTGAAACTGTGATTAAAAATCTTCCAACAAAGAAAAGCCCAGGACCAGATGGCTTCACAGGCGAATTCTATCAAACATTTAGAGAAGAGCTAACACCTATCCTTCTCAAACTCTTCCAAAATATAGCGGAGGGAGGAACACTCCCAAACTCCTTCTACGAGGCCACCATCACCTTGATACCAAAACCAGACAAGGATGTCACAAAGAAAGAAAACTACAGGCCAATATCACTGATGAACATAGATGCAAAAATCCTCAACAAAATACTAGCAAACAGAATCCAACAGCACATTAAAAAGATCATACACCATGATCAAGTGGGGTTTATTCCAGGAATGCAAGGATTCTTCAATATACGCAAATCTATCAATGTGATAAACCATATTAACAAACTGAAGGAGAAAAACCATATGATCATCTCAATAGATGCAGAGAAAGCTTTTGACAAAATTCAACACCCATTTATGATAAAAACCCTGCAGAAAGTAGGCATAGAGGGAACTTTCCTCAACATAATAAAGGCCATATATGACAAGCCCACAGCAAACATCCTCCTCAATGGTGAAAAACTGAAAGCATTTCCACTAAGATCAGGAACAAGACAAGGTTGCCCACTCTCACCACTCTTATTCAACATAGTTTTGGAAGTTTTAGCCACAGCAATCAGAGAAGAAAAGGAAATAAAAGGAATCCAAATCGGAAAAGAAGAAGTAAAGCTGTCACTGTTTGCAGATGACATGATCCTATACATAGAGAACCCTAAAGATGCTACCAGAAAACTACTAGAGCTAATCAATGAATTTGGTAAAGTGGCAGGATACAAAATTAATGCACAGAAATCTCTGGCATTCCTATATACTAATGATGAAAAATCTGAAAGTGAAATCAAGAAAACACTCCCATTTACCATTGCAACAAAAAGAATAAAATATCTAGGAATAAACCTACCTAAGGAGACAAAAGATCTGTATGCAGAAAATTATAAGACACTGATGAAAGAAATTAAAGATGATACAAATAGATGGAGAGATATACCATGTTCTTGGATTGGAAGAATCAACATTGTGAAAATGACTCTACTACCGAAAGCAATCTATAGATTCAATGCAATCCCTATCAAACTACCACTGGCATTTTTCACAGAACTAGAACAAAAAATTTTGCAATTTGTATGGAAACACAAAAGACCCCGAATAGCCAAAGCAATCTTGAGAACGAAAGAAGGAACTGGAGGAATCAGGCTCCCAGACTTCAGACTATACTACAAAGCTACAGTTATCAAGACGGTATGGTACTGGCACAAAAACAGAAAGATAGATCAATGGAACAGGATAGAAAGCCCAGAGATAAACCCACGCACATATGGTCACCTTATCTTTGACAAAGGAGGCAGAAATGTACAGTGGAGAAAGGACAGCCTATTCAATAAGTGGTGCTGGGAAAACTGGACAGCTACATGTAAAAGTATGAAATTAGATCACTCCCTAACACCGTACACAAAAATAAGCTCAAAATGGATTAAAGACCTAAATGTAAGGCCAGAAACTATCAAACTCTTAGAGGAAAACATAGGCAGAACACTCTATGACATAAATCACAGCAAGGTCCTTTTTGACCCACCTCCTAGAGAAATGGAAATAAAAACAAGAGTAAACAAATGGGACCTAATGAAACTTAAAAGCTTTTGCGCAGCAAAGGAAACCATAAAGAAGACCAAAAGACAACCCTCAGAATGGGAGAAAATATTTGCAAATGAAGCAACTGACAAAGGATTGATCTCCAAAATTTATAAGCAGCTCATGCAGCTTAATAACAAAAAAACAAACAACCCAATCCAAAAATGGGCAGAAGACCTAAATAGACATTTCTCCAAAGAAGACATACAGCGTGCCAACAAACACATGAAAGAATGCTCAACATCACTAATCATGAGAGAAATGCAAATCAAAACTACAATGAGATATCATCTCACACCAGTCAGAATGGCCATCATCAAAAAATCTAGAAACAATAAATGCTGGAGAGGGTGTGGAGAAAAGGGAACCCTCTTACACTGTTGGTGGGAATGTAAATTGATACAGCCACTGTGGAGAACAGTATGGAGGTTCCTTAAAAAGCTACAAATAGAACTACCATATGACCCAGCAATCCCACTACTGGGCATATACCCTGAGAAAACCATAATTCAAAAAGAGTCATGTACCAAAATGTTCATTGCAGCTCTATTTACAATAGCCCAGAGATGGAAACAACCTAAGTGTCCATCATCGGATGAATGGATAAAGAAGATGTGGCACATATATACAATGGAATATTACTCAGCCATAAAAAGAGACGAAATTGAGCTATTTGTAATGAGGTGGATAGACCTAGAGTCTGTCATACAGAGTGAAGTAAGTCAGAAAGAGAGAGACAAATACCGTATGCTAACACATATATATGGAATTTAAAAAAAAAATGTCATGAAAAACCTAGGGGTGAAACAGGAATAAAGACACAGACTTACTAGAGAATGGACTTGAGGCTATGGGGAGGGGTAAGGGTAAACGGTGACAAAGCGATAAAGAGACATGGACATATATACACTACCAAACGTAAGGTAGATAGCTAGTGGGAAGCAGCCGCATAGCACAGGGAGATCAGCTCGGTGCTTTGTGACCGCCTGGAGGGGTGGGATAGGGAGGGTGGGAGGGAGGGAGACGCAAGCGGGAAGAGATATGGGAATATATGTATATATATAACTGATTCATTTTGTTGTGAAGCTGAAACTAACATACCATTGTAAAGCAATTATACTCCAATAAAGATGTTAAAAAAAAAATATTTTACTTAAAATATTTTTCTTGCTCTTAAGGCCCTATTTTTCATGCATTTTGGTTTTAAGTTACATTAACATAAGTTTACAGGCAGTTGGTAACATTGTAAATTGATTTTAAAAGGCAAAAGACGTTTCTTTTTGATTCATCAGTATTTAAATACTGAAAAAATACTTATTATTTGGTAAATTAACTGGCATTGCTTACTTTGTAAAATTTACATTCCATTTTTTTCACACATTGAGGGAAATCACACTTGAACTTGATAAAATGACCTATTCATTGTAAACTTTACATTTAGCTATGAGATTCAAATGCATTCAAACATATACTACCTTGAGGCCTTAAGGAGAAAAAACATTTTGCTAAATATAAAGACATCAATTATCCCATGAATAATGTTTGATGTATTTGATGTATTTGATGTATTTCAGTGATGGCCATATTTATTCTGTCTGCTTACTATCTGTAAGTTCTCATCCTTCATTGACAATCATTCATTAAATTACTTATATTCTGTTAAATATTTTGAACATGCTGAATGACTTAAAGGCCTACAGAGTATTGAAGTAAGGTAAAGAAAGCCTAAATTCAGACAGAATTTTACTGACTTAAGCTAAAAGACTATACTTAAAAAGACTTTTTACCAGTCTCTTTCAACATCTTCAAGAAGACTTTGCAAAATGGCTTTTGTACATTATGAAGTTGAATAGTACTTATTTTATTATAGGTCTCTACAGTCAAGGAGAGAGCCTTTTAATTTTCTTTGTTGACAGACCTGAAGCCAGAATTCAAATAAACAGAAAGGGCTTCTTCCTATGACGGTTAGAAAAAAAGAAAAACAAAAACTAAGTAACATAGAAATAGTGTATGTACTCTGGAAACTGGGGTAAATGAGAAACAAAACCAGAAAGTCAATCACTATTTTTAAACATCTAGTCAAGGGGATGATAAGACTCACAAAGCACAAATTACTATCACAAACAGAGAGGAGCTCACTTAAGACATGGTTCTTCAGATGATGACAGGGTAAAAGAAATATCTACAAATCAATTTAAATTGTTTTTATTTTCTGATGATGGTTTGAGACAGAGCCCAGGCTACTTGCATGACACTTGTAAAGATGGCACAGTCAGTAAAACATTGATCTCTGGCTTCTCTACCTTCCTTTGATTCAGTAATAGGCCAGGTTTACAAATCAGAGGGACCTTAGCTTATTCAGTTTTTAATAACTATGTATCATTATTCCAGTGTTAACAAAGAAAGGTATAATCTCTATGAAAGTAAGTTACTTTTAGGTCAACTGGTTTTAGTAGTGAGCTTGTGGTTTGAACCAAGCCTGTGTCACATCAAACCTCATGCTAACATCCTATCAGACCATAGCATCAATTTCCAGAATTCAAGGGTAGAAATGAGAATTTGGTCACTGCTAATCATACACTACATTAACATGAATCCTGTTTTGATGCACAAGAAAACCTCAAAGGATTTTAGAACACTCATTCTTCTTTTTTATAAATTTATTTATTTTATTTAATTACCTGAAATTACATTACATACAGCACATACTGAGAACAGTACCCCCAAGGCATTGCTTGTATTTTAACTAAATGACCTTGGAATAAAAATAGTCACAAATCTACAGTAGACACTTGTCATTTCATGGTACATTAAGGAAGTTTCTGACAGAATTCTAATACCTTTGTTCATGTGAGACTGTGTTATGGAACATATATATCACTTGATTTCCCAAAACGACTAAGAGTATATTTTATATTAAAATCTTAAAACTTATACATATTTATGACAGCAATATTGGTAATTGCATACAAAATCAAAGGAAATTCTTTTTATTTCTCCTAGTCATAGCAGCCAGGAAAATATATACCATTAATATATGAACATGTAAATATATCTCCTTCTAGTAATTACATTTATACCTATATTTATATTTATAGATATATATGCAAAATTAATTCTGGGACACATATCTCATTTATTACCAAGTTTATTTTACTTATTTTAATATATTTATCTTATTTAAATATTTTTCAAAACTATTTTCTTTATTATATATTCATATTTATCCTTATTTTGTGTTCGCTTTACAGTATCTAGTTAAATATACTTGTTTGTGGGATATTCAGGGTTTTTTTCTAATATTGCTACTATAAATTCTACATTGAACAATAAACTTGCATATAAATGAATTTTTTTAATCACAAAGAGAAGATAAATACAATCCTAAGGATTATTACTGATCCCAGAATTATTAAAGCAGAAAATTTTATCAAAAATAGGAAAATATATTTAAATAGTAAAGGATATGCATACAAGAGAGCACGATCAATATGCAAGCATAAATCTTAAATAATTGTTTGTCAGGTGAGTGCTGCATTTCAAATACTTTGCCAGGTGATTAAAATTTCGCTTGGCAAGTTTCAAAAGCACCTGGTAGAAGATGCTAAAGATGGAAACCAGACACACTTCACACTTTCTATCTGAATTTGTTAAAGTGCATTTCAGTGAAATGTAGAAATGAAGTAGAAATCTCACATAGCTGCTTGCTATGCAGTGGATAAGTAAAAATATAAATGGCAGAACCTCAGGAGGTGCAATGCACTTCAAATTGAGTGCAGGGTCTGCATGTGTCGAAAATGGCCAGGTCTGACCCAGTATTTTTTAAAGCTTACCTTACATCCTATAAAAACTCAGAAATTTTATCATATGGAAAAAGAACTTCCTTTTTCTATAGCATTTCATTTAAAAACCTACCATCTCAGTTCCTCACTTAAGAACATTTGCAAAACTTATCTACTAGACCAGTAATATCTACAATATTTATAAGTAAATATTTGATTTTTGAAAAAAAAAAAGACTTTAGTCCTCAAGAAGACATAGAAATGTTCTTACTTGTGTCCAACAGTTCCATTTCATGGTCGTTCGTCCAAATATATGTTTTGATTTTATTTTATTTTTACATAATATGAATCATTGATGTCTAAGGAAAATATATTCGAATTAATTTGTGTATAAATTTTAGTACTGGGATTTTACATTTTAGTTATGATATTGTATGGTTTTCAGAAAAGCAATTATGTTTTATCTCATTATTTTCACACAACCCTGTGAAGTAAGCAGTTATTATTATCCCCTAGGAATGGTTAAAATAATTGTAACCAAAAAAAGTTTTATGTGACTGAGTCAAAGTTAAACAACTTGTAAGCAGTGGATGGGAGACATAAAAGTGGTTTTCTGGGGAATTCCGTGGCAGCCCAGTGGTTAGGACTTGGCGTTTTCACTGCCCAGGGCCAAGCTTCAATCCCTGGCGGCCAAAAAAAAATTAAAAAATGGTTTTCTGGCCACTATTCTTATGCTATTTCTTGCAAACACTTGAGTCAAGAAAAACTAAGTTCTGTCAAAAAAAAAAAAAAAAAAGTTAGAAGAATAAAGCCAAGGAAGATATGAATGGTTTTTTAAACTATCATTTTATATTCTTAGCACATTTTATATAAATGCCTAATAAGGCAAAAAATCCAGAGGGTATAGCTTTAGTTAAATATTTTAGATGTTTGTATATTTAAAAAGCTGAGCATTAGAGAAATTAGGTGAGATAATTACCTTTATAATCAAGTACCTATATATGTGACATTGATTTGTGGCAATAAACTACATGTCAAAATTAATTTATACATTTAATTTAAATGTTCTGGATAGAACACAAGGCTCTCAAGAGATTTCATATAATTTAAAAAGTGTATAACTTGGTAATAAAATGGCATACTTAATATTTGTAAACTAATACAAAAAATTGATAAAGCCAGAAAATGGTAGATGATTGACACATGCATCGCATAAGGGTTCTTTATAAATAAAACAATGTAAAATTGTTGAGAGTAGGGAAAAAAATGCTTGAGCATCAGTAGGCAAATCAGCTTGCACAGGGGATTGCTGTAAAGGGCTTGATGTCTCAGCATTTCTCCTCTTGGTGGAAAGAGGCCTATTCTCGAATTAAAGCTCGCTAAACAGATAAAGGTTGAACTTTTCAACTGCAAAGTAGGTATAGGAATTGCTCCCTGCTTTTACTAAGAGAAGCAGTAAAATTTTACTACACACATCACCAATTGGGCTTTCCAGCATTAAATACCAGAGAGTCTATTGTGTGGCTGTGTGCAATATAAATGAGGGCTGGAGAGGGAAGCGGTAAATAGGCATCTCAAATTGTTCACAGGAAGATGTATAATCAAAAGTAGTAAAGCACCTGTTTTTCTTTGATGAGGTTTCTGACTTCTTGATATTTCAACTTTCACATGACAAAAGCACTCTATGTTAAAGGAATGGAAAGAAAGGGTTGAATGAAAATTAGAAAAGTAAAAATTGGCGTTTGTAATGGCTGGGCCAGACGTATAAAATCATTAGTTTTATCCCAGTGACAGAATTTTATGGAAAACAATAAAAACTACATAAAAGATTGCTGATAGAATCACTTTACTCTCTATTAGCATTAGTTTAGATGTGTATGAGAGTGAATATGCACCAGGGAGAAGAAAGTATGGAGAACTGTTTTTTTTTTTGACCATTAAGTTAATGGAGCTGATAAATGGAATTGTAACA
Source organism: Leucopleurus acutus (assembly GCF_964270905.1). Classification (NCBI taxonomy): domain Eukaryota; kingdom Metazoa; phylum Chordata; class Mammalia; order Artiodactyla; family Delphinidae; genus Leucopleurus; species Leucopleurus acutus. Next base: position 13,077,208 of record NC_139143.1, read on the forward strand.
TTGACACTAAGTGACAGTCTTGTTCGTTTAAAATCTGCTGTTTCATTCTAGTTACTTCAACCTTGAATTTCTAATGTGTGCAGCTATTACATTTAATAGTTGTGTTTGGTGATTTTATGAGATTCCAAAGAATAATAAAAGAAATGCCACTTCCGCCTGAGTAAAGAAAGTTAAAACACATTAGTGAAATTTCAAATCTGTATCTACATATAATCGTTAATTTATTTAAAATAAAATCCATTTGATTTTTCATGCTGAAGATGAGAAAGAACAGTGCCATGTAGCCAGTGAAGGGGACTTATTTCTTCCTGTATTTAGAGAACCAAAGTAAAGAATGAAATCATTTTTTGTTTTCACATAATTGTTCTTTTCCTGGGAGGCCAAAACATATCCATGAGTATTTTCCTGGAGAGAGAAACTTGGCCCTTTTCTATAACTTTTCATATGTAAACCTAACATCCATTAAAAAAATAGTAACTAATACTTATGGTCTATATATATTTAAATGAAGAAAATTTAACCACATGATTTAGAAAGAGTACAAATAAAATTTTCTTTGTCAATAGTCTTGGAAATGTGTTGTTTGACATGAAGGATAAGGACGGGAGTTCTCTTTGTTAGATCTACTTGAATTCCAGTCAAATTATTGAATTAGGCATGTATGTTTTTGAGAAATTTAAAATCTTTATCATACTTTTATATCTCCATACATTTTTGAAAATAAGATTGTAACTTTTAATAACATTAATAAAAATTTAGTGCCAGATATTTTTTACAGGGAAAATTAATTATAAATCCAGGGAAAAAATTTCATGGATTTTTATATTAGAAAAAGAACAACTCTGGCTTAAAAAAATGAGATATGTTCAAAAGAAAATGAGGAAGGAAGGAAAAGAAGGAGGGAGGGAGGGAGGGAGAAAAAGGAAGGAAGGAAGGGACAAATATATCAAAAGCTAACCTTGAAATTGTGCAATAGTAAGTATAGGTTACTCTTTTTTAATTATAAATTTTAGAAGATTCAAGTTCTTAAAAATATAAAGCCGACTAAAAAAGTAAATAAACAAACTCGGAACAGCTATAACCAAAAACTGCATCTTCCATACCAAAAAAAACAATAGACCAAAGGATTACTTCTGTAAAATTATCGTGTTCGTAAATGCTTGATTGGGGCGGGGGGCAAGGGGGCAAGGGAGGAGTTATTTCTAATTTACATCCACATCTAGAAGGGAATATTGAAACTCGATCCAACTGTTGTGACTGAAAGTAAATAGGCTACACAACAAACATTTTATAAAGTGCAACATTAAATAAATACAAGCTAATGCTGGTACAGTTGATTTATAAGTAAAACTTCAAATTGATTTATACTGTAATTGTCTTTTTTTTCAAAGAACAATTTTCAATTAGTTGTAGTCCTTGATTGTAAAACTAACTAGCATCAACGGATGATTTTACAACTTGGCTATATTTATCGATGAATAAGTGACTCTGGGTGTGTAGCTTGCCCCTGTTTTGAAGAGTGCTCCTCTGCGGTGCTTTTGTTTAGAATCTCTCAGCTGGACAGTCAACATGTGAAAAATAGATGCCAAGACAGTGTCTAATCTTACTTTCATTTAATCATTCATTTATTTATATATTCATCTATTTATATACTTCCAGCATGAATCCATAAGGATTTGAGGGGAAGAATTTTAACTAGTCTTTCTATTACATTTTGCTGTATAACAACTCCAAAACATAGAGGTGTAATACAACAATGATTTTAATTTTCTTACGTGATTCCTTAGCATGGGCTGAGATCAGCTGGGCTGCCATTGTGGTGTGGCTACGTCAGGCTGGAGGGTAGAGACTAGAATCAGCTGGCTTGCTGAAATGACTAGTGTATTGCTTTGAATAGTGCCCCCTGCCAAGTTCACGTCTGCCCACAACCTCAGAAGGCGACCTGTTTGGAAATAGGGTCATTACAGATACACTTAGTTGATAAGATCAGGCCAGATTAGGGTCGTTCCTAAATCCAAAAACTGGTGTCTTTATAAGAGAAAGGAAAGAGGTTCATACACAGAGACACAGAGGAGACACACAGGGAAGAGTACCACGTGAAGATGGAGACAGAGGTTGAAATGAGCTGTGTAACAGCCAAGGATGGCCGGTAACCACCATAAACTAGGATTCTCCCTCCAAGCCTCCAGAAGGGAGCAACCCCACTGACACTTGATTTCACATGTCCAGCCTCCAGAACTGTGAGAGAGTAGGTTTCTGTTGTTTTAAGCCACACAGTTTATGGCACCCTGTTGCTGCAGCTCTAGGAAACTAATACAATGAGTCATCTCTTTCTCTCTTCATGTAGTTCAGCATCACTCCCTCCCTCCCTTTCATGTGGCTTCACCACCATGTCTCTCTACATGGCCTCTGCAGCTAGACAGATAAACTTCCCCCATGCTTGCTCAGGGTGCCCAAGAGCCCAAAGCAGAAGCTGTCAGGGTTATAAAGGCTGAGAACTCAAAGGAACATAGTGTTATTTTGCCTAAATTTGATAAATTCAAGAAAATCTCAGGTCACACCCAGATCTGTAGGAGACTGTAGAAGAGATGAGCACCAACAGTTCTATGTTTCATTAGTGGCCTCCAGTGTCAACAGTGTAATAGTCTCCCTCACACAGTTAAAGATAACAAATGTCAATCGGGTGGTATGGATTAATATATGTTGTAAAACTTCAAGGTTTTATATCAGAATAAGAAACAGTCATGCTGTGAGACAGAAGAACTCACAATTTAGCAAAATTTCCTTCGTACTATTCCATATCTTATTAGTGTCTATTAAAATGAAAACTTTTTATTTGTTACACCCATATGGAATCTCCAAAATTTTGACTAGTAGCGACCAAGGACAAGTCAAGTTGTATTGCTTTTGTCTTAATCATTCACATCTGACTTGAGAGCCCTTTAGTAACTAGACCAAAATTAATGCAAACATAAAAGCTGTTAAGTTCTAAGAATTTCCTTAACATCTCAATTGAGAAAGTCCATCGCTGGTTAACTATACAATGTGGAACTTTACAGTAGAGTGTAAAGATGACACTTAAAGATCATTTCCTTGCCTTCTTGAAGCTATTAGATGCAACAGGCGATACCCAAGAGAACAAATATCTAACAAAATTCCAATAGCAATAACTATGATGAAAAGTACAGCAGAGTAAGTTATGCAAATTTCATTAGAGTTCACAAAAGTGTTTTCTGAGATGATAATTTGAGCAGAGATATGAATTAGCTAAGAGAATAAGCCACTGGAAGATTTGGGAGAAGCTGCAGGTGGAGAAAATAGTGAGAACAAAGGCAAACAGATAAGAAGGATCCAGTAGCAATTTCAAGAATTTGGGCAGCAACATTTCAATAGTTTTAATTGTGTCCAAAGATTGTCATTTCTATCATGCCTTACTCTCTTCTGATGTGCCAAAGCCACACTGGCTCAGCTAAAGCTGCTATACAAATCCTTGTCAATTAGCTTACCATTTAACAGTATCTTCCAAAGGCACTAGATTTTTTTGATGGCTTTTAAATCTTGGCTGCCACAAAACATTTACTTCTTTAAAGATTTCTTGGCAAAAATTGAGGCACTGCTCCAGTGAAGTTACCCTCACAACTCAGAATCAACTGAAAGAAATCTTATGTGTGCCTCCAAAGCCGATGATTTATTTCAATTCCATATGTAAGATCCCAAATAAAGGTACCTAGAATTTTTTGGAAGCTCATAAATTACTGAAGTATAAGACCTATCATAGGACTTCCTTGGTGGCACAGTGGTTAAGAATCTGCCTGCTAACACAGGGGACACGGGTTCAAGCCCCAGTCTGGGAGAATCCCACGTGCCACAGAGCAACTAAGCCCATGCACCACAACTATGGAGCCTGCGCTCTAGAGCCCGTGAACCACAACTACTGAAGCCCACATGCCTAGAGCCCGTGCTCCACAACAAGAGAAGACACTGCAATGAGAAGCCCATGCACCACAACTAGAAAAAGCTCATGGACAGCAAGGAAGACCCAACGCAGCCAAAAATAAATAAATAAATTCATTTAAAAAAAAGATTAAAAAAAAACTATCATAAAAGTTGGATGAAATTCTAGTTCAAAACCATTACAGCTCTAAAATATGTTCTTGACCTGACCACCTCATTAAGTAGAATTACATTTCACAGAGATATATAAATACCTTTTTCTACAAAGTATTTACTCACCAATGAGCATTACTGAGCTTATTTTGCCAACATTAAAATGGTTAAGAGGAAAACACCCAACAACTACAAGTACATTTTACTGTCACTTTTGTCAAGAAGAAACATATTTGCCTCAACAATTATTTCACTTTCTTTTATGTGGTGGTCACTATTCCAAGTGCTTTGGTATTTTATGTGTTCATTTGATTAGTTTCCCCACAGAGTTCCCCTTACTTTCTGCCCCAACTTTAGTGCCTTCTGATCACTGAAATTATCGTGGCAAACTACAGTTCCCATGCTTGGAAAATTGCCCAATAAGCAGCAGCAGAGGCTCCAAAGCCTGGATTAAAACTAAAGACAAGAAAAACTATTGAAAGCAGCAAGAGAAAAATGACAAATAACATACAAGGGAACTCCCATAAGGTTAACAGCTGATTTCTCAGCACAAACTCCACAAGCCAGAAGGGAGTGGCATGATATGCTTAAAGTGATGAAAGAGAAGCACCTACAACCAAGATTACTCTACCAAGCAAGGATCTCATTCAGATTCCACGGAGAAACCAAAAGCTTTACAGACAAGCAAAAGCAAAGAGAATTTAGCACCACCAAACCAGCTCTACAACAAATGCTAAATGAACTTCTCTAAGTAGGAAACACAAGAGAAGTAAAGGACCTAAAAAACAAACCCAAAACAATCAATAAAATGGTCATAGGAACATACATATCGAAAATTACCTTAAATGTGAATGGATAAATACCCCAACCAAAAGACATAGGCTCGCTGAATGGATACAAAAACAAGACCCATACATATGCTGTCTACAAGAGACCCACATCAGACCTAGGGACACATAAAGACTGAAAGTGAGAGGATGGAAAAAGATATTCCATGCAAATGGAAATCAAAAGAAAGCTGAAGTAGCAATACTTATATCAGATAAAACAGACTTTAAAGTAAAGAATGTTAGAAGAGACAAGGAGGGATACTACATAATGATCAAGGGATCAATCCAAGAAGAAGATATAACAATTATAAATATATATGCACCCAACATAGGAGCACCTCAATACATAAGGCAACTGCTAACAGCTCTAAAAGAGGAAAACGACAGTAACACAATAATACTGGGGGACATTAACACCTCACTAACACCAATGGACAGATCATCCAAAATGAAAATAAATAAGGAAAGAGAAGCTTTAAAGGACACAATAGACCAGATAGATTTAATTGATATTTATAGGACATTCCATCCAAAAACAGCAGATTACACTTTCTTCTCAAGTGGGCATGGAACATTCTCCAGGATAGATCACATCTTGGGTCACAAATCAAGCCTCAGTAAATTTAAGAAACTTGAATTCATATCAAGCATCTTTTCTGACCACAAGGCTATGAGATTAGAAATGAACTACACGGAAAAAATGTAAAAAACACAAACACATGGAGGCTAAACAAAACGTTACTAAATAACCAGAGATCATTGAAAAATTCAAAGAGGAAATCAAGAAATACCTAGAGACAAATGACAATAAAAACACGACAATCCAAAACCTATGGGATGCAGCACAAGCAGTTCTAAGAGGGAAGTTTATAGCTATACAAGCCTACCTCAAGAAACAAGAAAAATCTCAAATAAACAATCTAACCTTACACCTAAAAGAACCAGAGAAAGAAGAACAAACAAAACCCGAAGTTAGCAGAAGGAAAGAAATCATCAAAATCAGAGGAGAAATAAATGAAGTAGAAACAAAGAAAACAATAGCAAAGATCAATAAAACTAAAAGCTGGTTCTTTGAGAAAATAAAGAAATTGATAAACCATTAGCCAGGCTTATCAAGAAAAAGAGGGAGAGGACTGAAATCAATAAAATTAAAAATGAAAAAGGAGAAGTTACAACAGACACTGCAGAAATACAAAGTATCCTAAGAGACTACTACAAGCAACTCTATGCCAATAAAATGGACAAGAAATGGACAAATTTTTAGAAAGGTATAAGCTTCCAAGACTGAACCAGGAAGAAATAGAAAATATGAACAGACCAATCACAAGTAATGAAATTGAAACTGTGATTAAAAATCTTCCAACAAACAAAAGTCCAGACCAGATGGCTTCACAAGTGAATTCTGTCAAACATTTAGAGAAGCGCTAACACCCATCCTTCTCAAACTCTTCCAAAAAATTGCAGAGGAAGGAACACTCCCAAACGAATTCTATGAGGCTCCCATCACCCTGATACCAAAACCAGACAAAGATACTACAAAAAGGGAAAATTACAGACCAATATCACTGATGAATATAGATGCAAAAATCCTCAACAAAATACTAGCAAACAGAATCCAACAACACATTAAAAGGATCATACACTATGATAAAGTGGGATTTATCCTAGGGATGCAAGGATTCTTCAATATACACAAATGAATCAATGTGATATACCATATTAACAAACTGAAGAAGAAAAACCATATGATAATCTCAATAAATGCAGAAAAAGCTTTTGACAAAATTCAACACCCATTTATAAAAAAAACTCTGCAGAAAGTGGGCATAGAGCGAATCTACCTCGACATAATAAAGGCCACATATGACAAACCCACAGAAAACATCATTCTTAATGGTGAAAAACTGAAGGCATTTCCTCTAAGATCAGGAATAAGACAAGGATGTCCACTCTCACCACTAATATTCAAAATAGTTTTGGAAGTCCTAGCCATGGCAATCAGAGACGAAAAAGAAATAAAAGGAATACAAATTGGAAAAGAAGAAGTAAACTGTCACTGTTTGCAGATGACATGATACCATACATAGAGAATCCTAAAAATGCCACCAGAAAACTACTAGAGCTAATCAGTGAACTTGGTAAAGTAGCAGGATACAAAATTAACGCACAGAAATCCCTTGCATTCCTCTACACTAATGAGGAAAAATCTGAAAGAGAAATTAAGGAAACACTCCCACTTACCATTGCAACAAAAAGAATAAAATACCTAGGAATAAACCTACCTTGGGAGACAAAAGACCTGTATGCAGGAAACTATAAGACACTGATGAAAGAGATTAAAGATGATACCAACAGATGGAGAGATATACCATGTTCTTGCATTGGAAGAATCAATATTGTGAAAATGACTATACTATCCAAAGCAATCTACCAATCCAATGCAATCCCTATCAAATTACCAATGGCATTTTTTACAGAACTAGAACAAAATATCTTAAAATTTGTATGGAGACACAAAAGACCCCAAGTAGCCAAAGCAGTCTTGAGGGAAAAAAGCGGAGCTGAAGGAATCAGACTCCCTGACTTCAGACTATACTACAAAGCTATGGTAATCAAGACAATATGGTACTGTCATAAAAACAGAAATATAGATCAATGGAACAAGATAGAAAGCCCAGGGATAAACCCACGCACCTATGGTCAGCTAATCTATGACAGAGGAGGCAAGGATATACAATGGAAAAAAGACGGTCTCTTCAATAAACGGTGCTGGGAAAACTGGACAGCTACATGTAAAAGAATGAAATTAGAACACTCCTGAACACCATACACAAAAATAAACTCAAGATGGATTAGAGACCTAAATGTAAGGCCGGACACTATAAAACTCTTAGAGGAAAACACAGGAAGAACACTCTTTGACATAAACTACTGCAAGGTATTTTTTTGATCCACCTCCTAGAGTAATGGAAATAAAAACAAAAATAAACAAATGAGACCTAATGAAACTTCAAAGCTTTTGCACAGCAAAGGAAACCATAAACAAGACGAAAAGACAACCCTCAGAATGGGAGAAAATATTTGCAAATGAATCAATGGACAAAGGATTAATCTCCAAAATATATAAACAGCTAATGCAGCTCAATATTAAAAAAACAAACAACCCAATCCAAAAATGGGCAGAAGACCTAAATGGACATTTCTCCAAAGAAGACATACAGATGGCCAAGAAGCACATGAAAAGCTGCTCAGATCACTAATTTTAGAGACATGCAAATCAAAACTACAATGAGGTATCATCTCACACCAGTTAGATTGGGCATCATCAGAAAATCTACAAACAAAAAACGCTGGAGAGGGTGTGGAGAAATGGGAACCCTCTTGCACTGTTGGTGGGAATGTAAATTGATACAGCCACTATGGAGAACAGTATGGATGTTCCTTAAAAACTAAAAATAAAATTACCATATGATCCAGCAGTCCCACTACTGGGCATATACCCAGAGAAAACCATAATTCAAAAAGACACATGCACCCCAATATTCACTGCAACACTACTTACAATAGCCAGGTTATGGAAGCAACCTAAATGCCCACTGACAGACGAATGGATAAAGAAAATGTGGTACATATATACAGTGGAATATTACTCAGCCATAAAAAGGAATGAGACTGGGTCATTTGTTGAGATGTCAATGGATCTAGAGACTATCATACAGAGTGAAGTAAGTCAGAAAGAGAAAAACAAATATCGTATATTAACACATATATGTGGAACCTAGAAAAATGGTACAGATGAACAGGCTGGATTCTTTTAACTTCTCCTTTCGTGTAGCATACACTTAGATATTCTGTTTGTATTCACTTGAATGTAAGCCCAAAGGAATTACGAAACCTTGAGATGAAAAATTTTGCCATCTCTTTAACGTTGTAGAAGAGATATAGAAAATGCACACACACATATATAAAATTATAGAATTTATTACTCTTTTATAAAATGAATATAGTGATTGCTTTGGGACATAAGTGGAGAAAATTACACTCATATTTTAAAACTTTAACAATATTCGTGGGATTTTTGACTTTGAAACCTGTACTCTGTGAATGAAGGGATCATCTGTCATACACTTCTACTGCTCTAAGACTCAGTTTTAAGGATTAAATTAATATTGAATGAAATGCCCTACTTTATTTAGGCAAATACATTTATTTTGTTGGAATGGAAGAATGATATATTCTAACCTTTGCTTCTGCTTTTCCAAGATGAGAAAAATCATAACAGTATTAGGACGGGAAATGTGTACCTTCTCTGTGGTTTGTTATACCAAATCTGAAGTTTGTTATACCAAATCTGAAGTTTAAACTTTTGTGAACAGACCTCTAAACTGTTGGTATATATTATTTAAAATATTTTTACTATTGGCTATCAACCAAAAAATGAAATGAAAATATAAAGAAAAACCATGTATCAATCCCTCAAATATATGAAATCATCTCAATTATTTCAGATCTTTTTTGGTACGAAACAAACATTATGGAAAATTGAAGCCCCAATATCAACCCCTTTCCTAAATCTTTCTCTCAGAGGAAAGCATTCTCCTAAATTTGGTGTTTATGAGTCCCATTTTTTTAATCCTTTGACTACATTATATGTTCTCTTAAGCTATATTTAATATTACTTTACACATTTTTGAAATATATATTATTTTTTAAAACTTTGCCTGGGTGAAGTACAGGATGTTCCAGGGGTTAATGGATATGTTAATTACTGAAGAAAAGAAGTATTTTTCCTCAAATTTCATGTACTTATGTTGGCATACACCTTTACTAAAATGTTCTCTATTTTTTACAATGTAGTGTATAATTTATTAACTTCTTCCTGTTCTTTTACTACTTGATATATTTGTATAATCCTACTATATTCAGTATAAAAATGACAGTAATGCCCAGAGATGTAGAGATGAGAATTTTGCCTTTTCTGCAAGGTTGCTAGAATTCTTAGAGTGTGCAGATATGTACAGACTTTCTTTGTTGGTGTCACTCAAGCACCCATTTTCAGAAATTAAAAGAAAATCCCAAACTCCATATAAAGGAATACTATAGAATGCATAATGCCACTGACATGGAAGATAGATTCTTAGTAGCCTGGAGCAATGAAAGAAATAATGCATAAAAATAAGAAAGAGTCTTTTATATTTTTCCTAAATTGCCTAACTTTGTTTTTATGAACCATATTTTTAATCACAGGGCTTGTTAGTATTGAATACTAGTTATTTTAAAGTTTTTGAATCAATATGTATGATTGTATCAGTAAATGCAAACAAATTAGCATTAAACTCATCTGTTTGAGGAAAAAAATCTTCAATTCCAATCATTTTTTTATGAGCATTGTTTCACCCTATTATGAAGAAAAGAGGCACTTGGTGCCCGGATTGCATTGTCATGGGACAATTCTAGTTAACTAGTCTTAATCAGTGAATCAATATGAAAATAATACAATTCATATTTTTTTGATTTCTCTGATATATTAAGTAATGTATTCACACACAAATGCTAATATATATCAAAAAACATGATTGAATATACAGACATTCCTACATTTTGAATAGGTTTCAAACAAGAATAGTTTTACATGTAGAAGGTTTTTTAAAAATATTTTTCCCCCACCCATGTTCATCTAGCCAACATTTATTCATCCTTTAATCTTTACTATAATGCTTTAGTAATAACATGAGAGTGATGGTCAGTTTCTCAGTGTCAGACATCTAGTCAGTGTCCCTAAGAACAGTTTTTTGGAATAGTGCCAGTTTGTAATGGAGTTAATAATGTAATACAATAAAATAGGCTTTTTACAAAGGTTAATGACTTCAGTTAAGAGGAGTAACTTTTTTTAATATACTGAGCATATGACCTTTGATTTTTATTATTGTTTTTTTAAAAAATTTGTAGTAAATATTAATGGTAGTAGATATAAATGGTGTATATATATATAATTTCAGAAATTTAGAGGACAATTTATTGCATTCTTCTATTACTATGAAGTATTTTGGTTTAAAGATCATGAGATGCAAATGCAACAAAAGAGAAGAAAAATAATCTTATTTTAACTGGTATGAACAACTTGTATCACTGAATTATCACATGGAGAATGACTCAGTATCTTCGTATCTCACAGAGAACGTTACATAAATATGAAATATCCACTGTCATGTTAAACCATTTGCAATTATATTTTTACTATTGTGTAACCTAGCCTATGTTCTCTTCTATTTCTTCTACTGAGGTATAATTGATATTTAACTTTATATTAATTTCAGGTGTACAATATAATGATTCAACATTTGTATATATTGCAAAATGATTACCACAATCAATAAGTCGTTAACATCCATCACCATAGTTACAAATTTTTTTCTTGTTTGAGAACTTTTAAGATATACTCTCTTAATAAATAATATATATATTTTTTAATAATATATTTTATAGTGCTTCTAGGCAACATATTTAAGAAAAAGATATAAAAAATAACTTAGAGAAAGCATGTTTCCATGTTAGAGGGAAAACAGATTTTGTGAAAAAGTGTTTTGAAATATATTCAAAATTTGCTGTCAACTTACTTATTAGCTTTTTCTTTCCACACTGTTCTTCAACACATAGCTGATGAACATACCTATTCAGAAAGAAAAAGTGATAAAAGGAATCAACTAACAATTTATGAGTGTTACCAAAGTATAGATAGGAAAGAAAAAAGCATACATAAAATAAGCCGCATAGAAATAACTAATCCAAGGATAAACATAGAATTTCAGATGTAGTTCTCTAAGACCTCAAAGCAATTAGCCTCTGGTCTTAAAAACTACACATCTTTCCTTAAAAGACTAAAAATAGAATTACCATATGACCTAGCCATCCCATTACTGGGCATATACCCAGAGAAAATCATAATTCAAAAAGACACATGCACCCCAATGTTCACTGCAGCACTATTTACAATAGCCAGGTCACGGAAGCAACCTAAATGTCCATCGACAGATGAATGGATAAAGAAGATGTGGTACATATATACAATGGAATATTACTCAGTCATAAAAAGGAATGAAATTGGGTCATTTGTAGAGACATAGATGGATCTAGAGACTGTCATACAGAGTGAAGTTAAGTCAGAAAGAGAAAAACAAATGTATATTAATTCATATATGTGGAATCTAGAAAATGGTACAGATGAACCACTTTGGAAGGCAGAAATAGAGACACAGATGTAGAGAACAAATATATGGACACCAAGGGGATAAGCGGGGGGAGAGGGATGAACTGGGAGATTGGAATTGACATATATACACTAATATGTATAAAATAGATAAGTAATAAGAACCTGTATAAAAAATAAAATAAAATTCAAAAAATATATATACATCTAATCAAATAAGTGGTAAATTAACAGGAGGAAGTAAAATGTGAGTTAATGACAAAATAATGAGAAAAACAGACTCATTATAAATGTAAAATGCAAATTAGATGTCATAAAATGTACAAACATCTCTGAATAGAGAAATAATGTAAATTGAAAGATAGACACCTAAATATCACATGAAACAGATGGAAACTAACATACACAAGTATCAATGGAAAGGTGCTGATGAAATGGATAGGGAACAAATAGAATGCATGTATCATTTCTTAGTGATGGAATCCTGTCTAAAATGATAAATGAAAAGGAATTAAAAATGAAAAATATGTGATTTGAAATGACTGGGATTAAGAATTAAACACATTTTCATAAACTGTGCCTAAATGATTGATATTGCTTACTACAGAAAATGTAAGTTCACTAATATATGAAAAATTATTTAAAGTAAGCAAAATTTTGTTGTTTGGTAACATGGACTTGGAAATCTACTTGATAATATCCTCATCTTTTATAATAGTCAATTAAAATGTTTAAAAATGGTAAATCAGAGGCTAAGTTACAGATTGGTGAAGTTGGAGATAGATATTAAAACCTGCATCTGTATATTTTGAGTGCTGAAAGGAACATAATAAAATATAAAGAATACTGTATGTTAAAAAGTAGAAAAAGTCAAGATAAGAAAAATGAGGAGTTCTGGAAGGAGTATAATTCAAAATGCAGTGTTCTAAGTAAGCCCAATTAAAAAGACATTTCAACAAAAAAGTGAAAGTGATGGTCAAGGTAGCAATGCAGATATCCAGAGGAAGAACACCCCAGAGGCACAAACAGCTGTTGGGGCAAAATGTATTCATTGTAAGCACTGTGGGTTTTATTATTATTTGTTTTTAATCTTTTGGCTGTGCTGCACGGCATGTGGGATCTTACTTCCCCGACCAGATTTTGAACCTGTGCCCCCTGCATTGGCAGCACAGTCTTAACCACTGTACTGCCAGGGAAGTCCCTGTGGGTTTTAATTTAAAAGAAATAGAGAACCATTAGCATTTTTTTATTTCATAAATGATCTGATCTAGTTTGAGCTTTAACAAATCACTCAAATCATATTTTTGAAAATATTTGTAAATAAGCAAAGGTTAAAGCTTAGAGACAAGTTCTGAGGACCTTTCAATTAACCAGAAGAGAAACAATAGTGAAATAGAACATAATGGACAGTGGAGGTGCTGAGAAGTGGTTTAGTTTATGCATATGTTTGAATGTAAAGCCAATAAGATTTTCTGAGGGACTGAAAGCAAGGTGAAAGTAAGAGAAAGGCATCAAAGATAATACCAAGGCATGTGGCTTGAGTAAATGGAAGGGTAGACTTACCAATGGCTGAGATGGTGAAAATGTTTTCTGAGCAGTTTTTGCTTGAGAATTCAGGAATTAAATTTAGAACATATAAAAATTTTAGATGTTTGTTACAAATGCTGTGTGGTAATGACAATTACATTGAAAATGCAAAACTGAAATTCAAGGGACGTGTCCAGAGTGGAGATGTTGGAAGGATTTGGAAGGATTAAAGATATATATTTAATTTAAAGCTGTGACAATGCATGAGTTCTATAAGGGAGTCAGTAAAAACAGAGAACAGTAGAGAAAAAAATTTTTTAAAGAGAGAAGAGAAAATTTTCAAGGAGTGAGTCCTGGTGTGTCAAAAGTAGAGAAGGGGAAGAATTATTGCCAGAGAGAATGAGAAGAAATACTGGCAAGTGGGTAGGAGGAAAATCAGATGACTATGATGCCCTGAAGACCAAATGAAGAAAGTGTTTCAGATAAAGTATATCACAGTTTTCTGATTATTCAGGTAAAATGAGTATGTTCAATTGACCATGAGGTTTCGCACCATTGAGATCATTTGTAACTTAAAATATCTTTTTGCTAAAGTGGTAGAGTTGAAAACGTTTACAGTAAGGTGAAGAGAAAATTGGGTCAGAGGAATTCAACATAGTGAATATAGATAGAGTCTCTAATGCAATCTGATGTAAAGGGAATGAGAGAAATAAGAGAAATAGAACCAAATAAAGTCAACTGATCTTTGACAGAGGAGAAAAGGCAACGAAATGGAGCAAAGATAGCCTTTTCAACAAATGGTGCTGGAACAACTGGATATCCAAATGCAGAAAAAGAAAAATTGAATCTACATACAGACTTTATACTTTTCACAAAATTAACTCGAATTCCAAACCTAAAATGTAAAACATAAAACTATGAAAATCCTAGAAGATATCGTAGGAGAAAACCTAGATGACCTTAGTTATGGCTTATGACTTTTAAGATACAATACCAAAGGCACAATCCATGAAAGAAGTAATTGGTAAGCTGGACTTTACTAAAATTAAAAATTTCTACTTTGTGAGAGACAATTTCAAGAGAATGCGAAGACAAGCCATAGACAAAGAAAGAATATTTTCAGAAGACATATGTGATAAAGGACTATTATTCAAAATATATAAAGAACTCTTAAAACTCAATAATAAGAAAACAAGCAACCTGATTAAAAAATAATAAGAAAACAAGCAACCTGATTAAAAAATAATAAGAAAACAAGCAACCTGATTAAAAAATAATAAGAAAACAAGCAACCTTCAAGATGGCGGAAGACTAAGACGTGGAGATCACCTTCCTCCCCACAAATACATCATAAATACATCTACATGTGGAACACCTCCTACAGAATACCTACTGAACGCTGGAAGAAGACCTCAGACCTCCCAAAAGGCAAGGAAGTCCCCACGTACCTGGGTAGGGAAAAGAAAAAAGAGACAAAAGAATAGGGACGGGACCTGCACCAGTGGGAGGGAGCCGTGAAGGAGGAAAGGTTCCCACACACTAAAAGCCCCTTCGCAGGCGGAGACTGCGCATGGTGGAGGGGGGGAAGAAGCTTCAGAGCCACGGAGGAGAGTGCAGCAACAGGGGTGCGGAGGGCAAAGCAGAGAGGTTCCCGCACAGAGGACCAGTGCCGACCAGCACTCACCAGCCCGAGAGGCTTGTCTGCTCACCCGCCGGGGCGGGCGGGGGCTGGGAGCTGAGGCTCGGGCTTCGGAGGTTGGATCCCAGGGAGAGGACTGGGGCTGGCTGTGTGAACACAGCCTGAAGGGGGCTAGTGCGCCACGGCTAGCCGGGAGGGAGTCCGGGAAAAGGTCTGGAGCTGCCAAAGAAGCAGGAGACATTTTCTTGCCTCTTTATTTCCTGGTGTGCGAGAGGGGATTCAGAGCGCCGCTTAAAGGAGCTCCAGAGACGGGCGCGAGCCGTGGCTATCAGCGCGGACACCAGAGACGGGCATGAGACGCTAAGGCTGCTGCTGCCTCCACCAAGAAGCCTGTGTGCGAGCACAGGTCACTCTCCACATCTCCCCTCCCCAGCCCGCTACTGCCAGGGTCCCGTGATCCAGGGACAACTTCCCCGGGAGAATGCACGGCGCTCCTCAGGCTGGTGCAACGTTACGCTGGCCTCTGCCGCCGCAGGCCCGCCCCGCACTCCATGCCCCTCCCTCCCTCTGGCCTGAGTGAGCCAGGGCCCCTGAATCAGCGGCTCCTTTAACCCCGTCCTGTCTGAGAGAAGAACAGATGCCCTAAGGCGACCTACACGCAGAGGCGGGGCCAAATCCAAAGCTGAACCCCGGTAACTCTGCGAACAAAGAAGAGAAATCTCTCCCAGCAGCCTCAGGAGCTGCGGATTAAATCTCCACAATCAACGTGAGGTACCCTGCATCTGCGGAATACCTGAATAGACAACGAATGATCCCAAATTTAGGAAGTGGCCTTTGGGAGCAATGATACATATTTTTTTCCCTTTTTCTCTTTTTGTGAGTGTGTATGCGTATGCTTCTGTGTGTGAATTTGTATAGCTTTGCTTTTACTAATTGTCCCAGGGTTTTTTTTTTAATTAAAATTTTTTTCTTAATAATTATTATTTATTTTAATAACTTTCTTTTCTTTCTTTCTTTTTCTTTTCTTTTTCTCTTTCTTTCTCTCTTTCTTTCTTTTCTTTCTTTCTTTCTTCCCCTCCCTCTCTCTCTCTCTCTCTCTCTCTCTCTCTCTTTATTTCTTTCTTTCTCTTTTTTCTCCCTTTTATTCTGAGCTGTGTGGAGGACAGGCTCTTGGTGCTCCAGCCAGGTGTCAGGGCTGGGCCACTGAGGTGGGAGAGCCAAGTTCAGGACACTGGTCCGCAAGAGACCTTCCAGCTCCATGTAATATCAAACAGCGAAAATCTCCCAGAGATCTCCATCTCAACACCAAGACCCAGCTCCATTCAACGATCAGCAAGCTACAGTGCTGGACATCCTATGCCAAATAACTAGCAAGGCAGCAACACAACCCCATACATTAGCAGAGAGGCTGCCGAAAATCATAATAAGGCCACAGACACCCCAAAACACACCACCAGACATGGACCTGCCCACCAGAAAGACAAGATCTAGCCTCAACCACCAGAACACAGGCACTAGTCCCCTCCACCAGGAAGCCTACACACCCACTGAACCAAGCTTAGCCACTGGGGGCAGACACCAAAAACAATGGGAACTATGAACCCACAGCCTGCGATAAGGAGAACCCAAACACAGGAAGCTAAGCAAAATGAGAAGACAGGGAAACACACAGCAGATGAAGGAGCAAGGTAAAAACCCACTAGACCTAACAAATGAAGAGACTATAGTTGAAAACTTCCCTAATATGGGAAAGGAAATAGTTAATCAAGTCCAGGAAGCACAGAGAGTCCCATACAGGATAAATCCAAGGAGAAACACACCAAGACACATATTAATCAAACTATCAAAAATTAAATACAAAGAACAAATATTAAAAGCAGCAAGGGAAAAACAACAAGTAACACATAAGGGAATCCCCATAAAGTTAACAGCTAATCTTTCAGCAGAAACTCTGCAAACCAGAAGGGAGTGGCAGGACATATTTAAAGTGATGAAGGAGAAAACCCTACAACCAAGATTACCCAGCAAGGATCTCATTCAGATTCCACGGAGAAATTAAAAGCTTTACAGAGAAGCAAAGGCTAAGAGAATTCAGCACCACCAAACCGGGTTTACAACAAATGCTAAAGGAACTTCTCTAGGCAGGAAACACAAGAGAAGGAAAAGACCTAAAATAATAACCCCAAAACAAGTAAGAAAATGGTAATAGGAACATACATATTGAAAACTGCCTTAAATATAAATGGATTAAATGCTCCAACCAAAAGACATAGACTGGCTGAATGGATACAGAAACAACACCCGTATATATGCTGTCTACAAGAGACCCACTTCAGAGCTAGGGACACATACAGACTGAAAGTGAGGGGATGGAAAATGATATTCCTTGCAAATGGAAATCAAAAGAAAGCTGCAGTAGCAATTCTCATATCAGACAAAATAGACTTTAAAACAAAGACTATTACAAGAGACAAAGAAGGACACTACATAATGATCAAGGGATTGATCCAAGAAGAAGGTATAACAATTGTAAATATTTATGCACCCAACGTAGGAGCACCTCAATACATAAGGCATGTGCTAAAGCCATAAAAGGGGAAATCGACAGTAACACATTCATTGTAGGGGGCTTTAACACCCCACTTTCACCAATGGACAGATCATCCAAAATGAAAATAAATAAGGAAACACAGGCTTTAAATGATACATTAAACAAGATGGACTTAATTAATATTTATAAGACATTTCCATCCAAAAACAACAGAATACACATTCTTCTCAAGTGCTTATGGAACATTCTCCAGGATACATCATATCTTGGGTCACAAATCAAGCCTTGGTAAATTTAAGAAAATTGAAATCGTATCAAGTATCTTTTCCGACCACAATGCTATGAGACTAGATATCAATTACAGGAAAAAATATATAAGAAAAATGGGCCAAAGACATTAACATACATCTCACCAAAAGGTATACAGATGGTAAATAAGTATATGAAAAGATGCTCTACATCATATGTCATCAGGGAAATGAACATTTAAACAACAATAAGCTACTATTTATTAGAGTGGGCTAAATCTGGAACACTGACAACACCAAATATAGGCAACTATGTGGAACAACAGGAACTCTCATTCATTGCTGGCAAAATAGTGCACCCATTTTGGAAGACACTTAGACAGTTTCTCAGCAAAACTTAACGTACCCTTTCCCTATGATCCAGCAATCACACTCCTTAGATTTTACCTAAAGGAGTGGAAAACATGCCCACACAAAAACCTGCACATTGATGTTAACAGCAGCTTTATTCATAATTGCCAAAACTTGCAAGCAACCAAGATGCCCATCAGTAGGTGAATGGGTTAATAAGCTGTAGTACACATAGATGCAATGAAAAGACACAGAGGAAACTTCAATGCATATTACTAAATGAAAGAAACCAATCTGAAAAACCTATACACTATATGGTTCCAACTAAATATATGATATTCTGGAGAAAGCAAAATTATGGAGACAGTAAAAAGACCAGTGGTTTCCAGGGGTTGGGGTAGGAGGGACGAATAGGCAGACCACAGAGAATTTCTGTGGCAATGAAAGTACCCTGTGTGATATCATAATGATGGATTCACTGCACTGTACATTTGTCTAAATGTAATAGACAAACAGAACGTAGACATTAGAATGTAATGTAATAGACAAATAGAATGTAATGTTCCCAAAGAGTGAACACTAATGTAAACTGTGAACTTTGGGTGATTTTGATGTGTCAGTGTAGGTTCATCAATTGTGTACCACTCTGATAGGGGATGTTGATAATGAGGGATGCTATGCATGTATGAGGGGCCGGAGTATATGGGAATTCTCTGTCCCCCTCTCAATTTGCTGTGAACCTAAAACTATATACTTGGAAAAATAGTCTTAAAAAAATGCTGACCAACATAGCCTTAATATTTCTCTAAGCTTGACTAAACTTCAGACAGACTTCTTCCTGCCTCTGGCCCATGACCTCCCTCCTACTCTGGCCCGTACAAAATCCGGATATCCTCACCACAGGGGTCCCTCCCCTCTCTAATCTTGGACCATTTGCCTTAGAAAACTTGAAAACGTCTCTGCCTCTTTGAGATGTGAATCTTTTAAAAAAGTATCTTACCAGTTTTACAACCCAGGACTGTCTTTCTCTAGGACCTGGAATGGTCATCGTTAAGGATGCTAGCATTCCTATGTCCTAGTCTCTGTGGGAGATTAGGAGCCTAACTTCAGTGTGCATCTTGCTCAGAGTTATAAAATTACCTCCCGTCAGGAAGATAGGCCAATAAGCAAACACAGATGGCCTAAGATTCCCTGAACTCCACTCTTAAAAATTCTCCAGCCCTACTTTTTTAAGGAGTTAAATTCAGACTGTGTTATGTTCTCTCTAGTCTCTTGCAAGAGCCTCCAATAAAATCTTCCATACCTGTTTAACTCTACAAATTTTGCTTTAACAATACTTAGTGTCACTTTTGTTTTATGAAATGAGAGTTTCATGAAAGAAGTGTAGGATGGAAAATACAGATGAATAATACTGATTAGAAATAAACTGTATTACACCAATGATGAAAAATCTAAAAGAGAAATTAAGGAAACACTACCATTTACCATTGTAACAAAAAGAATAAAATACCTAGGAATAAACCTACCTAAGGAGAAAAAGACCTATATGCAGAAAATTATACAACACTGATGAAAGAAATTAAAGATGATACAAACAGATGGAGAGATATACCATGTTCTTGGATTGGAAGAATCAACATTGTGAAAATGACTACACTACCCAAAGCAACCTACAGATTCAACACAATCCCTATCAAACTACCAATGACATTTTTCACAGAACTAGAACAAAAAATTTCACAATTTGTATGGAAACACAAAAAACCCTGAATAGCCAAAGCAGTCTTGAGAAAGAAAAATGGAGCTGGAGGAATCAGGCTCCCTGATTTCAGACTACACTACAAAGTTACAGTAATCAGGACAGTATGGTATTGACACAAAAACAGAAATATAGGTCAATGGGACAGGATAGAAAGCCCAGAGATAAACCCACACACATATGGCCACCTTATCTTTGATAAAGGAGGCAAGAATATACAATGGAGAAAAGATAGTGTCTTCATTAAGTGGCGCTGGGAAAACTAGTTCGCTACATGTAAAGGAATGAAATTAGAACACTCCCTAACACCATACAAAAAAATAAACTCAAAATGGATTAAAGGCCTAAATGTAAGGCCAGACACTATAAAACTCTTAGAGGAACACATAGGTAGAGAAAAACACTCCATGACATAAATCACAGCAAGATCCTTTTAGACCCATCTCCTAGAGAAATGGAAATAAAAACAAAAATATACAAATGGGACCTAATGAAACTTAAAAGCTTTTGCACAGCAAAGGAAAACATAAACAAGATGAAAAGACAACCCGCAGAATGGGAGAAAATATTTGCAAATGAAGCAACTGACAAAGGATTAATCTCCAAAATATACAAGCAGCTCATGCAGCTCAATATCAAAAAAATAAACAACCCAATCCAAAAATGGGCAGAAGAACTAAATAGACATTTCTCCAAAGAAGGTATACAGATAGACAACAAACACATGAAAGGATGCTCAACATCACTAATCATTAGAGAAATGCAAATCAAAACTACAATGAGGTATCACCTCACACCAGTCAGAATGGCCATCATCAAAAAATCTACAAATGCTGGAGAGGGTGTGGAGCAAAGGGAACCCTCCTGCATTGTTGGTAGGAATGTAAATTTATACAGCCCCTATAAAGAACAGTATGGAGGTTCCTTAAAAAACTAAAAAAAGAACTACCATATGACCCAGCAGTCCCACTACTGGGTGTATACCCTGATAAAACCATAATTCAAAAAGAGTCATGTACCATAATGTTCATTGCAGCTCTATTTACAATAGCCAGGACATGGAATCAATCTAAGTGTCCATCGACAGGTGAATGGATAAAGAAAATGTGGCACATATATACAATGGAATATTACTCAGCCATAAAAAGAAATGAAATTGAGTTATTTGTAGTGAGGTGGATGGACCTAGAGTCTGTCGTACAGAGTGAAGTAAGTCAGAAAAAGAAGAACAAATACCGTATGCTAACCCACACACACACACACACACACACACACACATATATATATATATATATATATATATATATAAAATCTAAAAAAAAAAGGTTCTGAAAAAACTAGGGGCAGGACAGGGATAAAGACGCAGACGTAGAGAATGGATTTGAGGACATGGGGAGGGAGAAGGGTAAGCTGGGACAAAGTGAGAGAGTGGCATGGACATATATACACTACCAAATGTAAAACAGATGGCTAGTGGGAAGCACCCACATGGCACAGGGAGATCAGCTCAGTACTTTGTGACCACCAAGAGGGGTGGGATAGGGAGGGTGGGAGGGAAACACAAGAGGGAAGAGATGTAGGGATATATGTATATGTACAGCTGATTTACTTTGTTATAAAGCAGAAACTAACACACTATTGCAAAGCAATTATACTCTAATAAAGATGTTAAAAAAATAAACTTTATTAGTCATCCTTTTTGTTTTCTTCAAAATGTCCTTAAGCGTGGATCTATACAAATTTCAATTCTAAAACTAGATATAATCGCTTAAAAAGGTTGGACTAACAAAAATTCTTCTTTACCACATTGGATTGTATTGTGGCAAGTATATTCATTTTAATACTTCTGATATAATACGTAATCATTGGCATTTGCCCTGTGTATAAAGGAAGTATCTTGGACTAAAAATCAATAATAGCAGTTTTGAAAATCATTTTCTATTGATGAGATTCTGCTTCCAGAATAAGACTTAGCCCACAAGTTGAAACTTTATAGTTACATGGAAACAGTTCACAATTACTGTAATTTAGAATTTAACTCACATTCAAATTGAAATGGGAGGAAAAATAAATCCCTGTATGAAACTGTTCTCACTGTATGTGTTTTGAAGCTTGTTCTAAAATGTGAAATCAACATTGCTATTCTAGTCACAGCAAAGCACTTTTCCAAATGTCGTATTAAACTCATAACTTGGAGAATGACAAGGCTTGCTAATGTGATTGTTCTTTCCTCATAATAAAGGCAAAAATTGCCAGTGCTTCTGAACTTAAAATAAGATGTAATTGGAGTTAGATGAATTACTTCTGATGAATATGTATTTGAAGTGATTATGTTTAAAGATATGTATCTGTCAGTATACTTTATTTCGATTTTAACCTGTATTTAGCAGACTAGATTTTTACTTTGAATATCCTATTAACTTTCTTGATATCAAAGTTGCTGTAGAGTTACATTTTAAAGAAAAGTTTGACACAATATTTGGTTTAAACTAAAAAGGTTTTGGCTGTCTTTTTCTAGTTTTTGCTATTTACTTGCATCATGCTCAGATACTCTTTGTCACTCCAGTCCATATTTCTTTGACTTGCTTTTAGAACACCATAATGTGTTTTTCTCTTTGCTTTTAGTGAAATGGTTGATAGAAAACAAAATTGATGGATATTTCATGAAACATTTTAGCTACATAAAACAGACTCCAATTTTTTTGAAGTAAATTATAATAGACTATTTACAATAGACATTTGCTACCATCTCTCAGCTACATCTACAACTATCATGCTAGGACATAACAATTTTCTTAACAAATTATGATATTGATATGTATGAGAAGTTTTAGGCAATTGATGTAAGACATTTTGAAGTTGGAACATTTGAAAAAAATAGAAGCATTTTAGTCTAGGAAGTTAGGTTTTCAAAGAAATGTTTTTGCATATAATTTTAACTTCTCTTCAGTAAATACTGAGTGAATGACTAATATTTTTTCTTCATTGCCCCCTCTCTTTTAAAATTATTCCATTTTTTTGCTTTTTTCTCCACCACGTCACTGAAATGACCTTGCTCAGATCATTAAATCAAATAGACATTTTTCAATTTTCCCTTAACTTGGCTTCTTTAGCAACATTCCAAATATTTGTTTTTAAAATGTTTTTTGCATTTAGTTCCTCAGTTATTTTTCACACTTTACCAGTTTATCCTAAATTATATCTTTTGCTGAGCTAAAATATTCTACCTTAAATGAATGTTGTGTTTTTTTATGGAATGAAAGTTGTTTTTTTTTAACATCTTTATTGGAGTATAATTGGAGTATAATTGCTTTAAAATGGTGTGTTAATTTCTGCTTTATAACAAAGTGAATCAGCTGTACATATACATATATCCCCATATGTCCTCCCTCTTGCGTCTCCCTCCCACCCTCCCTATCCCACCCCTCTAGGTGGTCACAAATGGCCTTAGGGCATTTCTACTCTTACTGTTCACTTTCTCCCTAGTCCATTTTCTCCCAAGTATAGTCAACATCAGAATCACCGAGGAAGAACTGAAAACCTGCATATTTTGAGACACCTCCACACAGATTTACTAGTAAACGACAAAACAATGTGGACTGTCTCCATAGCTCTTGGAGTGGATATAGGAGACAGTACTGTCAGAGTAATAGAAACCTAGGCTCTAGCCTTCAACCTACAGAAATGACTGGGGAAGGAGATCATGCCCAGAATTTCACCTGACCCATGATAAAGACAAATTTGAACTTCAAAATTTCTACCAAGTATAATACATGTGACTATTAAGAATTTCCAGTTTTCTTCACAGAAAAGGTATTTTGTTGGAGCTGATTTTTTTGTATACACACGTTTTTATTATGCTAGAAAAGCACTGCAATAATGTCATTATTCAGAGCTGTATCTATTCTGAGTAGAAGGTTATGTTTATATATGTTTAGAAAAACACATCTTCCTTAATGAGGATCATTCATATACTTTTCTGAGATTTGTACTATTTATCTTTGTAAATATTTCTCTCTCTGTATGAGTATATTGCGGTAACACTCTCACACTTATGATTAAGTAATAAAGTGATATCTTTATCCCACCCTGGACCAGGAGCTGTAATGAACAAGCAACAAATCTGTATTGGAAAAATCACACTGCTCCCTCTTGGTGAAGAAACCCCTATTGTTGTTTATTGTGGAAGACAGTAATGAAAAGGAAATCTACTCTGGTTTTAGGGACTACAAACTCAGTTCACACATGAAAAAATATCCCTATGGTCAGAACTTTCTCACCATTTATCACGTCACACAGCTGCCTGGTATGAAATCCTTATTCACTTGATCTATGCCAGCTATATGTCACTTTCTGGTCTCAGCCACCTCAACATCTTAACAGTCAGGGAACAGACTTTATCTTCACTATCTTTTTCCAACATTTCTAATTTTTTAAACAATGATGCCTGAAACCATTACCACATCAGTGAATTTCTCAAAAATTTGATGAAGGCTATTATGGAAGCTCTGAGGATGATATGATTAGGTGGTGGGTAGTCAACCTGTTTATAATGAATCTACTCCAGCATTACTATTTGCTGGATATTTGAATTTTCTGATCTATGACATAATTAAAAGGAATTTCTAGTTACTCACCTTTTAAAATAATGGCCATCATTGGGTCCCAGAGGCTGAAGCTAGCACAATGGGCTAAAACTTTTTGGTATATGCATTCACATCAAAAAATGTAGTCTGATGGAAAATTATGTTGCTTCTTCTTTTCTTGACAATCATACAAATATGTTTATGCATACACTGAGGTTAGCCCAACATCTATCGCTGCCTTTTATACCAGAGATATTTACCAGTTGGAAGACTGGGGCATAGGGATCAAAGAGAAAGTAAAAGCATAGGTGTTGCAGAAGTGTCACATGGTTGAAGAGACAAAATTGGCAGTGAATGTCTACCACGAGAGTAAACGTAGGAGCAATCAAATTCAAGGAGAAAAGAGGCCTGTAGAGGAACAGGCCCCACATTCTGTGACACTTTCCCCCTCAATACATTTAATAACCCCTAAGCTTGGCAATCAAGAGATCTTGATTCCAAGCAGAACACGGTAGCTAGGGTGCTAGTCACTCGGCAGTGTTTTTGGTAGTCTCATCGACTGAGGAAACACACTTTAAAAATGTCCAAGAAGGAGTGCCCCCCAGCAAATTTCCTTGACTTCAATTAAAACTCCAGAAAGGCTGTACATTAGAATTATAGTCGAATGGTCGAGCCCTCTTCAAAACTAAATTTTCACATGAATCAATTCAATCACTGCTTAGGTAAAAGAAATCTTAACCTACTATAATTACCTGTAGAAAAATGTTAATTCCTCTCTGCAGGAAGATACACTTATTAAGAACTTCTACATTTTTAAAATATGCAATTCCAGTCATTCAGTAAAAAATAAACAAGCAGGCTGATAAACAAGACCAAATGACAAAAGAAGAGCTCTTAACAGATGTTTTCGAATAACTAAGTCAGATAAACCCAGAAAATCATTTCTTACAATTGTAAAATACATCAGACTTTATTCTTTTCAAAGTACTTTCTTTCAGTTATCTGATCTCATCTATGCAATAGTCCTGTATGCTTGGTGGGGCCGACAACAGAAACAGACCCAGGACTTATCAGATGGGATCTTTAAAACAACGGTGATTAATTTATTCACAGAATATAAGTGATGAGGAGAAAAATTACTCCCAGAAGTCTGTACTCTACATTATGCGATAGAAATTTTAGAAAGGCAAAAGAAAATCATAAAACTTAAGAAATAAACAGATTAATGTGATAGTATTCAAGACAGCAGCAGGTAATAATAGTGATGTGGAAGAGTGGGCAGAAGTAAATATCCACAATGATGAGACAAAAACAAGTATAAAAAATACATAAAAGAGCATGAGACTCATATAGCAAATTGTTTTTAAAAAAAGTTTAGTGCCCATGTAATTGGAATCCCTCAATGAGAGAAGAGACAACGACAGAGATGCTGTTTTAAGAAATTATACACACATACACTTGAAAGGATGATGTACATATAGACTTAGTCTGTATTAAAAACCACAAATAGGATAAATAAAAAGAAAAATCAGGCATAGCAGAGGAATAAAAAAGCCTTAAGGCCCAGAAAAAAATATTAAAAGCAAGGACAGAAAAATATATATATTACCATCAAAGTAACAAAGATAAAACCACAGTAAAAGGGTCAATAGAAATACTGAAAGTCAGAAAACAATAACTTTTTAAAATGCAAAAAAATTCTTCAAAATGAAACTAAAATAAATTTTAGAGAAGCTAAAATTAAATTTAACATGAACTAACCATTGTTATAAAAATAATTGAAGAAATACTTCAAGATAAAAAGTGGTTCTGAATGGAAAATAACAAATAGAGAAAATGTTACAAATGTTAAATATACAAAATGTTAAATATTTGTGTGATTCTAAATAAATATTGACTATGTAAATAGCACTTATTTGGCCTTGAAGTTTAACATGTTGGTTAAATTAAGATAATGGAAAAAAGACAATTTCCGTCCACCTACTTAACTTCTGAACCTTTGAGATACAGTTATAACCCTATTTTAATAACCTTCTCTGCTAATTATAACAACTGCCTCACTTCTTATTCAATTTTGATTGAATGATTAGTTTTATTGTTATGATCAATATTTTCCTACCTCTTTGGATGCTTCATAATCTTTTTTTAAAACAATTTTATTTAGGTATGGTTGACAAAAAATAGCTGTACATATTTATTGTATACAACTTGATGAGTTTGGAGATAAGTATACATTTGTAAAACCATCAGCATATTCTATGTCATAAACATATCCATCATTTCTAAAAGTGTCTTCTCATCTTCCTTTGTTATTATTATCATTATTTTGTGATAAGAATACCTAATATAAGATTTATCCTCTTAGCAACTTTTTAATTATACAATATTTTGCACTATAGGCAGTAATCTGTACAAAAGATCGCTAGGACTTACTCATTTTATATAACTGATACTTAGTATCCTTTGCTTCATACTCATTTCCCCCTCCCCCAAATCTCTGGCAACCACCATTTTACTATCTGCTTCTATGAGACTGACTATATTAGATTCCTCAGATAAGTGGTACCATGTAGTATATGTACTTCTATGTCTGACTTATTTCACTAAGCATAAAATAATTCAGGGTCATCTATGTTGTCAAAAATTGCAGGATTTCCTTCTTTTTTGAAGCTGAAAAATATTTCATTGCATGTATATATGACATCTTCTTTATCCATTCATCCATTGATGGGTATTTAGATTGCTTCCATGCCTTGGGTATGGAGAATAAGGCTGCAGTAAACATAGAAGTGCAGATACCCCTTTGAGATCCTGATTTCAATTCCTTTGGGTATATATTCAGAAGTGGGATTGCTGAATCATACAGTAGTTCTACTTTGAATTTTTTTGGCAGCTTTCATTCCTTTTTCATAGTGACTGCACCGATTTACATTCCTACCAACTGTACACAAGTGTCCCCAAAAACACTTATCTCCTGTCTTTTTGATGATAGCCATCTTAACAGGTATGAGCTGATATCTCACTGTGGCTTTGATTTGCATTTTTCGTGATGAAGAGTGATGGTGAGCACTTTTTCATGTCCTTGTTGGACATGTGTATGTCTTCTTTGTAAAAATGTTTATTCAGATCCTTTGCCCCTTTTTAAATTAGGTTATTAGGTGTTTTGTGGGGTTTTGTTTGTTTTTGTTTCTGTTTTGCTATTGAGTTGTAGGAATTTCTTACATACTTTGGATGTTAGCCCTTAATCAAATACATGGCTTGCAAATATCGTCTCCCATTCCAATGACTGCCTTTTAATTTTGTTGATTGTTTCCTTTGTCATGCAGAAGATTTTTAGTTTGACATAGCCCTGCTTGTCTCTTTTTGCTTTAGTTGCCTATGCTTTGGGTGTCATATCCAAGAAATCATTGTCAACACCAACATCAAGAAGCTTTTCCTCTATCTTTTATTCTAAGAGTTTTATGATTTTAGGTATTACATTTAAATCTTTAGTTTATTTTGTGTTAATTTTTGTGAATGTTGCCAACAATGATCCAATTTTGTTCCTTTAAATGTGGATATCCAGTTTTCCTGGCATTATTTATTGACAAGACCATTCTTTCTCCGTTGTGTATTCTTGACATTCTTGTCAAAGATAAGTTGAGCACAATGTGTGGATTTATTTCTGGGCCCTCTATTCTGCTCCACTGATCTACATGTTGGTTTTTACACCAACACTGTACTGTTTTTATTACTGCAACTTTATAATATATTTGGAAGTAAGCGGGTGTGATACCACCTGCTTCATTCTTCTTGCTTAAAATTGCTTTGTTTATTCAGGGTTTTTTATGGTGCAATATAAATTTTAGGATTTTTTTAATATTCTGTAAAAAATGGCACTGTAATTTTGATAGGGATTACATTCAATCTGTAGATCACTTCAAGTAGTATGGACATTTTAATGATATTAATTCTTTTAATCCATGAACCTGGGATGTTTTTCCAGTTATTTGTGTCTGCTTTAATTTCTTTTTTCAGTGTTTCATAGTTTTCAATGTACAAGATTTTCACATACTCAGTTAACTTTATTCCTAAGTACTTTATTCTTTTACATGCTATCAAAAATAAGGGTTTGGATAGTTCATTTTGATGTACAAAAATGTACTGATTTTTTATATTTCTTTGTATGCTACAACTTTATGGAATTCTTTTATTAGCTATAACAGTGTGTGGGGGTGGGTGGGGGGGTGGGTGTGGGTGTGGGTATCAGTGTCATCATTAAGGTTTTCTATATGTAAGATCATGTCACCTGTCAACAGATAATTTTACTTCTTCCTTCCTAATTTCCAGGCCTTTTATTTCTTTTTCTTGCCTTAATACTCTGGCTAGGACTTCCATTACTATGTTGAACAAAAGTGGCAACATTGGGCATAAGAACAAACTAAAAAATTAGCAGACAAAAGAAAACATAATGAAGATTAAAGCAGAAATAAATGAAATACAGAATAGAAAAACAATAGCAAAAAAATCATCAAAACTAAGCAGTGGTTTAGTTTTGGTTTTTTTAAAAAAGATAAATGAAAATTGGTTTTTTGGTTTTTTTAAAAAAGATAAATGAAATCAACAAACCCTTAGCTAGAGTAACCACAAAAAAAAGAAAAGACTCAAGTAAATAAGATGAGAAATAAATTAAAACATTACAATGGATGCTACAGAAATTTAAGGTATTATAAGGGACTACTATAAACAATTATACACCAACAAACTGGACAACCTAGAATAAATGGGTAATTTCCTAGAAATTATAACCTGCCAAGACTGAATCAAGAAGAAATGAAAAGTCTTAACAGTAAGGAGATTGAATCAGTAATCAAAAATTTCTCACAAAGAAAAGCCACAACCAAATGGCTTCATGGGTGTATTTTACCAAAGATTTAAAGAAGAAATAATAACAAAGCTTCTTAAACAAAGAATAGAAGAGGGAACTTCCAAACACATTTTATGAGCTCAGCATCACCTTGATGCCAAAGCTATCAAGTCATGAAAAGACACAGAGGGGCCTTAAATGCATATTACTAACTGAAAGAAGCCAAGCTGAAAAGGCTACATACTCTATGATTCAAATTATATGACATTCCGGAAAAGGCAAAATTACGGAGATGTAAAAAAAAATCAGTGGTTGCCAGGAATTGAGAGAAGGGAGAAGGAGCACAAAGGGTTTTCAGGGCAGTGAAAATATTCTTTATGATACTATAATGATGGGTACATGTGTTTATATTTGTCCAAATGCATAGAATGTACAACACAAGAGTGAACACTAATTTAAACTATGGACTTTGCATGATTATGATGTGCCAATGTCGGTTCATCAATTGTGACAAATGTCCCAGTCTAGTGGGGGATGTTGATAATGGGGGAGGCTATGCATGTGTGGTGGACAAGCATATATGGGAAATCTCTATTTTCCTTTCAATTTTGCTGTGAACCTAAAACTTCTCTACTTTTTGTAAAGTCTTTTAAAAACCCCAACAAATTAGGTATAGAGGAAATTTACCTCAACACAGTAGAGTCATATGAAAAGTCTACCGTTAACACCATATTCAATGGTGAAAAACTGATTTTCCTCTAACATCTGGATGCCTCGTAATCTTTTATTGGTTACCAGATATCATTAATTATACGTTGTTGGGTACTGAGTATTTTTGTATTTCTTTAAACAATTCCTTACTTTTCTTCTGAGCTGTAGTTAATTTATTTGGAAACAATTTGATCCCGTTAGGTACTACAGAGCAGTTCTAAGTATTCTCTTATCAAGCAGGATGTTTTTAGTACTTCTAACCTGAATTATAAATATTTCTAGACTGACTGGTGGGAATGGGCCCTGTTCCCAGCCCTGGGTAGTACAACAGGTATTGTCCCTCATAGTCCCTGGTTTCTCCATCCTGGCACTATTTATATTTTGATCTGGAATTCTATAATGTGGAGCTAGTCGCAGTCCTGTGCATTGTAGGATATTTAGTAGCAACACCGGCCCCTACGGACTAGAAGTCAATAGCACCACCCCAGTCATGCCAATCGAAAATGTCTCCAGACATTGATAAATGTTCCCTAGGGTGCAAATTACCCCTGATTAAGAAGCACTGATCGGGCTTCCCTGGTGGCGCAGTGGTTAAGAATCCGCCTGCCAATGCAGGGGACACAGGCTCCAGCCCTGGTCTGGGAAGATCCCACATGCTGCAGAGCAACTAATACCGTGCGCCACCACCACTACTGAGCCTGTACTCTAGAGCCTGCGAGCCACAACTACTGAAGCCCGCGCACCTAGAGCCTGTGCTCTGCAGGGAGAGAAGCCACCGAAATGAGAAGCCCGCGCACCGCAACGAAATAAATAAATTTACTTAAAAAAAAAAAAGAAGCACTGTTCTAATTCTCCCTAGCCTCCGGCCATACATAGCTTTCTCCCATGCATGCACTGAGCACCATTCTTTTGAATTCTTGTTGGAGCCCTTCTGCAAATGTCCAGGGTTCTTTCTTGGTATAGCTCTCTCCAATCAGAATCAGAGAATTTTCCTATGGATTCTAGATGCCTTGGACTCCCCTGACTCATAGCTTTATCTCCTTAATCTAGGGAGTATGCTGGTCTCTGCCTCAACTTCCTCTTCCTATCCCACAGCCTGATAAGCTGGGACAGCTGTAACACACATTGTTTTCTTCCCCAAATGTCTCAGGAAACATTATCCTTTATTGCCAGATGACCAGTGTCTCAAAAAACACTGCATTTTGTTTTATGTCTGTTGTTCTTGTTGTTTTCAGGTAGGAAGGAAAAATCTGATACTCTTTTACTCCAGAGAAGTTGGAAGTTAAAGTCCCTCAACAAGTCAAACTTGTTTATTTTAATATAAAATGAAAGAGTTTGTGGATCCACATACATCCTGAAAGTTTAATTTTTACTATGCTCTGTTAAATCCAAATGTAGGTTAACTCTGGAGTAATGGGCACCCGAAGATATCCTAATCCCTGGAACCTATAAATGTTGCTTTATGAGAAAAAGGGGTCATTGCAGATGTGATTAAATTAAGCATTGACATGGCAAGATTAACCTGGATTATCCGAGTGGGCCCTAAATCCAATTACAGGCATCCTTAATAAGAGAGACGCAGGAGGAGATTTCATACACAGAGGCAATGTGACCAGGAAGGCAGAGATTGGAGTGATGCAACCAAAAGTCAAGGAATGCTGACGGCCACCAGAAGCAGAAGGCAAGAAATGAAGTCTCCTTGACAGCCTCCAAAAGGAGTGAAGCCCTGCAGTACCTCGATTTCAGCTCAGTGAAACTGATGTCAGACTTCCGGCTTCCAGCTGTCAGAGAATACACTTCTGGTGTTTTAAGTCACCAAGTTTGTGGTGATTTGTTACAGCATACACAGGAAACTAATACAGTCACCAATAAACAATAATTAAAATACACACAGCAAATGGAACAACTGATGGGCTGAAAGGAGGGCTAAAGGAGAAAAAATGTGAAACAAATTGTAAGATCAAGACTTGAAATGCAAATTTATGAGCAGCCTGTTTCCTGGGCAAATATTTTTCACAGTTTTGCCCCATGCTTGGAATTGGCAGCCCTGGGAAAAAGATACTATAGAACGGTCAGCTCTTCATTCTGTGGTTTCCTCATTTAAGATGTTGGCCCTTCTAATGTTGCTTACCTCAGCAATTTTCTAATGATTACTATATATCAATTATATGCATATACACACACGCATATATATGTATATATATATGTGTGTGTATGGCTATACATTGGTTCTGCTAATGCATTAACCAAATAAGCATTCAGTATTAAAGTTGTAAATTTTATTATCCAAGAAAATCTTCCTGAAATAAATATATTCAAATGGAAGGTGAGTCACTATGTATTTTCTCAAGTTACCTAAAAATCTAGGGACTTGCTTGGCGGTCCAATGGTTAAGACTCTGCCCTTCCACTGCAGGGGGCACAGGTTCGATCCCTGGTCAGGAACTAAGATCCCGCATACTGATACCACATGGTGTGGCCAAAAAGAAAAAGTCTAAATAAATTTATAGAATGATGATCAAGACTAACTAACATACAGATATGGGTTATCAGGATTACTACTTTCATTTCCTCAAGAAAAATAATTCATTCTAACTACATTATTTTTTTAAGTTATTTTTCATAAGGACTTTTTGAGTTAATAGAGACAAAGGGAATTATTCAACAAGTTAGATAATGAATCTTTACACATTAAGAGACATAGAAGAATGGGGTGAGTTTCATCTACAGATTAATTCTTTTTTTAAATAAGAATCTAAGAATTTGAGATGTTGTAAACCAAAAGATAATTTGAATTGTCAATAAGTGTAACAACATAATTAATAACTTTATAATCAACTAAGTGTACTATAGGTTCGTAAAGACATCTTATTGAAATAAAATGTGCAAAATATTTATACTACGTTATCCCATCATAAAATGCAGTCATATGTTTAGTTAAAGTCTGTTAACTTTATGGCCTTTTAATATTTATAAACAATCCACTTGTAAAGTTATTTAAATCTCAGTTTCATGCTGTCATGGCCTCTCTTCTAAGACTTCATTGAAAAATAGAGATATGGGTGGGAGGGGGACGCAAGAGGGAGGAGATATGGGGATATATGTATATGTATAACTGATTCACTTTGTTATAAAGCAGAAACTAACACATCATTGTAAAGCAATTATACTCCAGTAAAAATGTTAAAAAAAGTTAAAAAATATTGCTCATTACCAAGGAGTATGGCATCTGTGTTTCAGTTTGAGCTGTCAGCTTCTGTTAGGTTAAGGCACACTGCTAGGTTAATTCCCCTGAGACTAAGTACTTTCTTATGTTTCTTATATTACATTATATATTATACTACAGACATATGATAAACAATTTATGAACTGGCACTTATCCATGGAACCTACTTGTCCAGGGACTTCACTCTAGTGAAAACTGAACTGAGAATCATGTTTTCAACCAGAAGAAAATACCACTTAAAGAAGGTAGTTAGACAGTTTGCCACATTTGTAGTGTCATAGATATCACATGCCTTGAAATAATTTAACTTATTGAAGACAGTTGGTGTGGTCTAATGATATGTACTTCAATACTGATTGTTCTGAGAGATCAATGTGGCTCAGACAATGATCTGAAATTGGCAGTGAGGAGTTAGGAATGTAGCTGTCTCATCACAAGCCCAATATACGAGCGGTGTGGGAGGAACAAAAAAGCAGCCCCTTGAGAGACTTTCAGCCAAAGCAGTGTTCTCAAGGGAGATACATATTTCAATCAGATATATATAGATGCTGAAAGAAACAGAGAGGAGGCTCAAGATATAACATACTTTAATTACATCGGCAGTAAATGTTTTGGAGTTGGGAAAGGGTGCATGTGGGGTTAGATTACGGAATGTATAGAACTATGTAGAAATGGAAGAGATGGGTCATGAGCGACATCCCGGGAGTTTGGGATTTCTTGTGGTCACTGACAGAACAGAGATGAAAGTGGTAGGGGGTTGTGTCCTGACCGTTTCTTAGGCAGACTGGGGTGGCTGTGGCTGAGAGTATTTTTCTGTTTGTCACTGGGGGCATGTGTTAACAACTCCGTGTTCCCTTCTTCATTCTTGCCTCAGGAAGGGCAGTGTAGCAAGGAACACATAAAGTTCAGGAGTCTGGTCCTCATTCCTGCGGATGGTGTTTTAGAAACAGAAAAATGTTTCTGGGACTGTAATGAGCTCTGCACGTCCTTCACTCCTGTCTATGCCCTCAGGCACAAGAGGCAGACTTACCACGTAGAGCTTCATAATTATAATGCAGCATTATTTATTGGTGATAACAGTAGTTTAATATTGTTGAAGTTTAATGTTTTTGAAGTTTTGTTTATCATTTTAAGAATGCTTATGCTCATTAGCAGAGAACTAGCATTTTATTTAGCAGAGAAGTCCAAGAAAACTTAATATTTAAATAATGGTTTGCAGATCTAGAACAAAATGGTACCAGGAATCATTATTTACTCAGAATATTTTTTTCCTTCTTCTTGATCTTGTACAATAAAATGTTACCTAAAGAATTATACGGGGCTTCCCTGGTGGTGGTGTAGTTAAGAATCCGCCTGCCAATGCAGGGGACACGGGTTCAAGCCCTGGTCCGGGAAGATCCCACATGCCACGGAGCAACTAAGCCCGTGCGCCACAACTACTGAAGCCCGGTGCGCCTAGAGCCCGTGCTACACAACAAGAGAAGCCACCGCAATGAGAAGCCTGCTCGCCACAACTAAGAGTAGCCTCTGCTCACCGCAACTAGAGAAAGCCCGCGTGCAGCAATGAAGACCCAACGCAGCCAAAAATTAATTAATTAATTAAATCTAAAAAAAGAATTATATGGGTGGGACTTCCCTAGTGGAGCAGTGGTTAACAATCAGCCGGCCAATGCAGTGGACACGGGTTGGAGCCCTGATCCAGGAAGATCCCACATGCCGTGGAGCAACTAATCCCCTGCACCACGACTACTGAAGCCTGTGCACCTAGAGCCCATGCTCTGCAACAAGAGAAGCCACCACAATGAGAAGCTCATGCACAGCAACGAAGACCCAACATAGACAAAAAAATTAATAAATAAGTAAATTTAGAATTATATGGGTTAGGACCTGATTCAAATAAAAGGAATATAAATAAGCATTTTTGAAGGAAAGAAATGCATAGAAAACACAAAAGACAGTGAACTTTTCTGTACTGTGTAAACAGCATTGAGAATGAGTTTTGAGTATGGTACATGAATACTACTACTCAGCCCTCTTCCTTTCCAGATACTGGGGTCTTTCTTCATGAAAACTGAGATCACAAGATTCGTTTTTAAACACAGGCAAGTTGAAGAGTTCAAGATGATTCCGTGCTACCTTTTCTAGATAATACCTAAACGCTTTGAAAAGGTAAGATTTAATGGATGTTTACTATCTCAGGGAAAAAAATTACCCTTTCTTACTATTCCAAACATGAAGTGAAATAAAACAGTAGAAAGATAAATAAAATCTACTAAGCAACTGCTTGAAATCTAGTTTTAAATGTATTTTGTAGTATAATCTGAATATCAATATAGTTTTTTTTAAGAAAAATGAGTCCACCGACATGAGAAAAAAAATGTCAAGAAAATCTGTTTCCATACCATATAAATCCTTACTCAAAAGTTTCTCTTGTTTAGCTTCTCCAAGCTTTCCTTCTTCCCATATCTTCTTTGTCCAGTAGGAAGAGTTTTCTATTCAATAACTATACCCGTTGTTCATTTTTTCTTCTGCTTAGACATCAATATGTGTTATAACCAACAAGTTCAGTCCATAGTCCTATGGTCTGTAAGCCATTTGCTTAATCCTATTATTTCACAAAGAAAGCCAATCTATATCATTGCTTGCATTTTATTTTCTTCTGTGGCACAGGAAATTTGGAGAAATAAATTGTTCTTATTCTCAAACAACTTTCAATTAAGTTGGGGAAACAGAGCATGAACATATGTACTGGTGGCATATTATTGTTGATCTACGTTATTTTTAAAAGCCTAATATTGTTTAAGAATCTTTTTAAAAAAAGTTTTACTCTCCATGAGAGTTAAAGGCAAAAAAATGATATTAGAAGTCAGAGAAAAATAAGTCCCTTTGAAATAAAACAGGAAGTAGATAACAGATGCCAGTAGAGTGTATTCCTTCCTTCTTCATTTAACAAACTTTTAATTTAGCATGTAACCTGTGCCACACTCTACTCAAGGTTCCAGGGAAATACTTCAGGGTTAACAGGACATAGTCTCTGTCCTCATGAAACTTAAAAGTTGCTGAGATTTAGATGAGAAATATGCATGTAAATTACAAGAGAGAGAACAAATAAAAGTACAGAAAAGTGGAGGTAAATATATTTGGGAAAATAACAAATAACAATAAAGCCATGGTGTACTTACTACCTTAGACAAATATGATTAATCTGAAATAAAATTGGAGAGAGCCAGTCAGGAAAGACTCTGAAGGAAATTAAGAACAAGCTGAAATCATACATTTTTTCCATAGGCTATGGGGAAGTGTGTAGAGTTTTTCAGCAGAACACTGACATACCAAGTAAGTTTTGAAGAAAAATGAGTAGCCTATAAGATGAACACAAGGAAAGAAAGATTGGAAGTAGCAGAGTTAGGACAGTCTGTGGGTACTTGTGATTTATTCCTACAGAAGGTGGTACCTCTGAACATAGAAAGGAAAAGATGAAAACTTGAGTAAGAGGAAGGAAAATAACATGTATTGTTCATGTAGGATATGTGTGTGTCATGTGTGAACCTACTTAATCCTCATAAAAACATTTCATTGCATTTTAAGCATGAACTGCACTAACTAAACTGAACAAGGTTAAAATTTTTCTTGAAGAGACAGAGTTGAGATCCAAACCTAGGTTTATTTGAATAAAACATTCATGAGTAGGCATGGCAAATAAGCATATGAGGAGATGCTTAATTAGGGAAATAAAAATTAAATCCACTGTGAGGCACCACGATATACCCCAGAGAATGGCAGAAAGGAAAGAAAGGAAGAAAGGAAAGGAGGAGAGAGAAAGAAAGGGCAAAGGAAAGGAAGAAATGAAAATAAAGAGAAGCAAACTGTAAATGCTAACTGCTAGGGACATTTTGAAGCATCTGGTGTCAATGCAAAAAGAACATCCTCTTTGGAAAATGGTTTGGCAGTGTCTTAAAAAGTTAAGTGTACTTTTATCATATGGTTCAGCAATCCAATACTCATAAGTATTTGCCCAAGCAAAATAAAGATGTATGCCTACATGAAAGCCTGCATACCAATGATTATTGCAAGTTTATTCATAATTGTCAAAACCTGAAAACAAACAAAATATCCATCAACTTATGAATAAAGAAAATGTGATGTATTTACTTAATAGAATACTACGTAGCAGTGTAAAGGAATGAAATACTGACACATTAAAAAATGTAAAAAGTGTACATGGGGGACATCTCAAAAGCATCTTGCTAAGTTAAGGAAACCAGTCACACAAGACATTTAATGATTACATTTATACAAGCTTCTGCAAAAGGCAAAAGTATAGGGACAGAAAACAGATCAGTGGTTGCCAAAGGCTGGGAATGGGAAAAGAGGTTTATTTATAAAGATGTGAGATTATTTTGAGGGATGATGAGAATATTCTCTCTCTTGATTCTGGAGGGAGTTTACATGACTTTATACAGTTTTGCAAGTTCTTAGGATTGTACACATAAAAAAGGGAAATTTACTGTAACTAAATTATTGCTCTGTAAAAAAACAACAAAAATTCCATGAGTATGCCTTGCAGAGTGGTGGATAATAAAGATGAGTTTTAGGGAAAGGCCTCCAGCTATTAATATCTATAGGACTTCGGGAGTGAAAGGTTTAGGAGTGTCTTTTGACTATTTTTCACAACTTAAAATACTTAACTCTTATGTGATTTAGTTTCTTCATCTTTGAAATAAGAATTCAAGCATTCCTTTGCTCATCCAATATTTTCTGAGCTCCTACTATTTTGAGATACATATTTTCATACTAGAAACAAATCAGTGAGAAAATGATTCAATCCCCAATCGTTGGCCCTCTTGGAACCTTCAGTGTATTGAGTGCAAATAGAAAATAAAATAACAGTAAGAGCACCTAATCCATAGAACTATTATTACGGTTAATAATTACTATATATTTAACTTAATATGGATCTATATGCATATTACATATTAAGTGCAATTATGTACTGTTATTTTGTAAGTGGCTTTATTATTTGCTCAAGGACAAATGTACTAACGTCAAGCCAAAGTAGAATGCCTGGCTGTCATCATTCTGTGAGACGAGTGATAGGGTACGAGTGCAGGCAGAGTGGAGGTCTTATTTTTCCTGTCTTCAGCTGTCTTAACGCCTTTGTTTCTGAGTACAAACTCTGGTATAATGCCTCCAAGCCTTCTTATAGTGTGAAATGCGATCATGACGTGGAAGTGGAGGTGAGGGTGGAATCTCAGGGCGCTACAGTGCCGCAGTTTCTTATACAGGTTTAGAATCTGCCCTCTTTCCCACTTTCGTGGGTTTTTTTTTTTTTTTTTTTGCTGTATGCGGGCCTCTCACTGTTGTGGCCTCTCCCATTGTGGAGCACAGGCTCCGGACACGCAGGCCCAGCGGCCATGGTCCAAGGGCCCAGCTGCTCCGCGGCATGTGGGATCCTCCCAGACCGGGGCACAAACCTGTGTCCCCCGCATCGGCAGGCGGACTCCCAACCGCTGCGCCACCAGGGAAGCCCCTCCACTTTCACACCAGTTCTTGAAACCTTTCCAAGTTCTGTGATGGGAACTGGTGTTTTCAGGGATCCCCCTTTGCCAGCTTGGGTTGACATGATAAATTAATAACCATTTGTTGCTTTTGTCTCCTTTTCTCTCTTTGTGGGTTTATGCTCTTTTCTCCCTTTACTGTCACTTAAGTGAGCATTTAAGAGGTGTATTAGTTTGCTAGGGCTGCCATAGCAAAGTGCTGCTGACTAGGTGGCGTAAGTAACAGAAATACATTTTCTCACAATTCTGGAGGCTATAAGTCTGAAATGAAGATGTAAGTAGGACTCCTTTCTTCTGAGGCCTCTCTTTGGCTTGTAGTTGGCTATCTTCTCCCTCCATCTTCACATGGTCTTCCCTCTGTTTGTCTATTTTAATCTTCTCTCTTATAAAGACACTGGTCAGGGCTTCCCTGGTGACGCAGTGGTTGAGAGTCCACCTGCCGATGCAGGGGACACGGGTTCGTGCCCCGGTCCGGGAGGATCCCACATGCCACGGAGCGGCTGGGCCCGTGAGCCATGGCCGCTGAGCCTGCGCGTCCGGAGCCCGTGCTCCGCAACGGGAGAGGCCCGCGTACCGCAAAAAAAAAAAAAAAAAAGACACTGGTCATATTGGATCAGGGCCCACAAGTATGACCTCATTTTAAGTTAATTACCTCTTTAAAGAACCTATCTCCAAATAAGTCATATTCTGAAGGTTTAGGACTTCAGCATATGAATTTTGAGGGATAAAATTCAGTCCATAACAGGAAGTATTTAAAACTAGTTATTTCAATCAGGAAAACTCTATGAGGCATTTTACATATTTACTGTATATAAATGAGAAAATAAACAGGCCATCTCATACTGATTAAACAGATCCAGAGATGTTTTTTATTAAATTGGATTTCTCATATAACCTAAAAATAGCTATGTTCCTTATAAACTAAGAGATATTTGTAGCAACTTTTAATCTGAAACTTAGTGATCTATGCTTGACATTAATGTCATTACTTCTCTGAAGTCTTATAGATAACATTGAATTATGGAAACTCTATACCTTAAATAAGTATTTCTTAAGTGAATAAATGAATAAACAACCTAGAATATCTGAGACATTTTGGGCTACAAATGCTGCCTGTATTCTATTCAAACATGTAAAATTAACTCACAAATAATTACACATGTGCCTCCTCTTCGGGTCAGAACCCCTTTAAAATAACAGAAAGGTGATTTTTAAAGAGATAAAGATGATAGAATAACACAAGTCAATAAAGATGTATCAACCAAACATTTAGAAGTCAGAAGAAAAATAAAATTGGAAGATTGACTACCTGACGTCAAGACTTTCTATGAAGCTAGAGAAACTAAATACTTGAATGAAAAACCCTACTGGTAATTAATACTTGTGGGTCTTACAAAAATGTTGCCAACCTTTTCCCATGCCACCCTAGATAAGTGGTTCTCCACTGGGGGTGATGTTGCCCCCAGGTGATATATGGCTAAGTCTAGAAGCATTTTTTTAATACAACTGAGGGGATGCTACTGACATCCAATGGGTATAAACTAGAGATGATGCTAAAACATCTCACAGTGCACAGGACAGCCCCTCTACAACAAAGAATACCCAGTTCAAAATGCCAATAGTGCTGCTGTTGAGAAATTCCGTGCTAGATAAATCTCACCACTTCACATGAACTTTTAATGGCTCTTACTGCTTCACTCTTAAATATAAATTTGGTATTGGAGGGAAGCTATAGGAGAGAGATAAAAGCAAACAAATTCAAGAAAACAGTAATTCAGAGAGAAAATAATAATTCTGGGTATTAACATCTTAATGGGGGTAGGAGTGATGAGCAATACCTACTTCGTCTGTCAATATCAAACTAATTGAGAAATAACTCTGAGAGTTGGCAAATAGAAGATTAAAGTGTCATCTTTGTTACTGATAGATAAAACTATTCCTGGGCACTTCAACTTATATTCATAGGCAAGTGTGCTTCTTAATACAGATCTCAGAATTATCCAAACACGGCAACAAATACCAGTGCTGGATCCGAGCCCCCTCACCTCTGCCTCTAAGGGGCAGAGCTTGTGCCTGGAACACAGCAAAGTGTGACCTAGATAGTCAACTTGATTCCAAGAGACAGAAAAAAGGAGGGCGCAGACTAATACATGCTCATTTTTACCTTTGAAACTCACAATTTGGTTTTCAAAATTCACCTGCCCTGGCTTATTACATTGTGGTTAGGGGGCTGAGAGATATCAGGTGTTTTATGGTAAAGGTTTCCTAACTCACAGAAGAAATCATCAAGAGAGGAGAAGAAACATTCTCCCAATCAAAGAAATGAAAAGAAAACATTTTTTAAAATGTAATATACTGTAGAGAAATTAGAAGGTCTTGGTATTTATATAAAAAATAACATAACATTAAAAGAAACATCTGAGAATAGAAGTTTTTAAAAATTAAAAATACATGAAATAAAAATAATCATTGGAAGCCTTAAAAGACAGAGTTAAAGAAAGGCCACATGAAGGAAAAACACAAAATATGGAAAATAAAAGCCTTAAGAAAAATGGGAGATGAACTCAGGGAACTTAACAGGCAATTGTTACCTGCACCAGAATGAGAACACAGAGAAACCTGCTGCGGAAGCATGGAAATAAAGAAATAACAACCCTGTGAATAGCATACGTCTCCAAGTAAAAGGCTGCCCAAGTGAAGACAATAAAAATCAACCAGTTGTAGAACACTAATTTGAAACTTCAGAATCTCAGGAAAAAAGAGTAGATTATACTGTGTTTTCAAACTGAACACTGTTATTACATATTTTATATATATATATATGTACACACACACACAAATATATATATGTAAATATACATATACATATGTATATATGGTGTATATATGGAGAATAAGGTAGTGCAGAAGTGCCTAATCCTCCACTACCATAATAGTAAGTCAAAACAATACACCTAAATCTGAAAAATCAAGTAATAGAAATATGGAGGCAAAGCCCGGATAAAGAGTTCAAAGAGTTAAAACAGATTCTGGGAATCCAGATTAGAGGTTGCAGGAAGTTGAGGAAGAAGAATGCTGGGGTTTTTTGTAAGCCATCCTGAATATGCTATGAGAAAAAACTATATACGTGCATTACTTTTTTAAATTACAAGATATTTATCTTTGTTTTGTTAATTGATTATATACAGGTTATATAAATCCTTCTGAAATCCTAAACAGTGGCATTAAGTATACCAGTACATACTAAATTTTCTGTATACTAGAAATAGTTATATGCTTTCTTAATTGGATGAACAAAGGAATGCTTGAATTCTTATTTCAAAGATGAAGAAACTAAATCACATGAGAGTTAAGTATTTTAAGCTGTAAAAAATAGTCAAAAGACACTCCTAAACCTTTTCACTCCCGAAGTCCTATAGATATTAATAGCTGGAGGCCTTTCCCTAAAACTCATCTTTATTATCCACCACTCTGCAAAGCATACTCGTGGAATTTTTGTAGTTTTTTTACAGAGCAATAATTTAGGTACAGTAAATTTCCCTTTTTTATGTGTACAATCCTAAGAACTTGCAAAACTGTATAAAGTCATGTAAACTCCCTCCAGAATCAAGAGAGAGAATATTCTCATCATCCCTCAAAATAATCTCACATCTTTATAAATAAACCTCTTTTCCCATTCTCATACCATATACAAAAAAAAACACCTCAAGATGGATTAAAGACTTAAATGTAATACCTGAAACCATTAGAGTCCTAGAAGAAAACATAGGCAGTATGCACTTTGACATTGGTCTTAGCAATATTTTTTGGATCTGTTTCTTTGGGCAAGGGAAACAAAAGCAAAAGTAAACAAAAAGGACTACATCAAACTAAAAAGCTTTTGCACAGCAAAGGAAACTGTCAACAAAACAAAAAGGCAGTCTACTGAATGGGACAAGATATTTGCAAATGATATAGCTGATAAGGAGTTAAAATCTGAAATATAAAGAATTCATACAACTCCATACCAAGAAAACAAACAACCCAATTAAAAAATGGGCAGAGGACATGAATAGGCATTTTTCCAAGGAAGACATACAGACAGCAAAGGGACAAATGAAGAGACACTCAGCATCACTAATTATCAGGGAAATACAAATCAAACCACAATGAGATATCATCTCACACCTGTCAAAATGGCTGTCATCAAAGAGACAACAAATAACAAATGTTGGCAAGAATATGGAGAATAGAGAACCCTTTTGCACAGTTGGTAGGAATGTATATTGGTGTAGTCACTATTGAAAACAGTATGGTAACAATTTTCAAAAAATTAAAAACAGAATCACCATATAAGCCAGAAATTCCACTCCTTGGTATTTTTCGAAAGAAAACAAACACCAATTTGAAAAGATATATGCACCTTTAAGTTCATTTTGGCATTATTTATAATAGCCAAGATATGAAACCAACCTAAGTGCCCACCCATAGATGAATGGATAAAGATGTGCTGTGTATATATGTGTGTGTGTTTGTGTGTATAAAACGGAATATTACTCAGCCATTTGGGACAACATGGATGAACCTAGAGAGTATTATGCTGAGTGAAGTAAGAGAGAAAGGCAAATGCTGCATGAGTTCACCAATACGTGGAATCTAAAAAACAAAACAACATAAAACAGAAATAGATTCATAGATACAGAGAACTGGTGGTTGCCATGGCGGGGGGGGGGGGGTAGGAGGAGAGCGAGTTAAACAGATGAAGGAGGTTAAGACATACAAAATGCCAGCTACAAAATAAATTAGAGGGAAGTAACATACACCATAAGGAAAATAGTCAATAATATTGTAATAATTTCATATGGTGATAGATGGTAACTAGCCTTATCATGGTGATTTTTTTTTTTCCCCAAGAAATCCCATTCTTTTTATTCAGGCTATTGACATCCCTGGGTATTCTAAATTTTCTAATTATCCGTTAACACTTACTTCTGAAGTCATCTTCATGTCAGTCCAGAAGCCATATTTCTGAGTTGTTGTAATTTTCTGCCTTGAGGAATAGAATGTTTCCAATTACCCAAAAACTGGCTGAAATGTTGCACCATGTCATCACTCCACTTCAACTCTGAGTTGCAGGCAGGGATTCCCAGATATTTTG
Source organism: Leucopleurus acutus (assembly GCF_964270905.1). Taxonomy (NCBI): domain Eukaryota; kingdom Metazoa; phylum Chordata; class Mammalia; order Artiodactyla; family Delphinidae; genus Leucopleurus; species Leucopleurus acutus. The sequence continues at coordinate 13,121,490 of NC_139143.1, forward strand.
CCACAGATGGTCCATCCTTCCCTGGCCACATCTTCCCTCAACAACAGGCATTCTGAAAAGGGGTAAACTTCTGAGAGATAGTCCTTTCTTATCTGGGAAGCTCCACTAAGAAGGAAGGTCTTGACTTCAATTTAAACAAATACTCTTGCTTGCCATATCCTTTTCTGGCACCATCAAATACCTTTCAAGTCCTGTGTCCCTTAACCTGTAAGTTTCCCCCGCATTTCTTCTGCCAGTTTCCCACTTGAGCACCACAGAAGTGCAGACCTCACTCTCAGAAATGGGAGCCCCTTGGAGAGGTTGGTTGGGGAATCCGAGGAGTCACACTGAAGCCCGAGCCATCAGGCTCCCGCCATTCAGACTTAAGCACCAGAAGCTAGGTGCGCTCTAGGCCACTGCCATCTGCAGAAAGCACTGCGCGGCCACACGCCAGCCTCACACCCCGCGTTCGCGCAGGAGTACAGGGAACCGGCCTCAAGGCGCCAGCCGCCCCTCCTTCCGCGGCTTCGACGCTGACTTCCGCTCCCTTCCCCGGGCCGCGACGCCTCGGCTGTTCTCAAGGCCTCCCGGGGACGCGCGGGAAACAAGAGTTGGCGCTCCCCTCGACGTAGGTAAGTCGTCACCAGCCTCCTTGAACGACTTCCGCTGCCCCGCCCAAATTCCGGTGGCGCGGGCGGGAGGGCGGAACCAGGAACCCCTGCCCCCGAGCCCCGCCCTCCCATCATCGTGATCATTTTGTAATATATAAAAATATAGAATCGTTATGTTGTATACCTGGACCTAACATAATATTGTAAGTCAATTATACTTCAATAAAAAAATCTAGATACAGACCTTATATATCACAATAATTAATTCAAGATGGATCACAGATCTAAATGTAAAGCATGAAACTATTAAACTTTGACACGATAGCACAGGAGAATATCTAGGTGACCTTCAGTTTGGTAGCAACCCTTTAGATACCACATCAAAAGCACAATCCATGAAAGAAATAATTGATAAGTCAGATTTCATTAAAATTAAAATCTTTTGCTCTAACATACTCTTCAGAGAATTAAAAAAGAAAACATAGACTGGGAGAATATATTTGCATAACATATTTCTGATAAAGGACTTGTATCCAAAATATACAAAGAACTCTAAACATTCAACAATAATCATTTTTTAAAAAGCTATTAGTAAATGAGCAAAATATCTGAAAAGACCCCTCATGATAGAGGACATACAGATGACAAATAAGCATATGAAAAGATGTTCAACATCCTATGTCATCAGGGAAATGCAAATTAAAACACCAATGAGAAATCACTCCACACGAAATCTAAAACACTGACAAGACCGTATGCTGGAGAGAATGTGGAGCAATAGGAACTCTCATTCATTGTTGATGGGAATGAAAAATTGTACAGCCACTTTGGAATACAGTTTGGCAGTTTCTTTAAAAGCTAAATGTAGTCTTAACATAAAAATACAAAAATCATGCTCCTAGATAATTTACCCAAATGAGTTGATAACTTAAGTACACACAAAAACCTTCAACTACTGTTTATAAGAGGTTTATTCATAATAATCAAGACATGGAAGCCACCAAGATGTTCTTCAATAGGTAAATTGATAAGCTGTGGTACATTTCTACAATTTAATCTGATTAACAGAAATAAGGAGGTGTGCTATCAAACCATGAAAATACATGGAGGAATCTTAAATGCATATTTCTAAGTAAAAGGAGCCAGTGTGAAAGAGCTACATGCTGTAAAATTCCACTTTATGCCATCTGTAAAGGGGAAAACCATAGAAATGTAAAAGATCAGGATTTTCCAGGGGCTCAAGAGGAGGAAGGGCGGGATGAGCACATGGAAACAGGGGATTTTAGGGCATTGAAGCTGTTCTGTTTAACCCTGTGATGGTGGATATATGACATTATGTGTTTGTCAGAACCATAGAATTATAACACAAAGAGTAAACCCTTATGTAAACTATGGACTTTAGCAAATAATGATGGATGGGTATTGGTACCTCACTTGTACCAAAGCCAACACAATTATGCAAGATTTTAATAATAGGAGAAACTGTGTGAGGAAAGTGGAGGTATATGGGAACATTCTGCTCAATTTTTCTATAAACCTAAAACTTCTCTAAAACTAAACTCTATTAAATTTTTTTAAATGTATTGTTTAATCTTTACATCTGTTGGATTTTTCCTATCATACATTTTATATATATGTTAAAATACATAGTAAATTGCTTACTGAAAATGAGTTACTTATTTTAAAATATTTGGCAATCATTATATGTTAAAATACATAGTAAATTGCTTACTGAAAATGAGTTACTTATTTTAAAATATTTGGCAATCATTACTTTGCAATTGTTTCATTTTTTGAATGTTCTTATAAAGATTTTAAAATATTTTGCTTCATACATTTCTGCCATTAAGGCATTACCAATAGTAAGAAATTTGTTGTAACACCTTGGAGCTTTCCTCATTCGTGCATTTGTGTGTGTATGTGTGTGTATGCGCATGTGCTAGTACTCTCCTAATTTAAATAAACCCGACACCTATTAAACATTGCTTATTTCAAGCAGAATTGAATGCTTTTTCATCCAAAGTTGATTTCATTTAACAAAAGTTGGAATAAAATATTACACACTAATATTAATTATGGTAATCACTCACAAATTTTATGGTTTTTAAATATATGAAGTGTTAATTGTATTAGAGAAACCATAGCTGATCAAAGGAAGTTCACATGTAAAAACAAAATATGGGATTACCAGCATTACCAAAGCAGTATTTGACTTGTAGACTCCCTCTGTATACAGGTGACACTATTCTAGTATATAAATATCAGGTATTCACTGACCTTCAAGTAAAATTTACTATAGTTCAACTGTGGTGGTAAAAATCTGTTACTACTGACAAAAATTATAAGCCATTTAAAGAGCAGTTAGTCATTGTTTTCCTAATGTGAATTTAGTGATGTTAAAAACAAACAAACAAAAAAACCTATATACACTCTTCCTTCTGGTTTACAATATTATTATACATGACATCATACTTCCTATATTTTTTTCCTTTTCCTGAAAGTCATGGAGAAAGGTAAAATAAAACATTCCCTGGGCTTCCCTGGTGGCGCAGTGGTTGAGAGTCCGCCTGCCGATGCAGGGGACATGGGTTCATGCCCCGGTCCGGGAAGATCCCACATGCCGCGGAGCGGCTGGGCCCGTGAGCCATGGCCGCTGAGCCTGCGCGTCCGGAGCCTGTGCTCCGCAACGGGAGAGGCCACAACAGTGAGAGGCCCGCGTACCGCAAAAAAACAAACAAACAAAAAACGTTCCCCTACAATAAGTATAAATGCTAGGTAGAATGCCAAGCCTCCCTTTAACTCTTATTTAAGTTATATCCTTGACAACAACAAAGGGTTTTAATCCACCACCGGCATTTTAATTTCATTTTTAAGGCAGTTTTCTTTGGGATAACTAACCTCCAGGGAGAACATTATATGAATTCCTTTAGTGGCTCTGAACTATACCATTTCCTCATTATGATACTTTAGGTGTGCTCAAGAAATTGACTGAGTTCCACAGAAAGGAGACTATCTCACAAATTATTCATAAAAATGCTGAGCTTAGGTTTGTATCATTCTGGTTGGAGAATTGTGAGACATGGCAAATAAAGTATCTGCATTGGTTTCTGAGATATTTGATCTTGGGTTAGGTTTAACTCAAGTTCAATGCTCTTTCCTTGTCTCAAAGACACCTTAAATCAGGTATAGGTGTCACTGACAGAAGGAACAATGCTTTGCTGCCAAATTCAGTGTCTGGATGTGCTCAGATTCCTTGGAGCAAAGCTAAGCACAATGGCTATGTTTTTGGTAATATTTGATAGCTTTTATTTTGTGAGTCATTAAATTGAACATTCAAAGACCAGCTGTTTAAGAAAAGAAACTTCCTTTTAGGCAAAGACTGTAGGCTCACAGTTTTCGTTGTTGAGTAAGTTGACGGTTTTGAGATTGCTTATAAGATGAATCAGCAAATCAGGGAATTAGGCATCTGGAGCCAATGGTTTGAAAGTTTCTACCTGATATTACCTCTTAAAGAGTCATTCTTTTTTTAACATCTTTATTGGAGTATAATTGCTTTACAATGGTGTGTTAGTTTCTGCTTTATAACAAAGTGAATCAGCTATACATATACATATATCCCCATATCCCCTCCCTCTTGCGTCTCCCTCCCACCCTCCCTATCCCACCCCTCTAGGTGGTCACAAAGCACTGAGCTGATCTCCCTGTGCTATGCGGCTGCTTCCCACTAGCTATCTACTTTACATTTGGTAGTATATATATATCCATGCCACTTAAAGAGTCATTTTAAAGCTGAATTTGAAAAAAAATAAATCTGTCCTGGACCAAATTCAAGAAAAGAGGATATTTTATAGGGCAGTTTAATTTCTAACCAAAGGTTATTAAACAGTCTTGTCTTCAAATTTTATAGAATGTCTCCTGGATGTTTTGACAATATATGTCCTTAAATCTGTGAAGTTAGGGCACATATGAAATAGAATGTATCATTTCCTCCCTTTCACTTCTAGCACAACTGTGGTGGTTAATATTTGTTATTAGATATGAGCACTTTGTTGCACCTAGAGGGTTATCACTAATACTTTTCATAAATAAACTTTGAACTCTCAAAAATGAATAAAGAAAAAGAAAAGTGAATAAAGCAAAAGTTGGCCCAAATAGACTAACTCTTTTGTATACAAAAGATATATCAAAAAAATATAGTTAAGGAGACTGACAGGTAAAACAGACGTATAACATCTCTAGGAAGTAGCCAGTAAAGTTCAAATAATATAATATCTGCCATAATTAATACTCTGCAGGATGGAGCTATGTCTTTTGATGTTAATTCTAGTTAAGATTTTAGTATAAATTTCTTTTTTGCTTAACCAAGAGGAAAAATGAGTTAACCAGCTCTGTTACTCATTTGGACAGGTCATTAGTTTAAGTCTACTCTTTTTCTTAAAATATAAACCTATTTTCTCTTGACTCATACTATCATTTGATTACAACAACATTGAAAAGGTCTTATATTTCTTCTCATGAAAACATAAATATAGATATAGGAAGGAACAAAATTATTTTATTAAATTATCTTAAACTGTCATTTCATCCTTTTCTTTGTTTTTTTCTTTCAATATTATAGCACCTATAGTTGTGAACAATGTACTAATCATAGTGTCGTGGCAACAACACACGTAAAACTGTTCAGATTTCTGAATTTGGAAGGATTTGATGGGAAGTAAGGTCCAGATGATGTCAAAAAAGAAGTATTAGATGACCTGCTGTTGAGGCAATTGGAAACCTGGAAATGAGAGAGATTAGTATTGATTTACATTTTACAATTAAATAAATAAAGATGTCAAGCATTTTTTTTTGAAAACTGAAACCAATATCTAAGTATAATTTCCTATACTAGCCATGTTTATTATAGTCTAAGTAGAATCAATGCAATTTTATGTTAATTTTCATGTCACTGAAAATATAAGAAAATATCTTATATAGCAATACATCTTTTGTTAATTCTGAATGAAACTATAATGTAATCACAGAACTGATCATTTCTAGCATAGTAAAGCGAATAAAGTAGAGGAATGCTAATTAGAAGTGTCCTTTTATGACCAATCATTACATGATTATATGTCCTTTAATTCACTTTCACATTTTTTTTGCAGTGTTAAGATTTCCATATTAAGGAATTCTAATATTACTCATTACCAAACTACTGTATTTTCTCCCAAGAGATAAAAGTTGTGCTTCCCAGCATTTGTAATTTGATCAAGTGAGCAAGTGGTTAACTTTCTGTTGAGTCAATTGTCAAAAAGAAATCTGTCCTTAGAGTAATTAAAAACTGCTCTAGATTGCCATTGAATGATATACAGCAATACACTTTGATTATAGTAAAAGACATTTTTATTGTTTACCATCACATTGAACTGTGAAAATAAATGATTTGTCAACTGTTGACAAGCAGATAATTGGTGTAGTTTGTTCAACTAAAATTACGTCTATTTTTTAGATCTTCTGCAAGGTTAAAAGTATTAATATCATAAGTCATACTTCAATGGAAATTTGATAGCCTTACAAGGTCTTTTAATTCTGGTCAAATATTTGTTTTGCTTCACTGCTATATGTTGTTCATTAAAAGCAAAAATCACACATCTTAGCAGTATTTGCCAGGATAACATAATTTATTTGACCAATGGCTTAGGAATCATTTGATAAGTATACAGTGTATTTAATTATTTTGGCTTCAAACATTTAGATAGTAGTCTGAAAGTATAATTTAAATAAAACCAACTGCATTGGAGTTGGAAAGCTTTCACTGTTCAAGTGAACGTGTTTGGGTTCTTCAGAACATCAGTAGAAAGGACACTAGTGAAACCAGGCTCCAAAGCTACTATAATGTTGCTAGTATAATACTATAAAATACAAATGTAGTAATATAAAATTAATTTTTAAATCCTACAAGCTATTGCAAATTTGTAAATTGTTACAGGTTAGTCCAAAAGAATGACAACCCTAGTTGTCAGGAGAAATTTGAACACTGGATAATTCTAGTTGTTGCAAATTCTGACAACCAATTACAAATCAGATTTCAAAAAATTTAATTTTTATTCCATATGTACATATGATACATGCATATACATGTGTATATATATAAAATATGTGTACAGATATAAAATATCTGTAATGCACATATAAACATACATATACACTAATTTTATATTGAACCAGAATACATGAGAGAATGTTAATGCTTTTATTTGGTATGTTTATGCCTTTCAAAATCACAACTTGATCTTTCAAAATGATATGAAAATATCAGCTTGAATACAACAAAAGAGTTTATGGAAAATATATTTTACACTAACACTTTCTTCAGTCACAAGGACTTAAAATAACCTGTTTTGAAAAGCTACTCAGGGCTTCCCTGGTGGTGCAGTGGTTAAGAATCCTCCTACCAATGCAGGGGACACAGGTTCGAGGCCTGGTCCGGGAAGATCCCGCATGCCATGGAGCAGCTGGGCCCGTGTGCCACAGGTACTGAGCCTCTGCTCTAGAGCTCGCATGCCACAACTATTGCAGCCCACATGCCTAGAGCCCGTGCTCTGCAGCAGGAGAGGCCACGGCAATGAGAAGCCCGCACACCACAATGAAGAGTGGCCCCCACTCGCAGCAACTATTGAGGGCCCGTGCACAGCGACGAAGACCCAATGCAGCCAAAAATAAATAAACTTATAAAAAATAAAAAATAGAAAGCTACTCAAAGCTGATATAGTGAATGACAAAAAAGAATACTGAAAACTATTGGCGGTTATTATTGAAAATTGATTTCACTTTAATTGAGTAAATTTGTTGTATCAAGATTAGATGTATACCTTGGAGATACTGTGCATTCTGTTCCAGACCACCCCAATGAAGGAAGTTTCATGATAAAGTGAATCACATAAATTTTTTGTTTCCCAGTTCATATAAGTTATAGTTACACTATGCTCTAGTCTATTAAGTGTGCAATAGCATTATGCCAAAAAAATGTACATACTTTAATTTTAAAAAAATAATGTAATGCTGTTGGGAAAATGGCACCAATAGCCTTGCTCCATGCAGGGTTGCCACAAACCTTCAACTTATTATAAAATGCAATATATGCAAAGTGTAATAAATCAAAGTGCAATAGAATGAAATATGCCTGTATTGGAAAAGTATATCCAGTATAGATTGCCAGTTTGCATATATTTCCAAGATGGGCATACGAAACATCAATAGTAGACATAGCTATGTTCATATAGATTTACATGTAGTCATAATTATAACTAGTAACATACAGCTTCATATACAAAAATAGTTTGAATGCATTTAGGAATTACTATATGATTAAACTGGTGAAAATCAGCATAGAGAATTTAAGTGGTTTGCATAAAAACTTTCAGAAGAGTAAGACTGATATTAACCTCTTTTTATGTAGCAACATTTTCATAAGGCTATGCATGCAATATTTAATTTAATGAAGTATACAGTACACTCAGGTAACAACTCAAACCTCATTTTCCACCCTTAGCATTTCTAGAACAACCCAGCCTAATTTAAGTGCTCTCTTGGTCTTAGAGTAGTAGAACTAGTACAGGGTTATTTATTAGTCAACATAGGCCTACTACTGTAACTACCACCTTAGGCTTAATGGAAGAGAGTTGTTTTTCATTTGTGTTTTCCTTCACTCTCACTCACATCACAGTACAATGCTGGCCAGGATTCTGTTCCGTCAGTTTTTTAGGAACTCAGATTGCTTCCAACTTGAGGCTTTTCCATCCCCCAGGGCCTTATAATCTGGCCAGCAGACAAGGGCCTAGAGGGAGACAGCATGGAGGACTATGGGGGAAGCTTTACTAAGAGCTCCAAAAAAGTGGCATCCAGCCCCCATCCCCTTCATATCTTTGGCCTGAACTCAGTTATATAGTCCTACCTAAGGTCAGGAGGCTGAAAATGGAGTCTGTCTGAGTTTCCATAAAGAAAAGAAATGTAACTTAGTGGACGTATAGTGTTGTCACTTCGAAGATTAGCTCCTCAGACATATCTGTGAGTCATGCTAAGAGAACTTTAAAGCAGGTACACAGTCTGTGCTTCAAAAGTACTTTTATATACTACTTCAAAAGTAGTATATAAAAATGAAAAACACACAAAGAAAAATATAGGTGGATATTTGGTGGATTTTAAGATGAAGAATAACTACTCAATTTTCAATGAAGTACACAAAATCACCATGATTTAAGCCAACATTTTACACTGAATGGAAGTTTAAAATATATAAAAAACATAACCCAGATAATATTTATATATAAAAATTACTTGGGAAAATATTATCACTAAATATGGCAATGTACTAATAGCTAATGTACTAATGTACTAATAGCAATGTACTAATAGCTACCTTTTTTAATGAGCCAGGCATTCCATAGAGGTTATACATGTACTATCTTATTTATTTTACACCAAAATCTCAATGATTGTTAAATCCATACCATTGACGAGGATTCTCAGGTTTAGAGAGGTTAATTTGTATAAGACCACAAAGGTGGCAAACACTCAAAATTATAAGGAAAAAAAAGTCAAATATTGCAACAACAAGTGGAAGCTTCAGAGAAACAAAAGAACCACAAGACATATTGCCAAAAACTGAATTTATACTATTATAGCAGGTTAGGAAGAAAGAGATTAGAGAAAAGTCTGGGAAGGATATGGTTACATATTCATGCTATAAGTTTTTGGTGTGAATAGGCTTTGTACAGGGTTGTGGGCAAAGGACAAATACAAACAAAAATGTGGGCAAAGAACAGATACAAATAAAAACATGCACAGACAGAAACACACACATTGTGGTATGCATAATAGTGACCTCCAAATGATGTCAACATCCTGGAAACTACAGATAAGTTAGATTCTATGGCAAGGGGGAATTCAGATTACAGATGGAATTAAGGTTATCATTTGTGATGGTTAATTTTGTATGTCAACTTGCTAGCTAGGCCAGAGTACCCAAATATTTAGTCAAACAGCAGTCTAGATGTGCTCTGAAAGTATTTTTTAGTTGAGATTAACATTTAATTCGGTATTTGGCATAAAACAGATTACTTTCCATACGTAGGTGGGCCTCATCCAAGCAACTGAAGACTGAAAAGGCTATGGTGCCCTGAGAAAGAGGGGATTCTGCCCCAGACTGCTTTCAGCCTTGAACTCAACATCAACTCTTCCCTGGGTCTCCACCCTGAGGGCTTTGCCACAGATTTTGGACTTGCGAGCCCTCACAATTGCATGAACCAATTCTTCAAAATAAATCTCTCTCCACATATGTGTATACACATCCAATTTGTTCTGTTACTCTGGAGAACTCTAACTAATATATTTGTCAACTAATATTAAAATAAGGAGATCATCCCGAAGTGTCTGAGAGTGCTGAATATAATTAAAAGTATCCTGGGCTTCCCTGGTGGCACAGTGGTTGAGAGTCCGCCTGCCGATGCAGGGTACACGGGTTCATGCCCCGGTCCGGGAAGATCCCACATGCCGCGGAGCGGCTGGGCCCGTGAGCCATGGCTGCTGAGCCTGCGCGTCCGGAGCCTGTGCTCCACAACGGGAGAGGCCACAGCAGAGAAAGGCCCGCGTACCGCAAAAAAAAATAAATAAATAAACAAATAATAATAATAAAATAAAAGCATCCTTAAAAGTGGAAGAAGTGAGAGCCAGAGGGAGATGTGAGTAAGGAGGACACCATACACCCTTGCTAGCTTTGAAAATGATGGAAGCAGACCAACAGGCAAGGATCATCAGAGGCCTCTAGAAGGTGGGAAAAACAAGGAAGCAAATTCTCTGATAGGACCTCTAGGAAGGAACAAAAAACCCTACCAACACCTTGATTTTAGTCCAGTGAGACTTGTGTTGGACCTCTGACCTGCAGAATTGCAAGATAATAAATTTATGTCGCTTTAAGTCACTAAGTTTGTGGTAATTTGTTATGACAGCAATAGGAAACAAATGCATTCTTACTACTGTACAAACTTAGAGATATGCAGTCATGTCAAAAATATGCTCACTTATAAAGTAACCTTTCATGAATTCTGAAAACCTGCTGTATGTCTTTGATAGCATTTGAACAGCATCACTTATTTTGCTAGAAATAAGATATCCCTCTGTACATTATAACTACCTCAAGGATAAAAGATCATATGGGCTGAAATTTGTAGAATATTTTGTTACTGAAACCAAATAAAACACCCAGACAAGCATAAATTAATAATAGATAGAGCTTATATATGAAATTTTTATTTTTAATTTAATTTCACTTAACAGGTCAGATCATAGCTCCCATCTTGTTTATAGCAGCTAAATGTATAACTACTGAGTGGATTGCCAACTGGAAATGCTGTGAAATTTCTGTAAGATATTTGCATTAAACATGTCATAATGTTTTTGGTTGTTATGGGGGAATTGGAATGAGATATGTGTAGTTTTCCATTATTTTGTCCCTATCTCTTTACTGCCCACTATCTGACTCTGTGTGGTGGGAGAGAATATGATTTAAAGGTACATCCTGTCAAGAGACATAATGATCTTCTCACATTTTGTATTATAATAGGTGCCAGTAATTACATTAATGGCTATTTATTCCCATACATGAGTGATATTAAGTTGCTGATCTGATCTATTTACATTGTGGTCAAGTAATTAGAAAACCCTTAGTCAGCGAAAATGGGCAGGAAGGAAAGGACATAAAGACACCATTATCTATTTTTAACTCTCCCTAGAAACCAGCCCAGATATATTAATTTCAAGGACCACTTAATTTTCAGAGAACTCTCATCCCTCAAAGGTGGTACAATCAGGAGAAGAGGTTGACTATCAAAAATTTAAAGCTATTAAACAATTTCTATCTCTCAAATAACACAGAGCATGCTACACTTCAGGATTTTAGATTTTTAAATGGAATTATTTTTTATTAGGTATTCACTGAAAGTATTTTTAGGCTTTTCTAGTATGCGCAAGCAAACTGCAAATGAAAGCTGAAAATCCTGGGAATAAAATTATCCTTTGAACTTGTTAACATCACATAATCTTTATCAAATAACAGTTAAAATTTTTTAAATTGATATACAATAAAACATACATATGTATTAACTTTGGCACAGCGAGCATTGAGAATTGTGAGTTAAACCTGATTCCTGCTCTCTAAGCCAGTGCTGAGGAGGAAGCTTTTTTCTTTACCTCCTTGAGTTTGAAAATAGGAGCCTGCAAATTAGCAAAAGACAGATTAAAAGGACAAAGAAAGCATTCAATTTTATTAATACTTTATGTGCACAGCAGTTCACAGAAAAGAAAAGAAATTCAAAGAAACAGGTAGATCCGGGGGCTTATATATCACTTTAACAAAGGAAAGGGGATTTGGGCTTCAGAGGATGAGAAATCATGGGGAAGGGACTAGGAAATATATGGGGGAACTCATGGAAGATCAAGGTTATGTTATCTCCATTTTAGTTAAGTCTGCTTATCCCAACTCCTCTCTGTGTCAGCCCTCGGTGTCCAGTGATGAGTGTTCTTCTTCATCCTAATACAGGGAGGACATCTTCACAAAGAGAAATTATGTCTGTTTTTAGGCAGAAAAGGAGATGGCAGAGAACACTTCCTGCGTCTGTTGCTTTTCAATTGCCTTAAACTCAAAATAATCCTTACGTCAAAGTGGCATATTTGTGGTGGCATATTCTGTCCCCCTTCACAAGACACTGCACTTAGACCCTGACATACATTATGACACTCAACTCTTTCAACAACCCTATCAAATAAGTATTACAATTATCCCTATTTTAAAGATTTACAGAGTCTCAGAAACTTTTGCAACTCCTATTGCAATATAAATGACAGAGTCAATATTTGAGCTTAGATTTGTCTGGCATGAAATTCCGTGCCCTTTAGCCACACACTTCATTAAGGAGAATTAGACTCGTGGAAAGAGTTGGAAAATGTATTCCAGGAAGAGGAAAGGCCTTGTAAAGAGACTCAGATATAAGAGATAACACGGAGAAATGTACATCTGGACATTAGCGTATAAATCAGAGAAATGAAAAGAGATGAAGCTAGAGAAATAATCAGGGGTCAGCTAATGAACTGTTTCAATGAACCTCGACTATATCCAAAGAATTCAGGCTGAGAGATGATGGAAGAGAGATTTACATTGAAAGCTCACCTTACTGGAATGCAGAAAAGACTGGAGTGGAAAAAGCCTAGAGGCAGAAAGGCCAGTACAAGAAGCTGCATATTAAAATAATATGATCCAGCTGAGGGATACTGGTGGCCTAATCTGAGATAGTCCCACTGGAATGGCAGGAAGTAAATGGATTACAGAAACATAAAGTAGGAAAGATGGTGCTCAGTGAATACCCAGAAGGAATGAGGATGAGGAAAGAACGAGTCAGATTTACCTACAGGGATGAGGGGATGATAATGGGTAGAACAGAAAAGAGCTTTGGAGGAAAAAACGAGATGAGGCTTTGAATAAACTAAATTTGAGATGCCTTTGCAACATCCAAATGCAGAAGACCAGTTGGTAGTGAATAGAAATCTCTGGCCTCAGGAGAGAGATATAAATGTATCACTTAGGAACATACAGATTGTAAATGAGGCATGAGAGTCTATGAGGTCACCCATGTTACATACATAGAGTGGGGAGAAGAAAGATTCTGTACATAGAGAGGAGTACCAAGAAGGCATGCACAGCTCATAGAAAATCAGAGGGGGAGGAGTAACTGAGATAGAAGAGTAACAAGTCATTTGTCTTGAAAAAGCAGGGATTGCTAGAGTGAAGAGAAGTAAGAATTGCAAAAGAACGGCTCAAACTTATCATGATACTGCAATGAGTATCCGCCTTTTAGATTTAATAATATAAAAGTGTCAGTAACCTAGGTTAAAAAAAAGTGTAGAAAGCTAAAAATTAAATGTGAGGCTAGAATATATTTTACGTATGTATTATAGGTGTTTTACGGCCTTCCAACCACTAGGAGGTAGGCTCTATGAAGGTTGGGGTTTCTCTTTTATTGCTGTATCACCAGCATATACAACAATACGGATTAATTATAGAGGTCCTGTTGAATAAATGAGTTAATTGATTACTTTTTCCTAAAAAAAAATTACCTTCGTGCAGAGAACTTATGAATATAAACTTCAAATATTTAATTAAAAAGTCATAAAGAAATCGATTGAAATAATTTTAAAGATCTTTCTGAACAAAGTGAAATAATATTAAATCAGTTTTCTTTGCCTCACCAGATACTGCAATTTGAACATGCCACAAGCTTTACTTCATATTGAGATATTTTCCTTCCAGCCAGAGTTTTCATGTAATTTATTGATCTTTCTCAGTTGCCAAAAAGGCATCCAGAAAGAAAAGTTTATTTAACATTCTTAGACAACACCTTCTAGGGTAATGTTACCTGACTTCTCATGGAAAAATGTCAAGATAAGAGGACACATTTTGATTCAGGTAATAAGATACCTTGAATATATATTTAATACTGCTGCATATTTTTTTTAATTATGGAGACTATTTTTGTGATTTGATTGTCACAAGAATTCAAGTGAAGCAAACAAAAAGTAGAAGGTTTGGTTATGAAAGTTGCAACATATTTCATAGTCAGGGCCTGCAAAATTTTTAGTTACGTTTTGATTTTCTCTAAAAACTGACATATCATTGAGACTACACTGATGTTGACAGACCAGGGTTATAAATATATTTATGGGAAGAATTGTTGCATTAACTAAACAAGCTATTGCACCAGGAACAGTCCCTGGGCATTTATATTCAACTTCTGCTACATTTCCAAGGGCAGGCCACCCTGATATGGCATGTTCATGAAAAGTAAGTAGCACTGAATACTGGCAAGTCCCAATATAACCTCTGCAGAAACGTTATATGGAAGACATTTCTTCTGGGACTAGTAAGAACTTGCTGTTATTTGCAGTAGCATGTTTCTTTCCTATTTTCATTTTGCCAAACTTTGAGTATTTGACAGTGCTTTTCAAAACATGATGTGCTTATTTAAAAATGTATTGATATTAAAGGAACACAATGTCATATCTAGAGCTTTAGATAAGTAATTATTGGCTCTAGACTTTACTTCACCCCTGTTTTGCACACTTTATTTTGTAGGTATTAAGGGTCAAAATTATTCAAAAACAGTCATTCCATTTGACCTAGATTTAATATACCTAATTTCTTCTCATTTCCTTTCACCTTCCATATGGCAGGTATTATTATGACTCTAAGAAAAATGTATCACATTGGATCACAAACTTTTCAAATATCCATCAACCATTGGCCATAGTTATTTTTACAATGCTCTTAAGAGAGGATTCACAAGTATGTTTTAGAAAAAAAATCTGATAGTTTAGAAAAATATCAATATTCTGAATTTTTAGCCACAAATTACTATGTAAATGGCTGTGTGTGCAGAGGGCAAAGGGTATCACCCAAGGGCATTTTCTACTCTGAACTTATACCAACTTTGAAGCAACACTTAGGACTTGGCTATATCATCCACATCCAAAAAAATCAAATTTTATTACATGTATCAGATTACATGGGGACACAGAAGGAAGCTTTTAAAAAATAGTATTTGGTAAGACTTATTGAAAGTGCTCTTTCATGTCTGTTCTTTTCTCCAGATTTTTCATTTCCTCATGAAATGAAATGTCATCTCATCTTCCCATTTTATTGCAATAACTTCATGTATTTTCCAATGCAATTCAGTTGTTACATTAGGTATAGTTTCCTAATCTTATAACACCAATATTGAGTACAGATCATCAATTTGTCTTTCATGTATGTACATTAGGGTTTGTGTGGGAGACATCTTTGCAAACATCTAATTTGGTTCATTGGGTTGTGTGATGATTGAACTAGAATGAGGACTAACTCATATCTACACTTTAAATCCTAGACTTTACCAGAGCTCCATGACCTCTTTTTCCTTAGTCTTGCTCTACTAAATAGAGCAGGAGTCAGAATATCTCCTTCCAAATATTAAAGGACTACAGTTCCAACTAACCATACCACATTCATAGAGTCTAGAGGCCAATGGTAAGAGGAAAAGGAAAATGTCTCAGGGAAGTGTTGTCACTGCTGTGGTCCAAATGCCAAGATAAGAATATGGCAAATAGGGCTTCCCTGGTGGCGCAGTGGTTGAGAATCTGCCTGCCAATGCAGCGGACATGGGTTCGAGCCCTGGTCTGGGAAGATCCCACATGCTGCGGAGCAACTGGGCCCGTGAGCCACAACTACTGAGCCTGCGCATCTGGAGCCAGTGCTCCGCAACAAGAGAGGCCACGACAATGAGAGGCCCACGTACGGCGATGAAGAGTGGCTCCCACTCTCCGCAACTAGAGAAAGCCCTCGCACAGAAACAAAATCCAACACAGCCTCAAATAAATAAATAAATAAGCTTTCATTAAAAAAAAAGAATATGGCAAATAATAAGTGCTCAATAAATAAACAAATGAAATAAATGCTAAGAAAAAACATTAACACAGATCTTAAAAGTAGTTGTATTTATTTTGGCATGACATGAAAAAAAACTTGGAAATTATCACTCCATCCTCTAAACAAGAGAAAATATAAACAAACTGAAAATCAGTAGTTCTTGTTAGATCTACCAACAATTAAGGTCACAGGTAAACCCCTTCCCTGAAAACTGGAGAGAAGAGTGAATACAGAGAATCAGAGTTTACAGAGAGGAGAAACCACTGTTGAGAAGTCTTAGGTCAGAGCCTTAGAGGAACACTAAAGGGTTGTTAACTAATTACTGGAGGTTGAATTTGTACTAGGGTTAGAAGAAAAAAAAAATTTGAGTGCCAAGCTTTAGGGTATACCTGCATGGTCATGATTTTTACCTCTAAGATTATCACCAGGTTCTCAGGGTGAAGAGCAAAGAAAATTCCCCTAGTGCTTCCAGCAGAGGGAGGGGAAAAGTAACTAATTTGAAATAAACTTCAAGAATTCTTCTCTCATTAATAAAGGCCTGCCTTCAAGAGAGATTACTTTGCTTGAACCTAATTGATGTTGGGAAAAGGAAATACCCAACTTGAGCCCCCTCTAGTCTTTAACATGAGGGAGGAGAAATACCCAATTCCAGGTCCTATTAGACTTCCTATCTCATCTGCCTGGGAAGTAGGGAAGCTGGGAAGGTCTCAGGGGGGCACAGGTTCACTGAAAGACTGAGCGCTAATTACAGGACTATAGAATGCTTGCCCTCCCTCCACACTTTACCATCACATAAACAACACTCCTACATGAGAGAGGATTACATCTGCAAAGAAGTGTAAGGCTCAGACTGTGTTCAAGAAATAGTCTCTAGGGAAATCTCCCAATAAAAAACAGATCATGAGAGGAAATTTCAGCCTCTCACTCCTATAGGAACAGCAAAAAATAAACTGAGGCACTATTTTTTAGCCAGGTAAACATTAAAAACTCACCTAAAGGTCTGGTTACTTCACTTCCTTTTACCAAACACTATGTCAAGCTTTTCAACAAAAAATTACATATGTGCTACAATAAAAAAAAAAAAAAAAAGAGAAAGCTTCAAAAACAGACTCAAATATGGCAGAGATGTTGGAATTATCAGACAAGGAGTTCTTAAACTATCAAAAATAAACAAAATGATGAGATGCCACATTAAGAAAAATACAGAGAAACAAATATATCCAATATATGAAAGAAACAGAACAAAAATTGTGAAAAAGACTAAATTAATGAGAATATATGTGCATCAAATTTAAAATCTATAATCAATGGATAATTTCCAAATATATACCTTTTGTTAGCTCTATAAAAGGTATATATTTGAATAGACTACAAACAATATTTTAAAGTTAAATAGCTGCCACTAAACAAGTTAGTCAAGCCCATACTACTTTATAACTCAGTTAAAAAACAATCACATACTTCCAAGGTTATTTAAACTTTTCTAAATCATAAAACAAGGATAAAACATGGGAGAGATATCTCTTAATTTCTTAATAGTAAGACTTGACTGAGATAAAGCAAACTGAAAAACAAACAAAATTACACATAAAATTTAACGCAAAAATTACAGACAAAATATTAACAACTTGAGTGCAGCAATGGAAAGAAAGAATATAGACCATAATTAAGTAGGTTCTAGTTTTACAATGCAGAAATAACATGCATAAAACAGCCAACAACATAATTCATGACAATTGCAAAGAAAAAGAAAAATAGGCATAAATGACAAACGTGTCATTTAATGACAAAAAGAGATTAGATAAAAATTTAGGGTTCACACTTATTAAACATATAGACTAAATATTTGCATTAAAATATTCTTAATATAGTAGACCTTTCTAAAAACCCAACTTCAATATCACCCAGAATCACAGAATGTCAAAATAAATTCCTTTTAAATAGAGAAGAAGCCAGAGCTGCAAGATTTTTTTTTATTAGTTATCTATTTTATACATATTAGTGTATATATGTCAATCCCAATCTCCCAATTCATCCCACCACCACCACCACCCACCACTTTCCCCCCCTTGGTGTCCATACATTTGTTCTCTACATCTGTGTCAGAGCTGCAAGCTTTAACCACTATTATTATTCAATGTAATTTTTGAAGTCTACCTTATAAAATAAGATTAGAAAATACAATAATATTTTTTGATGGTGTGCCTATTAAATAATTCATTTTCCCATGTGTGGCTCTGGAAAATAATTTATGTTCTTTGTTTGCCTCTATTTTCTCATATGTAAAATGAAGTTAAAAGAAAACTATTTGACTAGTTTGTTATGAGGATTACCTTAGTCAGTTTACACAAAATATTTAGGACAGTATCTGGTACACAGTAAATACCACAGGTGTACTTGATGGTGTTTACTATTATTACATCTAGAAAAACAAGACTCTAAGATAAGTATTCCCTTTACAATTGGCAAGAAGTTAATAATTACCTCAAAATGTTTTATAAGTATTAAATGTTTTGTTTTAAACTGCTTTGCTCAGTGCCAGAGGTAAGAAATTTTTAATACTGAAGAGGATGTATGCTGATTGAGGATTTGCTACTAAATGTCCCCTTAAAAAGAGTGCTTAAAAATAAATTTTCAGGTTTGGCACCAAATAAAGATATTAATAGGTTGGGAGTTTGGGAATAACATGTACACACTGCTATATTTAAAATAGATAACCAACAGGGACCTGCTGTAAAAATAAATAAATAAATAATTTTAAAAATGCTATTAAAAAAACAATAAACTTCAGGTATATGCTACATGCAAAAAATGATAATGATGATGATGATGATAAAAATAACTGGTATCTATTGATTCCTTACTGTGTAATTTACCAGCTTTAGAGTTACCCAATATTTCCCTTCATGTTTGCTCTTGATTGAATCAAGTATTATTTTTGGCCATTTCATAACCTGGGCTGAATAGTAAGTCACCACCAAGACATCTAATATAAACAAATGAAGCAAAAACATAATTATTAAGCAATAAATATTAACTCTATTGGTATTTGTGGAGGATGAACTGAGAGTATACTCTCTTTCCATGTTAAGTGTTTTGTCTGAAGATCAAGCCATATTATACATTTGATCATTAGGATAGATGTGTTTGGAACACACATATAATTTTCCTTCATTGTAATTGCACTTTAAAATAATACTTTCAGTTGCAATGAAAAGCATTACTAGGTCAGTTGTAGAGAACATGGTATGATATGACAGTTACATTATGAGAAGTTGGGGACATTTAAAAAAATTACTATTTTCCTAATAAATGCATATATAAAGACAAGTACAAAAGTGAAATGTAGGTTCCTCACTTAGACTCACTCAAAACCTAGATGATTCACTTCCATGAACCAAACTCACCACTTGAAAAATTTCCAAAAGTAATTCAAATAAATATTTCCACAAAATGAGAAGTTTCTATTAGCAAAATGTCCCTAATATATGTGGAGTCTGTAAATGTCAACTATGTTTATGAGGGTTTTGCATACTTCTTCAGATTTTCCATGAACCCTACAGAATTTCACTTAGATTTGAATGCCCAGAAAAACTTTAGCTTTGTTAAGTATCTAGTATATATTTTTATTTCTTGTGATCAAAACTAACGTAGAGTACATGTGGTTCTAATATCTACCCAGGTAATAACATTATATGTACATACATCTACATAATGACTTTAGTCCTAGATTAATCCTATTATATTATACTTATTTTTGCTTTCATATAATTTTTTGCTCTTGTCTGCTTTTTTTGCTTATATTCCTATAGTCTCTGTTTGACCTTGTAATCAAATATGAGAAATTTATATTTTTTTGGGTGTGACGACATGCCAGTATGGGTAGAACAGAGGGCATCTTTCAGTGAAGTAGTGGGATATGAAATCAGACTGTTATATCAGGGACAGAGATTAAAGGGCAGATACATCACACTAAAGAATGCTAATTTTATCCATTAGGTAATGCGGAAGAGTGAATGAAGATTTTTAAAGCTGAGATTGTTTGATAAGGTTAGACAAGCAGAGAATTGATGTCATAATGCTTGATAAGAATTAACTGAATAAATGAGTGACATGGAACATGCAAGCCACAACTACTGAAGCCTGCTCCCACCTACAGCTCATGCTCCACAACAAGAGAAGCCACTGCAATGAGAAACTTGCGCACCGCAAACAAGAGTAGCCCCTGATCGCTGCAACTAGAGAAAGCCCACGTGCAGCAACGAAGACCCAACACAGCCAAAAATAAATAAATAAATAGGAAAACCAGATTTTTTAAAAAGATATACAATTCTCTTTGAATAGGCAGGCAGTATTAAATACTACAAGCTAGAAATCACTTTCCAATGGAAATGCTGAGTTTGATATTTTAAATGTGGATTTTTAAGGATACATAATGAGGTATAAGGATACCTAATGAAGGTTTTTAAGGATACATAATGAAGGTTTAAGGATACATAATGAAGGTATAAGCATCTTCGTTCCATTATGGAGGAGAGGAGATTATTTCTGATGACAAGTTAAGCGCAGTGCATGTTACGGTTTGGGATATTTTCAAACATACAAATTTTCTTTGTGCCCAGATGATAATTTTTATAAAAACACTTTTGCATGATCAAAGTCATAACACTGCCTTGAGATAGATGTGACTCCAACTGACATTATAAGATTTTAGAACATAGCACTGAACTTGAACTTGGAGACTGGTTTTCAGTCATGTAATTACCAAAATAATCATAATTTATTATGTATATATTATCACCATAGTAGGTACAGTTTTATGAATGTGACTTGAACTAGGAATGTAAGATTCTCATTTTTAACCTTTCCATTTCATTACAAGTAATTGTCATCCCTTCTTATTCATAATACTTGTTTCCTATTCAAAATCTGTAGGGAGTGCATCTGAATTATGAAGATAAGGTTACATTCTAATGACCTAACTGAAAAGTGAAATGGGAAAGTGATTATTAGTCATTTTTACCCTCTGTAGAGAGGTAGAGAAAAACTATCCATGTATCTTAGGGAGGGGTATTTCCTAAATATAGAAATAGAAAAAGAGTGATATATATTCTATACCATTTTTCTTCTTTTAGACTTGTCTACTTGTGTCTGTTTTTTGTTTGTATTTTTGTGATAAGGTGTCCATTCTTTTCTGCTTAGTAAATTCATCAAGGACTGTGACCCCATCACAAGCTCAGAGCTAAATCCTGGTTAGACAAATCTTGATATATTTTTCCCCTAGATAACAGTTAATTTTAAGGTGACTGGTATACCTTTTCTGCCAATGAAATTTAGGTAAAGTAGTAGTTGAGAATTCTTGGAAAGGTTTCCTTATTAATAAAAAGATCCATATAGAAAGAAACATTAGCTTAATTCATAAGCTATTTTTGTATCTCTACTTGAAGGAAGTATTAAGCGTATGGATTATTTGTGAAGGCTCTTACAGAATGGTGGTGTAAGCTGTAGGTATAAAATGACTGTGATGAAACACAAAGCACAGCTTCTAGAACAAAATAACCACGTGTTGACACATCAATAAGCACAGAAAACCTCTTTTAGGGAAAGTGGAGAAAGGGACCTTCAGGAAGTTATATTGCCGTCTGCTACATTTGATCTCACTAGCAAATCTTTCTTGAATTTCATCAAATAATTTTATAGCAATGTACTTTCAGTATAACAGTTAACTCACAAATGTCAAACAAAAGATAAATTACTTCTTCTAGTTGGAAAATAAAAGATTACTATTTTGAGCTAGTGTTTGAAGAATGGCAAACACTGCAATATATGAGCTTGGTAGATGGGTAAAGTGTAACAGTATTTGAAGGAAATTACCTCTCCCTCCATAGTACCCCAATTTTAAGTATACATGAAATGTGTGAAGATTTTATTCAGGGAAAATATGAATGAAGTTTTGAAAATAAAATTATTATTATATTGTGAAAGATCTTAAACACTAAAATGTTTAGACTTTTTAATATGCAATGAGAAACAATTTAAGATTGTGAGTAAAGGATGATGTAATCCTATGCAATTTTAGGTCAGAGTGGAGAAAGGGAAGACAAGGAAATTGATAATAATTATATTACAAGAGTCCACTTAATTGTAATAACTTTTGGCACTACATGTTTTCGATGGATGTTGCACCCAGATGCAAGATATAAGATGAACTAATAGACAAGTAAAGCATGGCATTAAGAATATAAACTTTGAAGACAGTCTATTGGGATTAAGCTAATTAGTGACATGGCCCTACAAACATCATTACCTCACCCAACCGAGCCAAAGTTTACAGATCTCTAAAGAGGGAATAATAGCGATTTTTGCAATAGTTATATAAAGTAATTTGTGTGATGCTCTTACCATAGTCCTTGGCACAAAGTTCATTACATGCTAGTCAACCTTATTACTACTCTGCTATTTTAAGATGTTCAAATTCATCTTTGCTTATGCTTTGTTCCATACAGCTAAATAGCTCAAATAAATAAAGCTCAGGTAAGTATTATGTCTCTGATGAAAATTTATTAGGAATCAAGTGAATGTAAAGGTCAGACATGCACAATTAAAGTGAACATGTAAATCTTGAATTTGCATATTGAAGTTTAAATGACTGCAAATAAATAATTTTTCTTAAATGAAAACCTCAGAAAGCTAAATGGTCATGAGTAGATCAGTTCAGGTTACTCAAGGTTTTGACCATATCACTGAGATATAAACTGAGGGAAATTACTTTACATCATAGAACTTGCTTTTGCTGAAAATGATCATTTCATGAACAATTTTTAAATCATTTTGTATTAAACAAACCTAAATGCATCTTTTCTTCTAAAGTCATCTCACTTCTGTACTTATTCTACTTAAAAACACATTACACTTGAAAAAATGTGTACCAATGGGTACACAAAATAGTGATCACATTTTTAGAATGTTTTTCGACACTGAACAAATATATGGAAACTTTTTTTAGCTCCCAGATTTTCTCTATGAATAAATCATAGAATAACTTAGAATTCAGGTGCAGTATCTAATTTTGTAGGAAATTATTCCTTGTTGCCACATAGTTGATAGTACATTGGCATTTATACTAAAATGTTATTTTCCATGCTAGATCGTGTCTTTAAAATTGTCATTAACTACAGGGAAAATCTCCTTCCTGTATTATGCATTTTCTGCAATAAACATATAAAAAAAGTCATTAAGCCCTTCTCCCTAATATACACGTATAATAACGGTTTTGTGCCATTCTAAACAAATTGTTAGAAAAATAATGTGTTGGTTTTTAATTACTATAATCAATTGTATCTTAGTGATATTATACACAGATCAGACATGTAATATGAGAAAAAGTAAATTGCCAACAACTCACTCTGCCTTTTCCTGAGTATATTTTCCACCAACTTTAAATCTCGCTTTATATTTTCTCAATAGTATGATGTACTAGCACTGGATTTCTTCCCCATAGACTACAACTTTAAATGATACATCTAGACTTGATGTCTTCACTGCTTTCAATGACAATATTTACTAAATTAGCCCTGCAAAGCATTATTTCCTGTTTATTCTTGAAAGTTATGATTGGGTTTTAAAGGAGATCACTGTTTTTATTTAAAGATGACCCAAAAATCCTTGCTTTGAGTCATACCCTGACAATTATTCTCAATTTAAAATTCAACCTGGCCCTTTATTTTTTTCAATAGTTGCTATCTTTCCATGTGCTATGTCATTCCAGATTACCTATAGGATACAAAAATAAATTTTCAGTTGCTTATAACATCAAAATTTTATTTGTGCTCAGTGCATATGGGTTGGCATGGGGACTTGATCATCATGGTCTCCCAGAAACCTTGACTAACAGAGGCTCCAATGGGACACATGTTTTCATGATATCAGAGGCAGAAAAAAAGAGAATAGGGTGACTGTTTTTGAAAGCTTCTTCCCGAATACTTCACATTTAACTTCTTCAAAGCAATGCCTGAGTTTCAGTGAACAACAAAAGTGATCTCAGATTGTCTCCAGTAGGAGAGAATAGGGCACTTGTGAATAGCCTTAATAGTGATCACACTTAAGGCCAAAAAATTTCATATTAAAATTACAGTAGTCCTTTCTTATCAGCAGTTTCAGTGGCCCTCAGTCAACTGTGCTCTGAAAATATTAAATAGAAAATTCCAGAAATAAGCAATTCATAAATTTTAAATTGCAAACCTTTCTGCTCCATCCTGCCTGGGATCCCCAACCATTAACATCATCTGTTCCTGACATTCAACCACAGACATCACCATGACTCAATGATACAGGATCAGCAGAAGCAGATGATGCTTCTACTGATGTATTGTCAGAAGGTCAATAGTAGTCTAATGCTATGTCACAGTGCCTAATCATTCACCTCACTTCATCTCATCATGTAGGCATTTATCATCTTACATCATCATCATAAGAAGGGTAAGTACAATGCAGTAAGGTATTTTGAGAGAGACCACATTCATATAACTATCATCACAATATATTGCTGTATTTGTTACATTTTATTATTAGTTACTGTTGTTAATCTCTTACTGTGTCTAAGTTATAAATTAAATGTTATCCTAAGCATGTATGTATAGGAAAAAAACATTATATATATATAATGGGGTTCTTGGAAAGTATCGCTCGTGGCTAAGGGAGGGGGGGTAAATACTACCAAATACTTCTTTCTGCACACAAAATGTAACTATCATCTTTCTCAAGAAAGAAAACTCAAAAATCCCATCTAGTAACAGCCTCAAAGCCCAGATATGATATTTCTTGATTCAGACTTCTAATTTAAAAGATATCTTCCTTTAACACCTCATATTAAATAATCGAATAGAGATGGAATAGCTAAAATAAACATCCCTAAAATGAAGAGGAAAAAATTAGTCACAGCAGCCACTTGTCAGTAGTTTTTGCTAAATCTCACTGGGCTGAGATCAGGGTGGGCTCCTATACTGAGGTGGGCTCTGCCTTGTTGAGGCCCTGATTCCAATCCTTTGGAAGCTCCCCTGGAAGAACTGGCTTCATGAGTGTGAAGCAAGTGTCACACAGAAGCCTACTTTCAGGAATGTCCCCAAACTTGATTAAATGTTTTTCTGTCACCCTTGAAAATTCTGAATAATTTTATCTTTGAACTTTAGTTCTGAGTTTTTTTTATGGCCAAATGATTTTTTTAACTTTTTATTTTATATTGGAGTATAGTTGATTAACAATGTTCTGTTAGTTTCAGGTGTACAACAAAGTTATTCAGTTATACATATACATGTATCTATTTTTTTTTTCAAATTCTTCTCCCAATTAGGTTGTTACATAATATTGAGCAGAGTTCCCTGTGCTATACAGTAGGTCCTTGTTGGTTATCCATTTTAAATATAGAAGTGTGAAGTTTAATTGCACAATGGAACATGTGAGCAGAGGACATATCCTAGGTGGCAGAAGCATGAGCAGACCCAGGCCATGGGTGTGCTAGATGGAGGGAGGGGAGTAAAGGGCACTGAGGAGAAGGATGGGCAGTGTGTGCCCTGAGCCCACATGGCTGCCCAGCACACACGTGCTTGACTGGGCAGTCGGAGCCATGGGGCTCAGAGGCGCTGCTCTAAGCAGGACATGGCCTGAGATTTTTGATGATGATGAGGCCAACAGCAGCAAAAATAGCAGCAGTGACAGCTGGGCTATAATCCTGGGAGAGAGACAGGTACTCTGCATGGGGACAGTACCACCCTTGAAGTCAGAAATCATTTTTCCAAAGATTCCCAGAGCATTTGTACAAATATTCATTCTCTGGAAAAACAGGAACTGCTGGAACTCAGGCAACAAACCTTGTCAGTAAATTATTATAAAACTATATCACAGGGGCTTCCCTGGTGGCGCAGTGGTTGACAGTCCGCCTGCCGATGCAGGGGACACGGGTTCGTGCCCCGGTCCAGGAGGATCCCACATGCCGTGGAGCAGCTGGGCCCGTGAGCCATGGCCGCTGAGTCTGCGCGTCTGGAGCCTGTGCTCCGCAGCGGGAGAGGCCACAACAGTGAGAGGCCCACGTAACGCAAAAAAAAAAAAAAAAAAAAAAAAAAAAAAAAAAAAACAAAACTATATCACAGACATGGTCAAATAAAAACAAAGAATGAAGCGATCTACATATTGTTTGAGTGTTGAATTGCAAGGCAATACCAAATCCCTTAAGTATGCATATAATGTCCCCGCAAAATAAACTGGGTCTTCCTATAAACCCTTGGGGCATGACTATCACAGTATGTTCATGATTTTTCCATGTAAAGGAGAATAGGTATTGGGAGTTAGGGTGAAGTGGTGTGCCAAAGAAATCAGAGTATAACTCAACAATGGCAAAAAGAGTGGCACTGCAGGGTATGGAAGTTAGAATAGTACTTTGGTTTGGGATACAAAGGAACCTGGGTTTAATGATTTTATTTACAGCTTGTAAATCTTGGGCCAATTGGTAACACCTTCTATTAGTTCCCCCTGCCTCTTGGTAAAACGTGCGCTGCAGACACCAGAGGTGGAAATAAGAAGCCCCTTGTCAAGGAGGTCTTGAAAAATAGATTAATAGTAATAATAATAATCACTATTAAATAATAATAATATTTAATAGTATTTAATTATATAGTTAAATACATTAATACATATCAAATATAATAATATTTAATAATGTTACTATTATTGCTCAAGTTTTGAAGGGTACTCGGTAGTTTAGGGAAGTCATAGTAGGATCTACATCTGCTTTTTTTTTTTTAACGTCTTTATTGGAGTATAATTGCTTTACAATGTTGTGTTACTTTCTGCTGTATAACAAAGTGAATCAGCTATATGTATACATATATCCCCATATCCCCTCCCTCTTGTGTCTCCCTCCTACCCTCCCTATCCCACCCCTCTAGGTGGTCACAAAGCACTGAGCTGATCTCCCCATGCGATGCAGCTTCTTCCCACTAGCTAAACTATACTACAAAACTACAGTAATTAAGACAGTATGGTACTGGCACAAAAACAGAAATATAGATCAATGGAACAGGATAGAAAGCCCAGAGATAAACCCACACACATATTGGTCACCTTATCTTTGATAAAGGAGGCAACAATATACAATGGAGAAAAGACAGACTCTTCAATAAGTGTGGTGGGAAAACTGGACAGCCATATGTAAAAGAATGAAATTAGAACACTCCCTAACAGCATACACAAAAATAAACTCAAAGTGGATTAAAGATCTAAATGTAAGGCCAGACACTATAAAACTCTTAGAGGAAAACATAGGCAGAACACTCTATGACATGCATCACAGCAAGATCCTTTTTGACCCACCTCCTAGAGAAACGGAAAGAAAAACAAAAATAAACAAATGGGACCTAATGAAACTTAAAAGCTTTTGCACAGCATAGGGAAGTCATAGTAGGATCTACATCTGCTTTTAAGGACCCTGTTTCCCGAATATGCCGTATATCTCTACTTTCCATAGCCCCAAAAGAGTCAGGAATGTGAATGAACATTTTCTGATTATAGGGATTATCAAGAGCTTGGACTCCTGTAAGAGGGGCAAGAAAACCCAGATGACCTCTCAAGGCTTTCAGAAGGCAAATATAAGGGTAACTAAGTTTACCCTTAAGTTCTCTTCACTGTTTACAGTTGAATTCTATTATTACACTAGTTATGCTTTTATTTTCATCACTGCTATGATAACTTCATAAACCATTTTTGACCCATTGATTTATTTTTATGAGTTGAAGCTCTGATGCAGTGTAGTATTAATATAGCAAAAGTTTAATAAATGGTAGTAACAGCATGTTAATAATGTGATAAAATGATAAGCTGAGATGGAACGCATTGTGTTGACATATACTGAACAAAATGGTGAACACATTCCTTGTAGCACATATACAATCTCTAGAACGCTAGTGATTTCTATAAATGAAATTTAATGGGTGGAAATATTGGCTATTCATATATTTTAGACTTGTTAGATGTGAAACAGTGTTTAAGTTCCAATTTTCTTTCTTACTCTGGACATTACAAATTGCCTTAGAGATACAGTTTATACTACAAGATTGCATCAGTAGTCTGTGGATTGTTTGTTAAACAGTGTTTATGGAAATATTTTGCAAATCCCTAGTATTTCAGTGAGGTAGAATTTACCAAGTTCTCTTCCTTTTTAAGCATTTTGGAAGCAAAAAAATCATGAATGCCAGTGATGTACCCCTTAATCCAATTTGCTTCAGTCTTAAAAATGTTGAAGTAAAGAACAAATCCCTTATATCTGAGACAATATCTATGTTTATGATTAGACCTGAGTAATCAATGAGTGTCTCTGTTTCAACAGAGTTAGTTTACTTCCTTTGTCTTATTGGTGTACTCTGTCAACAGAGCAGTGCTTTTTTCTTGTCTGTTTCTTTGATTATTTTTAATTATAATTCAGGTCCTATTACAATACCTATTGACAGGAAAACTCAATAGCTATTTTTTAATGGATGAAAATGATAAAAATTTTTCAAAATTGATTGATTGGACTAAATATCACATCAATAAAATTATTTCAATTTCAGGTTGCTTACCCCATGATTTATTTTCATTATTTATTAATTTACCTACCAAGAAACATTTTACAATAAATGAGTAATAAGAACACAACAAATAGAATAAAATTTAGTAGTAGAAATATTCATTCTCCTATACAGATGTGGTAGAGCAAAAACCTCACAACTTTCAAGGATGAATGCATTCTAAATTGTATTAGATATATACTATTGCCTAAGAGAAAAACATTACATTATCAAGTATATGATAAAATGAGCCACTTATTAGGATATCAAACTTCTTTATATTTTAGCAATTGTTGCCTTTCCATTAGTGGAAATAATATGTTAGAACATAATCTTGTATTTTTCTATTTAGGTGTATCAAATTGATGAGTGGCAAACATTCTGTTAGATACATTTACCCACTTTAATCCAATATTATTACAAGTGCATTTTCAAAAGCAACTACTAGCTTCAGCTGTTTGAGTAACTCTTTTCTCTCTTCTAGAACTTGGAACATCATATTCATATAATCAACATACTCATTCCGTATCTACCCCATTTCCAGGGCTGTTTCATCTTCCCATTCCTCACTGCTGTTCCATCATAGGTTTCTTGACCATTCGTGAGATCCTTCTGTAGGTCTTTCCACATGTCACGTGTAATTCAATATACTGAAAACTAAACTCTGTCTTTTTTCCTCAAACCTATGCCTTTTTATGTCTTATTTAACTTAAAGAAATAGCAGTATCCCATCTACTAACCCAACTGAAACTCTCATCATAATATTAAAAAACCACCTGTCCTTTATTCCTCATAACCATTACTGATAACTGTAACATGTGTGTGTGCATGCATGCTCATCTTCGACCATAGGTGATCTGTTTCATGTAATCCTATATCATTCATGTTGTTGGTGTATTTAAGTCCTTTATAGCTACAAGATGGCAAAGGTATAACTGGAATTCTATTCAGTTTGATTTCAAATCTTGTTCAGTACTAACTTCCCTTGATGAGAATGATTCAATTGTCATTGATCACCATGAAATTTCCCATGCTACAATCAATTCTCCACAGTATCAGATTTTGCTAATATTTAAATCTTTCTAAAAGGCAAATATAATTTTACATCCTTGCTCAAATATATTCATAGCTGTTTGTAAGCAGTTTAGGTCTAAACTCCATACTTCTCATGCTCAAATGCTATACTTCAGACACCCTAGACTTCTTGTAATTCCTCAGAAACTCCCAGGATATTTTTAATTGCTTCTGATCAATCTCTTTGCTTTACCTGAAATTGCCTTACTCCGCTGCATAGATTAAAACCTCTTCCTGTTAATTTCGTCAGAAAATTCCATTTCAATCTAATTGTACCAAAGGGTATAGCTCTAAGTTATGTCTATCATAAATTTTATTTAGACACATTAGAGAAATTAGTGCATAAGAGACTGTTTAAGAATATATCCATTGTAATTAGAAAATAAAATTATATTTTCCTTATTTTATTATTTATATGTAATTAAGCACTTTTTCAACATTATGGCATTATATATCCTATTATTCTTTTGCCGCAATATGTAGATATATTCATTCTACTGTTTATTCCATTTTTAAATTCTTGGAATATAAGGTTTACTTCTTAGTTCTAGTAATCCATGCATTTGCAATGACATTTGCAAAAATCAGCTCTTAAACGCAGTTCTGTCAAAC
This sequence comes from Leucopleurus acutus, assembly GCF_964270905.1. NCBI lineage: Eukaryota > Metazoa > Chordata > Mammalia > Artiodactyla > Delphinidae > Leucopleurus > Leucopleurus acutus. Next base: position 13,151,855 of record NC_139143.1, read on the forward strand.
ATATCATATATAACAACATGTAGAGATTAATCCCTTTTACTACTCAACAAACAAAAACATCAGTTACATATATATTTTCCAGTTTCTTTCAAAATAAAGTATACAGAAATGGTACAGGCTACTATATTAGCAGAATCCTCTTTTAAGCCATATTTTCAGTTGATTCTGGAAATATTGGTATTTGAAATAAAAAGAAACAATTTTGATCATTATAATATTTGCAAATATCTGAGGTAAAAATTTAAAAAGAATATCTCAATGCCATGTCTCACTTCTTTAGTTTTAATGTTTTATATACTTTATTTAATACTAATGATAACAAAAAAAAAATGTAATAGCTCTTTATCCACACCTTCCTTCCACCTCCCCATTTCTCTCTACTTCCTCCACTTCAAAGATAAACACTATTAACAGATAAATGTATAAATGTTAATGTAGTTGTTTGGCCCTGGGCAAGTTATTTAATCTTTCTGATCCTCAGTTTACTCATCTGTAAAATGAGGATAAGAACAGAACATAATCTATAAATTTGTAACGAGAATTAAATTAGTTAATTAAAAAGCACTTAGACCAAGACTGGGCATATAGTAAGTATCAATAATCAAGAGGCTCCTTGTCAATATGACTGTGTTAGGACTGTAGATCACCCATATCAACATGACTTAGTTGTTTCTTTCAAAAAACCTATGCCCAAGAAAGATTAAACCATCAACCAATACATAACTTGACTATTTACTTGAAGAAATTCTCACCAATAAATTTCAGACAATAGCAAACAGCTCACTTATTAAACACCTTCTGTTTGTTCATCAGCATTCATTTCAAGACCCTTTCCTAACTCTGCCAATCCTAATAATAACACAAATAGTATCGCTAATTTTACCAAATGCCAAACAATTCCCCACCTTGAAAAGCCTGTCTTAAACTACTTGAACCCAGACCAGAAAGTCCTATGCATATCCCACTTTTGACTTTCCCTTCTAAGAGAATTCTGAGAATGCAACAGGATAGTTTTCTCATTTACTGCAGTGAATTTAATTTTGTTCTATTATCAGCTTCTCTGGTATTATTTGGGGGAGATAAAGAATATTATATAAATATAAATATATATTATATATTAATTTATTAATTATTAATTAGTCAATCAATTGATTAAAATTTCATCTCACCTATTTCCACTGAGAAAGTTTTCACTGAAGAAAATGTTGAGAGTTTTAGTAACTTATAAAAACTGTTAAAAGGAAAATTTTGCCAATTTTGATTATTTTAAGGAATCAAATCTAGGTTTCTTCCTCTATGAAATAGTGAAAAAAAATGCTTACCGTACCTATCTTAGTTATTGCCAATTTAAAGAGTCATAATATATTATCTCTGATGTCAAGGATCTTACAATCTGAAACCATCTTTACCTTCTTCCTTTAACATTTTGTTCTTTCAAAAGTACATATTTTGGAGGCAATTTATTAGCTTACTTTTTCATTAAAAAAATGATCAAATTGTGTTATTTCTCTCTGGGTGCACTGTGACTTCCAAGTCTTTAAATGTAAAGACAAACTTCAAATTGCAGCAATCAGTGTATTTACATGGTTTATGGTAATTGGAAATACCCCCTCCATTTCCCACAGGTTTAATTAGGAAAAACATCAAGAAGTTTAGTGACTTTAATTAGCTAGTTATTCAGCATATATTTTTTTCATAATTAAACAGTTCTGTAGCTACTACTCTCATCACAGCTATAATGAGGAAATAAATTACCTTTTAGAAATTGGAACAGATTTAATAAGCAACTTCAATGAAAATTAGATTTATCTTGACTCCAATAGTCAATGGGTATGACCAGTTTATCATTTCAGATTTATGGTATCCAGTGTCCCTAAATTGAACATAAACTACTTTAGCCATAATATTATAATGAATTTCTAACCTGGTAACATGAGTCTGAATTGAAGTTTAGTACAATATATTGAATAATATATTTTACTATATATATATATATATATATATATATCACAAAGAATTTTTATTCCAATATTATACTGTCATGTTTACAGAAACTTTTTTATTATACATATTTTATGACAAAATATAAACCTAAAATGAAGAGGACATTAATGATTAGCAACTATTCACAATTTCAGAGAAGAAGGTAGTGGGATACAATCAAAATCAGAGATTCAGTGACCCCAAATAAAATGAGAAAAAAACTATTAACTAATTTCTCTATATACTTTTAAAATGAATATTCACAGCTTTACTCACATGATTTACTCACAATTATTAATGCAAGTAATATTAATAAAAATTATTCAAGGGTAAAACAAAATTGATGCCTAATTTAATAAACAGAGTAATTCAATACTTTTATAAGGACCTTTATATATCCATATTAACGTTGTGAAGGTTAATTACAAAGAAAATCCAACACTAAAATATTTTTCTTTAAAAGTATGATGAGTCATATGTATTGTAAGTATTATTAGTATTGTGAGTTATGTCAGAAAAAAGATTCTTCATTAAGTGATAATAATATAACAGTAATGTAATACAATAATATAATAATGAAACGGAGCAGGATCCTATGGTAATTCCCCCCGCCATGTCCTCTGCCTGCCTTTTGTCTGTGGAAAAAATTAGGCAAAGGATAAGTTTAATCAGAGAAGTGAGAAAATGCAGAAGCGAAGAAAAGTAGTCAAACAGGACAAAACAGTAATAGTTTAGTCAGTAAGCAAAGTCGAGGACCTTTAGCTCCTTCTCAGGGTCTATGGATAATATTCTGAGCCATATCCTGTGAGCTGACTTGTAGATCCTGAAACCCACACCACGTGGAAGAAGTTAACTACATGATGACCAGACTGTAGCCATGACATAAGCTGCCATAATTCTGAGAACTGGCCTTAAGGAAATGGGAACAAACTGACCCTGGAACTGAAGGTTAACTGTACTTAAAACAATCAAGATGATGCTGTCAGACCACTGCATGAACAATTTCAAGATGGCTGTCAGAGCTGACTGTGCTGTTTCTACATGTAGCCCCCCCCGCCCCCCCCGTCTATAAAAGGTCTTGCCCACTGATTGTCAGGGGGAGGGGGCGGGGGGGGAGGGTAGTCGGCCTTTGGACAGGAGTCCACCCTCCCCCCGGTTGCTGGTATCCTAAATAAAGCAAACTTTCCTGTGCACCTGCTTGCCTCTTTATTGGCTTTTGAATTGCAAGCAGCCGGACCCCCACTTCCAGTAACACTAACATGTTTAGAATTTATGAAATATAGTAATAGTCAAATAAAGTCATAGGGGAGGGAGTGATCTTATACACTTGAACATACCTAAATTATCTTCTAAATCTTGGGGAAATGGAATTCATCTACAAATATTTTATCTTAATTTAAGCAGAGGTACTGTTAGAATCAGAGATATGTATCTGCACTTCAGCCTCTTTTACTTTAAGAAGCAATAGGAAGCAGGGGAGGGAGGGAGGGAGAGAGGGAGGGAGGGAGGGAGAGAAGGAGGGAGGAAGGAAGGAAGGAAGGAAAGAAAGAAGGAAAGAAGGGAGAGAAAAGGAAGACAGGAGGTAGGTCAGGGACGGAGAGAAGGAAGGAAGGAAGAGAGAACGAGAGAGAGAAAGAAAGAAAGAAGAGAAGAGAAGAGAAGAAATATATTTAGGTAGTTGATAGAAAAAGCATTTATGAAATTGTTTTGTTTCAAGGGTTATAAACTGAACTCAGCAGGGTGTGGAAGGGGAAGGCCGAGGCTGGATTAATATTTCTGTAATTAGGACTCTAGCTGCAGAGTTGGCTACCCAGTCTCTGAGGATGACATCACACTATTTTTCTTTCACTCTATCTCTCCTCTTCTTCCCTCTGTGTTGCCTTACTTTCAAACACAGAAAATAAGGCAGATTTGACAGATGGTGACTCCCTAAAATACTTCAGTAGTCCTCTGGTCAATTTTCATTTTTTTCCAATCCATGGGTTTATAGTACACAAAGCTTCAGTCTTGTCAGCCTTAAGTAAGATCTGTCTTTAATATTTTCGTCCTTAAGTAATAGGTATTAATATGTCACTCACTTTTTTTTCCTGAGGCCAAGTGACTGGTACCTTGGCCACTGTCATTTTGGCCATTTCATTAAAAGAATAGAAACAGTTTTTCTCCTTCCCTTTGCTGCATCCTGATGGCTTACTCTTTTCTTTTTTCAGTTTTAATGAGATATAATTAACATATAGTATTAGTTTTAGGTGTACACCATAATGATTTGATATATGTATATAACATGAAATGATTACCACAGTAATTTGAGTTAACATCCATCACCACACATAGTTATAATTTTTTTCTTGTGAAGAGTACTTTAAAGATCTACTCTTGTAGCACCTTTCAAATATACAATACAATATTAACTGTGGTCAATATGCAGTACATTACATCCCCCAAACTTACCTATATCTGGAAGTTTGTACCTTTTTACCACTACTTCATCAGAGAAAGACAAACACAGACATCCCTCAGTATCCACATGGGATTGGTTCCAGGACCCCCCTGGATACCAAAATCTGCAGACACTCAAGTTCCTTTTGAAAAATGGTGTAGTATTTGCATATAAGCTATGAGCATCCTCCCATATACTTTAAATCATCTCTAGATTACTTATATTACCTAATACAACGTATATGCTTTGTAAGTAGTTGCCTGAGTGTGGCAAATTTATGTTTTGCTTTTTGGAACTTTCTGGAAATTTTTTTCAAATATTTTTGATCTGTGGTTGGTTGAATCTGCGAATGTATAATCCGTGAATATGGAGGGCTGACTATACTGTATGATCTCACCTCAATGTGGAATCTGAAAAAAAAACCCAGCAACTCATAGACACAGATATTGGTGGTTTACCCTTCACAATCTAGTTTCACATTGGCTGAGGAAACACAGCTGAAATGGGTCTCAGTCATATTTACTGTTTCCAGCTTCCCTGACTTTTCTTACACCAACTTGAGTTTTAGAAAGGGAATTTCACTTTTCAATCCCTACAAGGTGTGTGACCATCTCTTGCAAACATCTGGGTCACTAACTTCAGGCATGTCTTCTTTATGAGGGCAGAATCTATCTCTCAATTCAGATGTGCCAGGTACAACTGTTTGCCTCCTTTTTATAGGTTCTTACTGAACCCCCCATGACATTTTGATATTTACTCTGATATCATCAAAAAGCATTTAGCATCAATAAGTGTATGATCTAAGCAACAAGAAACAACAACGTTTGCATTAGTCAGACATTTTGTTATTGCTTGATTAGGATTTCTGACTTTCTACCCTCCTAGACTTTGTGTTATATTTCTCTAGTTTACACAAGGTACTTTAGAAAATTACCTCGATCACCGCCAACAGCCTATACACCCATTACTAATTTATTTTTATTAAATAATCTTTCTTATTTATGTGACAAAAATCTAACTAAAAAAATGCCTTAAAAAAGTGAACTCATGGATTCACTCATGGAACTGGGAAGTCCAGTGCTTCACAACCTTCAAGCAGAGCTGAATACAGGAGCTCAAACAGAATCAGTAGGACCCGGTCTGTATAGTTGTGTCCTCTGGTCTCTTTCCTTTTGTGTTATGTTTGTTTTCATTTTTTATATGTGGGGACAAAATAGGTTCCAGTCTTATAAACTGTAACCCTAGGAAAAACGAAATAAAACATCCTTCTGATAGCTGCATAAAAAGGCAGAGGTATGGCTGTAACTGGCGTTAAGTCCACAACGTGTTTGTCTCTGAAAAAAATTCTCCATGCCCACGACGTGAGCCCCTCCTGGCTGAGTAGGGGAACAGTTTCTCCATAGAAATGTTTTGCTTTCACAAAAGAAAAGGTAACTATTTAAAAAGATTACATTGCTTGAAGTATTGCATCCAGGATAAACCAAATAAAGGATGCTATAATATAGCAATAGTTAGAAACCCTCTGTAAGACAGTGATACACTCACAGCATTACATTTTAAGAATGTTAGTAACTATAACAACTGCATACAGTGAAGGGTTATAGTTAGTAACTATAACAACTGCATACAGTGAAGGGTAACAGATGGAAAGATAACTGGTAACATTAAAGCATATAAGGAAAGTTAGAAATGGATCTTATGTGAGATGTAAGAGTTGTCTACCCATGTCTATATAACTGTTATTAGCAATACGGGAAAGACTTTGTGTTATATTTCTCTAGTTTACGGTATCTTGCATATTATGTAGATGTTCAATAAACTCCTCATAAATTAATGAAAGCAGTTCACCTGCTATCAAATAGATATAGATATTTTAAATGATCTAAATAAAACTTAAGATGGAATACATAGAAACCTGTATACTACCAAAAATAACTATTCCTAGAAGAGATTTTAAATCACCTTAAAATTTACTGGACATGTGAAATCTTATTTTACATAAATGGAATATATTACCTATATTTTTCTTTAGATTGGTAGAGCTCTGCAAAATAAGGGAGATGAGCATATATGTGGGCATTAGTGTATTTTGTTTCAAATTTCAATGACAAAAATGAATTGTAAATTTTGCTATATTCTGTTGATTTAGTGTACTGTAAAAGTCTCCACCATCTGTTACACTTTATTCCCTAACTGCCTTAATGTAGCAATTAGGAGTCGATTAGAAATGTCCAGGAACAATAATACTTAAAGATCAATTAGGAACCCATGCTGCTAGGAAGATTAAATATTTACTAAAATAACAACAGCCTTGAAACTAATGGTTCAAACTTCATTACTTGAACACATTTTTTGAACTGCTATTTTCTGCCTCACTTCACTGTAATTGCAAAATGTAACAGTAGCAGTAAACATTTCAGACTAAAGTACATAAAAGGCACAAAGCTTTTAGGTCATAATGACACTGGTTTAGATATTGTACACAGAACACAAGCACTTTTTGGTACAAGTTGATAAAGGCCTGATTGAAAAGAATGCTTCATAATTATATTATTTAAGACTAATTATATTTATTGCAATTGATGGAAAATAAAGCTACTGAGTTTATTTCTTATGGGGCAAAAAAAAACAAAATTGAAGTGTGTTGGACTACACATTATGCTTTAGTAATTTACATGGTAACAATAAAGTCGCAGCTATGTGAAAATTAAGTCAAGTTTCCAAGGAAGTTGTTTCCAATTTTTCACCACTGTAAATGTTGCTGTTATAAAAAGTTTTATCTATAAAGTTTGTGTATTTTCTGCATAGACTATAAAAAGGCATTGAGTAGTTTTTAACAGTAGCTTTTAGACTTTTCATAGTTATACCTCTGGGGATGAGCTTTGTCCACAGACAGCAAAACTATTCCACCAATATTCTCTGAACAAGGAAATGAAGATCACCGCTTTTATGGTCAGACTGGACAACGATTTAAGCGAAATGACTTCAAGGATACCAAGATGCACTTGTGAGTACATGAAAACATAAATAAATAAAGTAAACACAGGGATCCAGTGCTGACTAGATCCGTAGGCAGGGCCAGATCTTGGAAGGAGAATGTAGGCCTGTTTGCTGTGTGAAGCCTAGTGGGGACACTCAGAGTCTAAATAAAGTGGGCGTCATGCTTAGCCCCTTCCCTGCTTGCTTCTTTCCGGGAGGAGAAAAGAATAAAGGTCATTTGAAATTGCCCCACAGAGACAATACATTTGAAAAGAGTGATATTATTATTAATACTATAGCAGGATGATAAATAAAATTGAAGGTACAAACTTTTTCTATTAATCAAATAATAAAAAATATAAGATATGTACCACTAATGTATTCTTATACCTTTTTCTAACATATTTATGCTGTATGTGTTTCAGTATATGTTTCAACATTAAATTTCTTAAAAACATCACTAATCTGTAATAGTGAATGAACACATGTATCAGCAATGTCTGTCCCTAAAATAAACATGTGACCACTTCAACTATCTGTAAGACCCATAAGGTCTCATCTCCAGAAAACCAGCTGGATGTTATCTGATATAACTTGTAGATGTTCCTTTCAAGATAACATCCAGCTGGTATAAGGCATTAACCCATTAAAATCTATATCATTAGTTAATAGATAGTTCTCACATAAGTGACAACCATTCTGAAGACAAAATTGATCAGTATCCTTTCACACACTATATAAAATTAATGTAAGCTGAATTAAAAGTCAAAATAAATAAAAACTATTAAAATGGCAAAAGAGAACATACATAATATTTTTTTTTTTTTTTTTTTTTTTTTTTGGTGGTACGCGGGCCTCTCACTGTTGTGGCCTCTCCCGTTGCGGAGCACAGGCTTCGGATGCACAGGCTCAGCGGCCATGGCTCACGGGCCCACCCACTCCGCGGCATGTGGGATCTTCCCAGACTGGGGCACGAACCCGTATCCCCTGCATCGGCAGGCGGACTCCCAACCACTGTGCCACCAGGGAAGCCCATACATAATATTTTTACAATCTCTCCACAGAGAAATTTTTAAGAAACCCAAAAGCTATGAACAACTAATATAGACACCTATGGAATATGTTAATTTCTCTTTGCAAAAAGATGTTTACAGAGATAAATAAAAATAAAAAGAAATAACCCATGAAAACTATTTTTTAAATACCAATCGCATTTCAAGATACTGGTTGGTTTTTTTCAAAAGGGCTTTCATTGTGTTCTCTGAAATGTCAAAGGCCAATTAAAGGAGTGACAATTTCCATCTTGTAGAGATTCTTTAAATTCAATGTGTCTATAAAGGTTTCTCCCATCTATCCAGTTTCTCAAAGTCAAAACTCTGGGAGTCTTTTATTCCTTCCTGTCTTTACCACCTGTGCCCAAATGATCACCAACGGTACTGAATCTCTCCACTTTTGCAGTGTCATCGTTAAATTGAACCATTTTCTGGTATTTACTTCACAGCCACTGCAGCAGCCTCCAGGGTGAGTCCATGCATTCACTCTTGGAACTCCAATTTATTCTCCAGCAGCAACTGCCAGAATGAGCTTGTTAAAATGTAAATCAGAGGTAGAGAGGAATTAAATTGGGGCAGAAAATATATAACTATGTTAAACACAGTACAGGGAGAGTTTTCACTGAAGAGACATCTGTGTTTAAACAGTGTGAATGAGCCGTTATAAGAGAAATAGTTTGGAATGCAAAGATGAAAATGTGTTATTGCATCTTCAGGTCTCAAATATGCTGGAGGACTTTTCGTTTTTTTCCCTCCTTTTCTCTTTTCCTCTCAAGCATCTGGATACTAAACCACTCTTGCCAAGGGATATGAATAAGTAGATGAGGAGACAGTTTTAAACTCCTTTATCCCTCTGTTCTTCCCAAGCAGTGAAATAATTTGAATTTCTACAGTAAGACTGTGTTCTAGTCTTGTTACTTCAGTAACAGTGGTAGACTGTATGAGAAAAATGAGAAATGATTAAATTTATGAGCAGTTTTTGTGACTTTTTGCTGAATTTTTAATCTTGACAGAACCTTAACATATTGCAAAAGAAACTTGCTTTCAGCTTTTCCTCATCCCGTTTATCTAGTCTTTCCCATGTCAGTAAATAGCAGCACCACACGTCCAAAAATCTAGGATTGGCTCTTGATTTATCTCTTTCTCATACCACATATCTAAGCCAATCTTTGAAATTATAAACATTTATCAACTCTGCAGCTGATGCTCTATAGCCCGCACCACTATCACATTCCCTTTCTTTTGAACTATAGAGAATCCCCCACAGATCTATTCACTTGTTTTCCCCGTCCCAGACTTAATTTCTTTATTGTACTTGTCATTGTTTAGATTATATCATATGCTATGAAGTCTTAGATATTTCACTATATTAGAATATATAGCATCACATTATATTAATTATTTTCTAGTTTCTTGATCTCTCTCTTCCCACCAAAATGAGGAAGGACATTCCATGGAGTTCTATATCATTAAATTCCAGAATTGGTGACACCAAAGCAGACGTTTAAAAATATAATGAATATTATATTGTTAATTGTATATTAAAACAACAATGAAAAACCACTACACACCTATTAGAATGGCTAATCTAAAACACTGACAACGACAAACTTTGGTGGGGATGTGAAGCAAAAGGAACTCTGATTGACTGCCGGCAGGAACACAAAGTGGTATAGACACTGTGGAAAACGGTTTGGTCATTTCTTGTAAAACTAAATATATTCTTACCATATGATCCAGCAATTACACTCCTTGGTATTTACTCAAAGGAGTTTAAAACTTATGTCCACACAAAATTCTGCACATAGATGTTTACATAAGCTTTATTCATAGCTGCCAAACTTGCAAGCAACCAGGATGCCCTTTAGTAGGTGAATGGATAAACAAACTGTGGTACATCCATGCAATGGAGTATTATTCAGTGATATGAAACAATGAGCCTCCCACGCCATGAAAAGAAACGGAGGAAACTTGAATGCATATGGCTAAGTGAAAGAAGCCAATCAGAGACGGCTATGTACCAAAGGATTCCAACTATATTATATTCTGAAAGGTAAAATTATGGAGACAGGGGGCTTCCCTGGTGGCGCACTGGTTGAGAGTCCGCCTGCCGATGCAGGGGACGCTGGTTCGTGCCCTGGTCTGGGAAGATCCCACGTGCCGCGGAGCGGCTGGGCCCGTGAGCCATGGCCGCTGAGCCTGCGTGTCCGGAGCCCGGGCTCCGCAACGGGAGAGGCCACAACAGTGAGAGGTCTGCGTACCGCAAAAAAAAAAAAAAAAAAAAAAATTATGGAGACAATAGAGAGATCAGTAGTCATGGGGGTGATGGATAGAAGGAAGAAAGGTCTGAATAAGTGGAGCAAAAGGGATTTTCAGGACAGTGAAACTATTCTGTATGTTATCGTAATATCAATATATGCCATTATGTATTTGTCAAAACCCATGAAATATACAACAAAAAGAGTGACCCTACTATAAACTATAGACTTTGGCTAATGACATTCTGTCAGTATTGGCTTATCAGCTGTAACAAATATACCACACAAATGCAAGAGGCCATTAATAGGGGAAACTGTCTGTAGTGGGAAGGGGTAAATGAGAACTCTGTACTTTCTGTTCAATTTTTCTCTAAAACTAAAACTTCTCTAAGAAACAAAGTCTTAATTTAAAAACTTAAGCCTTTAAGAAAAGATTAAAAAACATAATGAATATCTGAATTAATGCCCTCACAACAATGAAAAAATTCCACACACTGGAAAAGAGAATACTGAGTAGCTCATTGTTTAAGATAAAAAGGTAAAAAAGTAAAAATGGTAAGAAAAAAAGGAAAAAGTGACTTTACTAAAATTGTTTTGCTTCTCATAATGTCACACATCCATGTTTCTTAATATTTGAATCATAATTATTCTAGATAAAAGGCATTTCATATTTGTAATCTGAAGCTGCATCCAAAAGTGTTAGTAGTATATTTATAACATTAAGTGGAATTTCCAACCTAATACACATAACTTGAAAAGTGGGAAAAAATTAATCAAAGACATAAAATTTATTCTGTGTACTCACAAATCAGAGCTCATCTGTAAAATTAATAAAATGAATTTTCCTTTCAAAATGTGTATAATTTTATTTTATAAAATACTTTGGCATGAATATGATCAGAGTTTTTGGGTATAAATTATTAATATCATAACTGATTTAATTGTTAAGAACTAAGACTTTATGGGAGTTACCTGGCGGCCCAGTGGTTAGGATTCGACACTTTTACTGCCATGGCCCAGGTTCAATCCCTGGTTAGGGAACTAAGATCCTGCAAGCCCTACGGCGCAGCCATTAAAAAAAAAGAGAGAGAGAGAGAACTAAGACTTTATATATATGTCAGCACATGACTTTTTGTTTGACAGCCATCAAAGGCAGCTTATTTCAAAGTAAGTTCCACAAAGCCCTCATGACCTACCTCATATAGGGCTCCTTTTTTGTTCTTTCATTCCTTACCCTCCAGGTACAATAGCTTCTTGGCAGTGTTTGAACCTATCAATCAGACTTCAATCACTGGGCCTTTGAACTTGTTATTTCTTCTTGAGAAGATCTTCCCTAGATACTCTCAAGACATTATCTCACTTCTTCAAGGTCACAAATGACCCTTTATCACAAAGACCTTCTCTAACCACCATTTTCACCCAGACCACCCTAATCATCCTGACAACTCTTATCCCAAAGGTCTTTACTGACCATTTTACATAAAATGCCAACTCCTTAGGTCACACTTTTCCCCCCCTTACCTTGTTTTACTGTTGCCTGTCACTTACATGAATGCAAAAATGAATATTCTAAATATATTAGTTTCTATAAATGTTGTCTATTTTCCCCACATGAATGTAAGTTCCACAAGGGCAGGGATGTGCAGATTTTATTTTGCTGATCTCTCTCTCTCTCTCTCTCTCCTTCCCCCATGCATCCCCCTATACACACACACTCAGGTGTGCACAACTCATGTATGCATTGCAGAGCTGGCATAAATTCAGACAGAAATAAGATTATACAGTTATGCAATATATTCAACTTAATACGTTTTTATAAGTTTGTAATATACTAATAATATACTGTAAGAATTTTTCCAAATTATTATATAGTCTTCTTAGTTTTAAAGGCTGTATGGTATCACATACAATTTTTAGAAAATATGTAATCACTATATTAACTAATATTTTATTGTGATGCAATGCAAATGGTTAATGAGATCAATTTGGTTTTAATATACATCCTCATAACTTTCCTATTAAATATTACAGAGCAAATTGTTTTAGCTTTCTGATTCTCAGATTCTTATAAAAAATAACTATATAAGATGGGATTGTTTTAAAGTTTAAATGAGATAATATTTAATGCTTAGTATATAGCAAGAATACAATAAACATTAGCTCTTATAATCATTGTGATCATCATCATATCATTATTAGATATTTAGATATTATATATTTTTACATATATGAATATCATTGCAGTATCATCCTCATATATACATTTGGACATTTCTCTTGAATTCTGCTTTTGAAATATATTTTAAGAAATAGAACATAGAGTATTCCTATAAGATTAGTTAACGGACTTTTGATAACTATTGACAGTTATCAAAAAAACATATAACAATTTCGGGCTTCCCTGGTGGTGCAGTGGTTAAGAATCCACCTGCCAATGCAGGGGACCCAGGTTCGAGCCCTGGACTGGGAAGATCCCACATGCCGCAGAGCAACTAAGCCCGTGTGCCACAACTACTGAGCATCTGCTCTAGAGCCTGCTAGCCACAACTACTGAGCCCACGTGCCACAACTACTGAAGCCTGTACACCTAGAGCCTGTGCTCCACAACAAGAGACACCACTGCAATGAGAAGTCCACACACTGTAACAAAGAGTAGCTCGCCGCAATTAGGGAGAAGCCCACGCCCAGCAATGAAGACCCAATGCAGCCAATAAACAAATTAATTAAATTAATTAATTTTTTAAAACAAGTCATTAAAAAATATATAACAATTTAGATCTAGGATAGCATAAGGATATGCATTTCTCCACCCTATTATATGCTATGCATATTTAATTTTAAATGTTCAGATAATCAAAAGAAGATATGTTGTAATTTTATTTTTTCAGCTCAATTATCCGTGATTGTAATTTTTATGTGATTTCTCTCTGGATACGTTCTTTTCCAAATTCAATACTAAACCTCATATAATTATCCTTTAACTTTTCAAGGTGGTTAACATGATTGTATTTTATAAATTAACAACATTAACACTTTCTCCTTTCCAAAACTTTATAAATACTGATTCAGAGTTTACTGTATATTGTTTAATTTTGCTTATGATGTTTTATGAAAAGTAGACTAATTAAAGACGTTTAATGAACCCTCTCTATTATGATATGTTCAGAAAGAGTTTATAGAGCATGGAAATAATCTAGACCTTGAAAGCAGTATTTTTTCTTGCCCATAAAACTACTTGGTTTATTTAGTTCCTTTTTGGGACGAATTATTGACACCTCTTCAAGTTCTTACATTGATTCGCCTACTATTTCTTAAAGCAATAGTAGTAATTAATATTATTCCAAAGAAATGTATTTTAGGTTAAATTATTAATCTATAAAATCATAAATCAAGAAAAAGTCTCTATTAGATTTTAACCATCTAACTGCTGTAACTGTGGAAATATTGTTTGTCTGAACTGCCTTTGCTTTGAACAGTGTTTATTAAATTCTCTCTCTATCTTTCTCTATATATTTATATGATAAACATCAATATATCTATTAGCTGTATTAACTTATGCATCTAATATAGATATGTATAATATATAATGTATATATATATGTATATATATCATGTATAAAATGAATATAGATATGTAAGTTATGATATATATCTATTATATGACTATAATATAATGTATAATATGGATATAAATATGTATATTTATATATGTATGTGAATATGTATTTCATATTATATATATTAAGAGAGAGAGAAACTCTATAAATAACTAACTGAACCATATTGATGCTGTAGAAATACATAATTAGATGTTTACACTAAAGTATACACCTGAATGGAAACAGAATTGTCTAATAAATTCAGTTCACATGGGTCAGAGCTGAATTATCTGATCTGAATTCATATTGAAAATTTGAGTCCTAAATATCTGTGAAACTGAATGATTATTCATATATCTCCAGACTGATATTCCAGGTTGAGAGATATTTATGTATAGTTTAAAGGTGAGTTAATCCATCATATGCTTCTGCTTGATTTTAAGTGAAGTTTTTTCATTCAAATTAGACTACAGTAGAATATCTCAAAACTCTCAGGAGGAGCTTACTGTATTATTTAGAACTCATATTTATGACAGAATATGATTTTGACACAGGGTATAGTCTTAAGTTGTCCAACTAAGTAGAAGTTTTTATTTGTGTGAGCATATTTATAAGCTAATTTACATGTGTTTTGACTGAGGGACTTCTTGACTTTGTGAATTATTCTATATTGCCTTCGTGATTTTTATTCAGTGCTGGAGTTGGTAATGGCAAGTTCCTTCGGTGTAAAACACATTGTTATGTTTTATGGAATTAATTAGCCATTTATACTTGGTAAGGGCTTAAAAAGCTTATTAAGTATAGAAGGTTACTCAATACAGTTTCCATCCTAGTGGAAAATATTACAAAGACAAGGATAATGTGTAGTCACTTTTTGGTCACTGTAGATCAATAAATTTTAGAGTGAACGGAAAAAAAGTATGATTATGTTTGCCTGAAACATTACAGTATTAATCATATTCATATAGTCATTCTGAGTTAAAGAGGAGAAGCTAACAACCTATAATTTATAAATGAATCAAACTTTCCAAAGTTAAACTTAGAGTGGACTAATAGGAAGTTAAGATAGAAAAAGGAAAATGGTATTTCTGTGACATTAAGTGAAATTTCCCACCTTAAATATGAATTTAAACACCGTGCTATTGAAGGGAAGCCCCCGCTACCCCCACCCACATGCCAAAAAATGTTCTGAGGCATTCCTAAGTTAATATAGCACTATATTTTTCCTATGTCAGAGATAAAATATGAATAATAGTAAAAGCATAATAAAAATAACAACATAACGATAAATGATAGAAATAATAATGGTTAGCATTATTTATTTTTGCTATTTGTCACTACCAGGGACTGTACTACGTGAATTATCTAATTTAATTCTTACAACAACCTTATGAGGCTCTTCTATGATAAGCTGTTTTATGTATGGGAAAACTTAAATAGCTTACCCCAAATAGCATTTTTAATATACAGTAATACCAGGATTTGATCACACTTTAGGAAGGATGGAAACGTTGAGTCATAACATTTTATGCTCTAGAGAAGCGGTTCGTAAATGATGGTTCATTGGCCAGCCACCTCTTTTGCAGTTTGTTGGGAACATAGACGAAGCTAAGATAATGGCCATGGGGTTCAGCCTCAGCAACTCGTGGGGGAAGTGGGGAGCAGAGTGAGCAGGAAGTGCACCCAGGCTGCAGGATGGACACACACCACTGAGGGTCATTCCTAAGGGCACTGACCCCCTTGGAGAAGCCTGTACATTGGGCAGTGCCAGGGGTGGGGACTGCCCGGCTTCCCACCCCGCTGCTGCTCCTGCCCTCAGAAAAGGAGAGATACTGGGCCCCTGGGGTGGCTCCTCTGCAGACCTTGTCTGTCTCAGTACTTTTGTCAATGGAGCACAGTTTCTACCTAAGCTGTCCTCCCTTTTTGTACTAGGCTGAGTTTTAAAGTATAAGTTTTAACTGCCTCTGGGTGAAAAAAAGCTTTAATAAACACCTATTACCTTAAAAAAATTTATTGGATGAATACTCAGCTGTGTGTGCCCAAGGTGGGATTCAGCAAGACTTGGCACACAACAAATACTGGGTATCTAGGCTTCCACAGAGTTACAACAAGCAACACTGTACTGAGAAAGAGAGGTGTGCACAAGCTAGAGTGGAAAAAACAAACCAAACAGGACAGACAGTGAGTTAAAGTCCCCCAAAAGGACTTCATTAGCAGTAGCACCCCGCTAGCCCTAGAGTGAGAGCTCTGTATACCCTCACTAACAAAGCTAAAATACGAGCCTCAAGAGGATAAAGTTAGTTTGCCAGCAAGTTACCTGCCTTCCAAAACAAAATTCAACACTCTTTAATGAAAGACAAGAAAATCTCAACTTTCAGTAACATAGTATCTACAAGAACAAACATACAACTTTTTAAAAAAGAAAACAATATATGTGACAGGGGAGGGAGAACAGATATGTGATCCATAGCAGCAGAAGAATAATAGTCAATAGAAATAGATCCAGATATGACATGGACATCAGCATTAGCAGTTACAAACTTGAAAACACCAATGATGAAGATGCTCAAAGATGTAATCTAAAAGATTGGAGTCAGCAAATTATGGCCCACAAGCTAGCCACCTATTTTTGTAAAGCTGTACTGGAAAATAGTTAAAACTAATAATTTGCATTTGTTTAGTACTGCATTTGCCCAAAAATAGCAGAATTGAGTAGTAGTCATATAGACTATTTGGCCTGCAAACCTAAAATACTATCAGAACTTTTAAGAAAAATATATTTAGCTCTTGAAAAAGATGAACATAATGAGTGAACAGAAAAAAAATTTCAGTATAGAAATGAGCACGTGTAGCAGCATGAGGGGCGGAGCCTCGGGCGCTCGAGGATCCTGAGTTGCAGAGGGGATAGGGGAAGATGGGGGTTACAGCTGCTTCTTTTAGATGCTAGGAATGCAGATGGACCTGGATCCAAATCAGGTTCTCCATATCAACCAGGTCCGGAGGACAACGCCTGGCTGGAGGACCGAGTGGAGCACAAAAGGCCGGCCACCCTGCGCCTTTGGAATGGAGAATTTAATACATTTACATGTAAGCCATGTGGCTGACAGGGTCTTGGTGCTCTGGCCGGGTGTCAGGCCTGAGACTCTGAGGCGGGAGAGCTGAGTTCAGGACACTGGACCACCAGCGACCGCCCGGCCCCACATAATATCAATCAGTGAGAGCACTCCCAGAGATCTCCGTCTGAATGCTAAGACCCATCTCCACTCAACGACCAGCAAGCTACCATGCTGGACACCCCATGCCAAACAACTGGCAAGACAGGAAAACAACCCCACCCATTAGCAGAGAGGCTACCTAAAATCAAAATAAAAAAAACCACCATACGCAGTCCTACCCACCAGAAAGACAAGATCCAGCCTCATCCACCAGAACACAGGCACCAGCCCCCTCCAGCAGGAAGCCTACACAACCCACTAAACCAACCTTACCCACTGGAGGCAGACACCAAGAACAATAGGAACTATGAACCTGCAGGCTGCAAAAAGGAGATCCCAAGCACAGTAAGTTAAACAAAATGAAAAGACAGGGAAATATGCAGCAGATGAAAGAGCAAAGTAAAAACCTACCAGAGCAAACAAATGAAGAGGAAATAGGCAGTCTACCTGAAAAATATTCAGAGTAATGATAGCAAACATGATCCAAAATCTTGGAAATAGAATGTAGAAAATACAAGAAATGTTTAGCAAGAAACTAGAAGAACTAAAGAGCACCCACCAATTATGAACAACACAAGAAATGTAATTAAAAATTCTCTAGAAGGAATCAATAACAGAATAACTGAGGCAGAAAAATGGATAAATGACCTGCAAGATAAAATAGTAGAAATAACTACCACAAAGCAGAATAAAGAAAAAAGAATGAAAAGACTTGAGGACAGTCTCAGAGACCTAACAGACAACATTAAATGCACCAACATTCGAATTATAGGATTCCCAGAAGAAAAAGAGAAATATAAAGGGAAAGAGAAAATATTTGAAGAGATTATAATTGAAAACTTCCCTAATATGGGAAAGGAAATAGTCAATCAAGTCCAGGAAGTGCAGAGAGTCCCATGGACGATAAATCTAAGGAGAAAAATGCCAAGACACATATTAATCAAACTATCAAAAATTAAAGACAAAGAAAGATATTAAAAGCAGCAAGGGAAAAGCAACAAATCACATACAAGGGAATCCCTAGAAGGTTAACAGCTGATCTTTCAGCAGACACTCGGCAAGCCAGAAGGGAGTGACAGGACATATTTAAAGTGATGAAAGGGAAAAACCTACAAACAAGATTACTCTACCCAGCAAGGATCTCATTCAGATTTGACAGAAAAACTAAAACCTTTACAGACAATCAAAAACTAAAAGAATTCAGCACTACCAAACCAGCTTTAAAACAAATGCTAAAGGAATTTCTTTAGGCAAGCAGCACAAGACAAGGAAAAGACCTACAATAAAAAATTCAAAACAATTAAGAAAATGGTAATAGGAACATACATATTGAAAACTACCTTAAATGTAAATGGATTAAATGCTCCAACAAAAAGACACAGACTGGCTGAATGGATACAAAAACAACACCTGTATATATGCTGTCTACAAGAGACCCACTTCAGAGCTAGGGACATATACAGACTGAAAGTGAGGAGATGGAAAAAGATATTCCATGCAAATGGAAATCAAAAGAAAGCTGGAGTAGCAATTCTCATATCAGACAAAATAGACTTTAAAATAAAGACTATTACAAGAGACAAAGAAGGACACTACATAATGATCAAGGGATCAACCCAAGAAGAAGATATAACAATTGTAAATATTTATGCACCCAACATAGGAGCACCTCCATACATAAAGCAAATTCTAACAGCCATAAAAGGGGAAATCGACAGTAACACAATCATAGTAGGGAACTTTAACACCCCACTTTCACTAATGGACAGATCATCCAAAATGAAAATAAATAAGGAAATGCAAGCTTTAAATGAAATATTAAAGAGGGACTTAATTGATATTTACAGGACATTCCATTCAAAAACAACAGAATATACTTTCTTCTCAAGTGCTCAAGGAATATTCTCCAGGATAGATCATATCTTGGGTCACAAATCAAGCCTTGATACATTTAAGAAAATTGATATCGTATCAGGTATCTTTTCTGATCACAATGCTATGAGACTCTATATAAATTGCAGGAAAAAAAAAGTAAAAAAAAAATACAAATGCATGGATGCCAAACAATACACTATTAAATAACCAAGAGATCACTGAAGAAATCAAAGAGGAAATCAAAAAAATACCTAGAAACAAATGACAGTGAAAACACGACAAACCAAAACCTATGGGATGCAACAAAAGCAGTTCTAAGAGGGAAGTTTATAGCAATACAATCCTACCTCAAGAAATAAGAAACATCTCACATAAAAAAACTAACCTTACACCTAAAGCAATTAGAGAAAGAAGAACCAAGAAAAACCCCAAAGTTAGCAGAAGGATAGAAATAATAAAGATCAGATCAGAAACAAATGAAGAAGAAATGATCGAAACAACAGCAAAGATCAATAAAACTAAACGCTGGTACTTTGAGATGGTAAAAGAAATTGATAAACCATTAGCCAGACTCATCAAGAAAAAAAGGGAAAAGACTCATATCAACAGAATTAGAAATGAAAAAGGAGAAGTAACACTGCAGAAATACAAAGGATAATGAGAGATTACTACAAGCAACTATATGCCAATAAAATGGACAACCTGGAAGAAATGGACAAATTCTTAGAAAAGCACAACCTTCCGAGACTGAACCAGGATGAAACAGAAAATATAAACAGATTAATCACAAGCACTGAAATTGAAACTGTGATTAAAAATCTTGCAACAGACAAAAGCCCAGGACCAGATGGCTTCAGAGGTGAATTCTATCAAACATTTAGAGAAAAGCTAACACCTATTCTTCTCAAACTCTTCCAAATGTAGCAGAGGGAAGAACACTCCTAAACTCATTCTACGAGGCCACCATCACCCTTATACCAAAACCAGACAAGGATGTCACCAAAAAAGAAAACTACAGGCCAATATCACTGATGAACAGATTCAAAAGTCCTCAACAAAATACTAGCAAACAGAACCCAACAGCACATTAAAAAGATCATACACCATGATCAAGTGGGGTTTATCCCAGGAATGCAAGGATTCTTCAATATATGCAAATCAATCAATATGATACACCATATTAACAAACTGAAGGAGAAAAACCATATGATTATCTCAATAGATGCAGAAAAATATTTCCAAAAAATTCAACACCCATTTATGATAAAACCCTCCAGAAAGTAGGCTAAGAGGGAACTTACCTCAACATAATAAAGGCCATAGATGACAAACCCACAGCCAACTTCACTCTCAATGGTGAAAAACTGAAACCATTTCCACTAAGATCAGGAACAAGACAAGGTTGCCCACTCTCACCACTATTATTAATCATTTGGAATATTTGGAAGTCTTAGCAACAGCAATCAGAGAAGAAAAAGAAATAAAAGGAATCGAAATCGGAAAAGAAGAAATAAAACTGTCATTGTTTGCAGATGACATGATATTATACATAGAGAATCCTAAAGATGCTACCAGAAAACTACTAGAGCTAATCAATGAATTTGGTAAAGTAGCAGGATACAAAATTAATGCACAGAAATCTCCTGCATTCCTATACACTAATGATGAAAAATCTGAAAGAGAAATTAAGGAAACACCCCCATTCACCACTGCAACCAAAAGAATAAAATACCTAGGAATAAACCTACCTAAGGAAACAAAAGACCTACATGCAGAAAACTATAAGACACTGATGAAAGAAATTAAAGGCGATAGAAACAGATGGACAGAAATACCATGTCCTTGGATTGGAAGAATCAACATTGTGAAAGTGACTATACTACCCAAAGCAATCTACAGATTCAATGCAATGCCTATCAAACTACCATTGTCATTTTTCACAGAACTAGAACAAAAAATTTCACAATTTGTATGGGAACACAAAAGAGCCCTAATAGCCAAAGCAATCTTGAGAAGGAAAAAAGGAGCTGGAGTAATCAGGCTCCCTGACTTCAGACTACACTACAAAGCTACAGTAATCAAGACAGTATGGTACTGGCAAAAAAAGAAAAAAGAAATATAGATCAATGGAACAGCATAGAAAGCCCAGAGATAAATTTACGCACATATGGTCATCTTATCTTTGACAAAGGAGGTGAGAATATATAATGGATAAAAGACAGACTCTTCAATAAGTGGTGCTGGGAAAACTGGACAGCTACATGTAAAAGAATGAAATTAGAACACTTCCTAACACCATACACAATAATAATCTCAAAATGGATTAAAGGTCTAAATGTAAGGCCAGACACTATAAAACTCTTAGCGGAAAACATAGGCAGAACACTCTATGACATAAATCACAGCAAGACCCTTTTTGACCCACCTCCTGGAGAAATGGAAATAAAAACAAACAAATGGGACCTAATGAAACTTAAAAGCTTTTGCACAGCAAAGAAAACCATAAACAAGATGGAAAGACAACCCTCAGAATGGGAGAAAATATTTGCAAATGAAGCAACTGACAAAGGATTATCTCCAAAATTTACAAGCAGCTCATGCAGCTCAGTATCAAAGAAACAAAAAAACCCAATCCAAAAGTGGGCAGAAGATCTAAATAGACACTTCTCCAAAGAAGATATACAGATTGCCAATGAACACATGAAAGGATGCTCAACATCACTAATCATTAGAGAAATGCAAATCAAAACTACACTGAGGTATCACCTCACACCAGTCAGAACGGCCATCATCAAAAAATCTACAAACAATAAATGCTCGAGAGGGTGTGGAGAAAACGGAACCCTCTTTCATTGTTGGTGGGAATGTAAAGTGATACAGCCACTATGGAGAAGAGTATGGAGATTCCTTAAAAAACTAAAAATAGAACTACCATATGACCCAGCAATCCCACTGCTGGGCATATAGCCCGAGAAAACCATAATTCAAAAAGAGTCATGTACCACAATGTTCATTGCAGCTCTATTTACAATAGCCAGGACATGGAAGCAAACTAAGTGCCCATTGACAGATGAATGGATATAGAAGATGTGGCACATATATACAATGGAATATTACTCAGCCATAGAAAGAAATGAAATTTAGTTATTTGTAATGAGGTGGATGGACCTAGAGTCTGTCATACAGAGTGAAGTAAGTCAGAAAGAGAAAATCAAATACCATATGCTAACACATATATATGGAGTCTAAAAAAAAAAAAATGGTTATGAAGAACCTAGGGGCAGTACAGCAATAAAGACGTAGATGTAAAGAATGGACTTGAGGACCCAAGGAGGGTGAAGGGTAAGCTGGGACGAAGTGAGAGAGTGGAATTGACATATATACACTACCAAATGTAAAATAGACAGCTAGTTGGAAGCAGCCGCATAGCACAGGGAGATCATCTCGGTGCTTTGTGTCCACCTAGAGGGGTGGGATAGGGAGGGTGGGAGGGAGACGCAAGAGGGAGGGGATATGGGGATATATGTATACATATAGCTGATTCACTTTATTATACAGCAGAAACTAACAGAACATTGTAAAGCAATTATACTTCATAAAGCTGTTAAAAAAAAAAAGAAATGAACAAAAAGGAATAAAGAGAATGAGGAGTAGCAAATATGTCATAAATGTATAGTCTGTTTTTCTTGTTTTTGAACTTCTTTAAAATAAAATTGACTGCTTATCAAAAATAATAAAACTATTCAGAGTTTTCTATGAATTTTTTTTTCCATTTTTAAGTTAGCCAAACTAACGTCTTGTAGAAACAGACTCCTTTCTTCTTGGAATATATATCTATTATTCCCCACTGTGGATTTACTTAAATATTACAGAGTGAGAAGTATTGACAAATACCTCATTTTGTAGTTGCCACTAAAGCAACTACATGATACACTAGATAACACATAAAAGAGTAAATAAAGTTCAACAGTAGTAAAGATAATAAGCTAGGGTCAATGGAAATAGACTCATAAGACTTCTATTTCACAGGTAAAATGGTATAAAATTAGCTCATGGAATTCTGTAATAAAGCAAGAATGCTTATAGTAAAGCCTAAAAACAAAACCCTAAAATACATTTTCAAAAATGAAAAATGTAATTAATACAAAAGAAGGCAGCAATGAAGAAACAAAGGTAGAAAAATTAGATGGGACACATGTAAAAGACAAATATGGAAGACTTAAACCTACTCATATCTTAGCTTTCAGCAGTTTTTCTTTTATGGAGTTAAGTGTGGCATTCTTTACATGTATATGTGTATCCTGCTTAATATATGACTTGATTTCTTATACCCATTTCAAAATTTCTTCCTCGTAATCTCGCCAAAGATTGATTCTATCCTACTTTAACTCTTCTCTTGTGCAACGGTATTTACATTCTGGTTAGTCTTTTCGTTCTGTTCTATATAACCCATGTGATCTCTTATGTATTTTCCATTCAATTGCCTCTCTATTTTTCAGTCTAAATATCTTACAACTATTTTCAGTTCATTATCTCTTAACTTGCTGTTCAATCTATCACACTCAAAAATATTAGGCTTTTTAAGAGTTCTTACTTGCTTTTCCTTTGTAATTTCTGCTATTTTCTTTGTTGTCTCATCTATCCTTAGATTTATTTGTTGTAGTCATTTTAAAGTCTATGTCTGAAAACTCCTTTTTAAAATATCTCCTATCATTTCATATTTGGAATTTTTCATCTTTTAAAAGAGTTGGAAAATAATCTGAAAAATATATATATATATATATAACTGAATCACTTTGCTGTACACCTGAAACTAACACAATATTGTAAATCAGCTATACTTCCAAAAAAAAGTTTTGTGTTCTTGTAAAACTGGTTGTCTTTTTACTGAATTATGGACTTCATTTATAAAAGAGAATTTGAGGCTCTGGTTGTCATTTTCCTTTAGAGAAGATTTATGGTTCCTTGGGGTGGGCAGCTATTCTCTTCACAGTAACAGTCTCATATCACTTTTCCTAGTTGGAGACTAAGATGATGTGAAGTCAGATTTTAGTCTTTTGTGACTGAGCAATCTATTTATGCTTCACCTTTCATTCCTTGTGGACCTCAAAGTCCCAATCAATAGCTTGGAAAATTTACAAAGTTTTCATTTCAAGTGGGTCCTCAAAGTCTCATAAGACTACAGAAATCTCTGCTCAGCTTCTGCACCTACAGTTACTGCTTTCACTTTTTGAATCAGTAATCATCTCAAAGGGAAAAGTGGTCCCCAACATGGAGATAATAACTCTGCACTTTCCTCCAATCCAAGATTGTAGGCCCCCCAATTTTTACTGTCTTTGTAGATTTCCACTGCCTTCATACATAAGATATATACAGTTTGTCAAGATTTTTAAGTGGAAGAGTTGCTCTAAAGTAGGCAAATATGGTCAGAAACATAACACCACCGCCAAAGGTGAGATCAATAACATCATGTGATTTTTAGAGTTACCTTCCCTTTGGTCTTGTCTTCTCAGCTTGTTGAGATTTCTTAATGACCAGAAGATGTTAGTTTTCAGGTACCAGGATATTTAATTTTTAAACTGATAAGCTATACTTAAAAAAGAAAAAATAGGCCTTTGGAGCTAAAAGTTAGAATAGGTGTTCAGAGTATATAAAGCATCTAATAGACTATAACACCTAATAATGCAAATATATATTCGCAGAATATAACAGCAAGACTAACCTGAAATTGAAGGATATTTTCTCCAGAATTTGAAGGAAAAAAAAATCACAGAAAAATCAATAACTATAGGCAGCAATTCATAACTAATTCATTTCACTGTCTCATCTATATTTTAGTGATGTGAACGAATAGAAATGTATGGTTTATAATAAATAAGTTATGGATATGCTTTATGTTTAATATATGTAACCTTGATTTAATGCAATTTCTTAGAGATCCAATAATGCTGACTGTTATGATTTACAACTTTTTTCTAACTTTTAGTGGTCAAAAGGTAATTCTGATAATTCTCAAATGAGTTTTCTTCAATATAACTCAGAGATTATAAATTTATCATTAAATTTCCTAGTCCAGGTATTTGATGAAATTTTTTTCCAGGTAAATCATATTCCTCATTACTCCCTTCACTGCAGAATATCTATTTCCTACCTATGTTTCTGTCCAAACATCTAAATAAGTAAAGCTATCCACCTATAGAAACAATAACAGTTTGGTGCAGACTTGCAGAATAAAACCACAGGAAAGGATTTTGAAATACATAGTTTCTTATCATTATTTCCGGTAAATAAAGAATAAAGAGGGCAGGAGAGAGGAGCAAATTCAGAGGGAGAAAGGCAGAGAGAGAGTCAGAAACAAAGAGAGAAAAAGTAGGAAAGAAACAGAGCAAGTACTCTGAAGGAAAAAGTGGAGAGCTAAATTGACCTAAATTAACCTGAGTTGACTAAAAGTTAAATATCAATTTGGTTATGGTTTGAATTGCCATATTTTATCTACTTAATTTTATATGCTGTTAACTTATTTTTATTCTTATCTTTTCTTTTTTCCTTTAGTGGTAGTATGAGTTATGCTTGGGATTCTGGTGGAGAAGGAGGAAGTACTGCTATTCTGTGTTGCTTTTAAGTGAATTGTTGGGAGGAATGAGTAACAGGATGTCAGTTCATTCAGGCTGCTATAATAAAAATATCAGACTGGGTAGCTTAAACAATTTATATCTTATGGTTCCAGAGGCTGGAGATCCAAGATTAAGGCACAGGCAGATTCAGTGTCCGGTGAGGGGTCACCTCCAGGTTCATAAATGGCCATCTTTTCATTATGTTTTCAAATGGCAGAAGGAACAAGTGAGCTTTCTGGGGCCTCTTTTGTAAAGGCACTAATCTCATTCGTGAGATCTCCGCCCTTGTGATCTGATCACCTCCCAAGGGCCCATTTCCAAATACCAGCACATTATTAGGCTTCAACATATGAATTTAGGGGAGGACACAAACATTCTGTCTCTAGAATTCTGCCCTAGCTCCCCAAAATTCATGTCCTTTTCGCATGCAAAAAATATTCATTTCATCCCAACAGCCCTGAAAGTCTTAACTCATTCCAGCATTAACTCAAAAGTCTAAAGCCTAAAGTTTGATCAAAATCAGATATGGGTAAGCCTCAAGGTATGATTCATCCTGAGGCATACTGCTGTCCAGCTGTGAATCTGTAAAACTAAACAAGTTACGTGCTCCCTACATACTACTGAGGGACAGGCATATGATAGACATTTCCATTCCAAAAGAGAGAAAGAAGTGGTAAGTCCCAGGTTAAGTCCCAAACTTAATGGGACAAACAATAAATCTTAAATCTCAAGAGTGATCCTCTTTGGCTGGATGCTCTGCCTTCAAGGCCCACTGGTTTGGCAAGTCACTTCCAAGACTTTGTGGGACAGCACTACCAAGTGGTTCTCCTCCTGGGTCCCTACAGTCTGTCAATGGCCCCATCCTTTGAAATCTAGGCAGAGGCAGACATACCCCACCTTGGCTCCTGCACTATGCTCATCCATGGAGATGGTGCCCAGAGGAAGCTGTTAAGTGTTCTGCCTGTGCATTTGGGAGGGGAGGCCACCTAGCCTGCATTGCACAGGAGCCTACCGAAACCACATCTGGGACAGCAGAGGAGTGGTGCCAGAGGGTGAATGGAGCTGCGATGTGAGGTGACACCTGGTGACGTGTGAGCAGTGCGCATCTATGGGCCCCAGGAGCCACTCCTCCTTTGAAATTTCTCTGCCTTGCAAGTCCTTACACTCTGGGCCTCTGACTCGTGTGGCAGCCCTGATCATCTCTGAATTGCCTTTGGGGTCATTCTTCCATTGGCTGACCCATACAGATTTCCTCATCAAATGGTCACTTGGCCACACTCTTACTGTTTCCACTTTTCCAAATAAGGATAAGCTGAAATTTTTCCAAACTTTTACATTCTGCTCCCTTTTTCTTAACTATTCCGTCTTTAAGTCATTTTTCACTTCTTGTATTTTACTATGAGCAGTCAGGAGGAGCGAAGCCCAGACCTTCAACACCTTGCTTAGAAATAGCTTCAACTTAATAGTCAATTTCATTGCTTGCAAGTTCTACCTTCCACAAAAGTAAAACACAACACAACTCAACCAAATTCTTTGCCAGTTTATAGAAAGGATGGGCTTGCTTTCAGTTTCAAATAGCACGTTCCTCATTTCCATCTGAGACCTCATCAGAAAGACTTTACTGTTCTTATTTCTATCAATATTGTGTTCAGGATTACATAAATATCCTCTAAGAAATTGAGGCTTTCTCCACCAGAATTACCTTTAAAGGTCTGTTCATGGCAATGTAGGCTTTTTCTAGCATCACCTCAAAACTCTTCCAGCCTCTACCCACGACCCAGTTCCAAAACTGCTTCCACATTTTTAGCTATTTGTTACAGCAATATCCCACTTCTCAAGACCAATTTCTGCTTTAGTCCATTTGGGTTGCTAAAACAAAACTCCTTACACTGGTTGGCTTAAACAACAAACATTTATATTTTACAGTTCTGGAGATTAGAAGCGAAAATAAAGTTGCTCATAGATTCAGTGTCTGCTGAGGACCTGTATCCTGTTTCAAAAATGGGTGTCTTGTTGAGGTGCCCTTACATGGCAGAAGGAACAAGGGAGCTCTGTGGGGTCTCTTTTATTTATTTATTATAATTGTAGATGTATAACTTTATTACATTTTTTTATTGTGCAAACATTGAGTTTATCCCTAAACTGCATATATTTCATTTTTTGAATTTTATTTATTTTTTTATATAGCAGGTTCTTATTAGTTATCTAGTTTATACATATTAGTGCATATATGTCAATCCCAATCTCCAAATTCATCACACCACCACCACCCCCTGCCAGCCACTTTCCTCCCCTGTTGCCAATATGTTTGTTCTCTACATCTGTGTCTCTATTTCTGCCTTGCAAACTAGTTATTCTATACCATTTTTCTAGATTCCACATATATAAGATAATATACAATATTTGCTTTTCTCTTTCTGACTTACTTCACCCTGTATGACAGTCTCTAGATCCATCCACGTCTCTACAAATGACCCAATTTTGTTCCTTTTTAGGGCTGAGTAATATTCCATTGTATATATGTAACACATCTTCTTTATCCATTCATCTGTCGATGGGCATTTAGGTTATGTCCATGACCTGGCTACTGTAAATAGTGCTGCAATGAAAACTGGGGTGCATGTGTCTTTTTGAATGATGGTATTCTCTGGGTATATGTGCAGTAGTGGGATTGCTGGGTCATATGGTAAGTTTATTTTTATTTTTTTAAGGAACCTCCATACTGATCTCCATAGTGGCTGTATCAATTTACATTCCCACCAACAGTGCAAGAGGGTTCCCTTTTCTCCACACCCTCTCCAGCATTTGTTGTTTGTAGATTTTCTGATGATGCCCATTCTAACTGGTGTGAGGTGATTACCTCATTGTAGTTTTGATTTGATTTCTCTAATAATTAGTGATGTTGAGCAGATTTTCATGTGCTTCTTGGCCATCTGTATGTCTTCTTTGGAGAAATGTCTATTTAGGTCTTCTGCCCATTTTTGGATTGGGTTGTTTGTTTTTTTAATATAGAGCTGCATGAGCTGTTTATATATTTTGGAGATTAATCCTTTGTTCATTGATTCATTTGCAAATATTTTCTCCCATTCTGATGGTTGTCTTTTCATCTTGTTTGTAGTTTCCTTTGCTGTGCAAAAGCTTTTAAGTTTCATTAGGTCCCATTTGTTTATATTTGTTTTTATTTCCATTTCTCTAGAAGGTGGATCAAAAAAGATCTTGCTGTGATTTATGTCAAAGAGTGTTCTTCCTATGTTTTCCTCTAAGAGTTTTATAGTGTCCAGGCTTACATTTAGGTCTTTAATCCATTTTGAGTTTATATTTGTGTACGGTTTTAAGGAGTGTTCTAATTTCATTCTTTTACATGTAGCTGTCCAGTTTTCCCAGCATCACTTATTGAAGAGACTGTCTTTTCCCCATTGTATATCCTTGCCTCCTTTGTCATAGATTAGTTGATCATAGGTCATGGGTTTATCTCTGGGCTTTCTATCCTGTTCCATTGATTTATATTTCTGCTTTGTGCCAGTACCATATTGTCTTGATCACTGTAGCTTTGTAGTATAGTCTGAAGTCAAGGAGGCTGATTCCTCCAACTGCATTTTTTCCCCTCAATAGTGTTTTGGCTATTCAGGGTATTTTGTGTCTCCATACAAATCTTAAGATTTTTTTTTCTAGTTCCTTAAAAAAATGCCACTGGTAATTTGATAGGGATTACATTGAACCTGTACATTGTTTTGGGTAGTATAGTCATTTTCACAGTATTGATTCTTCCAATCCAGGAACATGGTATATCTCTCCATCTGTTTGTATCATCTTTGATTTTTTTCATCACTGTCTTATAGTTTTCAGAGTACAGGTCTTTTACCTCCTTAGGTAGGTTTATTCCTAGGCATTTTATTCTTTTTGTTGCAGTGGTGAAGGGGATTGTTTCCTTAATTTCTCTTTCTGATCTTTTGTTGTTAGTGTATAGGAATGCAAGAGATTTCTGTGCATTAATTTTGTAACCTGAAACTTTCCCAAATTCATTGATTAGCACTAGTAGTTTTCTGGTGGCATCTGTAGGATACTCTATGTATAGTATCATGTCATCTGCAAACAGTGACAGTTTTACTTCTTTTCCAATTTGTATTCTTTTTCTTCTGTGATTGCCATGGCTAGGATTTCCAAAAGTATGTTGAATAATAGTGGCAAGAGTGGATTTCTTTGTCTTTTTTCTGATCTTAGAGGAAATCCTTTCAGTTTTACACCATTGAGAATGATGTTTGCTGTGCATCTGTCGTATATGGCTTTTATTATGTTGGGTAGGTTCCCTCTATGCCCACTTTCTGGAAAGTTTTTATCATATATGGGTATTAAATTTTGTCAGAAGCTTTTTCTACATCTATTGAGATGATCATATGGTTTTTATCCTTCAATTTGTTAATATGGTGTATCACATTGATTGATTTGTGTATATTGAAGACCCCTTGCATCCCTGGGATAAAACCACTTTATTATGGTGTATCTCCTTTTTTTTTTTTTTTTTTTTTTTCAGTACACAGGTCTCTCACTGTTGTGGCCTCTCCTGTTGCGGAGCACAGGCTCCAGACGCGCAGGCTCAGCGGCCATGGCTCATGGGCCCAGCCGCTCTGTGGCATGTGGGATCTTCCCAGACAAGGGCATGAACCCGTGTCCCCTGCATTGGCAGGCAGACTCTCAACCACTGCACCACCAGGGAAGCCCACCTTTTATTTTTTTTACTTAAGTGAGACAGGACGGCTAGAGAGGGATGGAGTTGGGTATTTCCCTTCCTCCACACTGCTTAGGCTCTGCTAAAACCCACTTTGGGGAGACAGTGGTAGAACAGTTTCCCTTATGGGCATGCCTTTGTTAAGGAAAACAGAATTCTCTGAGCATATTCCAAAATGGTTACTTTTCCCCTCCCCTGTTGGAAGCAGGAAGGGATTTTTCTCAGATCTTCAAGGTGAAAACCTCGTGGGGCTCCTGGAGGGAAAACTACAAAAGTGCAGGAGATCCTTACGACTGTCTTTCTGAAGTTTTTATACCTTATGTTAGTCCACGCTAGTCTCTAGCAATTAGTCAACAAACTATTACATTGAATGCTGACTCTAGTGCCTGTTTCTGCCCTTGATAAGCTACCATGTCTGTATCTACTTTTCTTTCCAGTTTTCAGGACAGTGGTTTTTCTGTGATTGATTAGATAAGTAGTTATCTAATGAATGTAAGAGAGTTGTTGACTTTTGGTTTTTCAGCTTTTTTCTTGCTATGAGAATGACAACAATGACTTCCAAACTCTTTACATTTGGTATCTTTATAATAAAAATGTTCTAAACATAAAGCTTTTGAAAATGCCTATAACACTAATACCTATTACCAATTTTTTATTGTTTTTCTTATTTTATCCTGACTCTAATTTCCAGGTACTTCCATAATTTCTAATAGTCTAAAGTGAGTATCTTGTTCAGTCATTAACCCAACTGTATTATCTTACAAGAATTTACATATGTGTGTACAGTGATATGCTTCCAAATGATTTTGCCTATGTTATATGTTTATTAGGCATATAGATGAAAGTGTCTTCTGAAAAGGAATAAGTCAAAAATTTCCAGTTAGCATTTTCTTGGTAGACAGTGTAATAAAATAAATGAAAACAGGACAAGAATCAGAAACTCTCTATGTAATCCTTTTGCTAAATATCTAATTGTGTTCATTTAGTCCAATCAGTGTTCTAGTTAGTCCACTGTTGTGTCTGTGAAATAGAAATTATACCACCTGTTCCTTCAGTTCATTAAGCTGTAAGAATGAAATAAAATGTGTTCAGGAGGTTAAGTAGTCTAAATAGGGGAACTGCTTAGATTTGCCAAGAATAGCCTTCTAACAGTCCTCCCAAACTCACCAGTAGTGCACATATTAATATTGTTGACATGATTAAGATACCCTGTGAAAGCACCTAGAAAATTATAATGTTATGAAAAATAATGGCTGCCATTATTTTAATCATGTGTTGTGTTACTATTGTGTATCCTGTGCATCCATATTCTCTTGATTTTGAATCCAGTTTGAGTTAACAAACTGGAATTCTCTAGTTCTAGCCATGAATTCTGATGAAATAATATCGTAACCCCAAAGGCATGGAAATAAATAAATTTCATTTCAATTTAATGATCAGAGGACCAACATTTTCTCCAAATAGCAGCTACATTCACTATACTAGAAATCATGTGTGAGGTTTATACAACAATCCTTATTCCTAGCACACTAAACCAAAATAGATTATTTTCGGACTAAAATTCCTCCACACTATATAAATCGAACTTCAATTTAAATTCATTCTAGGCCCATCTATACCTTTTACATCACTGCTTTTGGGGAGTACTGATGCAGAAAATCACACTATATAAAGGGAAATGTTTTAAGATGAATTTAATTTTAAAACTCAAAATCATATATCTTAACAATAGGTACTGGACAGGAAGCTTATCTCTGTACTCTGGAAGTTATACATTTTCCTATTTTCTTTTTAAGTCAGGGCATTCATTTAACTAACCAATGTAACATGTAGTAAAATTCCTGCTACAATTTATTCACACCGTTTATTCACAAGAAGAATGATTGATAGATTGATATATTCTGACATTGATACTGAGCTAGAAGAAAACAAATCTGTGAAATATATAAATCTTTTGTCAGGTTTTACAAGTTCAAAACCACTTGAAGCTTTTCTACACCTTGCCTGATGTTTAAATACCTGTGTGATGACATATTGAGGTTACAGTTCTCAATGAAGCAGTGCTGTGTATCTGAAAGCACTTGCATTGATTTTATCACTAGATAGCAGCTATGTGACAATTGATGGATTGTAGGGACGACAGTCCATGAACTCTATGTGCCTATCTGTTGTCGGTAGACTTTTCTTTTTTTTTTTTTTTTTGCGGTACACGGGCCTCTCACTGTTGTGGCCTCTCCCTTTGCGGAGCACAGGCTCCGGACGTGCAGGCTCAGCGGCCATGGCTCACGGGCCCAGCCACTCTGCGGCATGTGGGATCTTCCCGAACCGGGGCACGAACCCGTGTCCCCTGCATCGGCAGGCGGACTCTCAACCACTGCGCCACCAGGGAAGCCCCTGTCGGTAGACTTTTAAAGTCTCCTTATCCTGCACATTTGATATTTGCTAAAACGGCACACTTTTATTTGACCAATATATTTTTTGCTCAAGAAATCAATGATAATAATTACCAGAGTAGATTTAAATAATAGGTATTCAAATTGATTGGTTTGTCTTAGCACTTTAATTTAACCAATAACGTAAGATATATGTTGATTCCACAAAGAGACAGAGGCATTACTCTTTCTTTTCTGTTGAATTCTTAGTTCTTAATAAATCATTCTGTTTATCAATAGTGCTGCAGGACACGGGGGAATTGTTGGTTGATACATGATTAACAAGTCTCAGATGGCTAACTCCACCTCCTCAACAACCCTCTATAATGTCAATTGTATCTTTAACACAGAGAAATCCTTTTATAATAATTTCTAAAGGAAATAGATAAATCTAAGAAGGTTGAAGGAACATTTTTAAATCATATTGCTAGAAAGCTTTGAAAATCTTAAGGGTCAGTAAAGGTGATAATTTCTTTCCATATCTTGAGAGTCAACAGCTTGATGGCTCTTTTTATATTAATCCAATTGATATAATGAAATCCATGGGAGAGCAGGTGGTCAAAATGTATGTGATGAAAAGATCTGGACTGAGACTCTGGTACTATTATCTACTAGCTGAATTTCTTAGTTTTTCTTAGTCCCAGTTTTATCATCTGTAAAATAAGAATAATTGTAGCTACCCTGTTGAGAGAGTTAGGGATAGGACATAAAGGAGATTCTCAGCAAATGGGTAGAACATTTTATAGACCAAAGTTTCAAGTACAATTAATTCGGGCATTTGGTATAACTGACAGATGTCAAATAGGGTCAGATAGAAAAGAGAACCTTGACTTGTGGTCACAGAGACATAGGTCTAGCTTTACAAAGACCTAAAGGAAATCTGTTGTTTTGCTCCTGGCAGCACACGTCTTTTTCAGTTGAATGATTAGATGGATCCTAGAAAAATTCTGGGTTATATACCATACAAAACATTAAAAAATAAAGATGCTATAATTTTTTCTAACTTTCAGACATTATATTTTAATAATCTTATTAATTGAGGATGTAACACCAAAGCGATGTAAATAAGCATTATATTAGGGAGTCTGATGTGCTCATCTGTTTTACGTTAAAATAACTGAAATAAAATCCCAGAATTACCATACAATCTATTTTTAATATTAGTCTGAACATTTGGCATATATGGGATCCTAAATTATGTGAAAATAAAATTACATGATTCATGTAATTGCCCTGTATAAAAGAACATATAAATCCCAAAAATCTTAATACACTAGTGAGTTGACACTAAAAGTCAAGTCGTTGGGAAAAACAACAAAAAACAATGATTACCAATTGATTAAATTGTGAATTAGGGAAATATTTTTAAACCACAAAATTATGGATGCTTTGACAAAAAGAAGGTTGGACAATTTGATCACAAACAGTAGCAATTTATAGGTCAAGATAAGCCAATCAAAATTATATTTGTCTGAAACAAAACTGAAGGTCAAATAGGAAATTCAGTAAAATATTATCAACAAATGTTACATAATCATTCATCATGTAGGACATATATCATTTTCTCTTTAACATCATTAAGGACTCATAAAATTCACAAGTGATAACAATAAGAGCTCCCCTCACAATAACAAAATAATAAAATAGACTAAGGGAAAGAATATATTTTTAAAGAAATATCTCATTAAACATAAGGAATTATAATTCTCAAAAGTATTTGAGGTATTTTCAAAGAAATACATTGTGAAGAAATATTGAGATATTTTATTATCAAATTCACAAGGATAAATTTTGACATGTTTTTAATGACAAAAGATAATGTTGATGAAACAGATACCTTGAAACAGTATTGGTAGTAGTTTAAAATGCCACAGTTGTTCTGGAAAACAGTCATGAGCTTTAAAGATATTCCTTTTAACCAGGTAACTCTGATTGGGGAATCTGTCCTAATTAAATAGTTTCAAACATGTGATATTTATGTTATTGTAAAAAGTTATTATTTAACAAAAAACAACATAATAACATATTTACTAGCTCCAGGTAACCTTAATTCCTTGAGGAAAAAAAGGCAAATTTTTGAATTAAGATATTGAGAAAAAGATGAATATTCTGGGCAATACAGTTTTTTAAATTCTTCATTTTCTTTGGACATATGCAACATTTTCCTGTTCCCTGGTTTTTATATCTTCTTTACAAAATGACATTAATTATCTAGTGAATACATATATATGATTTTTAAAAATCGAGTAATACTTTTTTATTTTTTTTTGCGGTACGCAGGCCTCTCACCGCTGCGGCCTCTCCCATTGCAGAGCACAGGCTCCGGACGTGCAGGCTCAGCAGCCCAGCCGCTCCACCGCATGTGGGATCCTCCCGGACCGGGGCACGAACCCGTGGCCCCTGCATCGGCAGGCGGACTCTCAACCACTGCGCCACCGGGGAAGCCCCTCGAATAATACTTTTTTGTGGAGTGGCAATGAAACTAACTTGTATGTTAATTTTGTGTCCTGCTAATGATTTTTTTCAAATATTCATCATAATTTATAATATTGAATCCTTGAAGCATATTATTCTATTTATAAGACTGAATTGTTTGCTGAGCATTAACGTTTCATAAAGTTCATACTTAGAACTTTATGCTCAACTAATTTAGATGGAAAAATAACTGGAGAGAGAATACAAGGGCAAGAAGGAAATGAAAGAAATAATACTTGGTGATTAATTGTGCTTGATTTAACAGCAATACAGGCTGTGTTACAAGTGTATAGGAAACTATGTTTGTTGGTGAAGAGAAATCTGCTGCTTCAATTAATGACAGGAGGAAAAATGGAAAGAAATTACATTTTTCGAAAATCAAGGCAAATACATTCAATATTGTATTAACTCTAGGGTAAACAATCTACTATTGTTTCCTTTCCTCTAATCATACTTTTCCTAGGTATCAACACTGTTTAAAATTTAAATTCTGTCTGCTAACAACACTTTTATAATTCTTTAGAAAGAAAAAAATTATAGCACATTTGCTGACAAAATCTTTTTTAACAAAAGAAAAAGCAAATAAAAATTAGTCAAAAATTGACTTCTAGGGCTTCCCTGGTGGCGCAGTGGTTGAGAGTCCGCCTGCCGATGCAGGGGACACGGGGTCGTGTCCCGGTCCGGGAGGATCCCACATGCCACGGAGCGGCTGGGCCCGTTAGCCATGGCCGCTGAGCCTGCGCGTCCGGAGCCTGTGCTCCGCAACGGGAGAGGCCACAACAGTGAGAGGCCCGCGTACCGCAAAAAAAAAAAAAAAAAAATGACTTCTATTATGAAATGGTACTAAAGTTTAAACAGTTGATTCTAGAAATCTGCTTATGAACTAGTAAAATACAATATATTCCCAAGCACTATAATAATATGTGAAAAATAGAATCTTCTTGAAAAAAACATGCTAACACTCTGTTTTTGTAGTTTTATTGAGAAATAATTGACATACATCACTGTATAAATTTAAGGCTTTTAGCATGATAGTTTGATTAATATACATTGTGAAATGATTACCACAGTAGGTTTTGTTAGCATCCATCTTCTCATGTAGATATAATAGGAAGAAAAGAAAAAGAATCACCTGTGATAACATAGAATTTACTCTCAACTTTCCTATATACCATACAGCAGTGTTAGCTATAGTCATCATGTTGTACATTACATCTCTAGTATTTATATTATAATAGGAAATTGTACTTTGGACCACCTTCCTCTAGTGCCCCCTCTCCCCACCATCTGCCTCTGATAACCACAAGTCAGACTGATCTCTTTTTCTATGAGTTTGCTGATTTTTGTTGTTGTTTTGATGGTTTGTTTTTGTTTTTAGATTCCACATATAAGTGAGATCATATGTATTGTTTTTCTCTGTCTCATTTACTTCACTTAGCATAATGTCTTCAAGGTCCATCCATGTTGTTGCAAATGATAGGATTTCCTCATTTTTTTTTACAGCTTAATAACATTCCGTTATATGTATACATCACAACTACTTTATCCATTCATCCATTGATGGACACTTAGGTTGTTTCCATATTTTAGCTATTGTAAATAATGCTACAATGAACATGGATGTGCATATATTTTTTCAAGTTAGTAATTTTGTTTTCTTTGGATATATTCCCAAAAGTGGAACTGCTGGATCATATGGTATATACATGTTTAACTTTTTGAGGATCCTCCATACTATTTTCCATAGGGACTATTCCAATTTACAATCCTACCAACAGTGCACAAGGGTTCCCTTTTTCTCCACATCCATTGTTATCTCTTGTCTTTTTTTTTTCTTTTTCTTTTTTTTTTTTTTTTTGCAATACGCGGGCCTTTCACTGCTGTGGCCTCTCCCGTTGCGGAGCACAGGCTCCGGACACGCAGGCTCAGCAGCCATGGCTTACGGGCCCAGCCGCTCCGCGGCATGTGGGATCCTCCCGGACCGGGGCACGAACCCATGTCCCCTGCATCGGCAGGCGGACTCTCAACCACTGCGCCAGCAGGGAAGCCCAACTGATTTTTTTAAAAAATTCCATTTTAACTGGGTGTCATGTTTCTTAACTGACAACTCTACTCTAGCCCCCAAAATTTAGCTTCCTTAAAATTTTCAACCTTGTACGTGCCAGAGGTTTTGAACTTAGTCTTCCTTGTCCCTGAAATGCCCTTTCTCAAGGTTTTCACATGCAAAAGTATTAAAATTTAAATGACAACTAAGCCCTCAAATAAACACCTGTGAAAATTCAAATGTAGTGGCAAAAGGCTATATGCATTTTTTTTCAAAGATTAAAAAGGTCAGTTTCACAAGCCTAGGCATCAAACAAGTAAAGTGGAACATAAGCAAATAAAAGGGAGGATTTTGTGAGGCAAAATTCCTCAGGGGAGAAGAGAAATACAAAGCAAGTAAAAAGAGAACAAATCAACTGTGGTGGACTGAATAATGGCTCCTTAAATATGTACATGCCTTAATCCCTGGAACCTGTGAATGTTACCCTATGTGGCAAAAGGGATTTTTCAGACGTGATTCAGTTAAAGGTCTTGAGATGGATAGATTATCGTGGATTATCCAAATAGGCCCCATGTGATCGAGACGACCCTTATGAGAGGGACCCAGGAGAGTCAGCAGAGAAGAAAGCAACATGATGAGAGAGGCAGAGATTGGAGAGATGCAGTTTGAAGGTGGAGGTAAGGACATAAGCCAAGGAGTACAGGCAGCCAGTAAAGGCAAAAAAATGCAAGGCAACAGATTCTCCACTCAGAGCCTTCAGAAGGAACCAGCTCTGCTGACGATTTGATTTTTCAGCCCCATAAGACTCAGCTCTCAAGACCGAAAGAGGATAAATTTGTGTTGCTTTAAGCCACTAAATTTGTGGCAATTTGCTACAGTGACTATAGGAAACTAACACACCAGCCAACTCACAGTTTCTACTCTTTTCCCATTACAGCTTCCAAACT
Organism: Leucopleurus acutus; assembly: GCF_964270905.1. NCBI lineage: Eukaryota > Metazoa > Chordata > Mammalia > Artiodactyla > Delphinidae > Leucopleurus > Leucopleurus acutus. Next base: position 13,190,491 of record NC_139143.1, read on the forward strand.
TAAATGATCAAGGATTTTTTTTTAAAGGAACTTTATTCATGTTTGTTTTAAATTTAGCATTCACCCAGCACTCCAGTTAAGTCTTACTTAATCATTCTTCTGTATTTACTCTGAGTTATTTTTAAAAATTTTGGTGAGGAGAGTGGTTTCAACCCTCAACCTGGTTTTTTATAACAAGTAAAATGAAATATTGTGGAATATCTTAAGAAATACGCTAAGAAAAGCGCATTAAACATTTTTATTTAGCCATTGAAATAGTCTCGTTGACTAAAAAAGTACTTTTAAGCACTCTTTGGATGATACGCAGTTTGTCTACTTCCCTTCAGAAATCAAGCATGTTAATAAATACATCTGGTAGCCTCTCTAGTCTGTTGCTAACAGACAACAAATTATGTGGTTTTAGAATTGGGGAACAAAGGGAATTATTATGCATAAAGCATGTTGTAAAAATAAGAGAAAAAGAAAATACAACTGGATTTTTATCCAGTACAAGGACTGCAAACATAATAGTATTCATAAATATGAGACATTACAATATGAACACAATTATGATGAATGATAGGGGAGGAATAGTAATGATAACAAGGATGACAATTAGAACTGAGAATGTTAAGAAATTCTTACCTCTTTTTCAAATTCCAGAGGCACAGTTTAAGCTTGGATTTAGTGTTAGTAAGGCTACTTACTTGGTTAATTTTTCAGCACTATGAAACAGTTTCTTAAAACAGCATGATAAAATTCTATAGCAATTCTATTCTATACAGCAATTCTATAGAGGTAAATAAACAATTTGGCAACTTGAGGAAAGAGAGATATTTTTGCTACAAATATTTATCTAAAATTAATGTAGTCATTTTAGGATTATAAAAATACAAAATATCATGAGTACACTAAGGGTAGGAAGGAAAATAATCATGTCATTGTAGTTTTCCTCTGTAGGCACATTTTATGTTTGTCCTGTAAGCACTGGCTTGCCCAAGACTCTGTCTTATTCCTGGTTTGTATTTTATACAGCTTTCCAAAGAAAGTCCATGCAAAAACTTAAAAATCAATAATTCCCAGCTCATTTCATCTCACTCAATGTTAATTGCATTTCTCTATACTTACTTAAACACTAAACATCATTTCCTAAATGTTCAGGGTCAACTTCAACTCAATCCAAAACTAAACACCTTCAAGAATCTGCTCCTTTTTCTCCTGTATCTCTAATTTTGATGAATGACAGCTTTACTCACTTGCCCAGACAATGAACTAGAAACCATCCTAAATGCTATCCTTTTTCAGTTTTTAATCAACTGTTAATAATCTATTTCCCCATCTCCATCCTGATTTCACTACTTACAAGTTTCATCATCTGCTTTTGAGGTTACCTCAATCACTCTTCATTGACCCTATCAACTCTCAGTTTGTTTCCCATTATTCTATAGCACTATTGGCAAGTACTGGCAATCCAAGATCTTTACCAATTCCCTAGTGATGACATAATAAAATAGGAATGTTTCAATGTATGACTTCTCTCTCTTATGAAACCTATATTCAATGTATGACTTCTCTCTCTTATGAAACCTATATGTCCACTTCACCCTGAATGACTTTAAACTATATTCATTTTCTCAGTACTCACTTTTCTTCAATCTGTACTATTCCTGGGAAGTCTTCCTTCACTCCTATAGGCAGATATAAGTCCTCTTTTTCTCATACTTCCTTGTTTAAACCTCACATATTAACCAGAATTTCTGGTTCCAAGCAACAGAAAATATTATAGTCATCACCATTTTATTACTGTATTTTATCTTGTTATTTCACATTGTAGTTTACTAATTGATTGATTTCCATTTACCACCCCATGTGAACCTTAAATATTAGAAGTACTGGGACAGTTTTTTAAATCAACTTTGTATAATTGGCATAAAGCAGAGTTCATGGCATGTAGATGTTTCTTAAATGTATACTAACCGATTTTTAAAGTTAATTATATGAAATTAGATGAAATGCATTTATGTGGTTTATAATATGATTAGGCAGAAAACAATATACTGTTGGTGGACTTAGGTAAAGCAGGTACTATAAAGAGTCACCTTACTAAAGCACAAGTACCTACTATTGGGTTGGCCAAAAAGTTCGTTTGGTTTATGAATATGTTGTTCAATAAAGTTCTTGGTGAAAATGAAAAATGTGTCGTTTATTTTTACTTAAAATTGAACGAACTTTTTCGCCAGACCAATACATAAGTTGCAACAGGCAGAGCTTAACATATCATGAACTTTTTTTAGCTGACTTCCAAAATAAAAACAAAAGTAAATTTAGTTAAAAAAAAAAAAAAAGAATGACAAGCAGGGCACCCAAATATAAGCAGGAACACTAAGGCAGTAAGCAAAAGCAAAATCCAGAAAAGTCCTGAATGAAATAACCATTTCAAAACCTCAGATTGAGTCCTACAAATATTTAAGATACTGCAATTATTAGATATGAAATATAAAATTAGTATGTAGGAAATACATATAAAATAAAAGGGCTCACACAAATGAGAAAGGAACAAAGGATTATAAAATGGCCTGTGTGATATGGAAACTATATAGATAGTATGTAGTCTCTGGTATCCTGGGGGATTGTTTCCAGAACCCACAGTGGATACCAAAATCCACAGATGCTCAAGTCCCATTGTAGGCTTTCTGTACCTGAGGTTCCCATCTGGGAGTTCAACCAACCATGGACAGTACGGTACTGAAGTACTTACTGAAAAAAGGAAATCTGCCTCTAAGAGGACCCCCGCCTCCCCTCCCGTTTTAAACCCATGCTGTTCAAGTCAGACATATTTTATACAGACACACAGAAAAGAAAAAAAAAGAGAATTTTAAAAGTCCTAAAAACAGAAATTTAGAGCAGTTAGGCACACTGAAAATATTTGTGACTAGAAGTTAAGTTTGATGTGACTAAAATGAAGCACAGAGAAATTTAAATACATAAAGAGCCAGTAGATATTACAAGACACAAAAGATAGAATGACAAGATGTTAAATTGGCTAATCACAGTCCCTAAAAGAGGAAATAAAAACTATGGAAGAGAAGCAATATTTCAAAGATCATACCTAAGAATTTTCTAGAGTTGTTGAAAGATGTGCGTCTTCAGATCAGCTGTCAGCTGGGTGATGCACAACTTGTTTGGCTTACTTCTGATTGTGCTCTAAGAGTTGAACAATTTTAAGTTTTCCAGGTCTGTAATTTCTTTTCTTGTTTTGACAATACAATTCTTGGCAATACAATTCCTACAAATCGAAAAATACAGTCTATTTGTTTCTGGTCAGTTCTATGTACAAACAACTACAGATCTTGTCTATATATAGCTGTTAAGCCCGAGGGCTCTGTCTTATGTTCAGCAGACTGTTCTTTTGTCATCCCACTCTGTCAGCTTGATTGAGCTTACATGAAACAAGCAGTTCCGGTGGGGCCTCATGCTCCTTCCTATGCTGGCTCCCATCACAGGGCAGAAAACTCCTAGCAGAAGATGTGTCTAGAAAAGGTTTGGGCAATATATTTATTCTTTCATAAGACATACACTTTAAGGTCACTGCTTCTAACAGATACGGAGCTCAAAGCTCCAAATCTCAAAATTCTCCATCATTGTAGACTGTAGGCCAGAAGTAGCTTAAGCAGAGCTTTTTCTCCATCCATCACAATATCTAGTGTGTTTACATTTCTCTTGCAGGATTTGTTTAAAGTGGAAAGAATTAACAGAAACATATCAAATTTCTTAATTTACCCTAACATTCTCACCAACATTACCGTGTGGTGGGTATGCACTCTGCCTTCCATGATACAATCAACAAAAGGTAGCCGAATGTTTTGCCAGGAATAACGATATTGTAAATGTATTAGTTTCACCCAAATCATTGTTTATATCCAGCGCAAATCCAAACAATACCTTTGAAAGATTCTTCTAGAAAATAATTATAAAATTTAAATGAAGAAGTCAGTATCTAAAAATAGCTTGTAAAAGACTATATTGGGATGGCTAACCTTATCAGATATTAATATTCATTACAAAATTATTGTATTTAATGTTACTTTGTTGCCTCATAGATTTACCAGCTAAAATATGGATCGTTATAAAAACTCCAGAAAGAGATGAACGCATATAGTGAACACGCTATACAACAATGGTAATATCGCAAATCTTTAAAATAATCGTTGTGGACAATAGCTTCAATATCCACAAGGGGATGACAGTGAAATTGGGTCCTTATTTTACACTATACACAAAATTCAATTCTAGATAAACTAAAAGTTTAAAACTAAAGTCTGGTGAAGAAATTATACAACATTTTTATGATCTCAATTTTATAAATAAAAGGACTTCTGCAAAAGCACGCAATATGAGTAAATCAAGAAGGCAGAACTTAATAATTTTGATTGTTTTGAAACTGGAGATTTCAATTGATAGTAAAGACAAACCAGTGTTTCTGAGAAGATATTTGAAAAGCATGGCTGTGAAAGAATAATATCCAAAATATGTAAGCATGCCATTAAGAGAAAAATCAAATATCTCAGGAAAATGTGGCCTGAAGATAGAAATTGTGACTGTGCAGGGGAGAGCACATAAATGGCGATATGTTGAATCTTATCAGTATTGGGGGAAATGCAAATCTTGAAAATACTGAGATGTAAGTTATTTTCCTCCCTAGATTTGTAAAATTTGAGAAACTTCTTACTACCAAATGTTGTCATAGATAAGAAGTAATGGAAATTAGGTACGTTTGGTGTGAGTGTATGATTGATAAAAACAATTTGGAAAACATTTTTGTATTATAAAGATGAAACATATAAACTCTAAGCACCAGATATTCTGTACTGATGAATACATTTTGCAGAAATTGTTGTCCAAGTGCAAGAGGCATGTACGAGAATGTATATAAGCAGTGTTGCTTATAATAGCAAATAGCTGGAAACAAATGATTATTAGCCAGAGAATGGATAACTATATTAATGGAATAGATGTTCATACCATGGATTATTATACCTCAGGGAGGACACTATACAATAGTTACCTAAAACAATATTACTAAGCTTAAAAATGCAGTATTGTATGAAAAAGGTCAGTTACAGGTGACTACAGAGAGTAAGATACCCTTTGTTAAAGGATGAAGAGCAAGCACAATGAAACATTCATTGTTTAGGAATAAATGCATTTTTGATTAAACTGTAATAGAAAAATAATTTCTGATAAGCAATCTCATATGACAGAAGGAAGGAACATGGAAAATGGAGGAGCTCATGGTTTAATGTAAAGTCATCACTAATATTCCAAGTCTTAGTTTGAGTGGTAACTCACGGGTATAAATGTTCTAATTATGCTACAGAATTACATGTGTATTATGCATATTGTCTTGTATGCATGAAACATTGAAGAATAGAATATGTTTAAATCTCAATGCCATTTTTTACCCTGAAATTAATTCTTATCCCAGGTACACACACTGATGATTGCTGAACAGATACATGGTCTCCCTCTCCTCGACCCCTTGCTATAGCACTGCAGTGCTTCACCTTTGTCGCCTCTTCACTTCTTTGTCTTGTGAAGAGTAAAAAATTAAGCCACGCGGGTCAGTTTTCTTAGGAATATCACTTAGATATTGGGGCTACAGGAGGGTGAGTGCATCAGGAGAGCACATAGAAGAGTTTCATGTGTAAAGGATAGAGGGACTAAGGTGCCAAAATGACAGGAAAGAGTTAAACTGATCTGAGAAATCTTTTGAGAGAAGAGAATAAGAAGTCTGCCTAGAACTTCAAGGTGTTAGCGGCTAGGAGGACAAAGGGTATTTTCACCCGAGTTGCCTCAGACTGTTTACTCCAACCCCACTAAATGTTTAAGAAAAAACATATTTTAGAGCGTGCTCTTTATACACCTGCTCTGAGGTTCCAACACTGAGCTCTGAATTTTCATGATCAACAAAGAAAACATTAAGAATAAGAACTTACACATTTGCTGTAGAGCAGGTACATGCAGGAGAGTCCTAAGGGGATTGGTGGTGGGCATTTACCATGCTTGTATGGCTACCTGGTATTTTTCCTGCCTACCAATTATTCCACCATGGAATTCATGTCTTGGATTAAGACAACGATGCTTGGGCGTCAGTAACAGCACTGATCGCCACTTTCCAAGCTAACTCTCAAAGCGTAATCACAGTAACGTGCAGCATTTAATGTTTGGCAGTGATGACAACAATGTCCTCACTAGATCAGTTCTGCAGCTTCAGTATTTTTCTTCCTTTTCTGTGTGCTCTCAACATAGGACTTAGGTCCTGGGGCATACTAATATAAGATCCACATGATAGATACCGCAAATTGACTTCTTCAAGCCCTACTTCAAACCCCTTCTCCCTTGCTTTATTCTACTATAGAGGCTAGAAAGCAAATACTCAACATCTAGTCTCTCTTTGAACCTAGCAGTGCTTGTGTTCACAGTTTTGGGGATCGTTTTCCCTTCCCAGAGAAAGGAAGGAAGAAAGGATGGCAGGAAGGAAGGGAGGGAAGGAGGGAGGGAGGGAGGGAGGGAGGGATGTGGGAAGAGGAGAAAGGGAAAGGAAAGAACAAGGAAAGAAAAAAAGAGTAAGGAAAGAAGGAATGTAGAAAGAAGGGAGGAAAACATGAAAATAGAAGAGAAAGGAAAAGAAGAAAAGGCATAATTTTTGCTTGCTTTAGTTCTTTATTTCAGCACCAAAAGGTATAACAGCCACATTCCAACCTTGAAGATTAAAGTATTAAACAAAGAATGATGAACAGAGCTCATCTGGGGTGCATACACTGGATATGGAAGGTCTCCCAACAGACATCTGCTCATGGAAAACAAAATATACCTATTAATTATTTAGTCACTGCTTGTTGATCTTTCCATTGCTCTAGAGCTGAACTGACATAGTTCATGGAACAAAAAGGATAAATATCACTGCAACTGATACTGTTTGCCTGTCTTTTATTATTTAAATAATGAACAAATGTTATTACATGAACAAACGGGCACATTACATACAGAATGAATTATGAAAATTAAAAGTATGTCATCAAGTTTAAATCAAATATCAGATTAAGCCTTCACCTTCATAGAATTAATAATCCTTACTGTGCATTGTATTAGTCATGACTGAAGAACATGAATTATTTGTTGTAATTAGGATCATACTTATATTCTCAATCTAAAGTTTAATTTTTATCTACATTTTTGTAGTTGTTTTCCAACTGTGTTTAATCAGTGGTAATGCCAGTAGCTTTTCCTGTTAAAACATCTCCTCACCAATCTGTGGATTTAAAAGACATTATAAATATATTGTCTCAGCCTCAACCTGCTCTCACAGCCCTCACAGTGTTTGCCTCCTATTGCAGGTATTTCTGGGAATCAGCAGAGTTCTACTCTCTGCTGCTCAGGAGGAAGCCAGATAGTGTTTTTCTGCTCCACTGTCCTGATGGCTTTCTGTGTAGCTCTGTTCAGCGGGGCACAGCTGTTGTCTGCAGTGCGTTTCCCGAGGCCTGCAGAAGCAGAGCGCTAGCCGTCTCACAGCTCTGAGTTAGCCTTTGGCACACAGGCCGTGAAGAAAAACTCAGAATCTCAGAAAATACTTGTCAGCTACTTCATCGCATGCTATTAATCCCTAAAGATTTGAAAGAGTGGTGTGATCTCGTTGATTGCTTGAAATAGACCATGGTAATAATATTTACGCCATGGAAATAAGCATATGATACAAATTAGGTTCACGTTATGCTTTTTTTAAGGAGGGAGTGATTGTTAAACATTTGCCTGACACCACTGATTCAAAATGATCACCAAAAAATAAAAAAAACAAACCCCCAAAAAACTAAAAATAACAATGACAACAAAAACTATCACCGAGTTCAGGAATGGGAAGGAGGCACCATAGAACTTTTACCATCATTTATTTCTCCATCTCTTCTCATCAGAACCCGGTGCATGTAGGGAAAAAAACCAAATAAACAAACCACAACAACAGCCAAAAAACTTCATTCCTCCACCTTTAGCCAAAAGCAAAGGTCCCATTTGTATTAACTCATGGAAATAAAAAGCTTGAATTTATTAACTCTCCACCATTTCTACAAACAACTATATTCTGAATTACTTGGATTCTCTACTAACACTTCATTACAAAAGTAAAGATTTTTTTTCATTTCTCTCTCTCTCTCTCTCGCTCTCTCTCTCTCTCTCTCTCTCTCTCTCTCTCTCTCTCTCTCTCTCCCTCTCTCTCTCTCTCTCTCTCTCTCTCTCTCTCTCTCTCGTTCACCCACACACACACTCACACAGTCTCTGAGTTATGGTTCCTAAAAGTCAAAAGTCCTTGAACTGACAAACCGACAGCTTTCTCTCAATCCTTTTACCTGTTTCTCTGGATTAATAATCCCTATTATCTGTAACAATCTTCCTGACATGCCTGACCTTGCTAAGAGGATTAAGTTATCAGAAACAGTGAGCCAAGCACTACTTCCAGTAAACAGTATGATCGTTATTCTGCTGTGGATACTGAAAAGAACGATAATGAATTCTTGAGACCTTATGGTAACATCAAGAAGTTTACTGAAATAGAATCTGACTCCATTTTTTATATTTGACTGTTCACAGCTTTCAAGCCCCAACACTTCTATTTCTTTTCCCTTCGGTGTCCACCTTAGGGCAAGTGGTGAAGAAAAGCCAAGTGCTCCCTACTTTAGTACTGGCAGGAAGTTCAAACCACACAGTCCCCAGCATGTGTGCAGGAATCATCACTCCAGCCCTACCTCCTATGCACCATGAAACTCCAAAGCCACTCTCTTTTCCCTCCTTTCTCAAGCCATTTTCTGACACACTTGGGAACTAGCCTTGCTCCCTCCAAGAAGTCTCATGATGTGAATGATAAATACCTTAATATATTTTTTGATTTGTGTATAACACCATCAGTCATGACATCTGAACCAAATTTGGTGTGTGAGGGGGGAAGGGAAGTACATCCTGTCTGGATAGAATTATCAAAATATTTACAGAGGCCATTTGGGCTGTATTTGGTCCAATAATGGGAAAGAATAGCTAGGGGAAATCCCATAAGGAAACCCTGACTACACTAGAATTCATTTATATGGAATTAAACAATTTGTGGGAGAGCACTAATATAATAATTTGTCCATATTCCTTGGTGTAGTGTAATGTATGTCTTGCTTTTAATGATGCCATTATTTTAATCCTGCGCCTAGACTCCAGTAAGTGGAAAAGGATGCAGTACAAATCACTGTACAACCATCAACTGCAATGTAAGGCAAGAGGACTGTCTTCTTTCAGCATTCTATCTTCCAGTATCTAGAACAGTGTCTAAAGTACAATACATGACACAACAGAAAGAAGAAGCTGAGCAGAATATACCGAGTACAATATTAGAAGTACCATAAATATTTTATGTTATTTAGAATATCAAGGACCACCCTTTGGCTGAGAACAGAGGTGAAAAAAGAAAAGTCACAAAGACTGTATCATGGAAGAAGCCTTTGAACTAGGACTTGCTTGAGAAATGTTCAGAAATTCCAATAGTGAGCCTGGCAGAAAACAGACTTGGAGTTGGGAAATAGCATTTTAAACATTGTGTATTTTAAGCAGTAATAAAGAGCTGAGAATCAAGCCCTGATATCAATAGAATAAAGAAAGTCTAGGTGTAAGCAGCAACTTGCATTCAACTTGGATCTGACAAACACAATATTTAGGGAAAGTGAACAGATTTTTTATAAAGTGTATACAATATTATTTCAGTATAAAATTCAAGACATGCTTTTAGCAGTCTGGATCCTGGTTCCCCTTGGGAGGGGCAGCTTAGTGAACAAAAGGGTCATAAAGGGGGCTTCTGGAATGCTCCTAAAGTTCTGTTTCTTGATCTGGGGGCTGATGAAACAAATATATTCAGATTATGAAAGTTTACTGAGCTATATATTATGATTTGATTTCTAAATGGGTATTATAAAGTTTACTTTCAAAATTAAAATATATATCAACAATTACATTCTGAGTAAAAATTTATGAATGGTTAAGTTTGGTTAAAGATTAAATTAATATTGAATAACGGCAGGATACACATTTAGAAACGAGTGATACTGTGATAGGCTATAAAAATGGTTCTCAGAAGCTTTGGGATGCCAAAATTACACACAAAAGTATAAAGAGTGGTATAAATACAGTTTAGTTTTTCCAAAAGTAATCTGAAATTAATGTAGCTAATGAAGAAGGGTAGGCAGTAAGTAAGTGATGGCATGTGAGGCATTAGGACAGCTGGCAGAACAAACCAGACAGTAGTTTGTGCAGCAGTGCATTTGTGTGACAGCAGTGGAAATAGTCTCACAAATCAGGCACTTTATGTACTAACACCTTGCCATTTAATAAGGTTAAGGTAAAAAGAAAGTGTGATATAAAGCTACTAAGTCTTCTAGCTAATGATATTAAAGATGCTAAAGTAAGGAATCTGAGGTTTTGCGAGTTGAAATGAAGGACTGTCAGGACATGCTTGAATTCTGCTTTTCCCTATATTTGGGAAGACTGAGAAAAATTGAAACTGCCCTTTGTTTGGAAAAAGTTCAATTAAATCAATGTCTCACTGCCTTTCGGGGAAAGTCAGCCATTCACTGTATAGTGCTTGGACTCTATTTCAAAGTGGCCCAAAGGTGTTATAAAAAGTGGTAATTAGGTTTATCAAACTGATTTGTATAGACGTTTGCCTGAAGCTATGGCTTATTCGTTTCAATAAACTCCGTGATAACAGGCTTAAGCCTTACTTATTTTCTAAGGAAAAGTCTTGACCATAATACAGTCTGGCATACAGGAGACAAATTCTTCAGCTTTTATTCATTCAAAGTATAGAAATACGCAATTTGATCTGGCAATACATTGACAGGACACTAATTGCGCTTCAACCTGGCACATTTCCTGAACATGAGCACCCAAGAGAAGACTGTCGTCTCCTTGGGAGGGGAGGGTGTAGTGAGTAAAATCTGTTTCCAGGAGCCCTGAAAGACTGTTTCAGGGTTCTTATGACACATTAAATATTAATATTGCTACTTGAGTACATATTTTTAGTTCCCTAAAATGCTTTAGTGCTATTTTAGGGCCAATATTTACTGTGTATTGTTTTGTTCTGCGTGTTTTGCCCCTTCTAGCTGAGCAGTTCACAGAAGGAAATCAGATTATGGGGGTGTCTCATAAACCCATACCAATACTACCCAGCTACCTGCTTTGGTACCCATCTCTCCTTTTCCTCCTGTTACAGTGAAATGTGCCCCCTCTTCCTACCTACAAGTTATCTGCGTATCATCTGGTTCCTATAAATACTACCTGTCTTTACTGGGCATCATGTTTGGTTATGCACCCTATTCTACTCCTCTGTGGCATTGACCTATTTACTAGAAGACAAATTCCACTAATAGGAATGAATTGGCTACCTATTATATTTTTGCTTCGTAAATTATCAGGCTATGTTCCAAGAAAAGCCCCAAGAAAATAGGGCTAGAATTTCTCTGGAAAAATCTTAGTAAGCAATGATCAGCGGAAGACTTTCTATATATTTCTACACCTCTTTCTATATATGCATTGCATATTTTTTCCTAGAAAACCCCCTTGACTTTTTTTTTTGTTTTGTTTTTTGTGGTATGCGGGCCTCTCACTGTTGGGGCCTCTCCCGTTGTGGAGAACAGGCTCTGGACGCGCAGGCTCAGCGGCCATGGCTCACGGGCCCAGCCGCTCCGCAGTATGTGGGATCCTCATGGACCGGGGCACGAACCCGTGTCCCCTGCATCGGCAGGCAGACTCTCAACCACTGCGCCACCAGGGAAGCCCCCCCTTGACTTCTTGATCATTACACAGTGAATGCACCTTGAGTTGTAATGACCAAGTAAAAGTAATCATCAAATGATGGGAACACACTGCCTCCAAGAGGTTATTGTCAGAGGGAAGGTACTGTAAGAGTGTTAGTGTGAAAGAGTTCCCTGGGGATACCTATCACTCTCTCCACTGTCCCCATGCCCATCACATGCATGGGATACCTAATATCAAAACCAAAGGACCTGCTTCTCTGTGGTTAACTGTGTCACTGAACACATTGTTAATAGCAAGAGACCAGTGTGCTACTGACAGACACTCATTCAAGAGATGGGCTCTCATCTTCATGGGTTCCAGTTATCTCAGAAAATTGTTACATGCCTTCCTCCTTTACTCCTCGAATTTCAGTAAGGAAAACACCTAACTCTTCTAACATCACATGGCAGGTATATGAGTCATTGACAAAAATCAAGGAAGGAACATTTCATATGGTAAGGGAAAGGCCACCAATGATATTAGTTTAGTTCTTTAAATTGAGTTGCCTTACCAAAGGGTCATAAAAATCTCTTAACAGTTCAACTTCACTGCTAAAGCTCTATATTCAGAAGGAAAAGAAAATTAGGGCATGCTAATTTTATTTATTTATTTTTTTGTGGTATGCGGGCCTCTCACTGTTGTGGCCTCTTCCGTTGCAGAGCACAGGCTCTGGACGCACAGGCTCAGCGGCCATGGCTCACGGGCCTAGACGCTCCGCGGCATGTGGGATCTTCCCGGACCAGGGAATGAATCCGTGTCCCCTGCATCGGCAGGCTGACTCTCAACCACTGTGCCACCAGGGAAGCCCGGCATGCTAATTTTTACATGACTATTATCTGAATATTTTTGAAATGCATATATATTTATATATACATACACACATATATAAGCATACTTATATATGATAACAGTTAAAATTGCTTTATAGGCCACATATTTTTGAGCAAAGGCTCTTTCAATACCTACAGAGTATATGAATATCGAATGCTAATTCATTTACTCACCAAAACATGTGACAGTACTAGTCTAAATGCTGAGATTACAAATATAAATAGGACTTAGTCATGCTGATTAACTCTGGCTACCGTAAGACAGAATAAAAATATCTCATTGTGTTAAATTATAAATTTATTTCTAACAACACGGTCTGATTATAGTGTTCAAAGGGAAACATTCCATGTGATGTTTTAGGATTCTGGCTTCCTCTAAATTTCTACACCACCAGCTTCTAGAGCTGTGCTGTCTGATACTGTAGCTATGAGCCATACAGCTCTTTAAGTTCAAATTAAATTAAAAACCAAGTTCCTCTAGTGTCCTAGCCACATTTCAACTTCTCAGTAGATCTACCTACACAGAGCATGTGGCTGCCATATTGGAAGGTGCAGAATTATTTCTCCTTGAGCCTTTCATTCATACTTACGACAAGCAAAGGAAGATAGCAAAAATGGAAGATCATTCAGGAGATTTTGGAATTCAGGCTTGAAAGGAACGATTTCACTGTCTCCCGCTTTATTTTGGTTAGAGATAGGCTCTGGACCCAGCATAAAAGCAAGAGGAATTGGAAATATGTTTATGCCAGTGAGCAAAATTAAGACAGTTCATTGAATGAGTAACACTGCTTCCACTAAAGTCTACTGTAGTCGCTGAGCATTTACTCCATTTTTCTTACGTGGATAAAGTGTACTCACATACCTGCTCCCCAAAAGAGATATCCCAAAGACCCCAACAGTCTCTGCTCAAAGCCCAATTAGAGTCTAGCTTATAGCCCACACCTGTTACATGGGAAAGTCTCATGAGAAGAAGAGCATTTATCATAACGCCTAAACTCGTTGAGATTTTTTGAAGATTTTTTAAACCCTATAACTGTGATTCAATAGGGATTTTATATAGGAGACGAGATTATAGAACAACTGAAAATGAAACTGATGCTCTTTGTGATTGAAAATATGAATAAAGATTTTCACAAAACTACTTGTAAACCAAAGTTGACGTTTATTTAAAGGTGGTGGGGAGAGCCCAAATTTATTAATGTGCTCCTTTTCATCCCCCTATATGTCATGCTTATAAAAATACGGTTTAAGGGGCTTCCCTGGTGGCGCAGTGGTTGAGAGTCTGCCTGCCGATGCAGGGGACATGGATTCATGCCCCGGTCCGGGAAGATCCCACATGCCGCAGAGCGGCTGGGCCCGTGAGCCTGTGCGTCCAGAGCCTGTGCTCCACAACAGGAGAGGCCACAACAGTGAGAGGTCCGTGTACGGCTAAAAAAAAAAAAAAAAAAAAAAAAAAAAACGGTTTAAGGATAATACGTAAATATAAAAAGAACTTGAGGTGCCTTTTAGCTTAACAAAATGAACTGTTGTAGAGTGATAATTTCATCAATCATCTGTCAAAATTGACGTCTACATTTATTTTTACTTCTAAAACCAGGAAAGTCAGATTGTATATTTATCAGTATATTAAGCCTTTGCCTCATCAGAATAAATGCATTCTATTACTATGAATTAAATGGAAGAAAACAGCATGCCTATGGGTTAAAACTTTTAAAACAGTGACTTTAGGATTAATACACAGGGTGGAATGAAAACATCATATTTGTAATTGGAATCCTTATATGAGGGAATATCAAAGAAAAAAATCAGGCAATTCCCTAGCAAAAGTGAAAAGTGCAAAGATGATTCCTCCCAGTTACAGCCCACAGCTGCTCTTGCACATCCTGGAAACTAAATGGTCTCAATTATAAACTTGGCACAAAGAATAATGTTTGCAAATTATAATTAATGTAACTTACATGAGCTGATTTTCTCAGCTTTATGACCAGTAACCTACATGTAAACAGAATATTCTACATTTAAGAGGCTGTTCATAATTCAGAACTGTTTAACACGCAAACAATATTACTTAGTGTGTTTACCTGAAATCTGGAAATATTCTTCAGAATTAACAGAATAAACAGAGAGACAAAGTATGCATTTTAAGGGTATATTTTTACTAATGACTAATTTAGTTTCATTTATTCATGCTACTCTCATAACTGATGTGCATATTACTAATGTAAAATAATCATTAGAGAACAAATCATTTTTATACAAATGTGGTCCCTTATTTTCTGGGGTTATTTTTTAAATTATACCAAATCTTAATGATGAAATAAATAATTCTCCATTCAAGCTATCTTTTTTCACTGGGACAAATCAGAACATGAAATATATTTGTCAGTGGAATCACTACTTAAGAAACATACTTGTGGGCCTCCCTGGTGACGCAGTGGTTAGGAATCTGCCTGCCAATGCAAGGGACACAGGTTCGAGCACTGGTCTGGGAAGATCCCACATGCCGCGGTGCAACTGACACCGTGCGCCACAACTACTGAGCCTGTGCTCGAGCCCATGAGCCACAACTACTGAAGCCTGTGTGCCCAGAGCCTGTGTTCCTCAACAAGATAAGCCACCGCAATGAGAAGTTTGCACACCTCAACGAAGAGCAGCCCCTGCTCACCGCATCTAGAGAAAGCCCGCGCGCAGCAACAAAGACCCAACGCAGCCAAAAATATATAAAAATAAAATAAAATTATTTTTTTAAAAAAGAAACGTACTTGTTAACTATTAAGACTCAAACTTCAAAAGTTAAGTTACATGTCATACGTTCATTTCCCTGTAGTAAGTGTACCTGTGAATACTCGTGTTGGACAATAACATTATAAGGGGCCGATGCTACTTATTTAGTTCTCTGTTAGCTAAGGTCAATGAGATGCTTCTGTTCAAGGTGTTCTCTCTTGATGAAAGAAAATCTCAGGGGCAATGAATTTTTTTTAGCAGATTATGTTAATTATCTTCAAATATCGATTCTCTCTATTTTTATTCTGGTAATGGAAAGTACCACCTCAAATTTTAGTGGCATGCATGGCCAACCAGCAAAATTTGAAGCTGGTGTAACCATGTACCTAAGGACTGTCCAATAAAATATGAACAGAAGTGATATGTGCAACTTCTGTGTGATATCTTCACAATGAAGTTATACACTTTTCACTGCCTTTTTCCCCTCAGCCCTGCGTCTGGAACCAGACACAATGGTGGTGAAACCCTTTTGACAAGATGGACAAAACCTATACCCTGAAAGAATTGTGGAGCCCAGAGAAACCTGATTCAGTCTTGAATGGCTGCATGAAGCAGAGCTGCCCAGACCTGCCACAAGTCCTCTTCCTCCAAGCTTTCTATAAAGTCTCTCCTCTGGGTCCTAGAGTCATACCCCTATGTCTATTCCCCCTTCCTTTTCCCACAGATAGCGCATCACCAGCACCTAAGAAAACTGCCTGGTAAAGCATAACTCACCCAAGAGGGATGGACATGGAACAAACTGAGAGGGCGAAATCAGAATTCTCTTAAGTGGGCAGGAGAGAGAAAAATTTGTAATTCATAGGACGATAAGCACTTCCACAATTAGCAGTAGCAAAACCATTATAGAGTTCAAAAGATAGCTGCAAATTTAAAAAGGGAGTAGACATGAGTTTTTTGTTTACATATTACGCCATGGAATAGAGTTAGTAAGGCATATTGTAAGAGTCATTAAGAGGGAGAAAAACTCTTAAATTCATATTTATTCAGTGATTAGTGTATATATTTGAAATTACAAAAGAAAGATTAATTATAAATGGAACATCAACTAGCATACCTTCCCTATGAGAAACTTTGAAACTCTTAACTACTGTAACTCATATTGGTGGTTATATGAAAATTCTAGAATGGTTATAATTCTCTGATCATCGCACCTATACAGTAATTGATAACTCTGAAATTTAAAATACGCTTTAAATTACTAAGTATAAATTACCTTATGCCTTGCCTTTGGCTATACTTAAGTTTCTAAATTCAGTCTCTTTTATACCATGGAGTGAATTTAACCCTCAATTCTTAATTGAAGCATGTACTTCAAGTGCTGAGCCTTTTTATTTAAAGTTTATTCATATCATATTTTAGAAGTAATTGTGACTGCCTCAACTCTTGTGGCTTTTCCGAAATTCTGCTTCCATGTTATAGTAACAGAAGTGTGACTTCAATTTTCTCTTTTGAATTGAGAAATAATTGAGGACAGTTTTGAAAAGGAGTCAAGTGCTTGTTTTCTCTGAATAATCCTGCAATTTTGTTTTTTGAGTGTAGCATCATGGATGGTGTGTTTAATGCTGATGAGCAAATTGCATTTAAGCCGGAAATATAAGAAGGGTTTGTAGATAAAAGAAATACAGTGGGTAAAAGCAGACAGAGCTAATTAATGTGGATCCATTCCAAAGGAAAAATTGTGGGTTTGGCAGTTATGAAAGGAAATATGTGGTTTAGAAATAAAAAATTCAAATGACAGAGATGAACCAAGATACTAAAATAAACAGCAGCCATAAAGATAGAGGTATGTTGAGCTGTGTAACCAGTTAAAAATATTATGTACATTTTAGTAAAATTGATATTAGGCTCCATTTTATGAGCAAGGTTTAGGATATTACTTTATTATTACTTAAATAAAAAGACTAGGGCTTCCCTGGTGGCGCAGTGGTTGAGAGTCCGCCTGCCGATGCAGGAGACACGGGTTTGTGCCCTGGTCCGGGAAGATCCCACATGCCACAGAGTGGCTGGGCCCGTGAGCCATGGCCCCTGAGCCTGCGCATCCGGAGCCTGTGCTCTGCAACGGGAGAGGCCACAGCAGTGAGAGGCCCACGTACCGCAAAAAAAAAGACTAGCGCTTTAAAAATATTATAATGGAAAAAATTCCACATATAATTTCCTCATTGTTGGCAAAGAATGTATATGGTACATTATTATTTCTAAAATTGCCCTAAACAATCAGTACATATGATCTCTTCAAGATGTTTCCCCACATCCTTAGGCTAGAAATAAAACTGTTCATATTTCAAAAGTAAAGAATAAATAGATAACAAAGGAGAAAGATGCACCTGGTGTGTATTCATGCTTTGTTTCCTTCATTTTTCTTTGTGAGGGTGGGTGTGATACTTTATTTAAAAGATTGGGGTGGAAATACTCTTCTGAGGTACAAGACACTAACTGGAAAATGGATTTGTTAAAAATCTTTGAATTCTTTGGTTTTCAGATGATTTACAAGCTACCAAAGAAAGGTAATTCAAATATACTATAAGTAATATAACAATGACTATAAAAGCTGAGTTGAACTTGACTGCTTTATCATTACCTAATCATTAATATTTACCAGATTTGATCATGTGTTTCATTGTAATATATGCATTCATAATAAAATAATCAAATTCTTGTGTTTCTTCTCCTCAGTATTGTGTGCTATTCCATTTAGCAAACTTCAGAGGGGGAAAGAATCTTAGAGGAAATAAACAAAGGGACAAAACTGAACTTTACAGTTAACTGGTTGAGCATTTATTTGAATTAAACATTTAAATGTGGCTAATTAACTCATTAACCTTTACACTGAAAATTCTGTTTCACACTGTGCACTACACTGTAGTTCAGCTATGGTTCAGGTGTTACTTAATTAAATCTCAGGCCAAGATATTTATTCAAAGATTCTCTATTAACTCATTTATTAGGAGACCATAAACATTCAGAACAATGCCCAGATATATTTTACTATTATTTTATTATTAAACAAGTTTCACTATTATAATATACCTGTTTAATAACTTGACCAAAACCACAAATCTTTTTCTACTAATTAAGAGGCATAATTATGAAAGCCTGAAGGCTTTCAAAGACAAGCATGATTGGGATTACAGATTCTTTATACCAGTTATACATTTATTTCCACTTCAATTTTATACTGTTTTTATATATAATGTTCATTTTAAAATTTAATTCAAGGAAATTTAATTGAAGCAATGACATTCTACATAAAGAAAAATATATATGAATCAGAATTTTTTCTTCAATTAGAGTAAAAATACTATATCTCATTATGCTTATGACATCATTATGGGGTAAATAAAAACTAATCTCTTTCATAAATTAAAAAAGTAGAAATACTGGAATCACAGTTTGGCTTCTACCAAGCATAAGTTATCTGTTTATCTATCTATCTATCCATCTATGTATCTTATATTCCAAATATATAATTGCTTCTCAGAGTGCCTTTTCCCAAGATTTCTATTACCACATGACTTTATCACTCCCCTCAATTTCTCAATAGTGAAAGCATTTAGGATAGTTTTTTGTTATATAATTTATGCTTTATTATGTTTCATTTAAAAAATGAAACAAATAAAATAACTTTTTTAAAAGTAGAGATTAGAAAAGCATTGACGAATGAATTTTGAAAATCATAGTTTCCAGGTTAAATTGACAATAGAAAATCTAGAACAATGATATTTACTAGCAGAAATATATACAGAAGTTTCTCCTTATAGAATATTTTTAACAGTACATTATCTGCCTAAATTGCTTATTATTAATGTGCATAAAATTTGAGACCTGGTTTTTCTAAGTTTATAGTTATAAAAAAAGGAGGATCCCCAAATCAAAAAAAAGTTGCATTTTAAACAGTGTTTTTTTAATTATTGCTCAAACCTCACAACTTGATGTAGGAAAAAGAAAAACTTCACCAGCTATTTCTCCTGGTTTTTGGTTCCAGAAGTTTTGGATTTCAGGCATATTTTATCTGGTTTTGCCTTTATCCTTTGAATCATTAGTATAGTTTAGTGTTAGATAAGATCTAATTTTGAGAGATCAACCCTTATCTTACAACTTTGTAGCAGTAGTAAGATTGTTTTTCAGACTCATGTTTCACTTCCTTGACAGAAAAGAGAGAGTGGAAAACTTGATGAGAACTGGACTTCAGGATGGCTTTCTAGTAATCCTTGGGATCAAGTGGTGAAAGTCCCAAATAAGTTTATGGGGGGATTTTCAAGATTCAAACTTAGACCAGGGAGAATTGGCCAAGGGAAGAGACAGAGAATGAAAAGCATTAAAAAAATAAATAAAAGTAAGGAAAAATTACTATTTCCTTGCTGTTCTTAGTATCCCCACTGAAAACTTATAAAGAGAGAAAATAGAACAACCTAAGAGAAAGTAATATATTTCTTTATATTTCTGTTAATGAGAAACTTTTTGTATTTTCCTGGATACCTGAATAGATGTTATAAGTGAAGACTATACAGGTGGCTTGGAGCCAGGACCAGGTGACCATGGAACGCACAGGATATTCTATTAAGACATGGGCCTCAGTGTACCATGATTCTTGTGCAGATTAGAGAGCGCATTTTAAAAGGCCCAAAGGCATAAATTGAAAGATATGGAGATTCTTGGAGGTTACGATAATGGTACATCATGACTTAGAAAATGATACTGGGATGGGTATTCTGTCATTTCATCCCCACAGTACAAAGGCATGATGTCAATGTACATTATGTGTAAACGGAAGACTCTGACTTAACATTCTTATATGATGTCCACCAAATCTCTCCTTCACCTGGTTTTAACTGTGATGTTAAATGGGAACTTTTAGAATTGCTCAAGCTCCTCCTCGTAGTAAAATTATGCAATATAATGTTCCAGGAGGGCAATAAGAGATAATTGGCTGAAAGATTAGTTCTGATTCCCACTATACAAGGCAATGGGTCATGGAGACTGACATGACTATAGGGACTAATCAGGGTGATTTCCTCAAGCACTTCAGTTATACCTGATATGATAAAGTCAACACAAGAAGTACAATAAGCTAAGAATACCATAATGGACTTGGAAGGCATCTCCTATTCAATTTTACTGTCAAAGTACAGCCAGGCATAATTATAATTTCATTAAAATTAAAATATTATGAAACTAATTTGGTTACCAAATGACTGTCTAATGCTTTAATTAAATATGGTGAAAAGGCAAAAACAATAAAATGGTCGGAGCATTTAGTTTGGTTTTAAATAAATCATGTATTACCAGTGATACTATATTTTACAATATTTTTCTACAAATCCTTGATTAGAATTATTATACGTGTTTCAAATAATTTAGAACACATTTTCAATATTTTGTCTATGAGTTGAAATTTCACTGAAAATTAGCCACAGACTAGATGAGGAAGGTGAGTTTTCACGTCTAGACAGTCTCTAAGACCTTTGCACATGTGGTCCATGTGTCCAACTTTGGCTTTTATGATCCTCCTTCTCTCAATACAATCTCATTTTCATTTTCTGAGCTCCAGTGAATATGTTACAGTTCTTCTGTATCAGAAATTGCTAGACAGCAGAAGCAAGAAGAACTACAATCCTGCACCTGTGGACCAAAAACCACAGTCACAGAAAGATAGATAAGATTTAAAGGCAGAGGGCTATGTACCAGATGAAGGAACAAGATAAAACCCCAGAAAAACAACTAAATGAAGTGGAGATAGGCAACCTTCCAGAAAAAGAATTCAGAATAATGATAGTGAAGATGTTCCAGAACCTCGGAAAAAGAATGGAGGCAAAGATCGAGAAGATGCAAGAAATGTTTAACAAAGACCTAGAAGAATTAAAGAACAAACAAACAGATGAAGAATACAGTAACTGAAATGAAAACTACACTAGAAGGAATCCATGGCAGAATAACTGAGGCAGAAGAACGGATAAGTGACCTGGAAGACAGAATAGTGGAATTCACTGTCACAGAACAGAATAAATAAAAAAGAATGAAAAGAAATGAAGACAGCCTAAGACACCTCTGGGAAAACATTAAACGCAACAACATTTACATTATAGGGGTCCCAGAAGGAGAAGAGAGAGAAAGGACCAGAGAAAATATTTGAAGAGATTATAGTTGAAAACTTCCCTAACATAGGAAAGAAAATAGCCACCCAAGTCCAGAAAGCACAGGGAGTCCCATACAGGATAAATCCAAGGAGAAACACACCGAGACACATAGTAATCAAATTGGCAAAAATGAAAGACAAAAATTATTGAAAGTAGCAAGGGAAAAACAACAAATAACATACAAAGGAACTCCCATAAGGTTAATAACTGATTTCTCAGCAGAAACTCTACAAGCCAGAAAGGAGTGGCATGATATACTTAAAGTGATGAAAGGGAAGAACGTACAACCAAGATTACTCTACCTGGCAAGGATCTCATTCAGATTCAATGGAGAAATCAAACGCTTTACAGACAAGCAAAAGCTAAGAGAATTCAGCACCACCAAACCAGCTCTACAACAAATGCTAAAGGAACTTCTCTAAGTGGGAAACACAACAGAAGAAAAGGACCTACAAAAACAGACCCAAAACAATTAAGAACATGGTCATAAGAACATACATATGAATAATTACCTTAAATGTGAATGGATTAAATGCTCCAACCAAAAGACACAGGCTTGCTGAATGGATACAAAAACAAGACCCATATATATGCTGTCTACAAGAGTCCCACTTCAGACCTAGGGACACATGCAGATTGAAAGTGAGGGAATGGAAAAAGATATTCCATGCAAAAGGAAATCAAAAGAAAGCTGGAGTAGCTACACTCATATCCGATAAAATAGACTGTAAAATAAAGAACGTTACAAGAGACAAGGAAGGACACTACATAATGA
Source organism: Leucopleurus acutus (assembly GCF_964270905.1). NCBI lineage: Eukaryota > Metazoa > Chordata > Mammalia > Artiodactyla > Delphinidae > Leucopleurus > Leucopleurus acutus. The sequence goes on from NC_139143.1 coordinate 13,212,876, forward strand.
TCAAGGGATCAATCCAAGAAAAGATATGACAATTATAAATATATGTGCACCCAACACAGGAGCACCTCAATACATATGGCAACTGCTAACAGCTATAAAAGAGGAAATCGACAGTAACACAATAATAGTGGGGGACTTTAACACCTCACTTACACCAATGAACAGATCATCCAAAATGAAAATAAATAAGGAAAGAGAAGCTTTAAAGGACACAATAGACCAGATAGATTTAATTGATATTTATAGAACATTCCATCCAAAAACAGCAGATTACTCCTTCTTCTCAAGTTCGCACGGAACATTCTCCAGGATACATTACATCTTGGGTCACAAATCAAGCCTCAGTAAATTTAAGAAAACTGAAATCATATCAAGCATCTTTTCTGACCACAACACTATAAGATTAGAAATGAATTACAGGGAAAAAAATGTCACAAACACATGGAGGCTAAACAATATGTTACTAAATAACCAAGAGATCACTGAAGAAATCAAAGAGGAAATCAAAAAATACCTAGAGACAAATGACAATGAAAACATGACAATCCAAAACCTATGGGATGCAGCACAAGCAGTTCTAAGAGGGAAATTTATAGCTGTACAGGCCTACCTCAAGAAACAAAAAAAAATCTCAAATAAACAATGTAACCTTACAGCTAAAGGAACTAGAGAAAGAAGAACAAACAATACCCAAAGTTAGCAGAAGGAAAGAAATTACAAAGATCAGAGCAGAAATAAATGAAATAGAAACAAAGAAAACAATAGGAAAGATCAATAAAACTAAAAGCTGGTTCTTTGAAAAGATAAACAAAATTGGTAAACCATTAGCCAGACTCATCAGGAAAAACAGGGAGAGGACTCAAATCAATAAAATTAGAAATGAAAAAGAAGTAACAACAGACACTACAGAAATACAAAGCATCCTAAGAGACTACTACAAGCAGCCCTATGCCAATAAAATCAACAACCTGGAAGAAATGGACAAATTCTTAGAAAGGCACAACCTTTCAAGACTGAACCAGGAAGAAATAGAAAATATGAACAGAGCGATCACAAGTAGTGAAATTAAAAATGTGAGTAACAATCTTCCAACAAACAAAAGCCCAGGACCAGATGGCTTCACAGTTGAATTCTATCAAACATTTAGAGAAGAGCTAACACCCACCCTTCTCAAACTCTTCCAAAAAATTGCAGAGGAAGGAACACTCCCAAACTCATTCTATGAGGCCACCATCACCCTGATACCAAAACCAGACAAAGATACTACAAACAAGAAAATCACAGACCAATATCACTGATGAATATAGATGCAAAAATCCTCAACAAAATACTAGCAAACAGAATGCAACAACACATTAAAAGGATCATACACCATGATCAAGTGGGATTTACCCCAGGGATGCAAGGATTCTTCAATATATGTGAATCAATCAATGTGATATGCCATATTAACAAACTGAAGAATAAATAGTATATGATCATCTCAATAGATTCAGAAAAAGCCTTTGACAAAATTCAACACCCATTTATGATAAAAACTCTCCAGAAAGTGGGCATAGAGGGAACTGACCTCAAAATAATAAAGGCCATATATGACAAACGCACAGCAAACATCATTCTCAATGGTGAAAAACTGAAAGCATTTTCTCTATGATCAGGACAAGACAAGGATGCCCACTCTCATCACTAGTATTCAACATAGTTTTTGAAGTCCTAGCCTTGGCAATCAGAGTAGAAAAATAAATAAAAGGAATACAGCTCGGAAAAGAACAAGTAAGACTGTCACTGTTTGCAGATGACATGATACTATACATAGAGAATCCTAAAGATGTCACCAGATAACTACTAGAGCTAATCAATGAATTTGGTAATGTTGCAGGATACAAAATTAATGCACAGAAATCTCTGGCATTCCTATACACTAATGATGAAAAATCTGAAAGAGAAATTAAGGAAACACTCCCATTTACCACTGCAACCAAAAGAATAAAATACCTAGGAATAAACCTACCTAAGGAGACAAAGACCTGTATGCAGAAAACTATAAGACACTGACGAAAGAAATTACAGATAATACCAACGGATGGAGAGATACACCGTGTTCTTGGATTGGCAACAAAAGATCAGAAAGAGAAATTAAGGAAACAATCTCATTCACCACTGCAATAAAAAGAATACAATACCTAGGAATAAACCTACCTAAGGAGGTAAAAGACCTGTACTGGGCTTCCCTGGTGGCGCAGTGGTTGAGAGTCCGCCTGCCGATGCAGGGGACACGGGTTCGTGCCCCGGTGCGGGAAGATCCCACGTGCTGCTGAGCGGCTGGGCCCGTGAGCCATGGCCGCTTAGCCTGCGCGTCCGAAGCCTGTGCTCCGCAGCGGGAAGGCCACAACAGTGAGAGGCCCGCATACCGCAAAAAAAAAAAAAAAAGACCTGTACTCAGAAAACTATAAGATACTTCTGAAAGAAATCAAAGATGACACAAACAGATGGAAATATACACCATGCTCTTGGATTGGAAGAATCAATATTGTGAGAATGACTATACTACCCAAAGCAATCTACAGATTCAATGCAACCCCTATCAAATTACCAGTGGCATTTTTTACAGAACTAGAACAAAAAATCTTAAAATTTGTAGGGAGACACAAAAGACCCTGAATAGCCAAGGCAGTCCTGAGGGAAAAAAATGGAGCTGGAGGAATCAGGCTCCCTGACTTCAGGCTATACTACAAAGCTACAGTAATCAAGGCAATATGGTACTGGCACAAAAACAGAAATATAGATCAATGGAATAGGATAGAAAGCCCAGAGATAAACCCATGCACATACGGTCACCCTATCATTGATAAAGGAGGCAAGATACAATGGATAAAAGACAGCCTCTTCAATAAGTGATGCTGGGAAAACTGGACAGCTACAGAAAAAAGAATGAAATTAGAACACTCCCTAAAACCATACATAAAAATATACTCAAAATGAATTAGAGACCTAAATGTAGGCCTGGACACTATAAAACTCTTAGAGAAAAACATAGGAAGAACACTCTTTGACATAAATTACAGCAAGACCTTTTTTGATCCACCTCCTAGAGTAATGGAAATGAAAACAAAAATAAACTAATGGGACCTAATGAAATTTAAAAGCTTTTGCACAGCAAAGGAAACTACAAAAGAGATGAAAAGATAACCCTCACAATGGGAGAAAATATTTGCAAATGAAGCAACGGACAAAGGATTAATTCTCCAAAATATATAAAAAGTCATTCAGCTCAATATTAGAAAAACAAACAACCCAATAAAAAATGGGCAGAAGACCTAAATAGACATTTCTCAAAACAAGACATACAGATGGCCAAGAAGCACATGAAAATCTGCTCAACATCACTGATTATCAAAGAAATGCAAATCAAAACTACAATGAGGTATCACTTCACACCAGGTAGAATGGGCAACATCAGAAAATCTACAAACAACAGATGCTGGAGAGGGTGTGGAGAAAAGGGAACCCTCTTGCACTGTTGGTGGGAATGTAAGTTGATATAGCCATTATGGAGAACAGTATGGAGGTTCCTTAAAAAACTAAAAAAAGAATTACCATATGATCCAGCCATCCCACTACTGGGCATATACCCAGAGAAAACCATAATTCAAAAATACACATGCACCCCAATGTTCATTGCAGCACTATTTACAAAAGACAGGTCATAGAAGCAACCTAAATGCCCATCAGAATGGATCAAGATGTGGTACATATATACAAAGGAATATTACTCAGCCATAAAAATAAACAGAACTGGGTCATTTTTAGAGATGTGGATGGATCTAGAGACTCTCATATAGAGTGAACTAAGTCAGAAAGAGAGAAACAAATATTGTATATTAATGCATATATGTGGAACCCAGAAAAATGGTACAGATGAACCGGTTTTCAGGGCAGAAAAAAGATGCAGATATAGAGAACAAACATATGTACATCAAAGGGGGAAAGTGGCAGGGTGGGGTGGTGTTGTTGGGATGAATTGGGAGATTGGGATTGACATATATACACTAATATGTATAAAATAGATAACTAATAAGAACCTGCTGTATAAAAAATAATTAAGGGCTTCCCTGGTGGTTCAGTGGTTGAGAGTCCGCCTGCTGATGCAGGGGACACGGGTTCATGCCCTGGTCTGGGAAGATCCCACATGCCGCAGAGCGGCTATGCCTGTGAGCCATGGCCATTGAGCCTGAGTGTCTGGAGCCTGTGCTCTGCAACGGGAGAGGCCACAACAGTGAGAGGCCCACGTACCACAAAAAAAAAAAAAAGAAAAAAAGAAAAAAAAAAGAAAATTAAATTCAAAAAAACATTAAATAAAAAAATTTTTTTAAAAGTCCATGTATGTAGTCTTTCTTTATGCCCCAATGATTTTCAGTGGTCTTGTAATTATTTAGGATTTTTGCCCTTAAATATAGCAGGTATGCCTGCAGATGTGGACCCCAAACACTCATGGTAAAATTCCTTTGTGCCTCGATTTCACATTCTCCTCCTTACTTTGACTCCACTGCATGGAGATGCTGTCATTGACCTCTATTTGTTGTTTTGTTTCTTTTTGTCAACTTTCTTATTTGAAAGGCTAGGAAAGCAAAGCAAATAGTCATCTAAAATGTACCTTACATGTGATGCACATAGATTTATTTTGAGGTTGCTATCCACTATGTATTAACATTTGTAAATATTATAAAATATAAATATTTGGGTAAAACGCTATTTTAGGTAGATATTATGGCTCAAAATATGGATTTTTAAATGTTCTATAATTATATCTGTTTTATTATAAGATATAAATCAAAGTTTTGTGTACTATTGATAAAGAATTCTTATTAGAACTATTATTATTGTTCTTATTATCATTGGTTTTGATGGTAACATCTCTAACATATATTAACTATTTTTTAAAACAGTTTTTTCTAAGGCATGGTCATTAGACCTTGGATGTTGTGTAGTTGTTTTGAGAGAAAGAAATATCTTTTCATTCCAATATTCTCGAGGAAGGGCTTTAAGCAAACTCTGCAGCACATCCCAAGTTGTATGACCAAAGAACCCACACACAATTTTTTTTTCTCTAAAGGTCATCTTTGGAATATATTTTTCAGTGTGATCCCATGTTTAGAAATCTTGATATAGACCATTTTTCCTCTTTATATAAGTACTCTATATTTGAATTTTTCATCTGTAGATTTTTTGCTACAAGGTCTCTTTATAATAAACATGTATTTTTAAAAACTCTGAATATGCCAAGTATTGCATATTTTCCCCACTAGATAGTGCATTAAATAATGTGGAGAAATAATCAAGTATGCAATTAGCATGACCTAAAGTAAGTTCAATGTAGAAACAATGTAAAATACCAAAATGAGTACAATTGCTCAAGAAAACACACTGGAGTAATAGCTCCTGGTGGTGCATACTTATTCCCTAAGCAACTGCTAATAGCTTCTTAGGTAGTAGTTCCATTAACTACCCTGTAAATCTGATGTGAAACTAACATTTTGTGTTTTGTGTTTGAGATTTCCTTTACACAGGAATCAAGGATCTTAAGTGTAATGTATAAAATTCATCATAAATTATACCTCAAAATTTTATAATTTTATTAACACAATCATGAAATTTTAATAGCCACTGCTGATACAACAAACGTGTGTGTATATTCTCTACAAGAAACTGTTTTTGAGGTTAACTTTTAATATAAGTTTCTCCCTTCAAAACCTATTTTTGCTTTCCTATACTAGAGGGTCTAACATTACATTCACTACATATAAAATTACTATTATATATTTTTTTAATTAGAGAAATATGATATTCAGAACATATGTAACTTATATAAGAAGATGTATAGGACAAACGTATTCGACTGTATTTGACTACAACAACAACAAAAGAGTAGGCTCCTATTTCATGGCAGTGTAGGATTCCAAGAAAACAAATAATTCCAATGGAAACATATAAAGCAGAAAAGCATTTAAATATGATACTAGAAAAATCAGAAGTAGTCAATATATAATCCTAACTCTATGAACTTAATTAAGAATGAACACATTTTCTCTCATTATTGTCTTTTCCTAAAATGCATGTTGCTTATTTTAAGCACAGAGCCAATAGTTTCTAATCCTGAGTTTCTAAAAAATAAATCTCAACTGTGTACTTTAAGAATTGTTGGCTTCTCTAAACTTTTTGGTCAATTGTTTATCATGACTGACCTTTTAAGTCAAACCAATCAACTGTGACCTTCATATAAGTGCCACCCTTACCTAAGGAATAAAGGGTTTTCATAGTTTATGAGCTGGCCTCAGCTCCCTTCCAGTGGTTTCCTTCAGCACTTTATGACCACTTTATGACCAATATTATGGAACTCAGTTTTGCTAAACATACTTTATGCTCTTCTGAGTGTTTTAGCTCCATTCATTGGATAGCTACAGCTCACTTTTTTGTGCTACATGTTAAATTGTATTATAACTTAGTATAGTATTTCATGATTTTTATTAGATGTTATGTTTCTTGAAGCCAAGGACTATATTACATTCATGATTTTTCTTACATAGTAAGTTCTCAGAGATTGTCTTTTTAAATAATAATTCACAGTCATATCTTTAAACTGAATTATCTGAATTATATTAATGTTGTTTTGAAATAAATTATCCAAAAATGTCCAGTGTAGTAATATTTTTAGCAATGCTCTATTTGAACAATGATGAGGAGAGATTCATGGATAGGTATGATATAAGGAAGATAAGATCTATTGGGTTTCTTTATTATCTGTTGAAAAAAGAGAAACAAGGACACAAATACAAAATGAGTATAGACCCACAGAAAAAGTAAAACTTCAACAAGCTTTGCTATTGTACAGAGAGGAATTACAGACTGCACCATTAATCTAATTGAAGATTCTTTAAAATATAGGAGGTGATTTATTACAACGAAACACAGATTGTCTCATGGAACCCATGGAAAATGTAACCAATCATTAAGATATGATGGAAACCAGGAGAGGATGCGAAGACAGCGCATTCTTCCAGCCCAATTGTATGGCTCTGTTTTTGCTATCAACACGTTTTTCAATTGCATTCCATCACGGGCAACCACTCAAAGCTCTGTGTTGTTGTTAATACTAGTAACATTTTATTTAACCCAGTATATCAACAAGTAATCAATGTACATCTTATTGATAATATACTGTTTTTATATATGATATCCTTTTCCCATTAGACTTCACAAAATAATCATAGTTATTAAATTCTCCGTGTGATAATGTCAGCACTTGTGTCATATCTTAATCTGTTTCTGATGGTTATTCTGTCTTCAAACTGTAATTTTCTTTCTTTTTATAATATCTTAACAATTGTTTTGGTTGAACGTGGGACAGGATGTATTGGGTTATCAGAACTAAGTTAAAGAGTCATTTAATGTGAGGTTTTGTGCTAACATGAATAGGGGTAGGCTGTGTTCAATGTTTGCTGTAGCTGTGTAGACAGAGCATCCTTGTTTTGTCTCCCTTGTTTACTTTGGACCTCCCTAAGTAATACTCCTGGGAGAAAGTCTGTCTCTTGCCACTTTCTTCAGCTGAATCCACTGTTGTTATATTGAAGCCTTTTCGGTGGTGGTAAGCTGTAGGGGAGTGGAAGAGCTCTATAATCTTAGGGCTAAATCACTTTGTTTTCGTTTGGTCAGTCATGGTCCCCAGGCTCTGATCTTTATAAATTCTTATCTCAGACCCCCCCACCTTCCACCGTACAAAGACAGAAAGGCTTAAGACAGAAAGTTCTTCAGCTGGCATGGGAGAAGTGCCCTTCCTCCAGGTAAGACAAGGCTCTGGAAAAGTCTTTTCCCCTGAGAGTAGGTCTTTGTTATGAAGAACATTCTGGGAGGATTTCACAATGATTAATCATCTTCCCTCCTTGCCAAAACTATGAGAGGATCTTCCTTAGTTCTTCAGTATAAGAATTCCATCAAATTTCTGGAGGCATAAAAGTGTGGGGGCTAGGAGTTTCTCACTCTGAAGGTAGCCCTCCAGGAATTCATCAAAATTACTATTTAAATGTCCCTGCCAATTTATAGGTCCAGATACTTCTGTTCTGTGTAAGAAGATCTTGGCTGTGGCTCTGGGCAGTTATGTGTTTCTCCAGGTTTCTGCATGTGGTTTTTTCCTGTGTTCTCCATTCTCTGATATGACCACGAAAAATCATTGATTTTTCATTTGTTTAGATTTTTCTTTTATAAAAATTGGAGTGATGACTTCTAAGCTCTTCACATGTTGGAGCTGAAACCAAAAATCTTGGGTATACTTTTTTGCCTTTTCAAGAGAACAGGTAGACTATGGTTGTAATATTCCAATATTCTAAATACCTGTGATATGTATTAAGATATATAATGCAGGTTTGTATTGTGTCCAAGTGGCTATTTTCTTTTTAACCTTGTGGATGAAAGAGAGGGGCAAGTTCCTTAAAGTAGGGAAATGAGCAAACAAGACAGCATATGTCTACTACAAACTGTGCAGTGCTGAAACGATAACTTGCAAGTGGAGGGAGTCCTCAGAGAGGTTTTGAGGTAGGAGGGAGATGGGCCCCGGGGGCTGGACAGCTGGATTTGAGAGGAGTAATTAGAGCTTTGCTTTCCCTAGACACTCCAAGGACAAAATGGCAAGAGCTGAGCTCAGCTGGAGTAAAGAGATAAGAGGACCACATCTGTCACTCTTGAGGTCAAGGAAGCCTCCCCAACTGTACATGTGCAGGAAGGCTCATCGGGGGTCAAAAAGGGAGGGGGCGTCACCCCGTAAGTGTTGTCAAACCTCCCACAGGCCTCTGCACTGGAATCCATCTTGGCAAAAAGTTGCACATGCACATTGGGGAGGAACCTAGGGTACGTCAGGTGTGGATAAGAAGTGAGATAAATGGCCAACGGGAAACAAATACCCGGAAGAACGGCCCTATGTAAATGATTTACCTGCCTCTTTACTGCGTTCCTCCTCATTAGGGAGAACTTCCACACCTTTCTCTTCCTGCGTGTTTCTGCCTTGCTTCTGTCTTAAATAAACAAACTGTTTCTCTGTCTGCTCTCCCACATGTTATGCTGTCTCTGATAACAAACTTTTGTACCTGTTTTTACAGCTTTTGCCTTTTTGAGAAATTCATTTTTCAAATGGGGCAAGAGCCAAGGGAACTTTACTTCTATCCTCCAGCCCCTGGTGCTCTAGCAGCTAGGATTCCTGGTTTTTCATCCAGGCCACCCAGGTTCCATTCCTGGGCAGGGAACTAAGACTCCGCTTCAAGACTGCTTGCTGCTGTCTCTCCGAGATCAGTTTGACTAAGATCCTTGACTCCTGGATTTTCAGTGGGAGTCTAGCTTGTGGAAACTTTAAATTCTGAAACAGACTGTATTCTAGGACCAGATTATTAAACAAGAAGCAAATGGTCAAAACAAATCTGTTCACATGTCTAAACTGCTACGTATTTCTCAGTGCCCTAAATCAGCTGCTTCAGAGATGGTGTCATTATACAATGCATCCAAGGCAGCCTTTACTCATATGTAAAGGGTAATATGCCCTCACCAAATTTTAGTGGTTGTTGCTGTTTTTCACTTCTTTATATTCTAAGAATAATATCTGTACATTGACATAATAAGTGTTTTAAAGGGACCTAAAATATGTAGTTTTATATACTGCATATATTATTAACTAGAAATCAACATACAACACTAATATACAAAATAATAATATATCTAACATAATTATTATATGATTATTAATAATTATAATATATTTAATATATAATTATAATATAATTAATAATGTGTAGTTTATATATTGTCTTTATATGTTATAGCATCCTCCATGGTGATTTTGTTTCTCTCGGTAGAGATTCCAATTATTGAAATATCTCTCCACATCTAATTTGGAACATGAAGTTTGAAATCTCAGGTTTACATATTCTGGGTAAAAATAAAAAAATAATAATCTAAATAAATTATTTACAAATTATCATGGCTAAGAATCAGGACACTCAACCATAAGTATTCTAGAGAATCTTAACTATTATTATTATTTAGTAAAATTTGGTAATTATCTTCCAAGGCATTATATATATATATAGGATCATTAACTTTGACAAAGGCAATGTGTTCCAACAATCTCATTTACCTTACTGGTGTAGACTCTATTTTTAAATGCTGTACGTAGTACTTTCAATAATATATATGTTCTTTATTTCCAATAAATGGAACTGTATCATATTTTGTATAGTCACAGCTCAAATGATTCAACAGAAATTATTAGAACAACTGTTAGGCTGAATAAAGAAAGTATTGTGAGTAAAATAAATTACAATGGTAAGTTATTAGTTGTATGTAATATAGCTCCCCAAATTTGCAATATTTTTAAATTGGTACATAATATTGATTTATTTCGCAAAATATTTCCATAATAACTATGAAATAGGCACTATGTTAAGTCATGGGGATTCAAATATTGATAAGAAATGGTCACTACCATTGAAGTTTCCAAACAATAGTTAGGAAAAAATATGTACAAAATTAAAATATAATTACTAGAAGAAACTTGTACATAAAGTTCCTTGGTGTTACAGAAGAGGAGAAAAATTAAATTTTCTCCAGCTGCTTAGGGAAGTTGCCATTACAATTTTTGATTTGTTTAAAATATTTCCTAATTTTAATGAAATAAATCACCTTTGAACAATTGAAAATGGAAGTTGAAACTGAATGCCACATTGGAAATGAAAACAAGTCAAACATTTGCACATCTGAGAACAATTTATGTTAAGGACCATGAAGATAAGCTTAGAGTAGATATCCAGTTACCAACACATCAAAAATAGAATAATATACATGCACATCTATACAATATCTTGGAGGACTTATTTCAAGCCTTGAGTAAGTATGCAAACTAAAGGCTGGAAAAGTCAGTGCTTTAGAAGTATTAATAGTCCATGTGGAATATATTGGCTATATATCCAATAAAGGGTTGACAACATAGTAGGAAATTATCATTAGGCCCATGCAGCAGAGAAAACAGGAACCCAATATGTCTTCTACATGATGAAATAGGTGTTTATCTATTTTTTAAAAATTTGCATTTCAAAATACACAAAATACAGTTTACCTCACCCCCATGTTACATACTGCTCATACAGCATTAAATGGAATATAATTTATATTGTACTTTAATATAGATGTTATCTTAACAGGTAGGATGACTGCATTTACTCCAGGCATTCTTACATTTGAGCTGTAGAAAAATTCTTAGTTAAAATTAAAATTAATTCTGTCTTAGCAGTATATACTATGAGGTATTAAACATGTACGCTTAAAATATTTTGGGAGGGTTCAGAAATGACAATTAGAAAACTTATTTTTTCTTTTTACAATATGCCATTTTCCCACATTAATCAACACTTTAAATAATAAATTACATAGCAAATTTTAAAATAAAATTAAGAGAATAGTGTGCAAAAGGCTCGCTTTTCTTTATGACTGAAATCACTGAATTTATGGAAAGCTGTGTGTGAGTGTGTATGTGTGTTTAAAAAAGAAAGAAGAAAAGGAAGAGAAATTGAATTACTTGCCCAAAATTAGAGAGTAGAAAAATTTGAAATTTCCCATAAATATTCTCCAAAATTTATTATACAAATATATTTTGGGCATTTTGTTTGGGAACCCATATGTTTCTCTAGTTATTAGAACAGGTTTTCACAAGTTACATTTTCTAATATTATCCTTATTTTTTTCCTATTATGATTTGAAAAATTATGAACATATTACTTTCCACCTCTACTTTTTCTATTCATCCATTCAGTACATCTTGCAGCTTCTGTTTATAGTCCAGGCACTACTCTTAGGTAGTGAAGATAAAAGCAAGAAACAGAATAGACAAAAAATCCCTTGCTCACTAAGAGCTCATATTCCAGTATGATGCCCTAATTAACTTTTTCACAAGTGATATTGCTCCAAACTATGAATTGATAACTGGAAAGAAAGTACCATAGCACATGTTACACACATAAGGATAAAAGCAATATACAAGAATAAAATATCCTATTATTCTATTCTATTCCATTCTAATATTCTATAATAATTATCAGGGCACAAAACAAAAACATTTTCGGATAAAGTTTCTGGGGATTTATTTTGTTGCAAATTAGTTTAAGTACAAATGATCTGACCTACATTCTACACATGATTTATAATACTGTGATCATATGAATGATATGCAAACATCTAAGATGCTTGAAATAAAGAAAAGTAACTGCAGCCTCTCTACAGAATGGAACTTTATGGACTGAACTATATCTACTTAAGGAGAAGAAAGTAAGAATATAATACAACCTAAAAGTTTTCTATACATTCTGTGATTATGGGAATAAAATGTATTGATTCTTTGCTGTTTCAATAAGACACCTGAGAGGCCTATATGCCTACTATGAAACAACAGGCTTTCAAGAGTTGAATAAGTATGCAAATCAAAGACTACAAAAGTCAGTGCTTCAGAAATATTCATGGTTTAGGTAAGGAGTTGTTAGATTATGTAGCTGAAAGTTCCAATTTGGGAACTGACTGATTATGCAAGGTCTCAAAGAAATAACTGAAGAAACAAGGTTTCGGCAGAAATTTTGATATTCTTAAAATCAGGAGGAAAGAGCAATTGAAAAGCTTAAAGAAAGAGCATGTGGTAGACTATTTCAAATATGGCTGCCAATAAATCTCAGTTCCTGATATTCATTCCCATAGTCCCTCCCTCACTGAGGCTAGGATTTCCCATGTGACTGGTTTTAGCCAATGGGAGACTAGCAAGCATGATGCATGCAGAGGCTTAAAAAAGTGCTTGCAAATTGGAGTTTATCCTCTTGGAATGCTAGCCCTTGCTTTTAGGGGAACTTCCCCCTGAATTGTTCTTTGGGGGAACTCTACCCAAATTAATTGCATCTGGTAATAATTCAGATTATGAGATCTTGGACTTCAGGTCTGTCTAAACATTATAATTATATAGATGAAACCCTGATCGTTTTAGGGTTGGGTGTGGGTCGGTATGTTTTACATGTAGAAGGAAAGTGAATTATTGATGTCCTGGAGGAAGATTGTGGGAGGTAGTTAAAATGCCCTTCCTTCTCCTGAACCACTAGTCCCAGAATTCACAACTTTTGTCTTCCCCTTCCACATTGACTCTTGACTTCTGCCTTTAATGAGTGGAATGCAAGTAGAAGCTTGAAAAACTCTGGCCTACCTCCAGACATTTCTAAGAAAATGAAATATATTTCTATAGTTATTTAAAACATTTTTACTGCAGGTGTATTTTAAATATACATACCTAAAATATATGTAAACTAAAACACACAGACTGAAAGAGAAAAATGGGAAAATACATAATTGAAAAGCTATAACCAAAATAAAGCTGAGTAACTATACTAATAGTGAATAACACAAGCAAAATATTATTTGAGAAAAGAATATCATTATATAATGATAAGTTTTTTGGTTAACCATTAACATTTTAATATATGTATACCTAATAATATATTTTAAAAATATGTAGAGCAATAAGAGAGTAAATTATGAGAATAAATAAATAGTAAGGTAAAGAAAAATTAAATAACATTTTAGTATAGAAAATATTTAATGCCCCCAAATCAAGGCATACCCAACACAGTAGTTGCAATGGTCAATAACTCCAATAGTTCTCATTATATTTGGAAATGATTTTGAAAATTATACTACATATCAGATAGTAAAGCACAATAAAAATTTTTAAAGAATTCGATGGTAGTACAATCAAGTTAAAATTCCACAACAAAAGAATAATTAAAGAATAAATGTTCTGTGAAATAAACAAATAAAACCCTAAAGAAATTAGAAGGAAAAAATAATATAAATGAAATCAAAAGTTAAATAAGCCTTAGTGCATGTTGAGGAAATGAAAACAAAGGTAATTATTCTCATTTTTACAGATGTCCGAGTGAAATTCAATTTAGAAAAAGACTCATAAATTATTTTGTTTGTTTATATAGCCCTAAACTGATCAGTTCTGCAGGAAGAAGAGAGGCAATAAATGGTCAGATAAATCCAGAGAACAAAAAATGAAATGGATTAGAAAACTGGTAAGGTAAAATATATGAAGAAGTTTGGGAAAAAAACCCAAAACACTAAGGTATAAACTGAGAAAACAGCCTTGGCATAGAGAGGAGAAAAAACTTTACTCTGACATAAGAATAAAAGATTGTATAAGTAAAGATACCCAAAAGACATTTTTAGTTGGAAACAAGATAAGCTCAGGAGTTTTTGCTATATGATGTCAACCTTTTGAGTACAAAACTATTAATAGAAGAAGAAACGTGGAATTGGCCTGGAAGCTCAAGAAGCATGGAAGATTTGGAAAGCTTTTCTGTGGGATATAAGTAAAAGCCAATACGGACAATTTAAAAATACTAAAGAATAGAGATAGATTTTGTTAATCTGTGATAGACTTAGTAAACAGGATTTAATAATTATTTTACTATATGCGGATGTTCTGCAGTCTAAGAATGAGAATTTGGATGGGTGAGGATCCAGATGTGGCCCTGAGCACACTAGTGGTATTAAACAATCTAGGGAAAGATGCTAGCACACAAATAAGCTCTATGTCTTTGTCTTTCAGTATTCTGACTATGCTGTGTTTGGGCATGGATCTCTCTGTGTTTTCGATACTTCAGGGAGTTTGAACGGCTTCTATATGCAGATAAATACTTTTTCAGCAAAACTGGAGTAGTTTTCAGCCATTATGTTTTCAAATATTTTTTCTGCTTCTTTCTCTTTTTCTTCTCTTTTTTGGTACTCCCCCATTATGTGTATTTTGATGCACTTTAAAGCTTACACATTTCTCTAAGGCTCTGTTCATTTTTCTTCTTTTTGTTTCCAGATTGCATTATCTCTATTAATCTAGTAACCTATCTTCAAGCCTTCTGCCAGTTCAAATGTACCCTTGAGTCTTTCTAGTAAATTTGTTATTTCGGTTATTGTTTATTTCAAATCCAGAATTTCCATTCATGAAACAAAATTCATATACTATGGCAAGACAAGAAAAACTTAAAGATAAAAAATTTCTCTGCCCTTTGGCCTCCTCACCTCTCTCTACTGTGCATTGTGTATTTGCATTATGCATAAACCAACCCTCCCCCACTGGGAGAAATAACTGCCCAACCATAAAGAGCAATATTCTCAATATAATTACATGACTGGAAATTTAAATAAATAATGTGTATGACTTGATTAATAAAGTTTAATTCATTATAAAAAATAAAAATTTAAAAATAGATCATATATTTTAGTTCAAAAAAAACCAGTAACATTCTCCTAGCACCAACAAGACAACTCGTTAAAAGATAACATTCCTTCTTAATCTTGTAAGGGACCATGATGACCCATGACCCACTGCTTGCTAGATTGTGTAAACTGGCAATAATACTTAATTTAATGGACAGTCCTTTGTCTCAAAATCTTATATAACTGTGCTTTGATCTCTAATCCATGGAACAGTTCTCAAAGCTTCCTGAGAGTCTGTTCCTGGGTTATAAACCTCAAACTGGCTCAAATAAAATTTTCCATTTCTTTCTTAGATTAACTAAGTTCTGTGAACACATTTTATTCTTTTTTAAAAAATTTTCTTTGCGGTACGTGGGCCTCTCACTGTTGTGGCCTCTCCTGTTGCAGAGCACAGGCTCCGGACGCGCAGGCTCAGCGGCCATGGCTCATGGGCCTAGCCGCTCCGCGGCATGTGGAATCTTCCCAGACTGGGGCACGAACCCGTGTCCCCTGCAACAGCAGGCGTACTCTCAACCACTGCACCACCAGGGAAGCCCTCTTTTTTTTTTTTTAAATTCTTAAATTTGATTTATTTTTTTATACAGCAGGTTCTTACTAGTTATCAATTTTATACATATTAGTGTATATATATCAATCCCAATCTCCCAATTCTTCACACCACCACCACACCCCGCCACTTTCCCCCCTTGATGTACATACGTTTGTTCTCTGCATCTGCATCTCTATATCTGCCCAGAAAACTGGTTCATCTATACCATTTTCCTAGGTTCCACATATATGTGTTAATATACGATACTTGCTTTTCTCTTTCTCACTTACTTCACTCAGTATGACAGTCTCTAGATCCATCCACGTCTCTACAAATGACCCAATTTTGTTCATGTTTATGACTGAGTAATATTCCATTGTATATATGTACCACATCTTCTTTATCCATTAGTCTGTCCATGGGTATTTAGGTTGCTTCCATGACCTGGCTATTGTAAATAGTGCTGCAATGAACATTGGGGTGCATGTGTCTTTTTGAATTATGGTTTTCTCAGGGTATATGCCCAGTAGTGGGATTGCTGGGTCATATGGTAATTCTAGTTTTAGTTTTTAAAGGAACCTCCATACTGTTCTCCATAGTGGCTGTATCAATTTACATTCCCACCAACAGTGCAAGAGGGTCCCTTTTCTCCACACCCTCTCCACCATTTGTTGTTTGTAGATTTTCTGATGATGCCCATTCTAACTGGTGTGAGGTGATACCTCATTGTAGTTTTGATTTGCATTTCTCTAATAATTAGTGATGTTGAGCAGCTTTTCATGTGCTTCTTAGCCATCTGTATGTCTTGTTTGGAGAAATGTCTACTTAGGTCTTCTGCCCATTTTTGGATTCGGTTGTTTGTCTTTTTAATATTGAGCTGCATGAGCTGTTTATATATTTTGGAGATTAATCCTTTGTCCATTGATTCGTTTGCAAATATTTTCTCCCAGTCTGAGGGTTGTCTTTTCATCTTGTTTGTAGTTTCCTTTGCTGTGCAAAAGCTTTTAAGTTTCATTAGGTCCCATTTGTTTGTTTTAATTTCCATTACTCTAGGAGGTGTATCAAAAAAGATCTTGCTGTGATTTATGTCAAAGAGTTTTCTTCCTATGTTTTCCTCTAAGAGTTTTATATTGTCCGGTATTGCATTTAAGTCTCTAATCCATTTTGAGTTTCTGTGCATGGTGTTAGGGAGTGTTCTAATTTCATTCTTTTACATGTAGGTGTCCAGTTTTCCCAGCACCACTTATTAAAGAGATTGTCTTTTCTCCATTGTATAACCTTGCCTCCTTTGTCATAGATTAGTTGACCATAGGTGTGTGGGTTTATCTCTGGGCTTTCTATCCTGTTCCATTGATCTATATTTGTTTTTGTGCCAGTACCATATTGCCTTGATTACTGTAGCTTTGTAGTATAGTCTGAAATCAGGAAGTCTGATTCCTCCAGCTCGGTTTTTTTCCCTCAGGACTGCTTTGGCTATTCGGGGTCTTTTGTGTCTCCATACAAATTTTAAGATATTTTGTTCTAGTTTTGTAAAAAATGCCATTGGTAATTTGATAGGGATTGCATTGAATCTGTAGATTGCTTTGGGCAGTATAGTCATTTTCACAATATTGATTCTTCCAATCCAAGAACATGGTATATCTCTCCATCCGTTGGTATTATCTGTAATTTCTTTCATCAGTGTCCTATAGTTTTCTGCATACAACTCTTTTGTCTCATTAGGTAGGTTTATTCCTAGATATTTTATTCTTTTTGTTGCAGTGGTGAATGGGAGTGTTTCCTTAATTTCTCTCTCAGACTTTTCATCATTAGTGTATAGGAATGCCAGAGATTTCTGTGCATTAATTTTGTATCCTGCTACTTTACCAAATTAATTGATTAGCTCTAGTAGTTATCTGGTGACATCTTTAGGATTCTCTATGTATAGTATCATGTCATCTGCCAACAGTGACAGTTTTACTTCTTCTTTTCCAATTTGTATTCCTTTTATTTCTTTTTCTTCTCTGATTGCCATGACTAGGACTTCCAAAACTATGTTGAATAATAGTGGCAAGAGTGGACATCCTTGTCTTGCTCCTGATCTTAGAGGAAATGCTTTCAGTTTTTTGCCATTGAGAATGATGTTTACTGTGGGTTTGTCATATATGGCCTTTATTAAGTTGAGGTAGGTTCCCTCTATGCCAACTTTCTGGAGAGTTTTTATCATAAATGGGTGTGGAATTTTGTCAAAAGCTTTTTCTGAATCTACTGAGATGATCATATGGTTTTTATTCTTCAATTTGTTAATATGGTGTATCACACTGATTTGCATATATCGAAGAATCCTTGCATCCCTGGGATAAATCCCACTTGATCATGGTGTATGATCCCTTTAATGTGTTGTTGGATTCTGTTTGCTAGTATTTTGTTGAGGATTTTTGCATCTATATTCATCAGTGATATTGGTCTGTAATTTTGTTTTTTTGTAGCATCTTTGTCTGGTTTTGGTATCAGGGTGATGGTGGCCTCACAGAATGAGTTTGGGAGTGTTCCTTCCTCTGCAATTTTTTTGGAAGAGTTTGAGAAGGATGGGTGTTAGCTCTTCTCTAAATGTTTGATAGAATTCAACTGTGAAGCCATCTGGTCCTGGACTTTTGTTTGTTAGAAGATTTTTAATCACAGTTTCAATTTCATTACTTGTGATTGGTCTGTTCATATTTTCTATTTCTTCCTGGTTCAGTCTTGGAAGGTTGTGTCTTTCTAAGAATTTGTCCATTCCTGCCAGTTTGTCTGTTTTATTGGCAGAGTTGCTTGTAGTAGTTTCTTATGATGCTTTATATTTCTGCGGTGTCTGTTGTAACTTCTCTCTTTTCATTTCTAATTTTATTGATTTGAGTCCTCTCCCTCTTTTTCTTGATGAGTCTGGTTAATGGTTTATCAATTTTGTTTACCATCTCAAATAACCAGCTTTTAATTTTATTAATATTTGCTATTGTTTTCTTTGTTTCTATTTATTTCTGCTCTGATCTTTATGATTTCTTTCCTTCTACTAACTTTGGATTTTATTACTTCTTCTTTCTGTAGTTCCTTTAGGTGTAAGGTTAGATTGTTTATTTGACATTTTTCTTGTTTCTTGAGGTAGGCTTGTATTGCTATAAACTTCCCTCTTAGAACTGCTTTTGCTGCATCCCATAGGTTTTGGATCGTCATGTTTTTTTGTTTGTTTTTTAATTTTATTTATTTATTTACTTATTTTTGGCTGTGTTGGGTCTTTGTTTCTGTGCGTGGGCTTTCTCTAGTTGCGGCGAGTGGGGGCCACTCTTCATCGCGGTGCGTGGGCCTCTCACTGTCACGGCCTCTCTTGTTGCGGAGCACAGGCTCCAGACGTGCAGGCTCAGTAGTTGTGGCTCACGGGCCTAGTTGCTCCATTGAATGTGGGATCTTCCCAGACCAGGGCTTGAACCCGTGTCCCCTGCATTGGCAGGCAGATTCTCAACCACTGCACCATCAGGGAAGCCCCATCATGTTTTTTTGTCATTTGTCTCTAGGTATTTTTTGATTTCCTCTTTGATTTCTTCAGTGATCTCTTGGTTATTTAGTAATATATTGTTTATCCTCGATGCATTTTTGTTTTTTACGTTTTTTTCCCTGTAATTGATTTCTAATCTCATAGCACTGAGGTCAGAAAAGATGCTTGATATGATTTCAATTTTCTTAAATTTACCAAGGGTTGATTTGTGACCCAAGATGTGATCTATCCTGGAGAATGTTAATTAAGTCCTGAAAGCAGTGTGTGATCTCATTTGGAAGACTTTGGGCTTTGGATGGATTCAAGTCCCAGCCATATGGGTTCAAGTTCCAATCAGGGTTTTGGCAGGGATCAAGTCCCAGTCTGGGTTTAGGCCAGGTTCGAGTTCTGGCATGTGGGTTCAAGTCCCAATTTGAGTTGCACAGTTTCAGTCATGTCTGCCAGCACCTACTATGTTTTAAAAGTGGCAAGTTAACAAGCAAGTTTTATCACCCAAATTTATTAATTTATAAAATGATATTTTAGAATTAGAAGGGAATCTAATGAAATCCATCTGTCCATCATACTATTAGACCAATGTGACCAAAGGAAGTAAGGGGGATTTGCTTTATTTATGGGAAAGAAAGGGAAGAAATAGGATTAGGATCAAGATCTCCAAATTTCCTGGTTAAGTTCTCTTTCATGTGTCATTGTATACAAATGCAGATTATTTTATAGTCAAATTAGTTGAGTTACTGGTAGTTAAGTTTCCTTGCTTTATGTTGACAAATTATTCTTCAAGGGAATTTCAGTCCTGACTATGATTTATTCAAACAGATAGACTATCTCCCTTTCAATAGTAACTACCCTTGGGGGGAAAAAAGTTTCATTACTAAAATTGTTCAGGTGTTTATTATACAGACTGAAATCACAGATATTTGAAATTGTACAAATTGAATTTGAACAGGAAGTCTGTCTATCTGTAGCCTTAGCCAGGGAAACAGTTCTTTGATTATTGGAAACAAGATAATAGGCGGGCTCATTTTGGAAATGGAAATGCTATTTGGGGATGGAAACTATCAGTGTAATCAAACATGACCACTGTAATTTTGCCACAATTATTAACAAACCCCTTCACTTTGTACTTTTTAGTGGAGAAGACAAGAAATGGATACTGTGGGAAGAAAAGGATAAAGGATGCTACAGATTTTTCACTGAAGAAAAAAAGATTCAGAAAAAACGGTACAAATGAACTCATTTACAACACAGAAGTAGAGTCAAGGATGTAGAAAACAAACTTATGGTTACCAGGGGATAAGGTGGGGGGGAGGGATAAATTGGGAGATTGGGATTGACATATACACACTACTATATATAAAATAGATAACTAATAAGAACCTGCTGTATAGCACAGGGAACTCTACGCGATACCCTGTAATGGTCTATATGGGAAAAGAATCTAAAAAAAAGAGTGGAGATATATATATATAAGTATAACTGATTTACTCTGTGGTACAGCAGAAAGTAACACAACATTGTAGAGCAACTATATACTCCAATAATTTTTTTTAAAAAACGATTCAAGTTAAATTAATGCAATGATGGTATTTATTTTGCCCTTTTCATCTTAATAATCTAGATAAACACATTGATACAACCCACTATTATTAAATGTCTGTTATGTGCCAGTCATTGTTTCTGTGTGGTAAAGGTGAAAAAAACAGAGTTTCTACCTTTCAGGACTCACAGACTAGTGGAAATAACACTTATGCAAATAACCAAAGCTACTAACTAGAATTTAAGTAACTGCATAAAATTATGAGTAATAAGTGCTTATGTCTTTGGAGGGAGATGAAAAAATGCTACTTGAGAGAAGATCATTTAATCTAAATATTGAATGTGAGTACAAGTATTCTTCTGAGCCAGGGAAGAGGAGCATTTTTACACAGAAAGAACAGTATGGATATAAGTGTAGGCAACAAATAAAGCTATTTGGCTATAAAATAACTCAATTTAGAAGGTCTTTTTTACTTCAGATGGCAACTGTAATGAATTAAGATAAAACTGTGTTCAATTTTCTATTCCATAATGAATTTTGTCAATCAAAAATATACTTTCTGGTTAGAAATTCAAAGATCTTAACTGTAAACGAAAAACAAACACTTCTGTAGTGACAGATTCAATTCAGAACTTTCAAAATCATCCGGTTACACAGGCAGCCATATAACTAATAGCAATGCATAAAAACAACCCCAATCCCTTATAAACTTACTACTTGAAAAATCATGGAAAGTCAATTAATTCCAAAATGGGTGATTATTTTGCATAAATAACATTGAAGTAACTTTCTGAGTGTGGCAATGTATTTAGCAGAATTTGGTTCATAAGTCCCACTCTTAGAGACTTAAGTTATTGTTTAATTGTTTAATTTCCATTCAAACATGTGAGTTAATTAAACAGTACTTTGTCAATATTCATTTCAGTCTAGTATATGATTGGCTGCATAGTTTTCTATTGTTAATCAGTCTGGCGACAGAAATCAAGGTTTCTAAGAAATGTACATACTAAAACATTGTGTTCCTTTCAAATTTCCCACCAGAAAAATATTTAGAAAGCACTATATTAATTCACTTGTCATATTACTGCACTGAAGAATATTCAAAATTTAATAAAACATTTAACTTGACAGGATAGACATTAATTTCCTTAATCTGTTGAATTTTGTGGTATGTGAATATATTCTAGTGCAAAGAACACTCAGAAATTTTGTTTCCTCATGCATAAAATAGATAGAATAAATTCCCTGTATACTTGAGCAATATGCAGACGTACACACATCTATTAAGGTAAAATAAGTTCTGTACAATTTTTACAATGTATTTTATTCTCTATATATGTCTTTGTGTTTAAATATGCTCTAGGGAATTTGAGTTCCCATAAATCATTATAATTTTTAGAACAATGTTAGATTTTGTTCCCCTGTTTGGAAAGATACATGGAAATTTTCACTTGTCAGATTTTGCCTTAATGTTTAAATTTGCTAGGGCTTTATTCAAAAACTCAAATAAACATGCTTTTACTAATGTGTTACTAGGAATCCTTTATTTAGAGTTTAAAGTCTAAGTTAAAATATATATTAATAATATCAGATGTCTCAGCCTGAGTCCCATCACCACTACTATGGTCTCACAAATAGAGATTTTAAAAGAACAAAGGAAAAAATATGTTACCCCATTTATTAGTAAATAGAACAATAGTAAGAGTTGGTGAAGATGCTAGGTAACCAGATCCCCTCAATCACCGTTTAACCCACACATCATCATGATGTTGTCTGATCCTCAGAGGCTTCAACAGTGTTTATAAACTTTCAAAATTTCAAAAAGAAACCTCCACCAATCTCCAATTGCTTGATGATATTTATTATTACTTGATCAATTCCTGAGAAATGCAAGTTAAGGTAAAACTTCTTATCTGTTGCCGGGTGGTAATAGCTCCTGACAACAACCAAGTCTGTGTTTTGAGAGTCAACCATAGATGCTTGACAGATGTTTGTCTTTAGGTGTCAAATGTTCCTCCACAGAGTGCTCTGCATCTAGTGTGTGCACACAGAATACTATGTTCTTCTTTTAAGTCAAGGAAGCAGTGCAGATGCCTGTGGTACACTAAGTGTAATGCTAGGTACCTAGCTACATAATTAATTAAGTTAATTAACTAGTGTATTCTGTGTGTGTAGGTAGTGTTAATTATTGCAAAATAAAAACTCTTGAAAATGTGTGAGGAATCCTCACCACCATTGCTGCTTTGAACCCGTTATAATGCTAATTTTTCTCAAAAAGTGGAGTGGATCCACTCCTTTTTTCCCACTCCTTCTTTCCCACTCCTTCACCCAAGGAATGGTTATATTACCAGTCTATTGGAGATTGAAAATACTTCCTGGGGCATATATTTCGCAAGTTCAACTACAACCAAAGATGTCAATCTAAAGATTCCTGGGGTAGAAATAAGGAGAGAGAATCAATGCCTGAAATGAAAGGGTAGGTTTATGAGATTTTTAATAGGATTTATTTTAACAGTTATTATGGGAGAAGAGAAAACAATCTGGATACCTCTAGAAGTTAAATTTATCTTTCATGAAATAATAGAAATGGATTTTTTAAATAGTTCTAAATATTTAAAAAATATTCATTATACACATAAAGCAGATGTTTACACAATTAGTTAATGGCAAAACTGGAGACAACAAAAGAGATTTTAATTTATACACGTAAATTATACGTTAGATAGTAATCAGATCAAAGGAAAATAGTATTAATAATATGGCCTCTGAATTATTCCGGCTTCCACGATAAATCTTCCAAATTTCTAATGGGATTTGATTACATTTTACACATGATTTATCACAGAGAATAAAAGCAAAACTGTGATAATTATGTCTTTTAACCACTAGCTCTATATTCCCAGTACCCAGTGTATCACTAGAGTATATATCTAATCACCCTTTTTCCAAATCAAAATTTTAATTTTAAACACATAAACTAGAAGAAGGAAAAAAATCCAAGGTTTCAAAGAACAAGTTTTAAACAGCTGTGTAAGAGCAAGATAACTAACCCATTTTTTTGATCAGTGGAGGAAGGTAAGGCCCTGTGTTGACAAAAGACACTACAGATTTCTGTAGGTGCAGAAATCCTATAAAATTGGTATCATTCTTTTTCAGCTTTTAAAAGTCTTTTCGAGGTAAGAAATAAATTGAGTTCAGATCATATCTGTCAGAACACTGTTTCAAAAAATAACTGAATGTTGCATTCTCAGCTCTGCCACTAACTCTAAGGCTTGTTATTGCAACTGTGTTTGTCCAGTTCTGTCATTTAAATGTTGTCATTAGGTTGTGATAGATGAAAAGAATTTTCAAACTGTGTTCAGTTCCCTGTTAGTTTTCCCTCATTCAGAATAGTTTTCTATTAATTCCAGATCAGCATATCTAGAGACTTTTGTCCAGATATTTATTTTGTTGTAATTGCAATTTGCCTCTCCTCCTATGCTCTTTTAGTGTTGGCATCTCACGGTTTAAGTAAAAGCCAAGGCTAATACTTGTAAGTACAATGAAAGCATGCATACAACATTCTGTAGGATTGACTGCAGAAAATTATTCTTGTGTGTGTTCTGAGTCACAAACCAATATATAACTATAGTGTAATAAAATTATAGATTTTAACCTGGGTAGGCTGCCATGTGACCAACTTTCTGTTCCATTTCTAAACCAGAACTTGATTATCAAAAATCAAGAGTTTATATTGAACACAATCATAAGAAGATAACAGAAAAGAAACAGACCTTAGTTTCATATTTTATATGTTTTCTTATAATGATCAAGATGTTTGATGTAATCTTTCATGTTTTACTAAATATAATGATAGTCATAATCAACTATTTGTACTGAGTCAATTACAGTACCCATTATGAGTCCTAATTGCTTTATTATATACAATTTTAAATAATGCCATATATGTATTTTTGAATAAAATAGCATGATGCAAATATGCACATGAAAACAGAAGAAACAGATTTGGAGAAACAGGTTTGAGGCAGGCCAACTAAAGTCCTAAGAAACTTTGCAACAAGAATATTAATGCTTTAATTATCCTGAAAAAAAATAATAAAAGCACTAATGCAGCTAAAATAACATGTTGAATTCCTAATATATAACAAAATATTAGACTTAATGAATGGCTTTACCATTTAAAAAAGTGGAAGTACAGCAAAAGGAACCTCTAACAAAATGAAAAGACAGCCTATGAAATGGGAGAAAATATTTGCAAATGATGCAGCGAACAAGGGATTAATATCCAAAATATAAAAACAACTCAAACAACTTAATACCAAAAAAACAAACAATTGAATCAAAAAATCAGCAAAAGACATGAATAGACATTTTTCTAAAGAAGCCATACAGATGGCTAACAGGCATGTGAAAAGATGCTCAACATCACTAATTATTACAGAAATGCAAATCAAAACCACAATGAAGTATTACCTCACACCTGTCAGAATGGCTATCATCCAAAAGTCTACAAATAACAAATGCTGGCGAGCATGTGAAGAAAAGACACCCCTTATACACTGTTGGTGGGAATGTAAATTGGCGCAGTCACTATGGAAAACAGTATGGAGTTTCCTTAAAAAACTAAAAATAGAACTTCTATATGATCCAGCAGTTCAACTCCTGCGTATATATCCAGAAAAAATAAAAACACTAATTCAAAAAGATACGTGCACCCCAATGTTCATAGCAGTACTTTTTTTTTTTTTTTTTTTTTTTGCGGTACGCGGGCCTCTCACTGCTGCGGTCTCTCCCGTCATGGAGCACAGGCTCCAGACGCGCAGGCCCAGCAGCCATGGCTCACGGGCCCAGTCGCTGCGCAGCATGTGGGATCTTCCCGGACCGGGGCACGAACCCGTGTCCCCTGCATCGGCAGGCGGACTCTCAACCACTGCGCCACCAGGGAAGCCCAGCAGTACTATTTTTAATAGCCAACACATGGAAGGAACCCAAGTGCCAATCAACAGACAAATGGATTAAGAAGATATGGTATATATGTATACACACCCACACACCCCCCCACACACACACACTGGAATATTACTCAGCCATAAAAAAATTGAAATATTGCCACTTGTAGTAACATGGATGGACCTAGAGAATATTATGCTTAGTGAAATAAGACAGAGAGAGAAAGACAATTACTATATCACTCATATGTGTAATCTGAAAAATACGACAAATGAATGTATATACAAAATAGAAACAGACGCACAGACATAGAAAACAAACTTATAGTTACCAAAGGGGAAATAGAGGGGTAGTGGGACAAATTAGGGGTACGGGATTAACAGATACAGACTACTACACATAAAACAGATAAGCAACAAGGATTTACTATATAGCACAGGGAATTATACCCAATATCTTGTAATAATTTATACTGGAATATAATCTGCAAAAAAGGAATTAATCACTATGTTGTACACCTGAAAGTAACACAACATTG
The DNA here is from genome assembly GCF_964270905.1 of Leucopleurus acutus. NCBI lineage: Eukaryota > Metazoa > Chordata > Mammalia > Artiodactyla > Delphinidae > Leucopleurus > Leucopleurus acutus. The sequence continues at coordinate 13,239,280 of NC_139143.1, forward strand.
TAAATCAACTACAATTAAAAAAAAAAAGGTGGATGTAGCTTGTTTACATGGTGTATAAGGAAAAGATGGGGTTACCAATTTATGAAAACAAGGATAAAATGTGCAAATTATCAGGGAGAACAGTGCAATCAGCACTACGTGAACAGAACATGTGGCCAAACTAAGACAAAAAGAAGACCATGGGATGGGACTGGCATTGAGTTTTAACAGGGCTTGCTGAGGCTGGCTGGTTTAGTGTTCTGTATCTTTAGTTGCTTTACTTGGGAGCAGAAAACATAAGGGTGCTGGGAAAACACCATAGGGACTAACATGGCTTCCATCTTTTAACAATGTCATTCCTTTTTTCCCCAGTCATCCATGAGCTAATTTGAATTACAGAAATATTCACTGAAAAGAAAAGGGACTACATTAATACAATTCTTTGTATCCGGATAAAAATGTTGTTACTCTATAAAACAAGTGCTTTGGTATTTTCACTTTTATGATACATATTAATATAATATGATAATTTTGGAGTAATTTTCTAAAATCTTCAGAAAGTTATGCATAATGATTATCTTTTTCCATGTTAGAAATATCTCCATTTTTTTCATATTTCCATATACACACACACACACACACACACACACACATGATTTAAGGGATTTAGGTCAGTAGATATTATGAAAAGAAAACAAAACAAAAATGTAAACTAGTACATTTTAAGGAACTTTTAATTCTGATCCTACCTTTTCACAAAACTTCAGAAAAGATGCTTTCAGTTACTTTGCATTTTTTTTTTTACAAGTTTGTATTTTTCTCGGATTTATATCTGATAATGTGCTCTTCGACCCCAGTCCAAATCCCACTAAGATCCAGCTTAGGTCCGGTCTTACATGTTATTGTTTTGCCCTTCATGATTTTTTTCTTTCTTTGTGAATGTTTCTTGGAAGTTCTTCCAAGTCCTCCAAGCTTTTGTTTACATACAGTCTTAGATTACTCTCATTTCTAATTTTGGGTATATTCAGCATTTAGAATAACCATTTATGAAGAAAGGTGGCCTCAATATTCTTAACATAACTCATGGTCTAAAAAGGCCATTCAGAATATTCACTTCCCTCAAGCTCCACCAGATTTTTTTTTTAAGTTCTTTGAACAGTTTACCGTTATCCAGGGAGCAAAGAAATAGTTTTGGTTACCTTTTAAAGAGGTATCACCTAAGATTACAGTGTTCCCACTCATCAATTTGCTTTTCCACACTGATCTCTGACTTGAAATTTTCAGGCTGTCTAGAAGGTCAAGTAACAAAATAGCAGTATTCATTATAGGGAATATCACTCCTGCTCTTTCGTTTGGAGGACCCTGCTGTTCCATAGGTATGACAGCAAAAAGAGGGGCATGAAGGCTCCATCTGCCTCTGACTTTTGTAAGCTTCATTTCAGTAGAAGCAAGGATTAATGGAGAGAAATGTCTCATCTTTTGAAAACATCTTGTTAAAATTTCACAACTCAAAAAATGGTATCCAAATATTCCATTTAAAGAACCTAAATTTTAAAATTAAAAAATATATAGATTATATATTCATTACAGGCCTGAATCATTAGAAATTTAATGACTCTTTTCTCTCATGGAATCATTGGGCTTAACATGCCCTTTTATATCCTGTTTCCAAGATAACTCAAGCATCTGCTTTATGACAGGACTTCAGTCTGCATGGAGTCAAGTGTGACTATTCTGTTTCTTTTTATAGAAAGGATTAATTGTGTTTTACATCTTCTGAGTGACAATTATCCTGAAAGATACCCTTCACAATTCCTGTCCTCTCCAGGTTCAGCAGGGTGGCAACTGATGTTCTTATAATATCAAAATCTGACCTATAGCACCCTGACCTGAACTGATATATGAGCAAAAAACAAAAAAATCATTGTATGGGAATCATTATACACTTTGACTCTCTTTATTTCATCACAATAGCCTACTCTTGCTAACACACTCATAATGTTAGCCCAATGTTTTAACTGAGAAAATACAAGCATTTCTCATTCAAACATGAAAGTTAACTACTTAGGTGTTTATGATTTTGGAATTAAATTCTAACCACTAAAAGCTCATATGTTCAAGACTAATTTTGGTAATTCCATAAGATAATATTGTACTCACAGTCACTTCATTAATATGCCAACGACATTAAATTGCCTGAACAATTTGCTGCAATATGTTTCATAAAAAGAATGGAATCTATTTGTTTAATCTTCAAGTTTGATTTCTTTTCATTTACTTCATACCTGCTCATTTTTTCCAAAAGTTTTTGCCCTATTATTTTATTCTTTGTGATTTTTTTCTCTTTTGGTTCAGAAACAATGTTTAGTCAGGTTATCCTTTCCAAATAGATTTTTCATCTGATTTTTCAACATTCCTGCATTTCACTCTGGTCACTGTTCTTTTTAGTCTACTGATATCTTAGAAGTATGTAACCATATCTTGAGCATATGTGGCTCAGAAGTTGTACTACAATGGTTCTTTATATCCTTCCTAAAAGAAAACTGGAGACATTCTTCAAAGTTAGAAATCTTAAAGTCTTGTACCCTGCTTTGTCCAATTCCTTTTGTGAAATTCCAGGACACTGAAACTAATATCAAAACCATTTTCAAACATTATGTATTTTGAAAAAGAAATTTTTTTCTCAGATGTCACTATATATCTATCTGAAAAACCATGAAGTGATACCCAAGATAATAGAACTATTAAAGGAATCTGGGGCTTAACTTTCATTTTTTTCAAGCATAATATAAAAACAATATCACAGCTGGGATTCACTGATGAATTTGTAATACACTTACCAATTCATTTTTTTCTAAAGAAACATTATTTTGCCAAGAGGCAAAACTAACCCCAAAAACAAAAAACAAAAAATGAGAATTCCAAATCTGTAAATTAGAAGAAAGTCTGAAATGTTTATTTCTTAATCAAAAGAATCATTTGGGCTACAGTATGAAGGAAGATCCTATACCAAGTAAAATAAATTTAACAAATTCATCTGTATCTTTATATTGGACTCCCATACTATTTTTGCAGGGAAAACACCTAGATTTGACATTGATCCACAACACAGCTGGATTAAATGGGGGAAGGAAAGGGATTAGTGGAAAATGTATGTACCCAGTGGAATCTAGGTGGGAGGAAATAAGTAGGAGGCTACTGTTATTGGAGAAACTATGAGTTGTGTGTATATGTGGTGCAGGTGTGTGGACAGGGAATGTTCCCTGCCCTTCCAGTAAACAAAGAATTGTTGCCCACCTTCCCAGTTCTAAAAGGATCAAGCCAGCAGCCCCTGCAGCTGCCCGGGACAGTGTGCCCTGATGGGGATTCAGAATGGAGAAAAACAGGAAGCATTCTGTGCTTTGGATACTGGCCCTAGATAGTTAGATTCAAATCTAAGGAATAATCTGAGTGAACCCAGATCTTTGCATCCTCTCATACACAGAAAAGCACTGAAATCACTAACTTGAGGTGTCTGTTCTTTGTCATTAGCAGTAATCTTGTGATGTTTGATTACAGCAAGGGATCAAAAATCACAGCAGGAACTCCTATATATCCTGGCTCCTCCCTTACCTCTTCAGAGAAGCTCCTCAGGGATATCTGAGAGGCTGCCACCTGTGCTAGAATTCTCAGTAAGATCCCGGAGTACAGCTTAACTCGCAACTTTTAGGTTGTGAGTTTTTCTTCAGTCAACATGTGTGTTCAGCTATAAATTAAAGAAATAACTAAGTTTGATTCTATTTTTTTGAACTATTTTTTGCCAGTCTGTCAATTACAAGAGTTGGAAGAATTAGACTCTGGTCTGAAGAAAGTTATGTAACAAATAGATAAACACACAGAAAGAAAAATGTAAACTAGAGAAATTAGAGGCAGTATGCTAAGTATAGAAACCTAGAGTGGAAAAAGAGGAAACAAAGTATACTGAGAATAAGAAAATGATTAACAAAGATATATTACCTAAAGTGACTTAGACTAGGAGAAATTAAGAGAAGATACAACAGAGCTTCATAGTGGTGAAATCAGCATATAAAATATAGGCCAATTCTAGATTTACAAATGTCTAATTTTGATATCAGTTCATGTGTCTGATAAAATTCAGTGACCAATAAAACTTATTTTCTTGCACCTAAAAGCTGGAGAAACATCCATTTTATTTATTTATTTATTTATGTTGTTGTTGTTGTTCTTGTTGATATTCCTAATTACATTATGTATTGTATTTCTGCTAATTTTTTTCTTTTTCCTTTTTCATGGAAAGGCATTTTACTTTAAATATAGCAGTGTGTACACATCCATTTAAAAATTATATTTGTTTTCTTCTTCTCTTGGAAATCACCCAAAAGAAAACAGAAAAATGAGAAACAAAAATAAAATGTCAACTTTGAAGAAATCAACAGGTATCTAAAACTCTGAATCCCAAAATAGGAGGAGAGGTTGTTTCCAAAACTTTTTGAAGGTCAAATAGGTGCAGGAAAATATAGATTATCACATCCATGGACACAGATCTTGAAAAAGCTTACAAAACACACTTGTCAAGTAAGTAGTACACCCTGAAGTGGAAAGCAACCATGTTTCTCTTCAGCTGTGGAAATAAAGTGCAAATACCCAGCCATGAGACTTTGCTGGGTTGGTAGCTTGATATGTAGGAGTGAAAAAGCCACACGGGCTGTTTATGTGTCTGGACAGCAGAGCGGGGAGAGCTACTCTGGTTTGAGAGCCCTGTGATGCTACTCTTGACTGGCTGGGGAGACCTCATTCACACCCGAATAATCCTAAAAGGGAAATTCTAGTAACCTGGGAACATGAACCTGAATTCTGTCCCCCACCCCCCATGAAGAATAATCTGGTTCAAAGAAGAGCAATAATTCAATAGAAACAATAATAGACTGATAAAAAGTAAATATAATGAATAGGACAGAGAATGAAGAAAGAAAGGAATGAAAAATAACCAAAGGAAAAATACCACAAAAGTATTGCTGTAGATCAGATACAAATCATCACAAAAATATCACAATTGATTATAAAACTATTGAAGCAGTCATGTTAATACAAGAGCATTAAACATTTCTTCATGGTGATGAAATGGTGAGAAGGAAATGAAACAAGAGTTGTTAAAACTCAGAAAAGAAATTAAATTTTAAAAGTCCTATAAAAATAAAGACTAAATTGGAAGCAGCAAAAATGTAAGACATTGCTAAAATCGCAATAAGAAAACACAGAGGACAAGACTTTAAAAACTGAGCAAAATAAACTACGAATAAACAAAATACAGAGCAAAATACAGAGAAACTTCAAATAAGCAGTAGTTTTTCAAACAAGATCTAATACACTCAACTAGCATCTCCCAACGGGTCCAAATAAAATAGTGAAACAAGAAAAAAAAAATTAGATATTCAGTTAAAAAAAAAAACAACTTTTCAGATGTCAAAAAACACTTGAATTTACTTCTTTAAAGAGAACACTATATCCTAGGAGAAGCTGACCTAAAAGTACCCACTGTAAAATAAACCCTTTAAGTTAACTGAATTTCAAATTTTATATAGATATGAATGCTTTGGGCAGCCAGGAAAATAGATTTAATTCATCTATAAGGTGAAAAAAATAGCCTGACCTTCAACTTCTCCACAGCAATACTCAATGTTATAATGATCATGAAAAACCACCTATACAATCTTCAAGGAAAGAAAGTGTGATGTAATAAATTTAGAGCTAGCCAAACCACTATTCAAACATGAATGAAACACGGACAAGGGAGCTATTATTTTTTAACTTACAAGAAACCAGAGTTCCTAGTAAGTTCATTTGAACTGTAAGTTCATTTTGAAGAAATTCTCAGGGAACACATATTATCCACCAAGAGAAAAATGGCAAATGAACAGCCAAGGGACATTAAATCTGTTTCACTAAAAGTAAAGGAGGTGTTATGCTTACATAATGTGAACATAATGTGACTTTTATAAGAACAAACAAGGAAGAAGTATAAAGTGATGTGAGAGATATTTTAAGTGTGCTGATTTCCAAATTTTTACTAGCTGGAGTAAAACATGTCATTTAAGTACATAAATTACATAATAATAATGATAATAATAATAAAGCTGGAAAGTAGAAAGTAATGGTGGAAATGACAAATCTAACAGAAAAAAGGAAAGAGTCTTCTTTTCATCATGAAACTGTGCAAGCCCCTGTGTGTCTTTTGAAGTAAAATGCTGACTCAGGAGTTAACGATGGGAAATGTGAAGATGTAGAAACAAAGAACAGCTGTTGGGCTGGGAAACTGGTAACAATCTAGACTCTAAATCCACCACACAGCAGCATCCCAGTTCCCCGAAGGATACAGATAAAGGCCTGACACACGTTCCTAAGTTGTTTTTATAGGAAGCAGACCCCCTCCAGATGAAAACTGCTGACCACAAGCACAGACCCTAGACTGGTTGAATCCAGAAGGCTGACGATGCTTGAAGCTTCACCTTGATGCCAACCAATCCAAGAACTGTCCACAAGCTGACCACGCCCTGCTCCTTGAACACTAGAAAACTCCTCACTACCCCTTCCAGGGTGGGTCACACAGTCTTGAGGGCATTAGCCTACTGTGGCCCCCTTTGCCTGGCAAAGCAATAAAAGTTACTCTTTTCTACTTCACTCAAAATTCTGTCTCTGCATTTCTATTCGGCACCGGTGAACAGAGGTCAAGTTTTGGCAACAATCAATATCTTACTGTACCTTTCAAATTTTGAGCTTTATACAAACAATACCCATCAAAAGAAAAGAATAAAAATAAATGAATGAACAAATCATAAACAACTAATTAAATAAATAAAAATAAAATTCCTGATTTGAGCTGGAAGGCAGTGTATGACAAAAGTTCCTAGATAGTCAAATAGATCTTAGGATTTCCTAATATGAAGTATCTCAACACTTATGTAACATTCACATGCTATTAGCAATCTTTACACATATATCAAGTTGTGGTTCACAGGACTAACGAAGTCGCTCTATTATCGTAAATTGAAATGTGTTACTAACAATGCACAGTCAAAAGCAATAAGGTATCACTACAAGCACACCTGCATATTCACTTATTTTGATTACCTATATTTATATTCAGATACCATTTTATTTTACTGTATGATGAAAATATTAGAATTCATTAAAATGTTACCTTTGTGCAATTGCTCATGATACTTGTTTTAAAATTTTCTTTAGGCACTTTGCATACGTATATAAGAATTAGTTTAAACTAATTATATTTTTCTCCTTGATTTACATAAGGAAAATAACACTTTCCTCTAAAAACATGTTATCATCACTTTCAGTATATGTATGACAAAATGCACTTGGATTTCCCTTCTTAGTCTCAAAATTTTGCGAGTAAATTGGCATGTCAAATAAAGCTATGTTTTATGTATTGACAACATGGGAGCTATTTCCTGGAAACTAACTCAATTCTATTTTTCTTGTGCGCCAGTAATCTAAATAGAAATTCTCTTTCTGAAAATTAACTTCATATCTAAATATACCAAAACTTATCTTAAAATAGAGTAAAAGGTAAAATAAAAATGATTTTCAAATATTTCAAAGCTTTAAAATCAAATCTGGAGCCTAAACTCACCTGGAATAAATGCATATGTATGAGTAACTACGTGTAGGTCTGCTCATTTTCGAGGCTCCTTAGAGCTGCTTTCACACGTATGACTACCTCTGCCCCCTTGTTAACAAGGTGTTTTACAGCTTATCAGATACTTATCTGATGTCCTTAGGATGATTCTCTCTCAGTGCCAAAGTACCTGATTCTCAGTTTTTATAATACTTATGTTTCTTCCCTCTGTGAACATTCCAAATATACGCAATTACCAAACCGCAATTTAATCAGATGCTAAACTTCAGTTTCTTCAAAACTGATATATTTCCATACATAACCTAGTAACACACTAAGAAAATTAAGTAGAATTGAATAGCATCTATATTTTGAAGAAAACAATATAGAAAAAAGAGAAAATGCAGTAGTTTTTAACCGTAGTCCATTTACACTTAAAAACTGCAGTGAACTCTCAAAGGAGCAATTGTAGAAATAAACTTTTTGAAGACAGAAATGAACAAAATGTCTCCTAAATTTTTCTTCATTAGAGAGTTTAATTTATTCTCAAGATTAAAGCCATAGTAAAATTAGCCATAACTATTTGGCAAGTTAAAATTTCCATCCCTCCAACTTTGATCGAGTGGTCAATAATAAATGTCAATATTGATACTAAAAATTACAAAAGTTATTCATTTAATTAAAACGGCTAAAACTATTTGATAGTCTTTGGATAGTACTTACAAAACAGAGAGACAGAATGTTATAAGCCTTTGCAAAGTTTTTACTCAGCAGGTACTTTTATGAAAAAGAAAACTTTAACCAAATTCAGTTATTTGGAAAAGTTTAACTATGGCAACAACACATGAAGTCTACCATCATCCTAGTTTCTTCTTCTACAAATTGTTAAGAGTATCATCAGGTTGTATTTTGGAGAGTATTTACACTACATAACAGAAGTAAGAAAAGCAAATTGCATACCATTCCTAGAGAATTCTCTTGCTTCACTTTCTCACTCTATTGTCAACTCTCACTACAAATTTGGACTGAAAACCTCAGTAAAAATAAGGAGCTAAAATAAGCAGCACTGAACGTCTTACAATTTAAATTTTGTGATTAATAAAACAAAGGATCTCATTTCTTAAGATATATAAATGAAATAATGACTTTTGCAAAAACATATGAGAAATGGATTATATCATTCAGTAAATATGTATTTCCCTTCACTGTATCAGGTACTACTTTTGTGCATGAGAGAGATAAAGGTGGATTTGAAACTGCTGCCCAAATGAAATGTACCTACCTGTGTAGCCTTATTTTCAATAAGAAAAAAAGTTATTTTCTAAATTAAAATAATACTAATCAATTAATCAAGAAAGATTATCTTTGGAATAATTTTCTTAGAGAAATATGCATTAATCTCAAATGATCCTCACAACACTCACAAAGTTGATAAAATGGTTAAACAATGGCTCAAATCTCCTACAGTACATTTTGTAATGGCAAGCTCAGACACTGTATAAGTTCTATAATTTTCTTAGGTTTGATTGAGAAAACACAACATATCATCTTGGTTTTGTTTGAAAGAAAGGCAATGGTACAACTGAATTAAAGGGATCAAGTAATAGACTCCATTTCTTTTCCCACATCTTTCCTATTTTGTTTTTGCAGAAAATTATTTCCACACAGATTTGTAGCTTGCTTCATTAAAATACCATTATATCAGAAAATATTTTTATAGTTATATACAGAAAATATTTTTATTTTTTAGGTTTAATCATAGATTTTGAAAGCTCAGTTCACTAAAGCATGTCATTTCCTAACAATAATGATAAATCAACACCTTCTAGGATTAAAACATCATTTACTTAGCCACTTGCATTAAAGTCTTTTAAAAATTATTCTGTACATGCTTATAGGACATATGCACATATGGTTAAAATATACATGGATAACTAAATCAATCAAAAAATGTACTGGCTATATTCAAAAATTAGTATTCATATGATTGAATTAAAACATAAAATTGTTAGGAAACGTTCAATTAAAAAATAATCTTGTGTTTTCATTGGTGCATTTTTTCCATTTTATATTATTCCCAAAGACTTTCTATTCTTGTGAGATAAAAGTTCACTTTTAACTCATGAACTTTATGTTAATTTCCTCTATATAAAACTAATGGTATATCAGTCAGGATCTCAGGAAGCATCAACAAGCAGAATATTATGAACTGTTGATCTGCCAGTTGAGAACTAAAAGGCCAAGTGGGAATACGGGGGCTAAATGGCGTTGGTAAATTGCAGGAAGCTCCCCTAGTGCCGGGGAACAGTGGAGAACAAAGAGAAAAGTCTGAAATCATTTCAGCTGTAGCTTGGAGAAGGGTCCCGGAGAACTGAGGTTCAGACTGCTGAGGAGGGGTGGATGTGGATGGCAGGGTGTCTCTGAGGAGCAGCAAGGGGCTGGTTCTGGTCAGGTGGACCACCTGCTGCTGGAACCAAGTGACAGGAACAGGGGGCAAAGGGAGAGGAATGCGCCATTCCTTCCCCAGCATCCCACTGTCCCTTTAGAGCCCTCATGCGGCATAACCTAAAAAGATGCCAAAATCCCAAAGATCATCCATGTTGTCACAAATGGCAAGGTCTCCTTCTTTCTTATGGCTGAATTATATATATATATATATATATACACAAACACCACATCTTTAGCCATTCATCTATTAACAGACACTTGTTTCCATACCTTGGCTACTATGAATAAGGCTGCAATAAACATGGGTGTGCATATATCTCTTTGATATCATATTTTCATTTTCTTTGGACATATACCCAGAAGTAGGATTGCTGGATCATGTGATAGTTCTATATTTAATTTTTTGAGGAACCTCTATCCTGTTTTCATAGTGGCTCAACCAATTTACATTCTAGTAAGAGCAATGAGGTTTTCTAAACAAAACATTTTGTTAAATTAAAATGCAAATAAAATAATGCTGATACACAGGAACTCAGATTTGATAATGGCAGGGAAGACAGCAGAAGATACAGGAGAGCTAAAGTATTTGATAAAATATTAAGAGAAAAAGAAAATATCACCTATATTCAGAACAGGAAAGATGAAAATCTTTCCAATATAGCCTTTTAATTTGTTATTTATATAAGTTTTATGAAATTAATATGCTCATATTCTCATTTATTGTTCCACCAATAATATTATATATTATTTACTGCCCAGTTGGTAAAATAAGATCATTAGTACCTTCAATTTTTCAGAAAATCCTTCTACCTTCCAACTTTTAGCAGCTAATGCTTTTACATTATAGAGACAGACTTTGGGTGATTAATTTTTCATTACTTCCACAAGTGAGTGTCTATGTTGTGCTACCCACTGTGCAAGGTGGTAGGTATGTAAAATGGAGGTCAAGTATGAACCTTTAATGAGATTGTCAATGAATCAAGTCCTTTTGTATTGTTTCAGCCTGTTTGCATATTTCCCTGTGTTTTCCGTGGTTTTGATACGTGTTCTGATACATGGATAGTTTAGAACTCAAATTACAGTTTAGCCCGGTACTGAAATATCACGTTTTGCATGATGAAATTTCTGCTTGAATTTTACCCATTATCAGTATTGGAATTTCAGGGTTCCAAAGTCAAAGCTATTTGGAATTGTTTGTTAGTATTAGAGGTCATCTTCATTCATGTGTTTTAATGACAATAATTGACTTCTATGAACACTTTGAAAGTTTAAAATGAAAAGGAAATCTAGCACCAAACTTATTTGCATTTCTGGCAATATGTCCTTACTATTAAAGGGGAGAAAATAATATTTTATACAGGTATTGTAAACAGTAGTACAGTTTAGTTGCATGTTTTATTCATGAATAAAAAGAGGTGGGTGGTAGTGAGACACAAGACCACAGTGGTCCAACAAATTCCAAGCATTTGCTAGGGTCATACCTTGTGCTTTTCTAAATAAGCTCAACATCAGGGAAGCTACAGAGGATCAGTTCTCCCAAAAAGTTAGTGCTGAGACAACTAATCTTAATAAGCGTAGAAATCTTGAGGGGTATTAAGGGGAATTAACCAGTTAATCAAAAAGCCCAGCATGAATGAGGGTAGCTTAAAATCTGAATGGTAATTCCCTAGGAGAATCCCAAAATAAAATTTTATCCAGATTTCCTTGTCTTTAAGTACATAAAATAATTTTGAAGTAAAACAGCATTTTAAAAGCTTTAAACAAATAATTTTATCAAAAGAAAAATTACAGATGAGTCCAGAATTTCAGAAAGGTTACACTGGAAACTTTCCAGCATCTATAGAAAATCATAGCAAAAAGGAACATGTGAAATAAAAAGAGAGAATACAGGCTGGGTAGCGATGAAAAGAGAAAATTATGGGAAATGAAATAGTTTCCTACGGGGAATGACGAATGCACAATTTTGAATCCATGCTGTTTCCAAGATATTAAAACTGAATATAGTACATCTGCTCTTCTGCGTCAGAGATAACATATCACAGTGTGAAGTTTCATGATGATTATGTGTATTCAACTGTTTTTTCTGGATATTGCTATTCCTTTGCTTTTTTTCATTATCTGAGAGCTAGAAAGGCTGCTTTTAAGGAACTAGTAAAAAAAAAAAAAAAAAGTAAAGCAATCCAGGTGACACCATAATGAAAAGTACGGCAAAGTAAAAATTCCATATTGGAAAGTAGGCTGGTATTCAGACCTAGGACTGATTATGTTGTTGGATGACTAAATACTCCGGGGTAGTACACTCAGGCTGCTGACGTGCAGTCAAACTGCTCACATACTAGTTCAGCTATATGATATCATTTCTCTTTTTTGACCTCAGAGAAACTACTGACCTGAGCCCTTATTCTGAGTTAAAGTTATACAGATACAGCAGACAGTGGAAGGAGCAAGGTATGACAGGCATATATATTCAAGGCAAAATGACATATAACAACATATAAAAATATGTTACAATACTGTGCTATGAAACCATCAACTACCCTGAATAGAATTATGAAAACATAACTGTTTCTGTTTCCTCTGACTTATAAAAAGTAAAACAGAATTTTCTCCAAGCCAACTTAACAAGGGGAAATTAAAAAATTGTCTAGGGCTTCCCTGGTGGCGCAGTGGTTGAGAGTCCACCTGCCGATGCAGGGGACACGGGTTCGTGCCCCGGGCCGGGAAGATCCCACATGCCGCGGAGCGGCTGGGCCCGTGAGCTATGGCCGCTGAGCCTGCGCGTCTGGAGCCTGTGCTCCGCAACGGGAGAGGCCACAACAGTGAGAGGCCCGCGTACCGCAAAAAAAAAAAAAAACACACACACACACAAAACACAAAAATTGTCTAAATACTTAATCATAATAACCAATTTATTTTTAAGTAAAATGAATGCAGAAGAGGTAATTTTGTGATAGAAACATGATGCCAATTAAGTTTCAAATAACATAGAGCAAGTGTAGTTCTCTTACCCCAGCACACATATCCAAGCCAGGGAATTTAGATTTCCGTAATCATGGACAGAAGCTTATTATTAACGTGTTTTTCTCGTCCCTTAGTCTCTTCCCTGAAATAGAATTCAAGTCTCATGCTGTGACTCTGCAATATTGTTTCCCTGCAAGAAACGATTTTGTTCTGCCTCAGAGGCAATATGTTTTTATGCTTAATTCTGCCCTGGGTAGCCACAATGCTTGTTTATGTCCTTAATGTGACTTTTAAAGAAATTAATTTCCATGAATCATCAATAAATCCTGATTCTAGGATCTAATTCAGTTATAAGCTGAGGGAAAAAAAATTAGGTTTTCTTGCTCTATCATGTGTTTACTAATCGTGATTAAGCAGTAGCATTTAATCACATGTGTGGAGATATACAAATATATCATTTTCATATTTCAGCATAACTTTAATTATATGCTTTTATTTAAAGTTTTGTCACTAGCTTCAGATCAGTTTAGCCCTAAGTATAGCTAAAGAATTTACATTGGCAGTGTAATAAAGTTATGCAACTGAATTTTATCTTTTGAATAAATGCAAAATAAAACAAAGGTGTGTTCAAAGGAGTGAGAAAAATGGTGAGCTCCAGTGGCTCAGGGGAAGAGAAAAAAATCCAGTGTCCATCATTAATGATTGACATCATTGTTATATTATTTTTCATAGTTCACAAAATAGTGGGGTGATCTGATGAAACCAATCTATATTTCAGAGTAAGTGATAAAATTAAAGTGTCAAAATTTGCATTTTGAAGTTAAAAAAATTAAATTAGAGAGAAGTCTTGAAGCAAAGCTGCCTACATCCAAGTAGAAAGGATCATTAGATATTTAGATATTTAGTAATATTAAAAAGAAGTTGAATAATGAGGAAGTTCTACATAAAGAGAGTTTCCTTTTATTTGGAGGAAAGAAAAGAATCTGAACTAATTTTTAAAAATTCTTAATTTAAAAATGTGTTTAGTGTCCATCTGAATATTAACTGTTCTCAAAGATACTTTAGTTTTGTTAAAAATATATATGCTCATAAATATTAAAGCTATAACCACTGATGACTCAGCTTTGAACAGTCTAGCAAGCATCACTATTCTTTATATATTCAGCTAAATCAATAAACGTATATACATTTATGTGATTAATCTTCCAAAAAACTATTATATTATGCATGCTGCATTGTAAACTATTTCTCAAATTTGCCATGGTCATTTTCCATATCAACAGATACTTTCCTGCATCATTATTTATATTGTTTCAATAATATTCAAAAGAATATGTTTATGGTATTTTTCTTAGCAATCTATTGACGAGCAATATATTTTTTCCAATTTTGCTATTATAAATACCCCCAAACAAAACAATTATTCAATATTTACTGAGGATCTGACTTGGCCTTATCCAATGACTGACTTCTATGGTCACGCATTTAGCCTCATCATAACAACTGGTGCTTTAAAATTTCAATACCAAACATCATACACTCTGACCACCATATTGTATGTTTCTAGCAAATGCTCTCCATTGCTCTGGCTGCAATAATCCTTAATTCATGAAGCTGAACACCACTGGAGGAAAACACAGACCCATTCTGACTTGTGTTGCTTCATACTCATGATCAGAAACCAGAGTAGGCTCGTAACGCCATCTAATATATTCTTCTTCCTTGGTTCATTTTCTTTCCTCTGCTCCTAGACAACTTTCATACTTTGATTTGCTTAAATCTTCACAACCTCCTCCCTGAGCTTCAATCTTAGCTAAAGAGCTGGGCTCTCCCTTCACCCAGAAAATGGAAGCAATCAGAAAAGATGTTTTATAAGTTTCTACCACATCAGTGCTCTGGGTCATCAGTGGCCTTATACCATCTTCTTTCCAGTTACTGTGAATTTACTGTTTAAGCTCTACCTTTGCACAAGATTCCATCTCCACTTGCCTACTCCAGGGCCTTGCTCCTACAGCTTGTATTCTTGCCCTCTCCCTTACATCATCCCTTTTTTCCACTGTACTGGAGCATACACATCAATATACAGATATTATTTTATATTTTTCTCTATTACAAACAAAACAAAGCTAACAAAAACAAACCAAAACAACAAGAATCACATTGCCCAATTTCTCTTCTTGACAGAATAGGAAAATTCTTTAGTTGCTATCTCAAGTTCCTCTTCCCCACTTCTTCCTCCAATCAAATTTCTTCCTGCACTACTCCTGAATTGCTCTTGCCAAAGTTGCCAATGATCCCCAAGAAGCTAAATTTGGTAGCTCTTTCACAATTCTTATCCTACTTGATTGTCACAGGGAATTACTTTTTGCTTCTTAAAATACTTTTCCCCATGGCATCCAAGATGCCACATCAACTGACTTTCCCTCTTTCGTTTTGGAAACCTCTCACTGCATTTTTCACATTTTTCTCATTAACCTACTTTCTAAATGTCAGATGACCCAGAACTTAATCCTTAGGTGATTTAACCAGCATTATGGTTTTAATACAATTCATTTGCTAATGACCTGCATATGCATATCTCTAAGCCAGACCTTTCCCTAAATTCCAGTCATATTTAACTGCCTACTTCAATACCTCACACACATCACATACAATACTGAGATCCTGGTACTCCAAACTCCCAATCCAGCTCCTGTAGTTATTGCATCTCAGTTAATGCCAACTACATTATTCCAATTGCTTAGGCCAAAATATTTCTTATCATCTTTGATTCCTTTCCTTCTTTCACTCCCTAGACCCAGTGAACAGTAAATCCAGATGATGATATCCTAACAAGAGGTGTCTGGAATTTGATCATTTTCACTCTTCACGCTGTCCTCACTCTAGACACCAGTCTCTTGACTACACTGTTGCAGTGGCCATTTATCCAGTCTTCTGTCTCAGCCCCCCAATTCTCAAAACAGCTACCAGAATTTCAGCATGTAACTCAGGAATGGGATCATGTTTTTGCTTTCTTTAAACATTCTCGTGGCTTTATATATCTCTGATGGTAATAAACACAGTATTTAAGACATCCTGCATGATCTATCACCACATCCATCTTGTCTCCTATTATTTCCACCCTTGCTCTTTCTACTTCAGCCACCCCAGCCTGCTCCTCAGTGCTCCGTGAGCACACAGGTGTGCTGCTGTCTTAAGGGCCTTTTTATTACAAATCTTTACTCAAAAATTTACCTTCTCAGTTAGGTCATCCACACTCACTCTATCAATAATTCCACACACATCTCTAACTTGTATAATCACTCTTTCATAATTTCTGAATCTTTATCCCTTGTCACTAATATATGTAGTCTGTATTATTCATATTTTTCTTGTGTGTATGTCTTCATCCTATTGAATAACAATTCAGAAGGATAGAAAGTGTTTTTCTGTTTCATTTACAACTGCATCCTGAGCACTGGAAACCCTGCTACACACATAGCAAGTAGCAGTTAATATTTTGAGTGAATAAATGGATGTGTCTTGCATTCATTCCATCTTACTTTATAGCAATGTTTCCTTATCATTTGCCCTAGAAACTAACATCTCAGCTTTGCCAGAGAAGAAGAGCTGGTAAGGGATATACCCAGGCAGCTTTATATGGATGGTGAGAAATATAACTTCTATAACAAATATAAAACCTTAAGGAATTGGTGTGTTATGGTCTTGGAGCTTGAATGATGGGTCACCCAAGGCAATAACAAATGTCAATATCAAACAGTAGGTATCAATGAACACTCTACAGAGATATTAACACATGAAAATCCAGGAGAGAACCTACTGAGTTAGAGACAATATTTCTGAGCTGAAGAGATGAACACAAAAGTGTAGGGTGGGAAAATAAAAAATGAACGGTTACATGATACTATTTTTGATGTCTTTTTATTTTCTGAGTAGGTCATGCTGCCTAGAGTTGGCTTGGTTAAATTACAAGGAAAGTCATATATACCATGGAACAGAGACCATTCTTACAGTAGGAATATTTTTACTCTTATTTGTTTTTTAGTACCTAGACCTTTTTTTACATTCGATTAATAAAGCATTAGGCTAAGGAGAAGAGTCAAACACAGGCAAATGGAAAGTTCATTTTCTACATCTGGAAGACATTTTCCATGTGTGCAGGAGAGAAATAAGGAGAAACAAGTAAGAAGGGTTGTAATCTTCCTATAAAAAGAGAGATGGAAATTTACATCCTGTTTTTTCCTTAGCACACATTGACAATGAAGAGCGAATAATGAGACACTTTCTTTTTAAAGTAGAATTCATGTTGGAGCATAGAAGGTTATTTAGAATATATTGTAAAGTTGCCAGATGTCAGGACTCTTAGATAAGACTTGATTCAATACCAATAGTGTAGTTTTGGTTTACTGAACAGGAGAGTGCCTACAATAAAGTGATTTTATGAAGACTGATTTGACAAGAACCATTAGTAAAGAAGGCAGGAAGAACAGAAAATGTGGTCATCAAAGGCATAGGATTCAGCAAAAAGAACGCTGACTACAGTGTGAAACAGAAGATGTACTGAGGAACAGAGAGAAGGAGGAATCAATTTAACTTAGTGATTAGCTCATTGTGGGACAAGCAGAATCAGTACTAGATAAGTTGAATCTTTTTTTTTTTTTTTTTTTTTTGCGGTACGCGGGCCTCTTACCGCTGTGGCCTCTCCCGTTGCGGAGCACAGGCTCCGGACACGCAGGCTCAGCGGCCATGGCTCACGGACCCAGCCATTCTGCGGCATGTGGGATCTTCCCGGACCGGGGCACGAACCCGTGTCCCCTGCATCGGCAGGCGGACTCTCAACCACTGCGCCACCAGGGAAGCCCCGATAAGTTGAATCTTAAGTAACTAAACAAAATGCAAGATACTTTGGTTTGCTTTGTTATTGTTAGAGAAACTATTAATTAACAGTAAGAATGTTAAAAATGAGAATGTATACAAAGCACATTCACATACACGTCATCACATTTCAAAATAGTCCTTGATTTAGTTCTATATTCCAATGTGTTTTTTAATGCAACACAATTTTTAAAGAAATAGTAATATTGTTTGTGTAATGATGTATATATGCTTGAATTGTTTTGTTTCTCTGAAAGAGAATAAATACCCATGATTATTCTCAAATTTACTGATTACATTTTAATGTCTTTGATCAAATTGTAAAAAGACATTTAGAAACTTAAGTGTCTTCCAAGAAAAAGTTTTAAGTCAAAGTCTGGCGCATTCAATGCTTCCTAGTGAATAGAAAATAATACCTAGAGTTGATTGCTTTTTGTTCCACGTAAAAGATGCCCTTTTCTCATCAGTAACCTCCTTCTAAATTACTGTTGATTAAAAAGTTTCCCAGGGAGTAGTCATCATGGTCTCCACAAATCTATTACCATCTTCCTATCTTTTTGAAGACATTTGTTTTCTATTAAGTAAATCACAGAAAAATATATTTAAAATGTCACTTTTTTTCAATCCTCTGTGCATAGGTTTACCTAGAGTTATAAAATCAGCCAATACACACAATTCCCAGTCAATATCTAAAATGGCCAGAATGGATTTCCTATAAATATTAACAAAATTATAAACACAGCCCAGCAAGTTTTGAGAACATATCTTTAGTAAAACGAAGAATATTTACTGTTCTTGAGATAAGCATGTTTAGCTATGTGCAAAGCATGTGAAATGAATTATCTCATCACTGTTCACAATGCTACTGCTCAATTCCCCTCCCATCAGGGCACAGACGTATCTTTTCTTGTAGAAGAGCTTTAGGGCTTCATGGTGCCTCTACCTAAAACTATCTTCTCTAGGAACTTTGCTTAATGGGTTCCATTCCATGTTTCAGGTAGCAGATTAAATGTCACATCCCTAAAGAGGTCACAAACATTCACACTATTTAAACCCTACAAGTCCACGTGAATTATTTAACAGGTCACACATTCAATTATTTTATTAAATGAATTACAGTGCATGTTTTATATATGATTATATTTTCCACTTTCTTATTATTTTTATTAGTAAGATAGGTGTCCCCTTGAGGGCACACATACAAAAGTGCTCAAGGTATTATTTTAGGCTCTATCTGCAAGGATTATTTAAATATTTTTACTGAAAGGTGGATATATACCTAATACTAAAATTCACAATTTAGTATTTCTACTTTGATCATATTTAAATGAAATATCTATCATTCATTCATTATAAAGCATTCTATAAATTTATATTTTAATATGAAGTTTCTAATGCAATGGTTTGTTTCTCCATTTGGGGGCTGTGAGATTTTGCCTTTTTTTTTTTTTTTTTTCTGTTCCTAGACACAGATTTCAAGCTACATATTACCAACTACTCCATAAAAGTTTCATTTCAAAGTATGCCCTGGCTTAGAATTATATTTAGAATTATATACAACTCATGGAAGTTTATTTCTACTTTCAGAAAAAAGTCATCAAAAGATTTATTTTTAATTACAGTGAGTTTTAAATTTTATTATAAGATTAGGGTACTATTTAATTTTAATTTTAAAACGCACTGAAATGCATACACTGTTCCTATTAACGCCATTACAAACCATCCCAAGTTTATGCCATAAAACAATGTTTTTACTGTGTTCAAGGGTGTGTGAGTCAGGGAGCTTGACAGGGCACAGCAGGGATGGCTTGTCTCTGCTCCATCAGCACCAGGGGTGACTACAAAGACTGGAGGCTGGAGCCATCCGGAGGCTTCTTCACTCACATATCTGGTGCCTTGATTAGGATGGCTCTAAGGGCTTAGCCAACTGTGGCTTCGGCTCACCCAATCATATGGTTTGGTTCCAAGACTGAGTACTGAGAGTAAATGTCTCCAAAGCCAGTACTTCAAAAGATCCAGGAGAAAAGTGCACAGTCTTTTATGACCTCGTTTCAGAAGTCACATACCATCACTTGTGCCATCCTCTATTGTTTGAAGCAGTCACAAGCCTGCCCAATTCTAAAAGGTGGGGACATAAACACCCTCTTTTTTTGTGGTAAGAACACTTAACATGAGATCTACCCTTTTAACAATTTTTAAGTACACACTACAGAATTGTTAAGTACAGGCACAATGCTGCACAGCAGATCTCTGACAAGTATTCATCTTGTATAAGTGAAACTCTATACCATTTGAACAGAAACTCCCCGTTTTCCCCTCCCTTCAG
Source organism: Leucopleurus acutus (assembly GCF_964270905.1). NCBI lineage: Eukaryota > Metazoa > Chordata > Mammalia > Artiodactyla > Delphinidae > Leucopleurus > Leucopleurus acutus. The sequence continues at coordinate 13,259,502 of NC_139143.1, forward strand.
CCCTTGGCAATCACCATCCTACGCTCTGCTCTATGAGTTTGACTCCTTTTTAAAAAATTTTTATTTTATATTGGAGCATAGTTGATTAACAATGTTGTGTTAGTTTCAGGTGTACAGCTAAGTGATTCAGTTATACATATACATGCATCTATTCTTTTTCAAATTCTTTTCCCATTTAGGTTATTACAGAATATTGAGCCCAGTTCCCTGTGCTATAGAGTAGCACTTTGTTGGTTATCTCTTTCATGTATAGTAGTGTGTACATGTCAGTCCTAAACTCTTCATGTAAGTGGACTCAGGTAGTATTTGTCCTTCTGTGGCTGATTACTTCACAGAGCATAATGTTCTCCAGGTCCATCCATTTTATCACATACAACAGAATTCTCTTTTTATAAGGCTAAATAATATTCCATTGTATGTGTATACCACATTTTCTTTATCTGTTCATCCATCAATGGACATTTAGGTTGTTTCCATATCTTGGCTATTATAAGTAATGCTGCAATGAGCATGGGAGTGTGGATATCTATTCATCTTGATTTCAATTATTTTGGATAAATACCCAGAAGTGGGATTACTAGATCATATGATAGTTGTATTTTTAATTTTTTGAGAAACCTCAAGATTGTTTTCCATAGAGGCTGGACAATTTTACACTTCAAACAATAGTGTGAAGGTTCCAATTTCTCCACATCCTTGCCAACATTTGCTATCTCTCATTTTTTTTTTTTTTGATGGACATTCTAACAGGTATGAAGTTACATATCATTGTGATTTTGATTTGCATTTCACTGACAATTAGGGATGTTGAACATCTTTCCATATACCTGTTGGCTATTTGTACCTTTTGTCTGGAGAAATGTCTATTTAAGCCATTTGCCCATTTCAAAGCAATCATAAGAAAGAAGAACAAAGCTGGAGGCATCATACTTCCTGATTTCAAAATATATTACAAAGATAGAATAATTAAAATAGCATCATACTTATATAAAAACAGACATATAGATCAAAGGAACAGAATAGAAAGCCCAGAAATATACCTACTCATATACAGTCAACTGATCTTCAACAAGGGTTCCAAGAATACACAAAGGCAAAAGGATGGTCTCTTAAACAAATGATTTTGGAAAACTGGATATCCACATGCAACAGAATGAAATTGGACACTTATCGGACACATCTTACCCCATACACAAAATGAACCCACAAACGGTTTAATTATTTCAATATGACACTTGAAACTGTAAATCTTCTAGAGGGAAACACAGGGAAAAGCTTCATGACAGTGGTTTTAACGATGCTATTTTGGACATGACATTGAAAACACAAGCAACAAAAATAAAAATAAATAAGTGATAGCTATATCAAACTAAAAGCTTCTGCACAGCAAAGGAAACAACAGAGTGAAATGGGAGAAAATATTTGTAAACCATATATCTGATAAGGGGTTAATATTCAAAATATATAAAGAACTCCTACAACTTAAATGGCAAAAAACCAAAATAACCACCCCCCCACCTCGATGGCAGGAATTTCAAAATATCTGTGGCCATTTTAAAACCTTCACATGTATGTTTTCATATGCATTCAGATACATATTCACATGCTGTGCAACTGGACTAAATTTTCTTAGATTACATTATTTCCTCTTAAGGTTTCTAGTGATAATAATTTTTATTTCTGAATTCTCTGACTGATGACAAGAAAAAGATGGAGACAATGCAGACTGTCCAATTTGTAAGTATACTCCATAAATATTCATTCTAATACAAAACAATCTTGAATTGGGTATATACTCATAGGAAAGTAACGGATGAAACATTTTCCATCAAAATGATAGAAAAATATGTTTGGTGACACAGAATGTTATCTGTCTGAAAAAAAAACTTACTTAATATTTTATGTTACTCTCATATTCTAGGTTTATTTCTTATCTAGAGAAGAAACTTACATGTGTCTATGACTGCTCGGGACTTTATGTGAATTACATGTTCTTATCTCTTAAAAGTAATTTTAAAAAATGGAATAACAATATATTTTAAAGTTTTGGAGCATCTATTTTTAAATAGAAAACAAGTGAACACAAAGCAGGTCTAACCAAATTTCACAGACACTTCACAGATAAACTTTGGTTGACATTTTTCCTCAAAATTGAGTATGTTGGAGAAACATAAGTTTTCTAGGTATCATCAAGCCTTTGACTCCACTTCGACTACACAACAGGATTAACATCTGAATCACTCTAGTGTCAGTTCTGTTGGAATTGGCTCTGCTGACTTTAAAAGAATTTGCACTAGCACCTAAGCAGTGAAAGCTGTCTTATTTGGTTAACAGCAAGGTATTCATGTCCTCTTGTCACGTTAAGTTGCTCTTCAGGTTTTAAACCCAACCTTCTGCATTTTCCTTGGACATGTGATTATTTACTAAAAGTGAGGGCATATACATATACATATATACACATTTTGCTTCTTTCATAGTTTGTTGTATTGCTCCCAGAAAGGTGCCGCATATGAGGTGCCCTAAGATACTGTGTTCACAAGACCTAATTACTGCGAAAGTGATATAATGGACTAAAGGGTACAGTTGAATGCTTTTCTTCATCTATGTGTATCTCCAGCTTTTCTCCAATTAAGTGTCTTCAATATTTTATAGCATTATGCTGTCTCAGGAGCTAGAATTTTAAACTGAATTTCAGTTATTTTCTTCCATAATTTGTTAAAATACTCTAATTTTCAAATAATGTCATGGAAAAATACCTGGTTTTATAACTGAAAGGTACATCCATTTATTTTAAAATAATATACTCAATTTTAATTTTTGATAATTTTTACACTGCTAAATCAACACTGATTCTGCCTTTTAGTATCATCCTCGATATCAGAAAATATTACTTACTTCAACAGTGAATCCAATCTGACTACTTAAGTTGATCCAAACTTTTCAACTGTTCTTTCTGCAGAGCCCATGGTTTCCTTTTTACTAAGAATTACTCACCAAAAATAAAAGAAAATGAAACAAACACTTGCAACATTGAAACGGATTTTGAAGGCCCCAAATTAAAAACACTGCAGCAGCCTAGGTGTCCCCAACAATAATTTTCTACTTCTGAAAAAAGTATAACTTCCATTTCCTGGCTTCTAAATTAAATTTTTAAAAAATTAAGATTTTTGTACTTACCTTTTTTCCCTCCTAAAATTAACTATGACTGACCTGGAAGTCAGCAATGTCACTGCCACATCCTATAAGCTGTCTCATTTACAGTTTTTTTTTTTTTCTATTTAAAAATTTGAAATACGAGTTGCATAGTGACAGCCAAATAAAATAATTAATTGAACTCTCACCAACCCAGCGTGATATTCAAATAAGTTTCAGCATCTTGAACTATTATGGTAGGTAGGTGACATGATGAAATATTTCAACTGATAACAGAAAGTTATTTCTAACCTATTTGAATACATAAATTGCTTTGAGTGGGGAGCAGTAAAGAAACTGCAGTTTGTCATGTTACTTTCCCAACATTTTAAATATTAACTGGTCACATAACCGTGGGTAGGAAATGATATATTCCTTCTCTAATAAAACAGATTTGGAAGTCAATATAATTTCTATATTTTCAAGATTTACAGATTTGTGTTAGTAGAGAATCAATTTAAAAAAAAAATCACACAATTTTTTTTTTCACTAAATGCATGAATCATTAATAAGGCAACATTAATTTGGGAACATTTCTCTCCCTAGAAATAATCTGTACCACTTATTTGGGGAATGCTGTCCATACTTATACAAATTTTACTGTGCACAATTACATTGGGCTTGCATGTGAATCTTATAAATTTAATTTGAATTATCCTGTCAACATTATAAGTTAATCTCTCTTACCTCAATTTTTTTTACAATGGTGAAACTCATGTCCAGGGTGAGTACCTAACATCCTAGAAAGCACCTTCAAGTTAAGGGCAAGTCCCCAGAAAAGGGTGAAAGTATAAACAATTAACCCATAAGCACTGAAGCTGGATGATGGGATAGTGGAGGCTGTTGAATGTATCTGGGAGGGGAACCAAAAGCCTTCACCACAAGAGATAAAACACAGATTCAGTCAATTATGCCTTCTGTAATCAGGCAATATGTTCACTCAACCAAGATTTATTGGAAGCCAACTGTGCGTCAGCTACTGTACTAGGAAACCATGGATATAAGACTAAGAAATACCGGGCTTCCCTGGTGGCGCCGTGGTTGAGAGTCTGCCTGCCGATGCAAGGGACACGGGTTCGTGCCCTGGTGCGCGAAGATCCCACATGCCGCGGAGCGGCTGGGCCCGTGAGCCATGGCCGCTGAGCCTGCGCGTCCGGAGCCTGTGCTCCGCAATGGGAGAGGCCACAACAGTGAGAGGCCCACGTACCGCAAAAGAAAAAAAAAAAGAAAAGAAAATAAATATGGTTTCTGCCCTGGAGGGTTCTTCAGTGTAGTTGCGAAGACCAGAGTACACAAATAATTACAATAAGATGAAGTTCTGTACTAGAAGAATCTACAGGTTTCTCTGGGGGCATAGAAAACGTGGAAAATTTCACCTTCCAACAGGCACTTTTTCTCAGATCCCAATCCTTTAGATTTCTATTTTCTTCCATGATCCCTTAACTCTTCTCTTCATATATTTTATCTGTCTAAAGAAAGTCCATCTCCTCTTAGCACACTGATTGTATTAACAACTATCTTAATTACAGTAGAGCAGAGAACCATGGAGCTTATCTCTTGAACACAATGCAGTACATACATGCATAGCTTTCCCTCATCCTATGCTTAAGCTTTGTTTTTCTTTTCTCGTAAGATGCGAAAATCCAGCCAAACAGCACTCAAATGTTCTTCTTTTGCCTGATCTACTAGTCCTACTTCATTTAACACAGAAATGGTTCTCAAAAAGAAACTTGTAACAGACAATTTTTTCATTTATTCCCCCAATATTTAGTTGCAATGAGCAACCTCATTCATGTCCCCATATGCACCTGTGTGGGAGCTTCTTTTGCATATGCACGCAAAAGCCAAGTTTCTAGGTCTGAAGACCTGAGTCTACTTAATTTGAACAAGTCTTAAAAGATTCTTCTTCAATACGGCTACACCCACCACCCCTTGCACCAGCTGTGCATGAGAATTCCCATGTCCTCACACAACTACCAACACGTGGCTTCATTCCACTGCTTATTCTGTCATTCTAATGACTTCTGTGTAATATCTCGTTGATATTTCCTTTCCTTTGGTTACTAATGTGTGTATGGCTTGGAAATCCTCTTCTGTAAATTTTCTCTTCATAGTTTTTGCTATTTTGATACTGAAGACCCTTTTTTTCTTGCCAGTTTACAGGAATGTCTTCAAATCCTAGATATTAGCTACTAGTTTTAAAAACTGTAAGTACCTTTTCCCAATCTATAATCTATTAATGCATAGGATATGTCACTGAACAGAAAAATTTAACTTTATATAATCATAGCCACCAACATCATACCTTAGAGTAGTACTCTGAGAGTTTTAGGAAGTCCTTTCTCATCTCTGGATCACAAATATATTTTCCTATATAATGTGTGTATTAGTCAGGGTTCTCCAGAGAAACAGAACCAACAGAAGATTAGACAGATCCAGGTCTAGATCTAGATGTTTTTTCTTCATCATTCCCATTCTATACAAGTTTTATTCAAAAAAAAAAAAAAATGGCGGGGGCAGACTAAGATGACCATGAAGAGTAACCATCATTACAATAAAGTATTCAATTGGACAGAATTAGGACCCAGTTCAGTTTGTGCTATCCTATCCTCTCACTACACAATTTAAAAAAATTCACTTTCTCAGTGTGGAAGAGTAGGACCACATTTACACTGAAATGGTGCCCCATACGAGATATAAAAATCCCTGATTTTTTTTTTTGTGTGTGGTACGCGGGCCTCTCACTGTTGTGGCCTCTCCCGTTGCTGAGCACAGGCTCCGGATGCGCAGGCTCAGCGGCCATGGCTCACGGGCCCAGCCGCTCCGCGGCATGTGGGATCTTCCCGGACCGGGGCACGAACCCACGTCCCCTGCGTCGGCAGGCGGACTCTCAACCACTGCGCCACCAGGGAAGCCCGAAATCCCTGATTTTGTCTTCTATTTATCTTCTTCTTTTTCATTCTTCTTACACTCAGCCTTAGCTGCTTCTTCTTCATGTTTTTTTGAAATGTACATAAAGAAATTTTTCATCATGTGTGTGCTTATTCCACACCACCAAGCAAGTCTCTGGCACCAGCTGGATGTCCCACAATTCAACTCAATTGCGATACTGTCTACCTGGAGATAGCATCAGGATCCATAGGTTAAGGGCTCAGTCCTGTAGGACTGCCCGCACCCCCACTTAAGACACCAGTCACAAGTCCACCTTGTTACCTGTGCTGACTGATTGGCTATAGATTGGAGGTTCCAATGACACCCTACACGGCTTTGATTAATTTGCTAGAGCAGCTTACAGAATTCAGGAAGACATTTTACTTAGTAGATTACTACTTCGTTATAAAGGAATACAACACAGGAACAGCCATATGGAAGAGATGCATACAGCAAGATATAAGGGAAGGGGTATGGAGCTTTCATGTCCTCTTCAGGCATGCCACTCAATCAGAAAGAAGGCTTAGCCAAATATCTGGACACCCTATGATCCAATCAAATTAACACCTAAAATCAATGATCATAATATGCATTAACTGAATACTTTCACTTTCATATTTAATGTTTAAAATGAATGTAAACCTATCCTGTATATATTCTCAGGCAGAAAACAACTTGATTTTTCTCCACATAATAACCTATTTTCTGAACACCTTCTTCAAAAGAATACACCCTTTCTCAATTCATTTATATGTTCAGATTTATAATATAAAGGAAAAAATGGGCTTTGTAAACTAAGTGACATAGGAAGCTCCAAACTATTCATACATATCGCTTTTTTCAATATAGATTTGGTAAAATAGAGTTTAGTAGTAAAATAAATATTAGAGGTCTTTTAAGGTAGTCCAGGCCTCTCTTAGATATCACAATGCATAATTGTGCTACTTTATTTTGACAATTACTCTAATGAAAAACTTAACCTTGGTTAAAGACACATTATTTAAACTGAATTTGACATGGAACACTTCCTGACATAATGCCACTGCAGAATCAGTGATCATGGGATGCTTTTTGTAACTGGCTCTTCCAAAACAATTTTCAGAGATAATTCAGTATATTATTTTTTATTCATGATTCATACTGCTGTACACTCAGACTGATGTACACCTGGAGATATAAATTCTTTACAATTATGTATCAATAAATGTTTCTAAACTTCTTTTGACAACTTCTATATCAATATGCTAAAGCCATCTCTAAATCTCTCAACTATTCTCAGATTATGTTTTTCAATTTAATATTATTATAAATATAATAATTTAGAAAGCAATATCTACTTTGGGCCAAAACTACCCAGGCCTATTTTGTCATTTATATTTCATTGAAGTAGTTCCGTTAAAAATAAATTCCCTAGATGACCTAATGTGAACATTGTTAGGGCAATGACTATGCTTTATTTTATTTTTGAAGTGGCATTGTCTAGCATAGTCATAAAGACTCAATAACTACCTTTGGATAAATTAGTGGTTATGTGATAGAAACAATCAGCTATGTTTGGTAACTAAAACTACTAACCTAGGGCTTCCCTGGTGGTGCAGTGGTTGAGAGTCTGCCTGCCAATGCAGGGGACACGGGTTCGTGACCTGGTCCGGGAGGATCCCACATGCCGCAGAGGGGCTAGGCCCGTGAGCCATGGCCGCTGAGCCTGTGCGTCCGGAGCCTGTGCTCCACAACGGGAGAAGGCCACAACAGTGAGAGGCCCGCGTACCAAAAAAAAAAACAAAAACAGGAGAAAAACTACTAACCTAGTTGGTATAAATTTAAATAATCTAGATGGGAAAGGTTTGGTATTATAATATTGATACCCTCAGCCCTTAGTTTACTTTTCAGTCCAATGTATTATAATCAGTTTTACATTATATATCTGGAAGCTATATGACATTGCTAAGATCTGAGAAGACGAAAGCATTTTACTGGAATGTAAGTAAGTTACTTTGCCATATGTTTGCTAGTTGTGTCAACAGATTCAATTGAAACTTTTTAAAAAATCTGAACAAATCTCCTTCTTCCAACTGTCACTTGCAAAAAACATTAACTGTCTTAACATAAAAAAGTAAAAAATGATCATATAAGTGTTAAAATGAATTATTGGAACTAGAGAAATATATTAACATCATACTCTATACCAGCAGTGTCCAACCTTTTAGGTACCAGGGGCCAGTTTTGTGGAAGACAATTTTTCCACCAACAGGGAAGGAGGGTGGTTCCAGGATGATTCAAGCACATTACATTTATTTTGTACTTTATTTCTATTGTTATTACACTGTAATATATAATGAAATAATTATACAACTCACCATAAAGCAGAATCACTGGGAGCCCTGAGCTTGTTTTCACTTGCCACTCACTGATAGGGTTTTGATATGGGTCTGCAAGCAATTGACTTATGTTCTCTATGCAGTCAAACCTCTCTGCTAATGATAATCAGTATTTGCAGCCGCTCCCCAGTGCTAGCATTACTGCCTCAGCTCCACCTAGATCATCAGGCATTAGATTCTCATAATGAGCGCACAACCTAGATCCCTTGAATGCACAGTTCACAGTAGGGTTTGCGCTCCTATGAGAAGCTAATGCTGCCGCTGATCTAACAGGAAGCAGAGCTCAGGCAGTAATGTGAGCGATGGGGAGCAGCTGTACCTACAGATGAAGCTTTGCTGGCTCACCGGCCACTCACCTCCTGCTGTGTGGCCCAGTTCCTAACAGGCCACGGACAGTTACTGGTCCATGGCCCAGGGGTTTGGGACCCCTGCTCTACACTTAGGAAATAGCCAATCACTTGTAAAAGGAAACTTCTGAGATAAAAATTCAATGTTTCTTTTTTTTTCTAATGGTTTTTCTTTTCAAAACAGTTTCAAATGACCAAAAAGGAAAAAAATCTTATAAAACCATGGTAATTTAAGAAATGTGTAATTAAAGTTAATATGATAACACATACTTTATGTTATTCTCTATACTATACAAAGTAAACAAAATATAATAAATACAATTAATATAAAGAGTTAGACTTTTTCTGATTTCATGTATCATAAAATACAAAGTAATCAGGCATGTAGTTCTCACTTTTTTAAAATTGGAAGTTTGTTTAATATTACTCATGATTAAACTTGGGCCAAATCAGAGAAACTGGTGAAAACCAGGCTCCCAAAATTACTCACAAAGGAAATACTAGAAAGTTTCCTCAAAGTCAGGAGACCAAACTTCTCCTAATACTTAAAATTATTAATAGAAAAGGGCATTCTGAGAACCTGTACTAAAGAAAGTCTGTTTTGTTTCTAAGTTTTACCCCCAACCTGGGTATCCTGAAAATATACCTGGACGTTATTCTCAACCCATTACCTAACACTTTATTTTTTCAGGACTTGGTAGAAGGCAATAATCTGTATAGGAAGTGTTTTATTGTGGAATTTATTTTTCTTGTTGAAAATTTCATGATCTTTTTTTTTTCTTTTTTTTTTTTTTTCGCGGTACGCGGGCCTCTCACTGCTGTGGCCTCTCCCGTTGCGGAGCACAGGCTCCGGACGCGCAGGCTCAGTGGCCATGGCTCACGGTCCCAGGCGCTCCACGGCATGTGGGATCTTCCCGGACCGGGGCACGAACCCGCGTCCCCTGCATCGGCAGGCGGACTCTCAACCACTGCGCCACCAGGGAAGCCCTCATGATCTTTGAAGGTATAGTCTGTACTGTGTCAGACACAGGGTTAAGTGTAGTTACAGATCCAAAGATGAACAAGAGAGTTATAGCCTCAAAGAAGGTCACCACTAATTGAGAATAAAACAATATATAAACTTCATTATAGGAAAAATTGCTGAATGTTATAAAATATAATACCCACCTGCTATTGTATCACTATCACAAGTAACGCTCCATATCATCTTTATCAAATTCTACACTGTAATGTTTCTTATTACTTATTTACAACCTTAGTCAAATAAACATTGGTGTAATTCATTTGTCTTCCTTGCAAGACTCACTATGTCACTTTATTTTGTCCCTACTTAAAATAGGGACAAAGTGTCTTGTTCACTAATGTAGTCTGCACTTATTATACAGCGTCTCCTGTAATAGTAACAGCTCCATCATCTTCATGCAATTACTTTATATCCCCTTTCTCACTTCACAGCCTCACATCCAATTTCCCACTTCCTTCTTTGCAAATACAATTACCTTAAACAGTATAACTCCGTTTAGCATCTCACATCCTTTGATGATTATTGTCAGATCTTTTACTTCCACATATGTTATAAATCCATCAGTGCACTGGACATATTTTGTTCTTTTGGGCTTAAATCATTACTGATGAGAAATCAGCAAAAATTCTTCCCATTGTTCATATGTATATAATTTTTTTCCTTCTGGTTGTTTTCAAGATTTTCTCTTTATCTTAGTTTTCTACAATTTGACTAACTTTCCTTAATGTGCCTGCTGATTATATTTATGCTGTTAGTGGTTGACTGAGCTACTGGAATCTAAATGTAATTTTCATATCATTTTAAAGGTTTTAGTCTTTTTCTTCAAATTTTTTCTGTCCCAATTAGTTTGTTGTTTGATATTGTTCCACTCAGGTCCCCAGAAACTTGGCTCATTTTTCTTCGTTCTTTGTTCTTCTGTTCTTCAGACTGATAATTTCTACAGACCTGCCCTCAATTTACTGACTTTTTTATTCTGTCACCTGTAATCTGCAAAGACCATCAAATAGTTTTCTTAAATTTTAGTTAGTTCTAAACTTCTCATTATTATTTTCTCCATTTATCAGATGAGATTAGCATTTATGATTAATTCAGACTACTTTTTGCTTTAACTATTCAAAGATATTTTTAATAGATGCTTTAAATCTGTATTTGTTTAGTATAACCTTTGTGTCATTTCAGGTTTGGTTTCTACTAACAGCCTTTTCATGACTATGTGTAATACGTGTTAGTACACACATATATATAATTATATAGTTATATATTTATCATTATTTCTTTGTACGATCATTGCTTTGGGGGTGAACAACAGCTTTACTGAGAAAATTTACCATATAATTTAACCATTTATCTAAATTGAACGACACAATGGTTCTTAGTATATTCTCATACTTGTGCCATCACCATACTCAATTTAAGAACATTTTCATCACCCCTAAAAGAAACCATGTACCCTTTTGCAGTCATGCTACCCATTTTCCCCCACTAATTTACTTTTATCCTCTATAGATTTGCTTATTCTAGACATTTCATATAAATGAAATCATAAAATATGTGGTCTTTTGTGACTGGCTTTTTTCACTTAGCAAGATGTGTTCAAAGTTCATCCATGTTGTAGCATGTATCAGTACTTCATTTTTTTTAGTACTTAAAAGGAAGATATTATTAATATTTATTTTGTCAAATAGTCATTAAAAATGCCCCCAAGCTCCTATTATGTAACTCTTAATCTTATTGAGACATTTTAACACACAAAAAAAGAACATAATCCCTAATGAAGGGTTGCTACACATTGATTAAATTTAGCCACATGAAAAACAGCATTTCTTTCTTACTGTGGGTCATTAAAAAATTCTGGTGACTTACTTTTTTGTCTGATATCTTCAGCAAAAAGGGTATAGCCGAACAAAGGCAACTTTTTGCTTCCCTTGTAGGAACTTAGGTGACATGGGAAAACCTTATGGCTGTTCAGAAGTGTGCGTCTCCCCTCTCCTCATCTGTAAAAGACAAGTTGGACCAGATGATTTACCTATTACTTCATTCAAAAAAAAGTATGAACACCCATTATGTGCCAGGCATTATGCTCAGCATTATGGCTTTTAAAAAACCTTCAATTTTATAGTCCTTTATCATTCAAGTCACATGTATTAGTTTGTTTTAATAGAACTGCTTTACTGACTTTTTCTAATTCCAGGCAGTGGACTAGGCTGCGGCGGCAATAAGAAGTTCAAGGCGATGTGCTGCAGAGAAGCCAGTGGTTACGTGGGTGTTCTGGGATCAGGCTTCACAAGAGAAGTGATACTTGAGAAGGGTATGCCAGCCAGGACAAGATATCTCAAAGCTGAATGGGAATCCAGGCGGCTGAGTGTAAATCACATGCGTAGGAAGGGGGATTTTTACCTCTGAGATGAGCTGCTGGCTGGGCTTTTTCAGCAGAGAAACGACGGTGAACCTCATCCGGTCTGCCGTACCAAGGATAAAGATGGCATGTCCAAGGAAGGGACCCCAGCAAAAGTCCCAGGATTAAGGTGTAGCACTACAGGCAGGAAGGAGGGGCCGGGTTCCAGGCAGTTTTAAAGCAGAAACACTTGCAAAAGTCAAACACCACCTGCACGAGCTCCATCAAAGATCTGACTTCTTTTTCCTGTAGCTGCGACCCCGTTTCTTCCCATCATCCCACCGTCACACCTCCTTTGTCTGACCTTTTTAGGTCAAGGAATGTCATCGGGGTTTGACATCGGCCCTCGGGTTCCGGACTTTTCCTTCCGCACAACCCAGTCAGCCAACCAACCGCGTCCTCCCGTCACCTGAGATCCCGGGTGATCGCTCTCGCGAGTCCAGAGGCGCTAATCACGCAGGCGCACTGACCCCAGTCTCCCTTAATATGCCATGAGAACAATGAATATGCCGTTGCACATTTTCTTTATTCATGAGTTTATGCATATTTGGATTGTTTCCACTTCATGACTGTTATGAATAATGTTTTCTTGAACCTCCATGTGTAAGTTTCTGTGAACATGTTCTTATTTCTCTCCAGTAGACACCTAGGAGTGGTATTGCTAGATTGTATGGTAACTCTGTTTTTTTTGGGGGGGGGATTGGAGTTTTTTTTGTTTTTGGTTTTTTGTTGTTTTCGTTTGAGGAATTGCCAAGCTGTTTTTCAGAGAGACTGCATTATTCTGCATTCCCACCAGCAATGTATAAGAGTTTTAATTTCTCCATATCTTCATTTGCTGTCGTTTTGATCATAGCCATTATAGTGGGTGTGAAGTTGTGTCTCACTATAGTTTTGGTTTGTGTTTCCCTGACGGCTAATGATGTTGAGCATCTTTTCATGTGCTTATTGGCCATTTGTATGTTTTTTTCTTTTGAAAAATATCTATTCAGAACCTTTGCTTATGTTTTAAATGAGTGTTTTGCCTTTTCATTAAGTTGCAAGAGTTCTTTGTATATTCTGGATATAAGTTTCTCATCAGAAATATGATTTTTAATATTTTCTTCCATTCAGTGGATTGTCTTTTCAGTTTCTTCATGGGATGTTTTGAGGCATAGAAATGTTTAATTTTGATTAAGTCTAGTATATCTATTTTTTTTCTTGTGATACTTGTGCTTTTGGTGTCATATCTAAGACACCATTGCCTACTGCAAGGTTGTGAATGTTTACACCTATGTTTTCCCTCAAGTATTATATATTTTTAATGTACATTTAGGTCTTTGATCCATTTTGAATTAATTTTTGTATTTGATGTGAGGTAGGAGTCTAACTTTGTTCTTTCATGTGTAGTTATCCAGTTGTCCCAGCATTATTTGTGAAAAAGACTATCCTTACCTCACCGAATCATCTCGGCACTTTTATTGACGGTAGTTTTTGTTTTGTTTTGTATTAAATTCTGGACATTTTGGATACTATCTTGTAAAAATGCAGAATTCTCTTTATGAAAATTTTAATTTTAGCTGGCAGTTTAGTTACTTCTGGGTCCCCTTGAATTTATTTAGACTTGTTTTACACTTTGTTGATGTAGACTCAAGGGAGGCCCAAGGTGTTTCCCAGGCCCAATAGGTTGGCAATACTCAAATTCCATGTCCTATCTTCCCTAAGGATTTTTTTCAGACTTGGATTTCAGCTTTGTCAGGATGTCATTATTCTGAGGCCTTTCTGGCATCTCAGCTTACATGTTAAGGAGATCTCTCCAATGGCAAGGCCAGATGTCACCAGACACTGTTTTTTGTGCCTTTCCCCGTGACCAGCACTGCTCCATTGCTACTCAACCCTGTAGAGGTTGGTATCCCATTAGACTTGAGTGGTCCCATTTTGTGCACATATATCCCAGCCCTTGTGCACTGGCAGGTGTCTCACCCTGACCAATGGCATTCCTTCTGCACAGAACTGCCCTTCCTGATGCTTTGCCCAACAGGTTCCAGCCACTTCATTCTAATCACTTTCTACTCAGCTTTGTGGGATTGTGTGCTTTGTTGGGACCCCAGCTCCAAGCTGTGGTTCATTGGGAAATTGTCCGCAGGCATGAAGCTGGGAATTTATGGGGCTAAATTGAATTTCCCTTTATGTAAGACTCATAGCTATGTACTGCCTGTTGCCCATTACCTGAAAACAGCTGTCCTCTCTTATCATTCTTTATAATGGAAGGGCTAGTCTGGGTACCAGTTACTCCATTATGGCTATTTAATGCAGGCTTTTAAAAAACTACTTTACAATGGGAATATATTTGTTTCATTTTTCTAAATACTCAGAATCATAAAATAATATTACTTATCCTGAGTATCATTTGTGAAAAATAATGAAATTGTCTACCATATGTTTAGTATCCTGGAATTTTTTTAATAATACTGCACTGGAAAGAGGGCTTAGTACATTTTGTAAAATTCTAAGAGAGACTGATAATTCTGAAGTGGCCTTAAGAATTACAGTGTAACTCTTTCAATAGCAAAAATCTAAGGAAAATTGAAAAATGCCTTCTATAAATCAGCTGAATTATTTGAATGCAATTCAAGTTACTAGAAATAACTTTCTAAAGAGTGCAAATAATACTGTTACAAGAATCATAATGAGGGGGAAATTATTCTAAAGAAGTAGAGTGCTCAGCTGGAGGAGATAATTAGGTAATGAATGGTTAATTGGTAGAGTATGAAGTTGGTGTGTAGGTATATCAAAGTAGATTAAAAAGTCTCAAGAGAGACAAAGCAAAGGAGAAAGCAATTTAGTGTATTAACCAGTATCCTCCCTCCACAACTCTTAAGACATATGTAAGAGCATAATCTTTTAGGGAGAAAACTGATAGCATTCATTTATTCACTAAATGGAGAAAACTATGAAAATTATTTGGAAGCATTAAAATTATGAAAATTATGGCATTGAGAAATTAATTAAATAGCTATATAATTTAACTTGACTCTCAGATCTTTAATACATAACACTAAATCTTTTAAAGTAAAAGACTAGCACCCTGAGGTTAAAAAGTTAGCACTAAAGAGAACAGAACTACTCAACACAGGCAACCAGAAGATTCCCATAGACTAAACACATAGGTATACAGCAGGCCACTACTGTGCTCCCCAAGTGCTGGACTGCGGTAGAAACAGCACATTGTCTAGTAGAAGAAAAACATGTCCTCTTCCAGTAATTCCTTGGTGTAGTATTTTCTTATTTATGACACACAATAAATGGTCATTTGAAATTCTGCTTGCTGAGAAATGATCTCTGATCTCCCACAGACTTTAGTAAGCCCTCAATAAATATAAGCTATTTATTTAATAATATAAGTTATTATTTTTCATTCAAAGAGAATGAGACTTAGAGTATGTATTTATATATATTTCCAATATTCAAAGATTGTTTCCTCAACATACTACTTCTCTATTAAGATATTTTGAAGTTCCCTTTTACCATCATAATATTTCATTCAAAACCTCTCAAAATTCTTAATACCTATGAACAATTTGAGCCATTTGGATCAAATAACCTTCTCAAAGCTGTGAAGATCAACAAACTAGGTCCATTATTTTCCTCTCTATTCTTCACGTAACTTTACTAAACTGTTTGCATAAATCAATGTGTAACCTACAAATATTAATAATTCACATGGAAATGAGATTTTAATTCTAAATATTATTATTAGAGCCTATAGAAAGATAACTATGAACTATGCTATACAATTTAGGAGAATAAAAGGTTAAAACTATAAAAATAAGTGTTTCACTTTATACACATTTATGTAAAACGTGTAGGATAAGCGTAGGATACAGAAAAATGGATGTAACATTAAGCTAGTTTAGAAAAAATTCGATCATCCGCCCAGTCCTCACATCCTATAGCTAATTTAAACTAAACCCATTTATACGTATCTGGCTTCAGACTTCAGAGTTGAAGTGTGTGGGCTCTAATTGCGTCCTGGCAGTTATTTGCTAGAAGTTTAAGCAGGAGACCTTTGAAATCTTTCTCAAATACTGTTTATATATTAACTAGCTCAACATGTAATGTGATTAAACCAGTGAGTCTACAAATCAGTCTCAAGGGAAGAACATTCTTTGAACATCTGTGAAATTATTTTTCAATCATTTTAAATTTTATTTAAAATTAAAGAGGTGTCTTGAGAGTCCCCATTTATTCTTTTATTTCTTCCTATTGCCATCTCAGTCTGCATGTCAAGGCCATGCTTCTCTTTTGGTTGTTAATCAGTTTCATTTTGAGATGTCAGGATCAGACAAAATTCAGTGTGTCTGAAACCAATTCACTCTTCCTGTGAAATGGAACACTTTTCCTGAACGTCCAATTTATGTGCTTTGCCATTACCTAGGATCAAATGTAATTTCTGTTGCATTCTTCATTACAGTGTACAGTCAGTTGTCATGTCTTGTCGATTCTTCCCTCAGACTGTCTATTGTATGTGTAGCTCTAGTTGCCCACAATACACACATAAAGACACACACGCACACTTTCTATACCCATTCTTCACTTCTGGTCTGAGTAACCATTAATTTTAAATGGTTTAGAAGCTTTCTATTTGCTTCTCTCTCTCCCCTTTAATTTATCCTGAATGTAACTATCAGATTAACCTAATAAGGTAACACTTTCTTCATGATTTTTTCTTATTCATACCAAAGCAATGGTGTCCAGTTAACATTGACCATTTTACATTACGATTCAGGTATGGTTTCTAATCAATAATTTTCTACATCACGAATCCAATTGTTAGTCATCCCATTTTGTCCCTTTTCATTTCGTATTGTAAATATTGAGTTCTTAGATAAGCTTTTTACCCTGAGTGGTCATGAATGAAATTTCAACTTTTGGCTTTGAAAACTGTAAGCCCTACTAATTACTAAAAGAAATCTTAAGATACAGAAAACTCCCCCTTCTCTCATAGAACTCAGGAAAGCAGTTACTATCTTGTTATCATAAAAGTATCCTTTCCAAGTGTTATTTTTTAAGAAATAAGCCTTATAAGACACATGGGCCTTAGGTATTGCTGCTATACGCATGACAATTCTGATTCTGCCCTCGCACTAGCAATTTCACTTGATAGAATATGTAGTTATGTTCACCACAAGGCACATTTAAGAACACCATTTCTAGGAGCCCAAACTGCAAATGACCCAAAGATCTATCAATTATAGAACAGATACACCATACTATATTAAGATAACAGAATACTATAGAACAACAGTGAAGAATTATAAAAACAGCCGGCTACCCCCGCCTCCTTCCGACGGATCCGTGCTGTCCCGCTGCTGCGCCGGCTCGGCCGCCCGGGAGACAAAGCACCGCTGCCGCCGCCACCGAGCGGGTCCCGGGCCGTGGCCGGGCCGGCCCCGCCCCCCCGGCCCCCCAGAACTGAGCAGAGGCGGGGAAGTGAGCAGTGGCCTGAGAGGTCCCAAGCCCCCAGGCCCCGCCGCCATGAAGTTGAACCAGCGCAGCCTGGCCTTCCACGCCATCTGCGACGCCCCGGCCGACAACGCGGGCTTCCAGTACAAGAAGGGCGGCCGGCATGCGGCCCACCACCGCCGCTGGTCTGTACCGCGCGGCACCATGCTCTTCTGCTTCGGGGACGCGGCCGGCCGTGAGCCCGTGGGAGTCATCATCCTGGAGGGCTGCACCGTGGAGCTGGTCGAGGCGGCCGAGGAGTTCGCCTTCGACGTGCGCTTCGCTGGGGCCCGGGCCCACACCTACGTGCTGGCGGCCGAGAGCCAGGCCGCCATGGAGGGCTGGGTGAAGGCGCTGTCGCGGGCCAGCTTCGACTACCTGCGGCTGGTGGTGCGCGAGCTGGGACACCGGTTGGCGGCCGCGCGCGCAGCCGGCCCACTCCCGCCCCACCGACCCCACGCGCTCCCGCCCAAGGAGGACGGCTGTGCCTTGTGGAACGCGGAGATCCCCGCCCCCGCCCCCGCTGGCGCCGCCCCCAGACCCCTGCCCGGCCCCGAGCCCCCGCCACTACCGCCCTGCCGGCGGGCCTCGGCGCCCAGCGGGCCTCTCGACTCGGCCTCCTTCGCCCAGCTGCACGAGTGGTACGGGCAGGAGGTCAGGGCGCTGAGGGGCCAGGTCCAGCCCTGAGGAAAGGGCTGAGGGCCGGAACCAAGGGGAAGCGGTCAAGGCCAGCCTTGAGGCCAGCACTGGTCCTGGTTCTGGTGCCACTCCAGCCCCAGGCCCTGCTCTGACAGGCCCAGCCCTGAGACACGGGGATCTGGTCCTGAGGGCGGTCGCAGTCGGCGTAAGCCCTGAGGTCCCTGCCTGGTCAACTCTCGGGGACTCAGGCTTGGAGAAGATGCTGGGTTCTGAGGGGTGCTTTGGGACCTCTGTCATTCAGAGAAAGCCCAGCCTTGAGGAGGCCATCGTGCCTGATCCTCAGGAGAATCCAGGCCCTGGGTGATCCTCAAGCAGCCGGAGGGCTGGTTTTGTGGGAACTGTAGCCCCCAACCCAGCCCTGCAGGTGCCTCGGTCGCCTGTCCCGAATCACCTAGCCGAGGCTTGTTGCTGGCAACAGGCGTCCACTGGGGCAGCTGGGACCTGTGAGGGGCTGTGGCCTGGAAGGCACATGCGCAGTCAGCACTGGTCCAGAGGCTCCAGACTGGGCCTCCGCGGACAGGAGGCTGTGCTGTGCTACACCACACCTGGGCCTGACCCTGTGGCTACAAGGCCCGCCGGAGGAGCTGCCTGGCTGCCGCCTGCCTGCCTGCCTCCGTGGGCGTGGGCTTTCATGTGTGCCCAGCACCGTGGGATGGCCGGGTCCCCGGGGCTCCCGGCCCGGAGTGAGGCCGAGGCAGCACTTTCCCCGGGGCCTCAGCCAGGCCTTGCGGTGGTGCTCCTGGGACCGTAGCGGCCCTCTGGCCTCGGGCCACGTCTGTGCTACTGTGGCAGCCCTCACGCTCTCCCAGCACCGCTTAGCCACATCCTCTGCCTTTTCCCGAAGCCAGCCTGAGGCGGGGCCTCTCGGAAGCTCGCCGGACCTTGTCCAGTCCTGGGCTGGGCAGCTGTGGCCTGAGCTGACTTTCCAGCAGCTTCCCCTAGGGAGGAGGGGCCGTGAGTCAGCTCAAAGCCGTATTTGGCTTCCAGAACCCTCTCCCTCCATCGCAGCCCCTCTCTGAGCTCGCAGACTCAGCCCCCTTCTCGCCCACAATATTCCAAGAGGGAGACCAGGTCTCGCTTTGCTTCAAGACCAGCTTCTGTTTTTCACTGACTACAGTGGCCCTTCTTCATCCAGGGAGAATCTCGGGGGGCTGGGACACCCCCGGCCCTCAAGCTGGGTCATGTTTACAGTCCTCAGTGCCCCCAAATTGGGACCCCCTGAGGACACCCCTGCCCTAATCTTTATTTCCCCAGAGGCTCCCTCTTGGTGACAGACAGACTCGGCCCTTAGCCCCTTCCTGCTGCCTTTGGAGTCCTTTGGGCATGGGGAAGAATGGGGGGCTGTCTGTGTGTCTGCAATCACCAGCTCACTGCTGGTCCAGTTGACTGGGGCTTCAGTTTTAATTTAAATACTTAGGGTGTTTTTATCCTAGCAACAAAGCTTGGTGTTTTCACTGCTTTTGTCCCTTGTTGGCTGGTGGGAAGGAATAGGGTGCCTGGTTCTGGGGTTGGCCAGTGAGGGAGGGGGGGATAGTTGGCACTGCCCCCAGGGAGAGGGCAAGGAGCCTTGGCTGGAGACACAGGGACCTCAAGAATCTCACCTGGTTCTTTGCCTTCTCCCTGGCAAGCCCTGCTCTCCTGCAGGTGCCTCTAGGGGTCTTGGTACACTTTCTATGCCCCTCTTCCCCAAGTCCTCAGTGGTGGGGATGGGGATGGCAGCTCTGGTCCACAGGCTTTGGGTCTCAGGGGGCGTTAGGAACTGCCCAGTGTCCATGTCCTGGCCAGACCTAGCTGGTGTGGTGAGGTGTTGGCCCCAGTCCTGGTGTAGGTTTACAAGCACTAAAGGTACAGTCTCCCCCCACCCAGCCCCAAAGCACAACCTGTGGTCAGGCTGCCTCCGGCGTTGGGCGGGGGAGAGATATCAGGCAGCCTGGGAGAGGGATATAAAAGCTAAAATAGAATAAAGGTTTATCAAGTAAAAAAAAAAAAAAATTAAAAAAACCCAGGATGGATTTCCATGATTCCATTTATAAAAGCTCAAAAACAGGCAAAACCAATCTATAGTTTTAGAAGTGAGAATAATGGTTACCCTTGCTGGCGTGGGGTCGGAGGGCTGGGGGAATAGTAGTTACTAGATGTGACTTAGAGGCGGGTGATGCAGATTGCCCTCTTGGCCCCAATTTCAACAACCTGATTTTCATATTGATTATTTCTTCCCTCTAAGCACATTGATACCTACTCTTCCATCAATCGGTGACACTTCACACCTTCTTCTACCTTGGGTTTGACGTGTTCAGATCAGATTTTTAAACAGGACACTTTAGAAGAGGAATATTCCCAATATTCCCAGATATTCAGAATTAACACACACACACACAATTCTTCTTTGCCTTGTCTTATCCCTCCCTATGGTCATACATATCTATACATGTATAGATTGATTGCATCAATGTATATTATTGTACACCTATAATTTGAAAAGCACTGAACACAGTACTTGGAATACAAAAATGAACTCTGCATTCCCAGTCTTGTTGTATATGTGATCCTAATGAAGCACAAAAGCATATACACTAATAGCAATTTAATAAATTATATAATAGAGGTAAGTATAAAGCTATATAGGAATGCAGACAACTCACTGAAGGAAGTTGAAGTTTATATTACATATTGTAAAACATTTGATAAAACTACCACCTGTGATTGTATAGATGGCAATTTGTGAACTTAATAAACCCATAGTGTGTTAAGTTTTATTGTCTATGTTTTGGCAAACTATTAGAGGAAAGATATACTCGAAAAATACTAGTTCTATTTTAAGCCAAACAGAAATGAAGTCAGGGGATGGCAGTGGGGTTGGAGCAGAGAGAATAACATGTAACACAAAAACAATAAATCAGAAAACTGTGTACAGTGTAGAAAAGAATTCTGGTAGGTAGATTTGGCTATTGGCATATGGACCTGAGTCATGTTTGTATATTTTCAAATGCCTTGAGATATTCTAATACATGAAGACAATTTGACATTCTAAGGTTATATTAATTTTCTCATAAAACTTTGTGGCTGTTCCCCACTATCTTCTGGTACATAGGATTTTAGAAGAGAAATTTGATGGTAGGCATACAGGTTTTGTTTTTCTTGCTTGATGTGTGTTTGTTTGTATTATTTTGTTTGATGCCTTGGTTCACCGTCTAGGATACTGTGGGATTCTCTAATCAAACAGTCCAATAAGTTCATCACAACATTTTAATTTTGCAGTTCCTGCCTCCCTCATTTCTTTATAACAGAACCTAGAATTAGAGGGTCCTCTGTTTGATAAATTTGGCTCCCTTTATTTCAGAATTTTTTTCTATTTATTTGTTTGAATGCAGTGTTAATTCAACTTCTTATCTAATTATGGCTAATTTTTGTTTCATTATTTCTTTTTAACAGGCCTTCTAGTTCCTTTTGCATGTTCCATTGTTCCATTTCCTGTTTTATAAATTTTACATTCTTTTTAGTCATTGAAAGTGAGAAGCAATTGTAGAGATGCTTGTGGGATATTTTTATGGAGATATCTGTGTGTGTGTGTGTGTGTGTGTGTGTGTGTGTGTGTGTCTGTGTGTGTGTATTTATTTAGATCTTTTTGTTTATCTCTGGTTCTCAGCAGCAAAATAACTTTTCTTCTAAAATTTATTTGTCAAGTTAGAATTCTTTCACAGAAACAATATGCAGCTTGAATGAATGATTCCTAAACCTGCTCTAACTCTGCCAAAAGTACAACAGTTATGCCTCCAAGTGGGAATTTCTTCTCTTCCTTGGAGCACATTCACTGCCCAGCCCTCACTCATAGCACTCAGATGAGCACTCTCATACCTGGTTTTATTCCCATTTTATAGATCAGGCAATTGAGACTTAAAGAATTAAAATAATTTCCATAAAAGTAAAATAAAACCTGTACAAAACTATCGGGAACTAAAACTGAGGTCAGTGATCCCATTTTTGCTATATTGATATTTCTGTTCACTCCACACATGTATATTAATTTGTTGTTTTACTCAGATATTTTCCATTGATCCTAGAGAACCTATTGCTATGATATATCTATTACTGGGAAGTCCAAAATAGGTGATGTTTAATTAAATTTTAAAATATCCAGATTTTCCCAGAATGAATATCTTTAGATATTCCTATGTCCCTTGATAGGTTCTGGTCCAAGGGCTGCACCTACCTTTTATGACAGGGGGACAATGCTTTAGCCACAAATAGGGGACCTCTAACTCAAGCTTAAACGGTGGGGAAATCTGTTATCCCGTGTGTCAAGAAGCCCAGAGATAGGGTGTCCTCCACAATGATTGAATTGGGAGCTCAAAAATGACATCAAATTTCTTTCAGATCCATTCTACCTCTCCTCTCTGACATCCACAGTATTCACAGCATGCGTAGGCCTATAACATGATGGCCACAGCAGTTCCAGACATCACTTTTTACAAAGAAAAAGTAAAGGCAGAAGGGAGACCGTCTCTTCTGAGGGCTTGTTATCTGAGGAATAGGAGAAAGTTCCCAGAATCCCCCAGAGACCTCCTTTTATGTAACACTGGCTATATTGATGTCAAAAAAACATTCCTGAAACAATCCTTTCCTAGGAGAGGCTATTACCACGACTACCTTAGACTGAACACCTGGCAAGGAGTGGGTCATAGATTAATTCAACAACTGTTTATTGCATACCTGCTATGTACGAGCATACGCCAGGCACCGAGGACATAGCAGTGAATGAAATAGTGTCAATCCTCATGAAGTTTACATTCTAGTCAGAAGGATATACAGTAAATAAACAAGTACATACAATATACAACTGATAACAAATAAAAGCTACTGAGAAAAAAAAATGGTAAAGGGGATACTGAAAGAGGATGGGGATGGGGGTTCTGATTTGTTTAGGAGAGTTAGGCAAGGTCTGACTGACCAGGTGACCTGGATCAGAGGCTCGTAAGAAATGAAGTGCTTTGCCACAGGGATATCTGAGGAAAAGAACTCCCATGCAGAGGGAAAAGCACTTGCAAAGATCAGGCCTGAAGAGGTTTGTTTGAGAAAGAGTAAATAAGCCAATGAAACTGGATCAGAATGGTCTTGGGGATAGAGTGAAGGTCAGCATCGTATGCAGCCTGGTAAACGATAATAAGGTTTTGTATTTTTCTCTAAGTCAAAGAGGAAGCCACTTGAGGATTTTGAACTGATTTGTGACATTCCTGAATTTACTGTAAAACATTCTGCTATGTTTCTAATAGACAATATGGGGCAGGGGCAGAGGCAGCAGAATACTGGAATGTTCCAGGTGAGCACCTGTGGCGGCTTTGACCAAGGGGGTGACGATAGAGAAGTGTCCCGGTTCTGGATACATGCTAACCACGGAACAGAGAGAATTTGATGACAGATTTGATGCACATCATGAAAGTAACTTTTCTGAGCTGTCTATAAAAGTACCTACATCACAGTGTTGTTGTGAGGATTCCACGATATAATTTATGTAAAATTGTGTCCAACAGTTTCTAATATCCAGTCTCTCATCTCATCCCAAAATGATCATAATTCATCTTGCTTGTCCATGGAATTTTCTAGCTAATAGGTATTTCACATACCATACGTCTCCTAAATAAGGAGGTCGGAATGGATTTGGGTGGACCTTGAGAAGGAGAGCTGGAAAGAGAGCTCAGAATACCAGGAGGATATGAATAGAAAACAAGAAGGCAAGTGAGATGTAATGAGATAGAAGTATTTGCCTGTAGCTGACTTATTTTGTTCTGTGCTATCAATCATGCATGAGTAAACCAGCTACATACAAAAGTTCACAGACAAAAATGTCCTCTTCTTTACTAGGTTTTCTCATTTGGGATAAACTTTAACTTTCCTGAGGTCTCCAAAAAAAAATACCTAGAAATATCCTGGTGCATATCTAATACATGGGCTAATTCATATGACCCTTTTGCTAGCGCATATCTTTCCCAGGAAGCAGATGCGAGCGATGTTTTTATCACTACATTATTCTCCCTTTTGTAAGCTCAGATTTGTGTAGTGTTACTTATTTTACTTTCCAACAATAATATAGGACCATGAATCATCTGAAAATTTTATGTATTATTATTTCCTTTTGTAAATAAAATCAAACACTGGAACACTTTGAGCATATCACAAAAATAATCCCTGGCTATTTCTACCTATGCCTTTAATTAGCATAGGATTTCAGAAAATTCTGTTATAAATGTATTCCCATTTATGTGGATTTAGTTTTAAGGTATATCAAAAGATTTGGCTTCAGTATAGCTCTCACTATTTTATGGAATATTTTTCTTGCCCTCAATTATATGGCCTGATAATATGGCCACAAGAGTACAGAGGTTTAAATGTCTTTCAAGTGATACTGATTTTTATGGACCATAATTTGATCCATAAAATTTATATTTGTGGGGCTTCCCTGGTGGCGCAGTGGTTGAGAGTCCGCCTGCCGATGCAGGCGACACGGGTTCGTGCCCCAGTCCGGGAAGATCCCACATGCCGCGGCACGGCTATGCCCGTGAGCCATGGCCGCTGAGCCTGCGCGTCCGGAGCCTGTGCTCCGCAATGGGAGAGGCCACAACAGGGAGAGGCCCGCGTACGGCAAAAAAAAAAAAAAAAAAATTATATTTGTGAAATACACTTAAGAACTGCCTTGGACTTCCCTGGTGGCAGTGGTTAAGAATTCACCTCTAATGCAGGGGACACGGGTTCGAGCCCTGGTCCAGGAAGATCCCACATGCCATGGAGCAACTAAGCCCTTGTGCCACAATTACTAAGTCTGAGTGCCACAGCTGAAGCCGGCGTGCCTAGAGCCCGTGCTCTTCAACAAGAGAAGCCACCGCAATGAGAAGCCCGCGCACCTCAATGAAGAGTAACCTCCGCTCGCCACAACTAGAGAAAGCCCACGCACAGCAATGAAGACCGAACTCAGCCAAAAAATAAATTAATTAATAAAATTTTAAAAAGAATTACATTAAAAAAAGAACTGCCTTATACAGTTTATATCTATTGCTGTTTTTCTTTTTCTTCCTGATGCAGAAAGCTGTCGTCATTTTTATTGTAGGCAAAGATAGATAACTGGAGAGCATTTACTTTTGTTTTAGAAATTATTCCAGCCAGGATCTGTTTAGACAAGTTGTTGTATATGTTTTTGTTTGTGCTTAAATTAAGTCTAACAAATCAGGACTTAAAGCCACTGGCACATTTTAGATTATAGATCATAGCAAATCTTCAGCAACTGGATTTCATATTCAAAAAAATTCAAATTACTTAATATGCATGATGCAACTTTTTTAAAGCATATATTATTCTTACTTTATCTTCATGATGTTACTGACTTACATTCTGTAATATACAATGTTGATTTTGTGCAATTTGAGGAACCAATGTTTCTCCTTAGCAGCCCTCCTTCCCTTCAGATGTACCCTTCCCTCCTTCTGGCAGCAAGGCTCATCATTCTAGGATACGTAAGAAAAAAAATGCTCTTTTTGTCCTCCTTAAAGCCCATTAAGGGTTCTTTCTGTTCTTCATATTAGACGACAAGGAGAAAACCTGAAGTGTGTTGATTACCTCAAGTTGGAAGGCAAATGAACATTTTGCTCAGGTGCCCGCTGCTGAAATCTGAGACCACAGCAAATAGTTCATTCCAAGTAAAACATGTAGAAGGAAGAGGAAGCAGCAGCAGGAGGTTTCAGTTCCTTGATCATCGCTGCCAGATCAGATTCAGTATTACGTTTTATTTTAGCCAACTGGCAACGATTATATTTGTATAAAAAGTCTGAATTCAGACTTTGGTTCAAGATAGACAAAAGATGAAATTCAAGGATGCCAATCGAAAGAGGCAACCAGGAAAACCACAAATTATTTATTACAAACTATATACATATTTATATTAAAGATGCTGTTCAAATAGTCTCTTCGATCAAGTGGTAAAGGGGCCATGCACTTAATTAATATGGCTGCTTCACTGACTTGACCACCAATCAGTGACTTTACAAACCAACAGAGGAAAGGTAGGCACTGCTTTTACCCATGTTTTGATAGTTCATCTACTGCCTCTGACTGCTCTTTAGTCCTAGCCTGTGCCTCAAAATGTACTTTTTTCACGAATGTTCTTTATCCCAAAGAGAGTAATGGGGTTACAGTGATCTTCTAATGTATGTGAAACGGTCCACAGCCAGCTCAGTGCACTCTTGGGAAACACAGGGAGACTGGTGTTGTGGTTTTTGATCGTGGTGGGGTGCAAGCTGTACTTTTATGCTGATTGAGTGTTTTAGACATGACTTATATCCCATGAAACTAGGGTCATTTTTATTACTGCCTGGAGAGTTCCAGTCAACAAAGGTGAGTATAAGAGATGTTACCTTTTATACCTTAAGCACTAGCAGGTGTTTTGCTCTTATGTGAAATAGAGTCATACCCTTATCAAAGCAATTTTAAAACTTATCAATAACTTCATAGTATAATGAATGGCTGAATTTGGTTATAAGCTTAGAGGATAAAATATGTTTTTTTTTTCCAGGAATTTCATCACAACCAACAACTCAGGAGAGACATCCTTTACTTAACGTATAAGTTATAAATATCTTGTTGTACCTATACTGATGTCCAGAGTATGTCCTCAGACATTTTTCAGGACTGTTGAATGTTCTGTACAACAATTCAGCAAGTTGGTATTACAACCAGGTCTTCTGCTTCTTCTGGGGCCATAACAAAGTACAAGAAACATTCCTGAAGTATACAGGTTCCAACTGTATGTTGGAAAGTTTTCGTGAATAAAAATAATTATGAGCATTATAAAAGTGGTGAAAATCATTTTGGGTCTAAATAAAATGATAAGATAGTGTGAAAATTCTTCATGTGAGGGTACATGCTGAAAATACCATGTGTTTCACTATAAAAGATAAAAGCTTGAGTAACTCGATTACTTGCACAAACAAGAACTTGGGCTTGAAGGAATGATCTGGGACAGGTAACAGAAGAGTGATTCAGGAGAAAAAGAAGGACCACCATCTAGCCATGGAAAAGAGCCAGTCAGTGGCGACAAATCCATCAATGAAAGTTCTCCAAATTCCTTGGAGCCAACACGCATGATCTGCAAATAGCCTGTTTTTAATCAATTGGAGTTTGTGATTTCCTCTCTTAAAACAATTAAATAACAGAAATGAATAGAATACTTTCATTTCTATTTGAGACAATATGAAAGGTTGTGTGTCTTGATAAAATTGGTTATCTTAAAGTATTTTCAATGTGATAATTATATATTGGCTTAGAAAGTAATACAGTTTGCAAATACTGAGTCAGGCTACACTTTTAATATGTTTTCTTTTTTTAAGTTGAAACAAAAATATATTGTATATTGTGAGTTTTTTTGTTTTAAAACCGGACATGTTTAATGTGAGTGAAGAATCAGGTTCAGGCTCTACAGATCACTTATATAGCAAATAATTCAAAATACTGTAATATGTAGAACACTTCTGGTAATAGAAAATGAATTGTTAAGGACCATTTGCATCTATAACACTGACTCAAACTTCAGCATTGTGAAGACTCTGAAAGTGTAATTACAGACTCAACTGTAGTTTTCACTTTATTTAGTCTAGACAGATTTTACATGCAGAAACATCAGTCACAGCTCTATCTTCTTGCATATCTGCATAATACCCTTTCTTCTGTCGCACAGTTAGCAAATAAAAGCATGTCTGATGTATTATAAACAGGTGGGCAAAAATCAACTGTTTCATATGGTTGATATTTAATTTTTAACTTCATTCTGGTAATGGATTTCAAAAAGAATAGATCATGGAGAATGTGGATCTTCTTAGGAGGCAACAGTCTATTTATATCACTTGAAATATGAAGAATTCTTTGATTTTGACCTTTTATGTGCACGTACAGTCATTCCTCCGTATCATGGAACCATTGGTTCCAGGACCCCCAAGGATAACAAAATCTGCAGATGCTTAAGTCCCATGTATAAAATGATGTAGTGTGTTGTATTACTTATGTATATCCTCCCTTATACTTTTTTTTTTTTTTTTTTTTTTTTTTTTTGCGGTACGCGGTTCTCTCACTGTTGTGGCCTCTCCCGTTGCGGAGCACAGGCTCCGGACGCGCAGGCTCAGCGGCCATGGCTCAGGGGCCCAGCCGCTCCGCGGCATGTGGGATCTTCCTGGACCGGGGCACGAACCCATGTCTCCTGCATCGGCAGGTGGACTCTCAACCACTGCACCACCAGGGAAGCCCCTCCCATATACTTTTTAAATGATCTCTAGGTTACTTTTTTTTTTTTTTTAGGTTACTTGTAATACCTAATATATTATAAATGCTATGTAAATAGTAGTAAACACAGTGTGAATACTATGTAAATAATTGCCTTTGCAGCAAATTCAAGTTTTGCTTTTCGGAACTTACTGGAATTAAAAAAATTTTTTTTTGTGGATGGCAGATGGGGAATTCACAGATATGGAGGGCCAACTGTAGTGCCTTTCTATACCTTTTATATATTTAGATTGTGCAATTAAAAATGTTTCCTATCTCCTTGATTCCTGTCTCCTTTGCTCTCTCTCTCTCTCTTTACCTAATTTGTTGTGAACAATGTTTTATACCAAAAGGTTGCACAGAATTTTAATGGTTGCATAGTATTCCAGGCCGTATTTTCTTTCTCAGTTATTTATTTTCTCATATACCCTTTTTTGCTAACTTACTTAGGAATAGTTGATGCGGTATTTATTTTGATTTTGTATCCTTTTTGCTGATGAGATTCTGGCTAGTCTGGCTGGCTGTGCACATTCATTTTGTTAACCCGCTTCTGACTTTTACTGCTGTATCATATGGATTTCAGAATTTTCTCAGTAGGGTTTGTTTTCTGACTTCCAGAGTAGTCTTTCATCCATGTTAAAACTTGTCTTGGAAAAAAAAAATTAGGTATACTTAGTCACATGAATGCATAAATACATATCTTGGATTGTAAACACTTTAGTGACCCAAACCATGAAATTACAAATAGAAGATGGTCAATAGACCTTGACTGAATGAAGGAATAATATCTTTATTGTGCTTAAGAATAAATAAGTACATAGTAAATTTTATAAAAATAAAATTTATGTACACAACCATTTTTCTTCAACGTCTTGAAGAAAGCATTAGTTTGGTATTGCTTCATAATTTGAAAGACTAATTTTAGATGAGTAAATCTTTCTGTTTTAAGTACTTATGGTGACAAAATCTTCTCACTAACCTTGTTGTTTTTGAATTTTGCATTCGACATTTCTCTGCAATATCAAGTCACTTCTCAGGTATCTTTCACGGCTTGGATAAAGAACTACAAGTTGACACTAAATTTAGTTTATTGTCATAATTGAATCAAGAAATAGTGACAAACAAGATTGCTAATCACTTATTTTTCATAATGTACATGAATTGAAAGTTCTAATATGTTTCATTTCAATGGAAAATTTCATACATGGATATCACGTGTTATTGTGTAAAGAGATCCTGATTAAGAGTAAAGATGTATAGTTTCTAATATTAGTTTTGTTACTTCCAATTTTAAATTTCCTCACATGAAAACAGAACTCAATACTACCCAGCTTACTCACCTGTGGTAATTATAAGAGTTTCTGATAACTCATTTTGGTGACAGAACTTTGAAATGAGTATAAAAATTCTCTAAAATAAAATGACAGAAAGTGACTTAAAAAGAAAATAAAATGTGTAATTTAATGTGATGCCACATAGGTAAATATGAGATGTTTTATTTTACTTAATGTGAATTTAATGCAAGAAGTATTCATCTCCCAATGTTTCTGATAATTTTGTTCAGAAACTAACAATACTGATGACATCACAATTTGAAAGTCTTAATTAAAACACTAATGTTTAAAATTATTTAAAATAATCATGGTAGCTTCAAAAGCAAAAAAAAAATATATGGAAATGGTAAATGATTCTTGTGAGTCATGTCTGTGAGAAGGAAGAAATAATGTGTGGCATTTTACAAAGAATAAGCAATAATCACAGGAAATGTCTGTGGACACTCTAAATGGTTTTAGGTGAACCATGGTGAACATATCCAAAAACCACAGATGTATTGTGTATGTATGTAGAGTATGCAAAATAATAATTAACCAGTGTGCCTTACTTTTAACTGCCTCAGTTTAAGAAAAGTATATTTTCAGCACTGAATATAGTGTCCCATCACTAGCATATAACAGGGGATTCATTATTAATTATTTCTTAGGTACTAACACGTTAAGAAAATTAACACGTAGTCATTTGACACAAGACTGCCATTCTAAGGGGAAGGAAAAGATACAAAATACTTTCTAGAAGTAGTCAGAAACAGCCTTTGTCTTAAAGTTATAAATTAAGTATACATACTCTGGATATGTACTCCAGGTCAATTTTATTAAATGCATGATTAATATTTTATAATACTATCACATGGTATACACTATCATCTTTATTTTTGTAATTTTGACATAGGTATCTGTAATTAATCAGGAGATCAAAAATCATATAAAGTTGAAATTATAAAATTCTAATAGACTTCCTTGTGGATAAGTTTACAGACATGTTTTACTGTGTAAACTATTTGTGAAAACCTAAACTACCTTAGGGGACAAGCTTTATAAATTTAAATCTCCATTACACACAGGTTATTTTAAGTAGGCATTTACCAACATGTGTGTGTAGGAAGTTGCACAAATCATAAGTATGCAGTTTGATAAAATTTCACGAATTGAACACCCATGTGTGACCAGCACTCAGCTCAGGAAACAGAGCATTACTGCAGCCCAGAAGCCCCACCTGTGTACCTCCAACCACTAATCCAATCTAAGTACTGTGATGGTTAATCTTACATGTCAATTTGACTAGGCCACAAGGTGCCCAGATATTTGCTCAAACAGTTATTCTGTTTGTTTCTGTGAGGGACTTTTGGATGAGATTAACATTTAAGTCAATAGATTGAGAGTTAAGCCAACTGCCCTCCATAACATGGGTACCTCATCAAATCAGTTGAAATCCTGAATAGAACTAAAGGCTGACCCTCTCCTGAGTAACGAGAATCCATCCTGTCTGAATTTGTTTTATTCTTTCCTTCAAACTCAGACTGAAACATTGGCTTTTCCTGTGTCTTGAGCCTATAAGCCTTTGGACTGAAACTAAACCATCAGCTGTCCTTGGGTCTGCAGCTTGCTGAATATCTTGGAACTTTCCAACTTTCATAATCGTGTGAGCTGATTCCTTATGTCTCTCTGTCTCTGTCCCTCTCACACACACACACGCTGTATTTCAGGAGAAACCTGACTAATAAAAATACTATTTTAATTTATGCCTTTGCCCATTTTTGAACTTTATATATGTCGTATCGTGCAATACATATTATTTTATGCTTGGCTTCTTTCACTCATCAATATAATTGTGAGATTTATCTACACTATTGCTGGTTGCTTGAATTTCAGTTTATTTGTATTACTGTATAGATTTTTAGTCTGTGTGTATATAATTCATTTTCTAATTCACAGTATTAACTTATATGAAGTTTCCATTTTAGGGCTATTGTGAATACTGGTGTTATGTAATTCTACTACATGTTTCTTGATGAACACTTTTGAAAGTTTCTTTTGAGTATATACTTAGAAGTACAACTGCTAAACAGTAAAAAATGCATATATTCAGTTTGAGTATGTATGACCATATTTATTCATACTCTTATCAACATTTTAAGGGTGTTTCAATTGCTCCAGAGCCTCTACAAATTGTTTGGTTGTTTAATTTTAGACTTTACAGTAGGTGTGGTTTGGTACTATATTACATTTTAAAATTTCATATCCCTGATGATTAATAGCATTGACTTTTTCATTTGTTTATAGATCATATCTTATGGCATACCTGTTAAATAATTTTCCACTTTTCTGTTAGATTTTCTACCATTTTTTCTTATTAATTATAATAGATTTTTAAATATATTAGATTTTTTTTTCTCAAATGCATGCATATATGCTTCAAAAGTGAAGGAGAAAAAAAGACTTTCTCAGACAAAAAGTTAGGGAATTTGTTGTCCATAGACCTACCTTGAAAGAAATGCTAATAGAAGTTCTTTAGTGAGAAGGAAAATAGGTCAAAAATACAGATCTACATGAAGAAAGGAAGAGCACTGAAGGAGAAGTAAGTGAAGATGACATAAAAACTTTTATCATATTCTTAATTGATTTAACAGGCAACAGGTTTTTTCCATATTAAAATAGCAACAATGTATTTGATTATGTATGCTTGTGGATATATCTTATGTATGCCTTATATATGGGAAATGAATGAGAGCAATAATAGAAGGGATAGGTAGGAAAAATTAGGACTATTTTGTTATTATAAGGTACTTATATTGCCAGTGAAGTGGTGAAGTGCTATTTGAAATTGGACTTTGATTATTTTTAAATGTACATTGCAAACTCAAGGGTGACCATTGAAAAAAGTGGGGGAAAAAGCATAATATGCTAAGAGAGAAAATGGAGTCATATAAAATGCTTAATTTAAACCACAAATGGCAGAAAGAGAATGGAAGAAAAAATAGGAACAAAAAACAAGGGAAATGAATAGAAAACAGTGATGAATATGATACTTATTTATCTAACTTCATCAATAATCATTTTGAAAGTCAGTGATATAGTGCACCAATTAAAAGACAGGGATTGTCACAGTAGATCAAAATCCACAACTCAACTATATGTTGTCTAGAAGAAATCCACTATAAATATAGAGACACATATAAATTAAAAGTACAGGGCTTCCCTGGTGGTGCAGTGGTTGAGAGTCCGCCTGCCGATGCAGGGGACACAGGTTCGTGCCCCGGTACGGGAAGATCCCACATGCCACGGAGTGGCTGGGCCCATGAGCCATGGCCGCTGAGCCTGCGCATCCGGAGCCTGTGCTCCACAACAGGAGAGGCCACAACAGTGAGAGGCCCGCGTACCGCAAAAAAAAAAAAAAAAAAAAATACATCAATGGAGAAAACTATACCACAGTAACACAAATCAAAGAAAAGCCAGAGTAGCTATATTAATTTCAGACTGAGTAGACTTCAAAGTAAGGAAAGTTATAGTTATATGATGATGAAGGTGTCAGTTCTCTAAGAAGGCATAACAATTCTTAACGTGTATTCACCTAAGTGTCAACAACATGAGGCAAAAACCAATAAAACTGCAAGGAAAAATAGATAAATCCAACTACTCTGGTAGTTGGAGACGTCAGCACCTCTCTCCCAGAAATGGACCCATCCAAGAGGCTGGAAATCAGTAAGGACACGGTTGAACTCAGCAACACCATCAATCAACTGGATGTTATTGACGTCTATAAACTCCTTCATCCAACAAGAGCAGAACACACATTTTTCTCAAGCTCACATAGATAATTCACCTAGATCACATTGTAGGCCATAAAACACACCTGAACAAATTTAAAAGATTAGAAATCATACTATGTCTACCCTCAAATCACAGTGGAATTAAACTAGACTATTAATGTTTACTCACAAGGTATCGGTAGAAACAAATGAAGATTATAACAAAATAATTCTGAAGTTCTTATTTTTTTTCATCTTAGACAATAAAAGACACCTTGTGCTTTTTTTCATGAAACATTTACAGAAATTGATGATTTTGTGAGCAATTAAAGTTTCACGGGAAAAAATCATATAGTATGCTATCTGATAATAATGCAATTAATAAAACCATGACTAAGAAATTTTCATAATTACAAGTGTGAAGTTACGTTTATTTAATCCATGTTTCAAATAGGAAATCATATTAGAAACTACGGAATTTTTGGGCTTCCCTAGTGGCACAGTGGTTGGGAGTTCGCCTGCCGATGCAGGGGACACAGGTTCGTGCCCCGGTCCAGGAAGATCCCACATGCCGCGGAGCAGCTGGGCCCGTGAGCCATGGCCACTGAGCCTGCGCGTCCGGAGCCTGTGCTCCGCAACGGGAGAGGCCACAACAGTGAGAGGCCCGCATACCGAAAACAAAAAACAAAACAAAACAAAACTATGGAATTTTTAACTGAATAATATGAAAACTATGTAATTGGATAGTTTTTAAGTGTCTTTATTATACACAGTTCAAATGTGTTCAAAAACAGCTTGGAAATAGCAAAAAAATAAAGCCTTATCTGTCATGAACATCAAACTTCAAATGCTTGCATTATGCAAATTGGGTCTATGTATGGTAGCACATAAAAGCAACCATAGAAAATAACAGAGTGCTTATTACATTGTACAATTTCCAGTTAAGTAAACCACAAAACTAGAATTGTGCATCAAAGAGCGCTTGCCATTTTATTTGAGCACTACAACTTGCAGTAAACAAGTTGTTTATTTTCCATGTAAATTGCCTTCCTGAATGCTCAAACAGCATATATTCAAAAGAAACAAAAATATAAACAGAAACCTCAATAACCATAACTTTAAAAAGTGGAAAGTTTTACATGCATGTGTTTTAAACTCAGACTGAAATATTTTCATGAGGTTTCAGGTGAATTCCTATTTTAGTCTAGCTCACATAAAATGCTCTTTCATTTATTGCACTTTAAAATGTGCTATAGTGTAACAAAGGAACTTTATAATAGATATTGAATTGAATAAAATTAGAAATGCTGATTCAACAGTCTTGTAATTTGTCGCATTTTATTAATTTCTAGATGATTAAAAAATTGAGCATTAGTCAACAGGCTATAGTTCTAAAATATTCATCGATTTACATTTTCATTCTGTACAAAATACATTTAAACTGTTTAGCCAAGTTTCACCAACATTATCGAATCAATCCTATTTAAAATATCCCCCATTAAAAGATTAAATTAGCATAAAAATAAATTTTCAGTGTAAAAAATTGCTTTGGCAGCATGAAAGGCATCAACAAAAATATAATAACTTAAATATCTAAAAGCTAAAATGTCAAGGGGGTTCATGTTCAAAGTTAAAGAACTGTGAATATATTACAAGAGATGCCATTTAAAAAATTCATTTAATGAATTTTATAACAGTTTTAGATTTATGGTAAAATTGTCAAGATAGTACAGAGACATTCCGTATACTCCACACAGAGTTTCCCGTTCTTAACATGTTACATTAATATATGTGGCACAATTAAAGAACGAACATTGATACATTATTTTTAACTAAAGTCCATATTTTATTCAGGTTCCCGTCCTTTTTAACTAATACGTTATTCTGTTACAGAATATTATCCAAGATACCACATTGCATTTAAGAGTCAAATCTCCTGATCCTTCTCCTAAGAATGGAGTTATGTGTTTTGGGGAGGAAGATCACAGAGGTAAAGTGGCATTGTACCATATCATATTAATGGTACAAAATATCAACATGACATCACTGCTGATGTTAATCTTGATTACTTGGCTGAAGTAGTGTTTATAAGATTTCTGTAAATTTACCCCCCCATATATATTCATGTATACAGAGAGAAATCTATATCTATAAATCTGTTTGTCTATCTATCTATCTATCTATCTATCATCTATCCAATCTATCATCTGTCTTAAAGGAAGTCACTATGTAAAGTCCACACTTAAGGAGGTAGAGTACGTTTCTCATCCTTGAGGGAGAAGTATTAACATAAATCTTTTGGAATTCTTTTTCACAAGAGATTTGTCTCTTCTCTTCCATTTATTTATTTATTTAAATCACTATGGACTCATGAGATTTGTTTCATAATTTGGGTTATAATCTAATATCATTTTATTTTGTTGTTCAAATTATTCCAGTTTTGGCCCTTGGGAGCTCTTTCAGTTGGCTCCTCTGTCAACTGTCCCTTTGACATACTCTCCTCTATCCCCTTGACCTACTCCAGTCTGTGTGTGTGTGTATGTTTTAGCACTTTCTTAATTTGTGGACGCTCCAGGCTCATTCTGCGCAATTCCTGTCCTCCAAGTCCTAGAATCAGCTATTTATCCAAGGAGCCTTGCTTTCTTTTCATGAAGAGTAATATTAGAAGCCAAGAGCTCAGTGCTAGTTGTGATCATTGCCACTGGGTTGTACTGGCTCTAGATCTTCTCAGGTAAGTTGGGATATATATGTATATATACTAACCATCATATATACACATGCCTATACATAGCTCTATTTGTAACTGTGTTTATAATAAAGTAAACATGCGTTGATGTTAATATGTCCAACTGCAAACCATTATTTCCACTTGGATCATTCTAGCCATTATGCTTGCTTATCTGTAGGCACCTCCATCAGTGAGAAACCGGGCTCCTATTATTCACTATTGATTTTCTTAATTGTTCATTTCCAGTATACATGTATAGTAGTATCCGAATCGTTAACATGTAATCCCATGGGCAATAACTTTATGAGTCTGAGTGTAATGCTTCGGGTTTTTGGTACAGAGTGTTCTGTTTGTTTATTTTTACTTTTAGTTTTATTCCATTCATTTCCAAGTTTACTTAGGTGGCAACTTCCCTCACTCCCTTCAGCAAGACTGTTTCATACTTTTGTAATACAGTTAGGTTCTTCTGTCACACTTTATATTTCAACCAGGGATCACCTGACCTCCTATTTATTTAATTTTAATATACTAAGAGTCTCATTTGTTCTGTAAGGTCCTATGGGGTTTGTCCCATACATAGTTTTGTGTATCCATCATTACAGTATCATTAGAATAGTTTCACAGCCCTAAAATATTCCCTGTGTTTCACATATTTAAATCTTTTCCCCCTCCCATATCCGTGACAAAATACTGTAATGTCTCCATAGTTTTGCCTTTTCCAAAATGTTGTATAAGTGGAATCTTATGGCATGTAGACTTTTCAGACTGGTTTCTTTAACTCAGAGATATGCATTCAAGATTCATCCATGTCTTCTTTGGACTTTATAGCTCATTTTCTCTTATTGCTGAAAATAATATTCCATCGTATGATGTAGTGTGGCTTGTTTTTCCACTTCCCTTATGAGGGACATCTTGGTTGCCTTCAGGCTCTGGCTCTTATGAATAAAGCGTCCATAAACATTTTCATGCAGGATTTTATATGGAGGTAAGTTTCAGATCATTTGGGTAAATACCTAGGAGCACTACTGCTAAATTTTGTGACAAGATTACATTTAGCTTTGAGAGGAAATGTTAAACTGTCTTTCAGAGTGGCTGCACCGTTTTGCAATTCCACTGCAGAGAATGAAAGCTCCTGTTGCTCCACAGTATAGCCAGCTATTGGTCTTAACTCCTTTTGGATTTTAACCTTTTTTTTTTTTTTTTTTTTTTGGTGGTACGCGGGCCTCTCACTGTTGTGGCCTCTCCCGTTGCTGAGCACAGGCTCCGGATGCGCAGGCTCAGCGGCCATGGCTCACGGGCCCAGCCGCTTCGCGGCATGTGGGATCTGCCCGGACCGGGGCACAAACCCGCGTCCTCTGCATCGGCAGGCGGACTCTCAACCAGTGCGCCACCAGGGAAGCCCTGGATTTTAACCTTTATAATAGGTGGGTAGTGGCATCATATTACTGTTTTAATTTGCAATTCTTAATGTCAAATGATGTCCATTACCTTTACATATGATTATTTACCATCTGCATAACTGCTTTGCTAAGGGGTTTTTCCAGATATTTTGCCCAATTTAAATGAGTTGTATATTTTCTATTATTCAGTTTTATAGTTATTTGCATAGTTTGTAAATGAGTTCTACAGAAGATATGTATTTTGTAAATATTTTCTCCTAGTCTGTGGCTTGTATTTTCCTTTTCTTAACAGGTTCTGTCTACAGCAGAAGTTTTAAATTTTATTAAAGTCCAACTTATCATTCTTTTCATTCATATATCATGTTTTCGTATTGTATGTAAAAACTCATCACCAAATGTTCATTTATTCCTGTATTTCTCTCCAGAACTTTTATAATTATGCATTTTACTTTTAGATATATGATCAATTGTGAGTTAATTTTTGTGATGTTAACTCTCTGAGTAGGTTCTATCTAAGCCTCTATTTTCCTTTCTTTTTCTTTCCTTTTTTTTTGCATTTGGATCCCCGGTTGTTCCAGCACCAGTTGTTGAAAAGACTATCATTTCTCCATGATTGCCTTTGCTTGTTGTCAAAAATCTGTTGACTGGGGCTTCCCTGGTGGCACAGTGGTTGAGAGTCCACCTGCCGATGCAGGGGACACGGGTTCGTGCCCTGGTCCGGGAAGATCCCACATGCCGCGGAGTGGCTAGGCCTGTGGGCCATGGCCACTGAGCCTGCGCATCCGGAGCCTGTGCTCTGCAATGGGAGAGGCCAGAACAGTGAGAGGCCCACGTACCGCAAAAAAAAAAAAAAAAAAAGATTGATTAACATTTCTATTCATCTACATTTAAGCAAGTCAGGACTTGTCCTGCCTGGAGACCTGAAAATATTAAATTTCATTACCTGGCCATTAGATTTTTTGATATGTTTCAAATGGAAGTAGTGCTTTTCCATCTTGACTTTAAGAATAATATACGCCTGGTTAATGTGTGCAAATTTAATAACATGGTTATTAATAAAGATTTTGGTTACTGTAATGGTACTCCAAAAATAAGTTAGGATACTGTGAAGATACTTCAAAAGTGAGCTTTGACTGCTATCAAAATCACAGCTGGATTTTTGCAGAAATTGACAATCAGATCTTAAAATTGATCTGGAAATCTGAGAGACCCAGAATAGCCAAAATCATCTTGAAAACGAAAACCAAATAGAGAACTTTCCTAATTTCAAAATTTACAATAAATATTTACTACAAAAATGTCAAAATTTACTATAAAGCTACGGTAATCAAGACAATGTGGTTCTGGCATAAAGATAGAAATATAGATTAATTAAGAGTCCAGAATAAGCCCTTACATTTATGGTCACTTGCTATTTGACAAGGCTGTCAAAACAAGTCAATGGGGAAAGGAGAATCTTTTTAACAAATGGTTCTGGGATATGTGTATATCTTTATGCAAAAGAATAAAGTTGGACCTCTGCTATGCACCATACACAAAAATTAACAAAAAAAAGAATCATGGAGCTAAATACATGAGCTAAACTCATATAAATCCTAAGTGAGAATATAGCAGAAAACCTTCCTGATCTTAGACTAGGCAATAATTTCTTAGACGTGACAATTAAATCACAAGAGACAAAATAAAAAGTGGATAACTCGAACCTCATCAAAACTAAAAAGTTTTATACAACAATACAATCAAGAAAGTAAAAAGAGGGGAGACGAGGGGAAGACGGTGGAAGAGTAAGACGCGGAGATCACCTTCTGCCCCACAGATACACCAGAAATACATCTACACGTGGAACAACTCCTACAGAACACCTACTGAACACTGGCAGAAGACCTCAGACCTCCCAAAAGGCAAGAAAGTCCCCACATACCTGGGTAGGCCAAAAGAAAAAAGAATAAACAGAGACAAAAGGATAGGGACGGTACCTGCACCAGTGGGAGGGAGCTGTGAAGGAGGAAAGGTTTCCACACACTAGGAAGCCCCTTCGTGGGCAGAGACTGCGGGTGGCGGAGGGTGGGGGGAGCAGCGGAGCCGTGGAGGAGAGCACAGCAACAGGGGTGCGGAGGGCAAAGCGGTGAGATTCCCGCACAGAGGATCGGTGCCGACCGGCACTCACCAGCCCGAGAGGCTTGTCTGCTCACCCGCCGGGGCGGGCGGGGCTGGGAGCTGAGGCTCGGGCTTCGGTCGGTCGGAGCGCAGGGAGAGGACTGGGGTTGGCGGCGTGAACACAGCCTGAAGGGGGCTAGTGCACCACAGCTAGCCGGGAGGGAGTCCAGGAAAAGTCTGGACCTGCCGAAGAGGCAAGAGACTTTTTCTTCCCTCTTTGTTTCCTGGTGCGTGAGGAAAGGGGATTAAGAGTGCTGCTTAAGGAGCTCCAGAGACGGGCATGAGCTGCGGTTAAAAGCGCGGGCATCAGACGCTAATGCTGCTGCTGCCGCCACCAAGAAGCCTGTGTGCGAGCACAGGTCACTATCCAAACCCCACTTCTGGGGAGCCTGTGCAGCTCGCCACTGCCAGCGTCCCAGGATCCAGGGACAAATTCCCCGGGAGAACGCACGGCGCGCCTCAGGCTGGTGCAACGTCACACTGGCCTCTGCTGCCGCAGGCCCGCCCTGCACTCCGTGCCCCTCCCTCCCTCCCCCCCTCCACCCGGCCTGAGTGAGCCAGAGTCCCCAAAGCAGCTGCTCCTTTAACCCCGTCCTGTCTGAGAGAATAACAGACGCCCTCCAGCGACCTACATGCAGAGGCGGGTCCAAATCTAAAGCTGAGACCAGGGAGCTGTGAGAACAAAGAAGCGAAAGGGAAATCTCTCCCAGCAGCCTCAGAAGCAGCAGATTAAAGCTCCACAATCAACTTGATGTACCTGCATCTGTGGAATACTTGAATAGACAACAAATCATCCCAAATTGAGAAGGTGGACTTTGAGAGCAAGATTTATCATTTTTTTTCCCTTTTTCCTCTTTTTGTTAGTGTGTATGTGTATGCTTCTGTGTGAGATTTTGTCTGTATAGCTTTGCTTCCACCATTTGTCCTAGGGTTCTATCCATTCGTTTTTTTTTTTTTCTTTAAAAATTTTTTTCTTAATAATTATTTTTTATTTTAATAATTTTATTTTGTTTTACTTTATTTTATCTTCTTTCTTTCTTTCCTTCTTTCCCTCCTTCCTTCCTCCCTCCCTCCTTTCCTCCTTTCTTTCTTTCTTTCTTTCGTTCTTTCTACTTTTTCTCCCATTTATTCTGAGCTGTGTGGATGAAAGGCTCTTGGTGCTGCATCCAGGAGTCAGTGCTGTGCCTCTGAGGTGGGAGAGCCAACTTCAGGACACTGGTCCACAAGAGACCTCCCAGCTCCACATAATATCAAACGGCGAAAATATCCAAGAGATCTCCATATCAACACCAGGACGCAGCTTCACTCAACGACCGGCAAGCTACAGTGCTGGACACCCTATGCCAAACAACTAGCAAGACAGGAACACAACCCCACCCATTAGCAGAAAGCCTGCCTAAAATCAATAAGTCCACAGACACCCCAAAACACACCACCACACATGGACCTGCCCACCAGAAAGACAAGATCCAGCCTCATCCACCAGAACACAGGCACTAGTCCCCTCCAACAAGAAGCCTACACAACCCACTGAAACAACCTTAGCCACTGGGGACAGATACCAAAAACAACGGGAACTATGAACCTGCAACCTGCAAAAAGGAGACCCCAAACACAGTAAGATAAGCAAAATGAGAAGACAGAGAAACACACAGCAGATGAAGGAGCAAGATAAAAACCCACCAGACCTAACAAATGAAGAGGAAATAGGCAGTCTACCTGAAAAAGAATTCAGAATAATGATCATAAAGATGATCCAAAATCTTGGAAATAGAAGAGACAAAATGCAAGAAACATTTAACAAGGACCTAGAAGAACTAAAGATGAAACAAGCAATGATAAACAACACAATAAATGAAATTAAAAATACTCTAGATGGGATCAATAGCAGAATAACTGAGGCAGAAGAACAGATAAGTGACCTGGAAGATAAAATAGTGGAAATAACTACTGCAGAGAAGAATAAAGAGAAAAGAAAAAAAGAACTGAGTACAATCTCAGAGACCTCTGGGACAACATTAAACGCACCAACATTCGAATTATAGGGGTTCCAGAAGAAGAAGAGAAAAAGAAAGGGACTGAGAAAATAGTTGAAGAGATTATAGTTGAAAACTTCCCTAATATGGGAAAGGAAATAGTTAATCAAGTCCAGGAAGCACAGAGAGTCCCATACAAGATAAATCGAAGGAGAAATACGCCAAGACACATATTAATCAAACTGTCAAGAATTAAATACAAAGAAAACATATTAAAAGCAGCAAGGGAAAAACAACAAATAACACACAAGGGAATCCCCATAAGGTTAACAGCTGATCTTTCAGCAGAAACTCTGCAAGCCAGAAGGGGCTGGCAGGACATATTTAATGTGATGAAGGAGAAAAACCTGCAACCAAGATTACTCTACCCAGCAAGGATCTCATTCAGATTTGATGGAGAAATTAAAACCTTTACAGACAAGCAAAAGCTGCGAGAGTTCAGAACCACCAAACCAGCTTTAAAACAAATGCTAAAGGAACTTCTCTAGGCAAGAAACACAAGAGAAGGAAAAGACATACAATAACAAACCCAAAACAATTAAGAAAATGGGAATAGGGACATACATATCGATAATTACCTTAAATGTAAATGGACTAAATGCTTCCAGCAAAAGACACAGATTGGCTGAATGGATACAAAAACAAGACGCATATATTTGCTGTCTACAAGAGACCCACTTCAGACCTAGAGACACATACAGACTGAAAGTAAGGGGATGGAAAAAAGATATTCCATGCAAATGGAAACCAAAAGAAAGTTGGAGTAGCAATTCTCATATCAGACAAAATACACTTTAAAATAAAGACTATTAGAAGAGACAAAGAAGGACACTACATAATGATCAAGGGATCGATCCAAGAAGAAAATATGACAATTGTAAATATTTATGTACCCAACATAGGAACACCTCAATACATAAGGCAAATACTAACAGCCATGAAAGGGGAAATCGACAGTAACACATTTATAGTAGGGGTCTTTAACACCCCACTTTCACCAATGGACAGATCATCCAAAAGGAAAATAAATAAGGAAACATAAGCTTTAAATGATACATTAAACAAGATGGACTTAATTGATATTTATAGGACATTCCATCCAAAAACAACAGTATACACATTTTTCTCAAGTGCTCATGGAACATTCTCCAGGATAGATCATATCTTGAGTCACAAATCAAGTTTTGGTAAATTTAAGAAAATTGAAATTTTATCAAGTATCTTTTCTGACCACAACACTATGAGACTAGATATCAATTACAGGAAAAGATCTGTATAAAATACAAACACATGGATGCTAAACAATACACTACTTAATAACGAAGTGATATTGAAGAAATCAAAGAGGAAATTAAAAAATACCTAGAAACAAATGAAACTGGAAACACGACAACCCAAAACCTATGGGATGCAGCAAAAGCAGTTCTAAGCGGGAATTTTATAGCAATACAATCCTACCTTAAGAAACAGGAAAGATCTCGAATAAACAACCTAACCTTGCACCTAAAGCAGTTAGAGAAAGAAGAACAAAAAAAAAAAAAAAAAAAAACCCAAAGTTAGCAGAAGGAAATAAATCATAAAGATCAGATCAGAAATAAATGAAAAAGAAATGAAGGAAACGATAGCAAAGATCAATAAAACTAAAAGCTGGTTCTTTGAGAAGATAAACAAAATTGATAAACCATTAGCCAGACTCATCAAGAAAAAAAGGGAGAAGACTCAAATCAATAGAATTAGAAATGAAAAAGGAGAAGTAACAACTGACACTGCAGAGATACAAAAGATCATGAGAGGTTACAACAAGCAACTCTATGCCAATATAATGGA
Source organism: Leucopleurus acutus (assembly GCF_964270905.1). Lineage (NCBI taxonomy): Eukaryota > Metazoa > Chordata > Mammalia > Artiodactyla > Delphinidae > Leucopleurus > Leucopleurus acutus. The sequence continues at coordinate 13,303,476 of NC_139143.1, forward strand.
CAACCTGGAAGAAATGGATAAATTCGTAGAAATGAACAACCTGCCAAGACTGAATCAGGAAGAAATAAAAAATATGAACAGACCAATCACAATTACTGAAATTGAAACTGTGATTAAAAATCTTCCAACAAAGAAAAGTCTAGGACCAGATGGCTTCACAGGCGAATTCTATCAAACATTTAGAGAAGAGCTAACACCTATCCTTCTCAAACTCTCCCAAAACATAGCAGAGGGAGGAACACTTCCATACTCATTCTACGAGGCCACCATCACCCTGATACCAAAACCAGACAAGGATGTCACTAAGAAAGAAAACTACAGGCCAATATCACTGATGAACATAGATGCAAAAATCCTCAACAAAATACTAGCAAACAGAATCCAACAGCACATTATAAGGATCATACACCATGATCAAGTGGGGTTTATTCCAGGAATGCAAGGATTCTTCAGTAGACGCAAATCAATCCACGTGATACATCATATTAACAAATTGAAGGAGAAAAACCATATGATCATCTCAATAGATGCAGAGAAAGCTTTCGACAAAATTCAACACCCATTTATGATAAAAACCCTGCAGAAAGTAGGCATAGAGGGAACTTTCCTCAACATAATAAAGGCCATATATGACAAACCCACAGCCAACATCATCCTCAATGGTGAAAAACTGAAAGCATTTCCACTAAGATGAGGAATACGACAAGGTTGCCCACTCTCACCACTCTCATTCAACATACTTTTGGAAGTTTTGGCCACAGCAATCAGAGAAGAAAAGGAATCCAAATCGGAAAAGAAGAACTAAAGCTGTCACTCTTTGCAGATGACATAATACTATACATAGAGAATCCTAAAGATGCTACCAGAAAACTACTAGAGCTAATCAATGAATTTGGTAAAGTAGCAGGATACAAAATTAATGCACAGAAATCTCTGGCATTCCTATACATTAATGATGAAAAATCTGAAAGTGAAAGCAAGAAAACACTCCCATTTACCATTGCAACAAAAAGAATAAAATATCTCAGAATAAACCTACCTAAGGAGACAGAAGACCTGTATGCAGAAAATTATAAGATGCTGATGAAGGAAATTAAAGATGATACAAATAGATGGAGAGATATACCATGTTCTTGGATTGGAAGAATCAACATTGTGAAAATGACTCTACTACCCAAGGCTATGTACAGATTCAATTCAATTCCTATCAAAGTACCAGTGGCATTTTTCACAGAACTAGAACAAAAAATTTCACAATTTGTATGGAAACACAAAAGACCCCGAATAGTCAAAGCAATCTTGAGAATGAAAAATGGAGTGGGAAGAATCAGGCTCCCTGACTTCAGACTAGACTACAAAGCTACAGTAATCAAGACAGTATGGTACTTGCACAAAAACAGAGAGATAGATCAATGGAACAGGATAGAAAGCCCAGAGATAAACCCACGCACATATGGTCACCTTATCTTTGATAAAGGAGGCAGGAATGTACAGTGGAGAAAGGACAGCGTCTTCAATAAGTGGTGCTGGGAAAACTGGACAGGTACATGTAAAAGTATGGGATTAGATCACTCCCTAACACCATACACAAAAATAAGCTCAAAATGGATTAAAGACCTAAATATAAGGCCAGAAACTATCAAACTCTTAGAAGAAAACATAGGCAGAACACTCTATGACATAAATCACAGCAAGATCCTTTTTGACCCACCTCCTAAAGAAATGGAAATAAAACCAAAAATAAACAAATGGGACCTAATGAAACTTCAAAGCTTTTGCACAGCAAAGGAAACCATAAACAAGACCAAAAGACAACCCTCAAAATGGGAAAGAATATTTGCAAATGACAAAGGATTAATCTCCAAAATTTATAAGCAGCTCATGCAGCTCAATAACAAAAAAACAAACAACCCAATCCAAAAATGGGCAGAAGACCTAAATAGACATTTCTCCAAAGAAGATATACAGACTGCCAACAAACACATGAAAGAATGCTCAACATCATTAATCATGAGAGAAATGCAAATCAAAATTACAATGAGATATCATCTCACACCAGTCAGAATGGCCATCATCAAAAAATCTAGAAACAATAAATGCTGGAGAGGGTGTGGAGAAAAGGGAACACTCTTGCACTGCTGGTGGGAATGTGAATTGGTACAACCACTATGGAGAACAGTATGGAGGTTCCTTAAAATACTACAAATAGAACTACCGTATGACCCAGCAATCCCACTACTGGGCATATACCCTGAGAAAACCATAATTCAAAAAGAGTCATGTACTAAAATGTTCATTGCAGCTCTATTTACAATAGCCCGGAGATGGAAACAATCTAAGTGTCCATCATCGGATGAATGGATAAAGAAGATGTGGCACATATATACAATGGAATATTACTCAGCCATAAAAAGAAACGAAATTGAGCTATTTGTAATGAGGTGGATGGATCTAGAGTCTGTCATACAGAGTGAAGTAAGTCAGAAAGAGAAAGACAAATCCCGTATGCTAACACATATATATGGAATTTAAGGGGAAAAAAATGTCATGAAGAACCTAGGGCTAAGACAGGAATATAAAGACACAGACCTACTAGAGAATGGACTTGAGGATATGGGGAGGGGAAAGGGTAAGCTGTGACAAAGTGAGAGAGTGGCATGGACATATATACACTACCAAACGTAAAATAGATAGCTAGTGGGAAGCAGCCGCATAGCACAGGGAGATCAGCTCGGTGCTTTTAGACCACCTAAAGGGGTGGGATAGGGAGGGTGGGAGGGAGGGAGACAGAAGAGGGAAGAGATATGGGAACATACGTATATGTATAACTGATTCACTTTGTTATAAAGCAGAAACTAACACACCATTGTAAAGCAATTATACTCCAATAAAGATGTTAAAAAGAAAAAAAGAAAGTAAAAAGATAACCTGCAGAATGGAAGAAAGTACTTGCAAATCATATATGGATAAGGGTCTTGTATTAAAAATATATAAAATATTTTTTCAACTCTATAATCAAAAGACAACCTAATTCTAAAAAATAGGCAAAGAATCTGTTCTGATGTTTAGTATACATACTTAAATTTATGGTTCTTTGAGTACTTTTGACAGATATTTCTTTTTATTTTCTAAATACAAAATTCTTTTGAAATTCCTTAGAAATATGAAATCTCTTCTTTTTCTATGACTGTAATCGTTGTAAACTTATATATGAACAAGATTTTAAAAATTATAGCCAGTTATGGTTTATTTTCTTTCTCTTTGTGAAGGTTTCCCCCCCATCCCGCCCACAATGGGCACCTCACTTGAATGGTAGGTGTCTGGATGTGCTCAGAAGAAAGTCAGCCAGATATCTTTTGAAAAACTTTATACTGAACGATCCTCACAAGAAAAGTCCCAGACTCTGATCCACAGAAATATCTGAAACATAGTCGGCCAGAAGACTGTAAAACAGGGACAGATTTTCATCTAGAATTTAAATTTCTAGTGAGGAAGAATCAATGATATTCTGCTAGAGATGATAGGTTTGGGTGAGGAGCAAATAACAATTTGAGGAAGCAAAGAGAAACATACCAAGACGAATAAAGCTGTGAAAATTCAGTAAATAAATTATAATCTCCGTCTCTGAGCATGCCTATCTCTCACCTTATAGAAGCACTGGAAAATTAATCTAATAAATGGACTTTCTACAAGTGTTCTGTATTTTGACAATAGTGTTTAAAGATAGTGAAATCGTTACCTGAAGTTCTGAAAACGTACAACACGTTGCAATGAAGTCTATTAAATTAAGGCACTCAATTCCCGCAGAGGGCTGCAGAAGTGTAATATTAATTTGTAAAAACATGAATTGGAAATGTGCTATCACTGTGTCTCATTCTAAGTTCAGTCATTATCATTGGAATGAAGTCTTGTTATTTTCAGCTTTTCATTAGAAAGATTTATAATAAGGATGAAACATTAGCATTTTAATGCTTTTGTGAATAAAATAGTTGTTGCACTTGCGCTTGGACATGGGTGCAATAGTGTTTCAAGTGCTCACTCTCCATTGTAATTAAAGATCGTCTACTTGACAAAAACCATGGTTTCTGAAATAATAGACAGCATGGCTTTTAAATACTGTATTATTATTCAGAAAGCATTTTGTACCTGTTTTAAAATTTCTTTTACTCTTTTCCCCCAAATTATCAACATCCTTGCTTAAGCCCAATGAACATTTTTCAAACCTTATCTTTCTCATCATCTCAGTCATCTTTGACACTAATGAGTCTTCCCTTCTTCATTAAACACTCTCATCTCTCATCTGTGAAGATTCTGGATTTCCTTATGCATATGTGAATATGCATTAATTCATTTTGAATTTTATTTTTCTCTTCTCATCTCCCAAATTCTGGTTTTCTTCAGGTTTCTGTCCTGGGACCTCATTATTATCACTGTCATTCACTGTAAAATGCATGGCAAATCCTGTAAGCACTTTACCTAGAGCATCTATTTCAGTTCTCCCTTTAATGCTATAAAGTACTTGTGACATAACAACATCATATAGATGAGAATTTGAGTAACTTGCCAAAGTAACTTACCTGTGATTAGAACTCGGGTCTAAATGAACCAGAGAATGAGTTCTTAATGTCTATTTAAAATTTTCACCATAACAATAGCTCACATAAAATAGCCTATACCGTAGAATACCTGACCTGTAGTACATATGCATGCAGGGAGAGACACTCATACACCAAACTACATACTCAACCTCTTCAGTTAAATATAACCTAGATACCACAAGTTGAACATAAAGTTAAACTATTTAATAGACTACTTCCCTAACTATCCCAACTTGTTCCCCCTGCTTTGTTCTTTCACTGCCAAATTTCCCACATTTGCTCCTCCCCCCTTACCCCGTACATCCAACTCATCATAATCAATCCTTAAATTTCATCTCATCAATATGTCTTGCATCCATTTATTTCCTCTCTTTTTTCTACTGCAATTTCCATGATCAAATCCACCATCTTCTCACACCTGGATACCTGAGATATATTTTACCAAACATGCCCCTTGTTCACAGTCATTTTGTTTTTTTAATTAAATGTAATTATCTCACATTTCCTTTTCTACTGCCAGACAGCAGAAAATGTCTCCGCCCTTTAACCTCCATTGATTATGAAGCTAAAATCAAATCATCTAAAAGTAGCTTACGAAATCTGTATGTCTGAATTTGGCATAAAGTAACTCTTACATTACTTATTAGGTATACTTAAGGAATAGTGATTTTTTCCACATTCAGGACTTTTACTTTGCTTTTTATTTTATCTAAAAGAGTGTCACCTACATTCATTACTTTCCTAGCTCTTTTTTTTTCAAATTGAACCATTTATTTACATCTTAACATTTTAATATGATGTGTTTTATTTTTCTTTTTTTATTCATAATTGACATACAGTATTATATTAGTTTCAGGTGTGCAACATAGTGATTCAATCTCTATATACATTATAAAATGATCACTACTGTAAGTTAGTTACCATCTGTCAGCATACAAAGTTAGTACCATATTGTTGACTATATTTCCCACGATGTGCATTATATCCCCATGACCTATTCACTTTGTAACTGGAAGTTTGTACCTTCCAAAACCCCCATCCATTTCGCTCACCCCAAAACCTGACTCTCTGGCAATCACCAGTCTATTCTCTGTATCTATAAATATGGTTTCGTTTTGTCTTCTAGATTTGTTTGGGTTTTTTTGTTTTCTAGATTCTAAAGGTGAAATCATATAGCATTTGTCTTCTCTGACTTCTTTCACTCAGTATAATACCCTCAAGATCGATCCATGTTGTTCCAAATGGCAAGAATGCACTCTTTTTTATGGCTGAGTAACATTACGTGTGTGTGTGTATATATGTGTGTGTGTGTATATATATATATATATATATATATATATATATACACACACACACATATATACACACACACACGTATTATATATGTATCACATCTTCTTTATTCATTGTATTGATGGCCACTTAGGTTGCTTTCATATTTTAGCTTTTGTAAATAATGCTGCAATGATCATAGGGGTGCATATATCTTTCTGAATTAGTGTTTTCATTTTCTTTGGATAAATAGCCAGAAATGAAATTGCTGGATCATATGGTAGTTCTATTTTTAACATTTTAGTAGCCTCTGTATTTTTTTCCATTCTGACTATACCAATTTACATTTCCACTAACCATGAATGAGGGTTCCTTTTCTCCACATCCTTGCCAAATCTTTTTTTTTTTTTGTCTTTTCCATAATAGCCATTCTGACAGGTATACTTTTTTTTTTTATTTTTTTTTATTTATTATTTATTTATTTATTTATTTTTTTTTTGCGGTGCACGGGCCTCTCACTGCTGTGGCCTCTCCTGTTGCGGAGCACAGGCTCCGGACGCACAGGCTCAGTGGCCATGGCGCATGGGCCCAGCCGCTCCGCAGCATGTGGGATCTTCCCAGACCGGGGCACAAACCCATGTCCCCTGCATCGGCAGGCGGACTCTCAACCACTATGCCACCAGGGAAGCCCAGGTGTACTCATTTTTTAATTGCATTTCTTGTTTTATTAATGTATGCATTCTTTATATATTCTGGATATTAACCTTTTATTATATGATTTGCAAATATCCCAGTGAGTTGCCTTTTCATTTTGTTGATGATTTTGTTCTTCTTGCAGAGCATTTAGTTTGATGTTGTCCCATTTGTTTATTTTTGCCTTTGTTGCACTTGCTGGTAGAATCAGATCCTAACAACACTGTTGAAACTAATGTCAAGGAAATTACCCTCTGTGTTTTCTACTGAGTTTTATCGATTCATGTCTAGCATTCAAATTTTTAATCTATTTTGATTTAATTTTTGTATACGGTGTAAGATAGTGGTCCAGTTTGATTGTTTTTGCATGTAGTTATCCAGTTTTATCAACATCATTTATTGAAGAGACTGTCTTTTTCCCATTGTATATTCTTGCCTCCTTTGTCATAAATTAATTGAGCTTATCAGCATGAATTTTTTCTGGTCGCTATTCTGATCCATTGATCTCTGTGTCTACGTTTGTGCCAGTACCATACTGTACTAATTACTATAGCTCTTAGTATAGCTTGAAATCAGGGAGCATGAAACCTCCAGCTTTGTTGTTTCTCTAGATTACTTTGGTTATTTGGGGTCTTTTGTGACACCATACACATTTTGAGATTATTGTACTAGTTCTGTGAAAACTGCCATGAGTACTGTGATAGGAATTTCATTAAATCTGTAGATTTCTTTTGGTAGTATTACATTTTAAAAGTATTAATTTTTTCCCAATTTATGAGCATAGTATACCTATCCATTTATTTGTGTCATCTTCAATTTCTTTTATCAATGTGTTATAGTTTTGTTTTTGTTTTTTTTTGTTGTTGTTGTTTTTTTTGTGGTACGCGGGCCTCTCACTGCTGTGGCCTCTCCTGCTGTGGAGCACAGGCTCCAGACACGCAGGCTCAGCGGCCATGGCTCATGGGCCCAGCCGCTCCGGGGCATGTGGGATCTTCCCGGACTGAGGCATGAACCCATGTCCCCTGCATTGGCAGGCAGACTCTCAACCACTGCGCCACCAGAGAAGCCCAATGTCTTATAGTTTTTAGAGTACAGGGCTTTTACTCACTTGGTTAGATTTATTCCTAGGTATTTTCTTCTTTTTAATGTCATTGTAAATGGGGTTATTTTCTTAATTTCTCTTTCTGATAGTTCATTCTTAGTGTATAGAAACATAACAGATGTCTGTATATTAATTTTGCATCCTGTAACTTTACTGAATTTATTTATTAGTTCTAATAGTTTTTTGGTGGCGTCTTTAGGGCTTTCTATATATAGTATCATGTCATCTGCAAATAGTGACAGTCTTACTTCTCTTACAATTTGGGTGCCTTTTATTGCTTTTTCTTGCCTAATAGCTATGGCTAGTACTTAGAAAACTGCCATGAGTAGGCATCCTAGTCTTGTTCCTTATCTTAGAAAAAAAGCTTCAGCTTCTCACTGTTGAGTGTTTTGTTATCTGTGATTTTATCATATATGGCCTCTATGATGTTGAGGTATGTTACTTCTATACCCATTTTATTGAGAATTTTTATCATAAATGAATGTTGTGTTTTGTCAAATGCTTTTTCTGCTTCTATTGAGCTGATCATATGGCTTTTATCTTCCATTTTGTTAATGTGGTGTATCACTTGATTGATTGATTGATTTGTGAATGCTAAACCATCATTACATCCCTGGAATGAATCTCACATGAATGTGGTGTTTGATCCTTCTAATGTATTGTTGAATTTGGTTTTCTAATATTTTGATGAATATTTTTGCATTTGTGTTCATCAGTTTATCAATTTCCACATCTGTAGGATGAAGATAATAATAATATGTGTCTCATTAGTTGTTATGAAGACTACACACTTTAAGCTTTTTACTGAAACAAAATAAGCATTTACACTGGCTGAAGAAAAGACTCTAAATAAAAAAATACTACATTATTACATGTCACAACAATCAAAATCCTAACATATATTTGGGTATATATTTTATAAAAACATTAAATGTATGTCATATTGCAATAAATATGTAAGTAAACAGTAATGATTAATTAAATGTTAGAAAAATAAACAGATATACAAATATGTTCTATGACATTTCAATGAAAGATGCTGAACAGAATCCTGACTGACAATCAAATAATCAATTTTGTTATTCTTCCAGCATAAATTTCTGTACAAGATCAGTGCTTGGAAAAAAATTTTAATTGAAGGAGTAAATGATATGCTCAGTATTGTCCTATTCAGTTAATGAAAGTATACTAACATGTTAATACATTTCATGTAAGCAAATAGTTTTTTAAAACAATTTTGGTTTCATAATATAAGGCAATTTTATATTTTTCTGGGTTTATATGTAATATATGAAATAAATGTGATGTTTTCAAGTGTATGCAAGATACTTTGAAATGAAAACCTGATACAGATTTTATATAATTACAGAATCAAGTATGACATTTATTATATTTGATTATTATTTACACAAGTATTTAAGTTAAAGCATGGAAGTTCCAGAGTGTGCTAAATTGTGCAACAAATGCCACCTATCCAAATGAAAATAATTATGAGTTTAATTTTCTTTTGGTCGTGTTGTGTATTGATGTGTGCACACTGAAAATGAGACTGATAAATTTTTTCATAGGCTAGTGCAAATTAAAGAACAAAGCTTTTCAAAAGAGAGGTTAGAAACTAATATGATCTGTTCTCAAATTTCTATCTTTTTTAGTTGAGATTTCCATTATTCCAAGTCAGCAGGGAGAGTGCTAATTACTCACTTAGGGATGCTAAGGTGGCCTTGGGAGGTAGATGAGAAGAGGCAGGACCCTGACTAGAAAACATGTCCCCTACAGGGGCTCCTTTTTAGCAGTTTTTTTCCTTTGAAAACTTCAGAAGGAATTTTTTTACAGTCAATCAAGAAAAAAAAAAGTCTATTAACTTATAAGTAGAAATAACAAGCATTATTAAAATTTTAATGTTGAAAGTTACTTCATTAGGGCTTTCCATCGACTCCTGGAGCCCTTAATCTTGCAGTGTTGGGTGTCAGGTTCACCGAGGGGAAGGTCCCATCCACAACCCTGCAACCAAGGCCATCTACTTCTGAGCACTGGACATGGATAAGCAGAGATCCCCAGCCAAGCAACTGAGCCACTTGCATCTTAAGGAAGAGAAAATCAAACCAGATGCCAATAGTGCTGTTTTCAAGACCAGTACTCATACAGAAAGGCCAGATGAAGAGAAACGACAGAGCTGCCTAATCCTTACCCAAGGCGCTGATCAGAAGCAACTGTATTAATAACCCAAGCCAAGTGGAAGTCCTGAGAGCGATCTAAAGTCTCTCGTCTATTCGGTGAAGTCTTTTGAAGAGCTGGACTGAAATCACAGCTTCTCCAGGGAATCTAGGTCATGAGTTTCAACTGTGAATCTAAGACACAAGAAAAGGCATTGCCTCTGATGCGCTTTGAATCCCCACAGAACCTGACTGCCCAGTCTCAGTTCTGCACTGTTGAAAGAGCTGCCTTTGTCTCGGCCATGCTCCGCCAAGCACACACTCTCGATATATTTGTGCCTCTCCCCAGTGTATGAACTGCCCTTCAAACAGGAAACGTGATTGAACAGATCAGGATGGCTTCTTCTTTGGTCACCTCACACCCTGTACATTTTTGGCTCTTCTTAAGTAAGCTAGAAGATTACACTTATGGCTGACTGAGGGACCACCTCCTATCCTTCAGGACAGAAAGCCTTATTTTTAACACCTATTTGCTCTCCAAAGTAATCCTCTTACCTGTAATCTCCGGCATCTTTTTGCAACTTAATCTGCTCTAGATCTCTAAGGGCATTATTCTTTTCTCGAATTCAGGTCTCTCTCTTTTAAAATTTTTCTCTAACTCCTTACCAAAAATTTAATCAAGCAAGTTTTATGTTACCAGGGTGGAAAAGGACATATCGTGCAGGTAGCAACCATAAGAAACCTGCAATGACTACACTAATATGAGACTAAATGGACTTTAAATTTTAAAAAAGAAAACACTGGTCCTAGACAAGATCAGAAACATGTTATAATGATAATGACACATTTCTTAAGCACTGAATTTTTAGTGTGTTGGGAAGGCAGTTTAAAGTCAATCTTGAACTTTTATATATTCTTACTTATCTTTGGCCGGAATTTTGTTTTTTTCCTGATCTTTCTGTCTGACGAAATAGCAGAACAAAAACAACCAAGAAGCAGGGACAGGTACTGGTGGATTTTACTTTGGTTCCAGGCACAAGAAGGCTAAGCTCTAGCCTAGGCAGTGGTTTTTCATTCATTCCACCCTGCTTATTAAGATTCAACACTTAAGTCTGAGAGTATAATTGAGGTTCATTCTGCAGTATGCTTGCTTAACTTTTTTCTCTGTATACATATTACTCCTAGGATTTTCTCTGGTAGCAATTGTAGGAGTGGTCGTCTAGGTTTAAAGGTGTAGAATTCTTATCACTTCTTAATCTATATCCATTTATTTGAATCCTTTAATCTATTATGTACATGACTGATGATTTTGAATATTTTTGATCTACTTATTCATTGACCTATGAATACTTGTAGGAGGAGGAGGTTTATTGCTGTAGAAATGTTAGATCCAGTAAAAAAGATTTGAGAAAGCAGAGCAAGCAAGATTATCTTATTGGAAGTTTTGTTAAATTGCTTGCTATCTCATTTTGATTGACCAAATTACATAAAGCCAGAGAACCATTAGAATTGGATGTGTATTTTAACTGTACGTGAGTTTGTCAATCAGTTATTAAAACAGTCTGAGGTTTATTATAAGTTCCAATTAGAGACAAATACTTAAAAAATAATTTTGGATGTCAAATTGGAGATCCCAGGCATTTTATTTCTTCTTTGAAAGAATATCTTAATGAATTTGAAACTAATTGACACGTAAATAATGGAATGAACATTTTTCTAGAAGCAACAATATATTATCCAAAGACAAAACTACTTTGTTTATACAGTAAATATAATTTGTACTAATAATATTTTACTTGAGGGTAATATGTTTGAGAAATAATGTATGTATTTATATTTACTTAAACCAGAATTTCCTGGTATATAATCTATAGCTTTAGAATTCATGAAAACTGTTGAAAGTTGCTGCAATTTTCTAAATCAGTCGTTCTCAACCAGGGATAGTTTTGTTTCCCAGGGGATATTTGACAATGTCTGAAGACGTATTTTATTGTCATGGGGCTGGTACCTTACTTGCATCTAGTTGGTGGAGTCCAGAAATGCTGTTAAACATTCTATAATGAAGGACGGCTTCCTACAACAAAGAAGGATCCTGTCTAAAAGGTCAACACTGCCAAGCCTGAGGAACACTGCTCTGCATTGTATAGTGTACTTGAAAACAGCAATAGCCCAATGGATTTGAGCCATTATGAGGGCCAAAACTTAGGATAATATTCTTCCTGACCTAAATAATACATTTTCTGTTAACTAAAACTGACCTAAAAAATAAAGTAGATTACTTTTATAAAAAAAGAAACTAAGATGAAAGATATATATTTTTTAAATTTGTCTAAAATGAAAATATTAAAAGAAAACAATAATTATTTTAAAGTTTTGTTCTGAGTAAAATAATCCTGAAGGAGGTATGTTAAAAATATATTTTTAAAGTTTCATCTCAATAATATGTGCAGAAAAGGACATACCTTTAAAGGGAAGAAAATGTGATATATACACACACATACAGACATATATATCACATTATATGTATATGTACTACATAAACATATATTTATATATAGATTTATATATAATGTATGTGTTATATATAATGCTATTATAAAAAAATGTATTCATACAAAAATTTTATTTAAATAACTTGGAAAAACTGAAGGCAATAGGCAGTAAGAATATCTAGAGAATGCCAACGATCAATCACAACTTGTCATAAAGACAGAGATGAGTGACTCTGGTGTTAATTTTATGAAGGTGAACCCTCACAAGAATTTTTCTTTTATGCCCTGTCCTTCTGTGTTGCTAGGCAGAACAGAAGTCTTAAAAACAACATAACAGTAGTATACTGCCCAATTAATTGTTACTTGAACTTGTTCTCCCAGATTTATTTCTGAGCACTCACCCATAAATCTGTTCCCTTATTTTTCATTTGACACTTTGTACACATATATCTACTACGATATTTGCTACATAACTGTGTAAAAAGCACTTGTATTAGGGACTGTTTCTCAACATGGACTATGCACTTGGAAAAATACACAGCATCTTGTTCATTTTTTTTTCTTTGAAAGCTAGTATGTTTCCTAGCATGTGTGTGTGTGTATGTATATTCCTCAGCAGATTTAGAAGGAAGGGAGGAAGGAAGCAAGGAAGGAAAGAAGGAAGGAGACTTTATTTAAAAAACAAAAATCAAAAATTAACGGACATGGGGCTTCCCTGGTGGTGCAGTGGTTGAGAGTCCGCCGGCCGATGCAGGGAACACGGGTTCGTGCCCCGGTCCGGGAGGATCCCACATGCCGCGGAGCGGCTGGGCCCGTGAGCCACGGCCGCTGAGCCTGCGCGTCCGGAGCCTGTGCTCCACAACGGGAGAGGCCACAACGGTGAGAGGCCCGTGTACAGCAATAAATAAATAAATAAATAAATAAATAATAACAGACATGGCTGCTAAGGGGAAGGGGGGAGGGAGATGGATGGACTGGAAGTTTGGGGTTGGTAGATGCAAACTATTACATTTAGAATGGATAAACAACAAGGTCCTAATGTACAGCACAGGGAATTATATTCAACATCCTGGGATAAACCATAATGGAAAAGAATATTAAAAAAGAATGTATATATATGTACAACTGAGTCACTTTGCTGTACAGCAAGAGTTTGATACAACATTGTAAATCAACTATACTTTAAAAAAAATTTTTTTTCCCAACCTCCCTGTATCAGTCAGTGTCAAGGAAAAAGAAGGGAATTTGATTATAAAATGGTTACAAAAGGGCAAAAGTAGGGCGTGATATTATCCAGAATATAAGAAGCTACTACTTCCCCTAGCTTACACCCATAAAATTAAAATGACTGCTGTTTGAGCCACTGCCACTGTTGGCAACATTGCTGTGGCCTTATGAAAATTGATACCGGGGCCGCTATCATGGACACCACTGGAACTGACCACAGCCAGTAGGATTTTCCCTTCCTTCTGCTTTCAAACCTCATATGAGCGCTTTCTAATCAGATCCTTCATGTTAGACATCATAAAAGACATGGGTCTGAGCAGAGACATCTGATTAGTGAATCAGTATCTTTACAAGATGATAATAGTGATTTGTTTTATATAATATATATATGCAATTATATATAAATATATAATTATCCAAGGAAACTCAACAATAAATAAAAATTTGACTCCTTATATAAGGAAAAAATTAAATTCTCCAATATTACTTTAACTCTAGAATGTATAGCAAGTGCTCCCTTTATAGATTCAAAATGTTTCTTTTCTACAGAAATCTCTGTTTTAAAAGTAGTAACTTGTATGTTTGTTTCATTTTCCTTTAACTTTGTATTCTCCACTCTCCAGAAGTTTCAAGTAGAAAGCCAATAGTTGTATTGTCAGGAAACATGCATACATTGTTGGGAAGTACCGAAGTATGTAATGATAAGCAATATACAGAAATGGAATCATTTTTCTTTATTCAGTTGCAATATAAATCCTCTATAGTAGAAGATATCAAAGTAACATGTCACATTTACTTCTTTTTGTATGAGTTGCTTGGAAGCTAACCCTGGTAGATGAACATGAACAGTAGAGATGTGAAAATTTATAAGATTTGTTCCAAGGTCACTTTTGTCTTTAAAAAGTACTAAAGCTTCTAAAAATGATACTTCTCTGTTATAACAGTGGAATAATCTAAAGGTCAAAGTACAGCATTTCTTCATTTTTTTATAAGAATCTAAACCTTACAAGAACAGAAATGCTTGAGGATATCAATAAAGAAGGCATTTTAGGATAAAATCCCTAAAGGATGTTTCCACTGTGTAAAAAGGAGTCACAATCATTCAATTAGCTGCATGTTTATCTTCAAAACGCCTCCAGACAGTATATCTTAAAGAACTGAAATTTGGAAAAAAAGTGCCCAGGATTTAAAAACTGTGTTTTTAAATGTCATAGTGTATTAAAAGGCTTCTGACACATGGCAAGGGTTAGAAAAGTTTTAATTCTTTCTTTTTAGTTAGTTCTGAGAAATCTTGAGAAAATTAACTTTATGTTTAGTTATGACAAAGTCTTCTTATGCATCTGATTTTTTTAAGTGAGAATAAATGTTTATTCTAATTTTACTTCACCACAGTAAAAATAAAGATTAAAGCAAAATATCCCTAAATGTGTATCTGTGTATTCTAAGCCTTATAAAAGAAATCTCAGAAATCATATTCAACAATCTTTATTTCATAGTTATAAGTGTAATAATTCTATAATTTTATAGGTAAATATCTATATTCCTTTATAAAAATGACTGTTGAAATTAATATTGTTTTCTGAGATTACATATGTATATATTCCTTATGAAAGCCATGAGACAGATCAATATATCTATTCATCTATTTAGCTACGACTTGTATTCAACAAGAAACAATTTTTAAGGAGAGATGTTTTAAAGAGAAAATATATCTTATATGACACTTTATATAAAGAAAAATATTTTTCCATGCAAGTCCATTTATAAGTAGCAGTGGACAAATTCACAAGAATTTATTTAGAATTAGATGTAAGAGCATTCAACTGTCAGAATCTGATCTCTGTGCCTGCTTTATTCTCCAGCACTATGGAAAGCCACGTTGTTTTTGTCCATACGGCAAGCTTAAAGTGCTAGGTATTAACAACCACTGGGGAGCAGCCCTCAACCAAAAGATACATACATAATAATTTAGAACCACGTGCTTTAAACTGTTTGCCAGTGTCTCCTACAGTAATAAACTCAGTCACTTATAGTCAGCTGGCTTAATAATGAACACTTTAATGGCTCTAATTGGTTGTTTTTTTATTCCTTTATCAATTCCCCATTGCACAACTTGTTTCTTGCACCTGCCAAATAAATTCCTTACACATATCATTGTGTAAGACTGAATAATTTACCAGCCTAATGACAAAAAGGATACTACTGTTTATAAATATCCTAGGATCATAGAATCTCTATAACGTCACAGTTGATAAGAATCTCCAGTGTTGGGCTTCCCTGGTGGCTCAGTGGTTGAGAATCTGCCTGCCAATGCAGGGGACACAGGTTCGAGCCCTGGTCTGGGAAGATCCCACATGCCGCGGAGCAACTGGGCCCGTGAGCCACAACTACTGAGCCTGCGCGTCTGGAACCTGTGCTCCGCAACAAGAGAGGCCGCGACAGTGAGAGGCCCACGCACTGTGATGAAGAGTGGTCCCTGCTCTCTGCAACTAGAGAAAGCCCACACACAGAAACAAAGACCCAACACAGCCAAAAATAAATAAATAAAATTAAAAAAAAATCTACAGTGTTGTGCAATATGATGATATGGTGAAAATTTAAATAGCTTATTAGTAGATGTAATAGATATAGGAAATATCTAGCATTTAAGGGATACGCTGGCAGTGGTAATTATAAGAACATGTAGTTTTTGGCTGGTTGTTGTTAAGTATCACTAATGCACTGAAAAAAGGAAATTACAGGTCTAAGTCACCCAACAATCTTCTCAGGGCACCGTGTGAATCTCACAAGGCCTTGGTGATAACACATAAAAAGACTCATCGCCTGCAACTGGAAGGCAGATTGTCCTGAAAACCAGTTCCATGACTGATTATGAGAGCAATAGAAGAGAAGGTTTAATTCACATCCCAGGTAAGTCTCCTGATCCAACAGAACATGCCTAGGAATGGATTTTCAGGGAGCTAGATGAGAGGGAGGATGTAATGACAGATAAGGAGATTTTGTTTTTAACCAGTGTTATTTCCACCAGTGGTGCATGACAGTCCTGGGTGTCCCACATCTTTGATATATACTTGGTCTTCTCTGAAATTTTCATTTAAGCAATTTTGGTGTATTTTTATTTTATTTTGAACTTCCATGTATTTTTATTTTATTTTGAATTTCTTCTAATGTCTAATGAATTGGATCACCTCTTTACAAATTGTGATTAGCCATTGTGAAATCAACCAAGAGGAATTCCTAAGTCCTTTGCCCGTTTTTCTATTTTAAGGGTCTGCTTTTTTTTTCCCCTGTTGATTTATATATTCTGAATATGAGCCTTTTGTTGGATATATGCATTACTATTATTTTTCCTTTCTGGAAGTTGTCTTCTCACCTTAACTGTATTCTTTTGCATCAATTATATGGGATTGGATATTTGAAAGTACTCACAAGACTCTTCAGGGATTACTCATCCAAGGCTCTAACAAAGGGAAAGGTTAGAGAATTTCTTGATGAAGCACACTCTCATGTGACTCAGTATTTTATACATTGATAAATATACCTGGAGCCAATACCAATACACAGCTGGATTTACTACTTGGAGCATGGAAAAATCAATGGCTTACAATTCATGAGACAATGATAAAATTGAGGTGGCAGAGTATTGAAAATGGATCAAAAACCTCAATGAAATGAGGATGTCAATATGAATACATCACATAAGACCAGAGAACAGATCTCTAACTATGATGTCCAGGAAGCACTAGAGACATTCTCTTCAATAAAACAAATAATAATGGCTATGTTATGGGGGCATGGGCATCACTGAGAAGCCAGAATTGATGGTAGGGGTGTTGTTATAGAACATATCTCCCTAGAATGAATGGGGCTAATAGGATTCTACAATAGAAGAGGCCAGGTGGTAGCATTTTACTTTTAGAAGGAAGGTGGACATATTGATGTAAGTAGATGGAAAGATGGAAAGTAGATGGAAAGTAATGGCTCCCAGGAATTTGTGGCTGTGGCTAATATAACACGGTGTTCCTAAGGTCAAGAGACATGGGCAGTCAACAAGGATATTGACTGACCTACATAACTACAATCAATGTCAACCAAATAGGAAATCAGTACATCTTAGCCTGTTTCCAGACCTAAACCAGTTTCAAACCCTGAGCTCTTCAAACTAAATGGAGCCAAGGTCAACTTGAAGAAGAACTCCTGTAATACTATAGGAAGAGAACAGAGCAGAAATTTGCCCAATCTTTCCCCCAAAGGAACCTATAGCAATTTATCAGAGATTCATTCACTGAGGGAAGTAGAATTCCCAGATATTTCCAAGGCTTTTGGATACATGGCCTCATCTAACACTAATACTCCAGTGATGGCACAATGGCTTATGAATAGATTAGCCATAGCATTGGGAAAGGAGACTATTCATGGATCCAAACATTGAGTTTCCTTTCACAAAAGCATATCTAGCTACAAGTGCTACTTAATGCCCAAACTATAGGAAACATTTAGAGACTGAGCCTGTGATATTGTATGAGCCTGCTAGGTGATAACAGGTGGATTATGTCATAGTCCTTCCACCAGAGAGTTTGAAGGCATATGTATTTATTGGAATTGAAACATATTCTGACCCTAAGTGTGCCTCTTTTGCTTATAATACATCAATAAGAAAACTATCTGAGGGCTTACTTGAGTGATTTATCATCTTGGGATCCTGCCTCTAGAACTTGGACTTCCCAGCCTCTAGAACTATGAGAAATAAATGTCTGATGTTTAGGCTACCCAGATATAGACTGGGTATATATAGTATTTTGTTATAGCAACTACCCAGTTATAGACTGGGTATATATAGTATTTTGTTATAGCAGCCTGAGCAGACTAAGACACCTCTCTAAGGATAAAAGTTAATCTCCTGTGGGACTGATGCACTGTCCTACAATATACAGTATACACTTGAACCATCGTATGTATCCTCAACAGCAGAATACATGTCTGAAAACCAAGAAGTGGAGTTGAAGTAACTTGTCTCACCATTAATCCCAGTGGCTCACCTGGGGAATTTGTTCTTCCCGTCACCTTAACTTTAATCATAACTGGTCTAGAAGTCCTATTTGCAATGGGAGAGACAGTTTTACAGTGGGCACAGAAAGGATTCTACTAAATCTGAAATTATGGCTGCTGCCTAGCAATGTTGGGGTTCTTGCACCAATAAGCCAATAGGCAAAGGAAGGAGTTACTCTACTGTCTGGGTAATTGATAAGGATTATGATAAGGACATAGGTTGTTATTATATGATAGGAGAGGGAAGAGAAAATTTGGAAATGGAATTTGGAATTTGGATTCAGGGGAAAAGTGATTGGTGCTTTCATATCAGCAGATAACCATAAATGGGAATTTGCAACTACATAACCAAGGACTCAGACTCCTTGGGATGAAGGTCTGGGTTTCCCAGGAGTGTGCTGGAGCTACTCAGACCAGTTTATAAAAGGTGGGTGATAAAATATTAGAAATTTGTGAGCCGTTTGTTAAATACAGCCATAGTTAAAAAGTTAAACTATATAAACTTGTAATTAAATAAATTATATAAAGACCAAAGGTAATTCAAAACTCTTAACTTCCTAATTAATTTACTGTATTTTGTTATTATTGATATTTATGCTTCTGAGATCTACTATTTATTATATATTTGGAAATCGTATATAATGGTGTGCTACTGCACATCTCTCTCCAACTCAATCCCTAACCTTACGTGGATAGCTTGAAATTAGCCATGATGGGAAATTTATACCATGGAAATTTAGAAATGCTACAAATCAAGGGTTGGTTTATTGTTTTGTTGATTATCCAGAACAGAGGACAACAATCTATAGCCTACAGGCATAAGCTAGCTCCTGGCCTTTTTCTTCTAAAGACTATAAGCCGGGAATTCCCTGGAGGTCCAGTGGTTAGTACACCGTGCTTTCACTGCTGAGGGTGCGAGTTCAACCCCTGGTCGGGGAACTAAGATCCCACAAGCCAAACGGTGTGGCCAAACAAAATGAAATGAAATGAAATAACAGACTATAAGCTAAGACTGTTGTTTATATTTTAAAGGGTTATTAAAAACAAACAAAAAAAGAAAAAAATATGTGACAGGAATTGCATGTGCCCACAAAGCTTAAAGCGTTACTCTCTGTTCCTTTACAGAAAAATATGGTTTGATCCATGGTCTAGCTTTTAAAAAGTAATAGAGAAGATGTTAATAGTGGAGATGAGACTTCAGAATATGTCAGGTCTGTAGCTGTTACATGGTGAGTAACACAAATAATGGAGGAAATATATTTCCAGCTTCAAACACTATTACCTGAGATAAGAATTGGCTTATGTCAACGAAAGCTAGTGCTGTTTTGACAAATGTCTCGGCAGTTTCGCTTTGCTCTTATTTGTTTGCACACCATGAAGAGACATATCAACGAACATTCAGGTTGGAAGTGTATTTGGGGAGCCAGTGGTTAAACAATTACCAGCACACCACTGAGGGTACCGCTGACAAGCAGACCAGGATCATCACTGTTTGAAGGAAAAGGGGCTCCACCACGGGTGGTAGAAGAGGGATATACTGAGCATCAGTGGTGACTTCACCACTCATTGTATCAGAGAGGAGTGTAGCTTTTGCCCATTAATCCTGAAGGAGTGATAACAGGATGGAGAGAATTTAATACGGAGCACAAATGGATCTGAGTGATGAGAGGGAGACCACATCAGAGGCTGACAGTGCCACACCCAACTCCCTGGGTAATTTCAACGTGCTTCCGCTGATTTCCAACTGCCATTATCTTTTTCTCTGTGCCTCAGGCCTTTTGTCAACCCCAGAAGGCGACTATCAGCTCATGGCAGGACTTAAATGCCTGGAAATGAGCAGCCCTGGGATCATTCCTTAACTATTGAGTGGAAGTGGTTGAAGCAGTTCATCTACCTTCTCCATCCAGTGGGATAATTCTGACACAATATAATTTATGCCATTTCCTAAAGTTTCCTCGTGGGTTTGAGTTCCAGTTACCCACAGTGGATGCTGACTAAATAAAACATCTTTAAATGACTGCTTCCCTTCTTTGTTTCAAATCCTCAGTTCCCTACCATTGTTTTCTGAACTCCCAACTAAAATGTTTTCATGGGAATTCTTATCTCAGGGTTGGCTTCCCCAATAACCCACAAACTAAGACAACTTGTATGACCTCAGAAATCCTCCTAAGGGCTGATGAGACCTATAATACTTTCTAAAAGTGTTGTAAGCCTCTAAAGAGGAGGGAAAAATGTTCTGGTCCATAAATGGTGTTTTTATGATTGAAAAAGCAAAATGAAATAAAGTGAATATATTTCACTTTTAATTCTACATGACCATGAATTGAATTTTCTTTAATCATTTGATGGGTCATTAGAATAACCTCTGGTGAGTGGAAAAAGTAAAACGTATAAAAAGTACTGTAGCTAAAACCAGTCAAGGTCTCTGGATGACATATAATTTCCCAGGACCTATCTATCTATCTATCTATCTATCTATCTATCTATCTATCTATCTATCTATCTACCTATCTACCTATTTATCTATCTATCTGGTGGCCATTCTAAGTTGTATAGTAATAAGCTCCTTTCTAACTATTTTTGTGGCAAGCATTAAATATAATAATTAAGGGAGCAGAAGAAATAGAAGAAGTATGTTTTTTTCCAAATGACAGGGAAGCACTAGAAATTCTCTAGGTCATCATTTCCTAAAATATGCTCCGGGGAAATACTAGTCCTTCTATAGCTCTTAAAAATTAGTAAAGTAAGAGACCACAAGAGATACTGTCTTTCCCTACACTTCACTCATCCCAATCCTCCCTCCTGTATTTACAATGCAAATGTGAAAATCCTATTTTAATAAACTTTTTTTCTTAAATATTGTTTTACTTAGTATTCCTCTGACTTTACCAAGGATTTGTAAATAAGTGTGTATGTATTATGTGTAAAAATATATAATAAATTCTCCAGACTTTGGTACTGAAATATTAGGATTCAAGCAAATCTCATCAATGATATGTCTTGTTATTTCAAATACTATTCGCCCATATATTTCATGTATTTATTCCAATAAATCAAGCATGAGCATTATATATTAAGTCCACAGCCTTGCCTATAATAAATATAAATCCTTATATTAATTGACCAATTACTTATCAGTATCTAACATGTCTAAGGTGTCAATTTTTTTGTGGGTATACTCAGATAATCGACTGATATTATCTAAGTAAACTCAAAATTTATTTAAGTGATATAAAAGAGACTTATGTTTAAGCATTGAATAAACACAGATGCTATGAGGATGTGTAGACAGTAGCTTAATTTCTTACCATGAATAATTTGAAATTTTGGAGGAAAACAAGATTTATGTGAAATTACTAGAGCACAAAAGTTACAAGGCATAACTAAATGCTAAGCATCATTCTATAAAATAGAAGTGTAATACAGTTTCATAGAAAATCAATATTAGTATAAACTTACTATTTAACAATTCCTCTGAAATGTTCTTACTATTATAATAGTAGTTAATTATTTTGAGTCTGTGCCATTATTTATTTACTCATATTGGACTGTTCTATAGCATGATTCAAACCACAGTTTCCCTTGATAAAATAAGAACTTTTTCAAAGGCACAGTAATCTTCATGTTAATGTAGCTGGGAATTTCAAGGGCACACCTGATATAACAATGTGTTGTCATAAATATTTCTGACATTTATGCATTATACTTGCTTTAAAAGCAAGATAATATTTCAAAAATAAATTAATAGTAACATCATTTCTCAGCTCAATTATAAAATATGCTAATGTGTCAGACATTCTTTATGCATCAGGATTGGCTGGGGACTGTGGCAGCTGAAGTAAAAAAGAATTTTAAGAAGCAGTATTCCGTGGAGAATAATTTAACCATATGGTCATTGGCTTTGATTTAGTTCAGCAATGGGTGTTAGGAATTTTATGATGTAACTGAAATAGATACATTATTTCTAGAAAAGACATTTTAGAGAAAAGGAAATATAAATAGTATGATGAAAATTTCATATATTATATTTCTCTCCAAATTTTACCATGGCCTTTTCAAGTGCTCCAAGGAAACATATTTCCTTTGGTATGTTATAAATGACTTATCCAGTTCAGGCTAAAGGCAAGAATCTTTACGCTGTTAATGTGTAGGAATTACATTTTGGATGAACTTTGATAAATCAGAAATTATCAGGGAAATTTCTCACAATTAAACTTTACTTAGGCTTAGATACCAGAGAAGGACAGAGAGAGAGTGAGAATGAGAACAAGAGTGAGTGTTGTTGAAGGATAAAACTACCTTCCACTATTGAAGTAAAGTCTTAAAGTTCAATGTGCAGGCACATTTTAAAAAAATCCAGCAACAAGTATTTTATATATATGTGTAGGTGTATTAAAATACACATTTGTATATTTGTAATATAAGGGTGTGTGTACATTCACATTTGTTTCTGAGTCAACAATTTTGTCTTCCACCGGGTAAGAGAATGTCCATGACACAAAGTATTCACTTCACCTGGGTGCCCATATTAACATATACACACTACTATATTTAAAATAGATAACCAACAAGGACCTACTGTAGAGCACAGGGAACTGTCCTCAATATTCTATAATAACCTATATGGGAAAAGAATCTGAAAAAGAATAGATATACGTATCTGTATAACTGAATCACTTTTCTGTACACCTGAAACTAACACAACATTATAAATCAACTCTACTCCAATATAAAAGAATCGTTAAAAACAAACAAACAAACAATGTACTTACTGATAGGGAGTGTCAAGGGAAGCTTGGCCTTGCCATGTGCACACCTGAGAAGAAAAGCAGGTCATAATTAGGGTGAAGGCCAGTGAAGTTCCCTGAGTGGGCTTTGGTAAAATTTACGCTGAAACATTTATGGATCCCATTAAATTTTTGTGTTTAAATGTAGCAAAATGTAATAGTGTGACTTTGCATAGGCTATACCAGTTTTTTCAGCACTTGCATCTTTATTTGTCAAAGAGGGATAATAATTTCTGTCTTATGTTCTTCACGGTTTTGTATCAAGGAGTGATGGTAATTGGAAATGCCTCTACAAATATACAGTTTTATTCTTCCTTCTAGCTTTGTATCTAACTGTATTTGTCACCCAAATCTGTTAGGCCTACATGACAGAGTATGCAGGAATAAATTGAAGCAAAGAAAATACATAAAAGAGATATAAAAATGGGATTGCCATTTAGAGAAGACATGAAATGCATTTTTAAACTGACACTTATAAATGAAAAGTAATGGCACAAGTGAAAATGCAGTGTCAGCACTGACATTCTGTGGTTGAAGAAAGCCGTAGAGAAAAATACTGTGTCGTAACCTTGTACAGATATCTGAACAGTTTAAAAGTATCACAGGGAGTGTGAATATGCTACTTAATATGACTGAAAGACAAAACCATCAGACTCCAGATTCTAAAAATTACTATCACTATCATGTGTTTGATTGCAACAATGGGATGCTTTATTATCCTTCAAACTGTCATTGTTAGTGGAGTCCATTATGTCAATTAAACAGGGTCAATGCCCATTTGAGGTAAAATTTTGGCTTATTCGTCCTAGAAATGATTCTGAAACCACACTTTACTAGCTCTCTCTTGCTCTCCTTTTAATTCATTTCATGTTATTTCTTCCTGCTGGTGTTCATTTTCACTGCCCTCACTGTCAGATAGGTGTTTCCCCCCTAATTGTCACCAATGTCGCTCTCTTCACAAGGTGACACTGTCATAGCAGCTTTGTCACCTAAATCAGCCTGACCATTCTCTCTCTTGACCAGTACACTAACATCTGTCATCTCTGATATCTTGGTCCGAATCAAGAACTTTGTGCTCAAAATGAACGTTAATGCCACGGCAGTCAGGTTTAATAAGGAATGGATCAGAATTGCTTGACTGGAAAAATAAAAATAAACATGCACTTGTGGCACTTTCATTGTACTCCCATCTTCGTCATTCTGTTTCTTACTTACACAGTATCTATTTTTTCCCCCACTGTCTACTGTTTGTGTTAATTCCACTCTTTCCCTGGATATTCATGGTTAAAGGCAATTAGCATTGAGGCGGTGAGAAGGAAGAGATAAAACAGTGTCTTACTAAGCGTTACTGCTCAGAGATATTTGTGAGGCGCTATATTTGTGAGGCACCTCAGCTATTTCAAGTGTAATATTCTTTTTGTCATGGTTTCTCCTCTGGTGTAAATCATACTTTGGTTTAATCCTGTCTCTCCTACATTCTGACTTCATGATCCTGACCAAGCTGCTTAACCTCTTAAACATGTTTCCTTATAAATAAACTAGCAATACAGCTCTTGAGGGCTTGCATCATGTTATTTATTTACCCATTCATTCATTACTATAATATTTCTTATTATGTTGTAAACTCCAAGATCAAAGGGCAATCTCTACTGGTTTAACTTTAGGTTCCAGTGCCTAGTACTATATGCCCAGAACATAGTAAATACTCAAATATTTGAAAGACTGCCTAAAAGATTAAGCAGTATCTGTACCAAAAAATAAAATAAAATAAGATAAAATAAAATAAATAAGTAGGAACGTGGATCGTCTTCTAAAAAGGAATTTTTTAGATGATCTGATAAATTGCTATACATAATGATTAAATCCTACTACTAGGCACTAAAATATATGTAACAGATTTGAAAACATAGGAGGATTGACTTGTGCCAAACAATAGTTTGACTTATAAAACACTAAGTTAAAATAAACCACCAACTGAGGGACTCAACTTTATATTTCTTAGAAAATATATTTTTTAACTCATCTGAGTGTAGATGGTGATATCATCGACTGATTTCAGGGGGCAACTGCTTTTGCTCCACTTCAGTTAAGCAACTCTATTAAACAGTTGTTGAACTCCATTCAACAACTGTTGGGGATAACACAGTACCCCCACTGCCCTATCACCAATGTCCCCAACAGGGCAGTGCCCACACCTCCCCCTCAGCTCTATCCTTGGTGCTTGGCATCACCAGCCTGGGTCAAAGGGGAAATCATCAGGCCACACCTTTTTGGCCACGGTGATTATAGCAAGCTCTTATATATTATATTACATAGAAAGACAGTTTGGATTTATAAATTGCATCTCTTAGCAAATGTTTACAATATTTATATATTTCTACTGGAATAGAAGTGGTGAAGAAGAGTAAACTTAAAGAACAGTCTATTTTTAGTGTATCTTGAAATATACTTGTAAAAAAGATATATACACATAAAATATATACACATTAATTAATATGGTATACATATATACTCACATAAATAAAAGTATATGTGTCCACATAAACATATATAAGTATGGATATATATATGTGTATATATACGTACACACACATACACATATATACATATATATCACTAACAATAATACAAGTGCATATGAATGTCAAATAATACAAAACAACTACAAGAGTGTGTGTATATGTCAAATAACCTAGATGAATGTTCAGTCACATTATACTCCTCTAGGAAGGGATTTTATCTCTCTTTTTTTTTTTGTATCCCCAGATCCAGAACAAAGCATAGAAGCTAACATATACTCAATAAGTGATGCTTGAAAAAGTGAGTGAATAATTTTTTGATATTTCATAAAATATTTACTTAGTAATATAAAGATGATTTCTGTTGGAAAATAAAAATGATTTTTAAACAAATAGAGCTGATAATGGAAAATAAAAGGCATATTAAATTCTGTAGAGTTATAGATAACTTATGATTTACATATGTCAGTACCTTAATTTTATGATGTAAAGAGATGCTGTGAAAATGTAACTTAGTAACAGATGGTAATATAACACCAGGGTGAGGATTAGACCTATAATACTTGATATTCAGAACAATATTCACTTTATTCCATACAAAGCTCACAAATTCTACTTTATACTGGGTTAGGTCAAAATATTATCATCAAAAATAAAAGTACATTTTAGTTCAGAAAGTATAATAGGGGTCCTATTTACTTTTAAGTAGTAAAAACACTTTTACTAACAAAATTGCTACATGCCTTTCATCTTACCACATCAGGTGCCCTCCATTCATTACCTGAAATGGTTTATTTTTCACTGTACTAAAAGGTTAGTTTCTCAAGTAGCCATTTAAACCATAAGAAGCTACAAAGAACTTTTATATTTTATTATGTTACTGTATTTATCAATTGGTATATTTGTAACTATTTTCAACATGCTGTGGTATAAAGAGAAAAACAAATACAAGACTTAAATATTTAAAATATAGAACTTCTGAAAAATAGTGTTTTGGCTATGTATAAACTGTTTTATAAGGAAAATTTCGGCTCACTTAAAGTGCATTTTAGAGGAAAATATATTGATTCATCTAAAAGGATACAGTTAACAGGGGAAAAAAAGAATAACTAGTGAAGATATAATCTACAGCAATACATTTTACATTTTACATTACAGACTCAAGAGATAACTCAAATAACCAATTATCATTATAAAGCATAAAAATTATAATTAAAAACTAACCCTTACCAGAGAATGTTGCTGGTAAGGATTATTTGAGAATGTTTCAATTACCAGTTGAAAATAATAGAAAGAACTGAGTTTTTACATGCTTTGCTTAGATTTTCATTTGAGTAGTCTCTAAAAATCCTGCCTTGCTTAAGTTCTAACGCTGCCTCTCAGATTTCAATTTTGGACCTTGCACACCTCAGACCTTCTAAATGCATTTGCTTGCTAACTCAGAAGACACACGGTCTGACTGCAGCAAAGGACATTCCTGTATTTGTTTCTGAAGAAATGAGAAAATTTTGTGCTGCATCAAGTTGAGAGCAAGTCCACTGCATTAGTTCCCTCCAAAGTGTTGAGGAACAAACTTTAACACAGAAGAAAATTTTTGCACCTGTGTTTTGGGCACCAGCTATCTGGGTTCTTTCTCATACATTAGGTAAATGACTCTGATCACTGTAACAAAGGGAATTTTTAAAAAAATTGTTTTCCCCATAATCTCCTCCTCTTAGGAGGGAAACTTATTATTTCATTGAATTATTTAGCTCACTTTTCTTTGATACCAGCCACCACATACCTTTTATTCTAAGCTATTGAGGTCCTTAAGAATTGCTGTTTTGTTGACCCTGAATGACCCTCAGGCACTGGTGGACTGTCCACTGGGACTGAGGAGAGCACATGGCACCACGACATGTGTTGTTAAACATACTTTGTCTTCAGTATTCTGATCCAAAGTGTCAACTGTGGTACTTTCTTCGCCTAGGATATTAATTCCTAATTATTTATTTCTGTTGAATGTTGCTACCCTTTTCCATGGACTTAAACTTACGCGTTATTTTTACTCCACATGCCCAGGAGTCATATATTCCAAAGCCACTGGACCACTTGAGTACATAAGTGCCACTGTTCAATGAAATATGTATATTCAGGTCTGTAAACTCAACCGTGTGACTTGGAGTGCTTCCTGCAGACGATTCTGACTGTTGAGTGTTTACATGGACCATGGTGATATCCAAGAGAAAAATGCTTTTATACTTATAGATTATTTCATTGAACTATATAAAATGGGTATCAATAAATATATTTACTCCAGAAAAAAAAAATTCTTCAAGTTATGATAAAGGCATTCTCTTTACCTGAAATATTTATATATATATTTTGAATATATTAGAGAAAATGTTTTTTGGCTTTGCATTTATTTAGTCTTTTGGGGATATTGTGTGATGAAAAATTATCATAGCAGATGTAAAATTTCAAAACATGAAAGTGATTAGTGCCCTCATGTTGTAAAAATACTGAATATTACACTAATTGGAATTATTAAAGAAAAACTATTAAAATATTTTCCCAGTAGAAAATTTATATATTAATTATACAAAATATAAATGTAACATTAAATATTCTCCCTTATTTTTTCCTACAGGATATTTTCACAAGTTATTTTGCCTTTGAAAATATTTTTCCATGAGTTCATATTTTAGATAATGCCTGAAAAGAACTTTTGCAAGAATAGATTTTAAAAATATTAAAAGTTACATGTTAACAAGTGCTTTCCAAACACACATTTAGCTGTATTATATTAATACATAATTTATCAAAACATTTATTACATAAAATACTTAAATATTCTCCTATAATCCTTAATCTTTACTTAGTGTCTCATTTTTAAAATGTTTTTAATATTAGAATAGATTTAAAATTACAGAAAAATAGTGAAGATAGTCTCCTTATATCTTATATCCATTTTGCCCTATCATTAACATCTTATATTAGTATCATATTTTTCAAAATTAATGAACTATTGATACATTATTATTAACTATGTTCCACACTTTATTCAAATTTATTCATTCAGATTTCCATAGTTTTTACCTAATGTTATTTTTCTGTTCCAGGATCCCCTCCAGTAAACCATATTACATTTAGTTTTACTGTTTTTTAGGCTCTTCTTAGGAGTCACAGGTTATAATTCTTTTTTAAATTAGTACTTTGTTCCTAGAAATTGCCTTAATGTTCTTAAGTGTGCTCTCTCTCTCATCTCTCTCTCTTTCTCCCTCTTCTCTCTCTGTTTCTCTGTCTCTGTCTCTGTCTCTCTCTCCCAAGTCTACAGCAGCCCTCAAAAACCTTGTTAATATTAAATGTAGAACTTTATTTACATAATTTTTACATGACATAGCAAATCATTATGTAATAATGTTAACATATTTGGATATTGTATTTAAATAAAGATACATTCTTAAATTGTTTTCTAAGTCAACTAATTCAGAATATTTATTGCTACATCAGTCATCTTAGGCTAAGATATATTGCAGCAGCAACCTATTTTAAAATTTAAATGGCTTATAACAACAAATTTAATTATCATTCAGTTGGCATGCCCATTGAGATTCACCGCATGTCTTCTTCACTTTGTGACCTGGCTGAAGTAATAGCCACTAGCTGTGAAATTGCCAGACTTTGGGCTAATGGAGAAGAGGTTATAACAGAACTCCATGATGGCCCTAATGGATGAGACACACAAGTAAAGAGACCACTGAAATATACTGTAAGTAACCCAGGGATGGAGAGATAGAGGGAGGTTATGGAAGTCTACCTAGGTGAGTGAATTTCTAGACAGAATATGAAAAAGAGTAAATTAACCTACCAGAAAAGAAATGCAAGAGCACTCCAGACAAAGGGAGTAATATATCTAAGTGAAAGACAGGTGAAGATACCTCAGTGCTTTTAGGGAATTGCAAGTATTCGCCATGGCTCAAGGGCAAATTGGGAGGATGAGGGAGGAACTTAGACTAGTTGCATTGTTTTACATACATTACCTTGTGCATAAGAAAGTGATATCTGTGATTCCTGATGAAGGAAGCCATCTCCTAAAAGCTTCAATATTAATATTAAATACTCATTTTACAGCAGATTATGAACTTTAGGTATCAAACAGCTTACAATGTTCTGCTCCTTTAACAAATAAACACTGTGGACATTGAGAACATGAGGCAAGAGGTATTCATTTCCAGCAAGGAAAAGTGGACAGGGAACGTGCAGTGGTGACAAAATTGGGCAGATTTTGGAATTCTGTGGTGAGATGTGGAGGACTGGGGTCCTATAGAGGAGATTTTGAAGATGTACCTGGCAGGATCATTTCTCTCTGTTGCCTCATGGGTATTCTTTTAAAACATCTTCAATCTGTGAGGAGATGGGAGGTACTGATGAAGAAAATAAGACTAAAGTTAAGAAATTCCTTGTCTCCCAGGCTGTGTCTCAAAGAAGGGCCCAAGGTTCTGTGGGTCTGAAAATAGCATGACGGGGACCCATAAATCTTCTTTGATCTCAGAGTGCAGCACATAATTTAATGTGAAAGTGAGCCTATGCTCCTCCCTCAAGGGGCCAAATGGTTGGTCAAGGAACCAACTCCAAATTGGAGTTGGTTATTCATATATAGGAAGTGAGGCTGAAGGTTGACTGATTCTATTTTTTTTAATTTTTAAAATTAATTCATTAATTAATTAATTTTTGGGTGCATTGCATCTCCGTTACTACCCACGGCCTTTCTCTAGTTGCAGTGAGTGGGGGCTACTCTTTGTTGTGGTGCATGGGCTCTAGGCACAAGGGCTTCAGTAGTTGTAGCATGTGGGCTCAGTAGTTGTGGTGCATGGGCTTAGTTGCTCTGCAGCACGTGGGATCTTCCCGGACCACAGCTCGAACCCATATCCCCTGCATTGGCAGGCGGATTCTTAACCTCTGCGCCACCAGGGGAGTCCTGACTGAATCTTTAGGAGACTAGAATTATCGATAAAAGAGTGCTTATGGACATTCATCTCCGCCAAAGGACTGCAAGTCTTTTCCTATCTGAGCTAGGAACAGACATCACCTGTGCTGAGAGGACCAGTTTGGATATTGAGGAAGTCACTCCTCTCCGCCCCCTTCCACACATACACACACACACACACACACACACACACACACAATGATGTGAGACTAAGTAAACAGCAGAGGCCAGTAGAGAACCAACCCCCCAAAAAACAAGGGCTATGTTTTCCTTACAGACTGGAGAGGAAAATTCCATAGACATGAGAGTCCTGGCCAAGAGACTTTGTAAGAATCAAGTAGAAAGTAGAGGAACGTAAGCCTAAAATAAAACTGCAGTTGGATCTGACTGATTTTTCAATACTTAGTTGATCAGAAAGACCATCAGATAGATAAGTAAAATGCAGAATGGACTGAATTTGCCACAGAGGGGATTCAGAGTAAGATACCAGATTGATATCTGGTAGATATCAATTAGTGTAAACCTGAGACTCACAGATACATATGATAGGAAATGTTTACCCATCATTTGAGCTGAATGGTCTGGATATTACTGAGAAAGCCAGAGGGAGCTCTCCGAAAAATTACTTGATCTGCATTATGGATGATGGATTGAATAGAGGATAGATATGGGATGTATGGACAAGGAGGTTCATTGGGTCACTGGTGCAGAAGTATTTTTGGTGCTTTGATGGGCATTTCTTTTCCCCAAGAAATGAAATTTAAGCCTACTTAGAAATTGTAAATATAGTACCCCTTTCAATATAGTTCATCATTGTATTTATGTTTATGAATTCTGCTGGGCATGTTCGAATTGGTTATACCAACTTATATATACTAACTTTGCCAATCAATCTTATTTGTGTTTTGATTATTAGAAGACATAATTAGGTTAGAAATCCCTTGGATCTTTTCTCTTCCCAATTTCTAAGAATTTATTTTTATATCTACAGTGTTAACGTCTCTATGATTACATTCTCACAAAATCGCCCACGCAATGAAATTTTGTTTTAAGCATGTGGTGATATTTATCAATAACTAGCATATAAAATAAAACACAATTTGAATTATAGTATTTTGTTTCAGTCCCTGTGTATGACTGCCACAACCCTAATTTTGACACTTTGTTAATGATACGTTTCAGAGATGATATATACACCTAGTAGACAGTTTGATCTATGCATTATACACCCATTACTGTTATTTACCCTTTATATTTAAGTTATTTTCCTTTCATTATAAATGTTTATGTAAGACACGTAAAGAAAAGAGGATATTATTGGTTAAATATTCTAAGACCATTCCTTATTCTAACTCTTAAACTAAAATATTGACTATAGATAATTTTCTAGTTTAAGTACACTAGCCTGATGCTGCTAATATTTATTTTGGAAGCTGTTTTCAACTTTAGCATATCTGAACTAATAATAAAAATAGTTACTGCAGTAATTGACAGCACTGGTTTTGTGATATGTTGGCAATGATCAGGAGACATGCTGTGTCACAGACCTATGAGAGAAAAGCATTGTAGGATGGTGATGGGATCATAGTCTCTGGACTACAGATTGCCTGAGTAATCTTATGATTGACTGGTCTCTCTAACGGAGGAAGTAAACTCCCTACCCTGGGCTTTGTTTTCTTTTCTGTAAAATGAGGTCTACAAATTCACCTATTCATAAGGTTGTTGAGCACAGTCTTTGACCCACCCACATCACAATTTTTATGACCTGATAGTGCTGTTTCTGGAAAACTAAAATGCATGTAAACAATAATATAAGGGAAAAACAAAAGCACTCCTAGAAAAAAAGTTCTAACAAAACTTAACGTAAACATTTCAACATTCAAGAACATGCAGAAATATTACAGACAAAAATTTGAGGGCACTTATAACACAATACCTGAAGTAAATATTTTCACTTCATAAATTACAATTCACATAGTCAGAATAGAAATAGACAAACAGCAGGAAAATATCAAATGAGGACTTAGAGAACTCAGGAAAGGAGTTGAAGACAAAATCATTTCAAAATTATCTCAAAAGTAAAGAATAAAAAACAAATTGTCTCAAGAAAGAAGACACATGAGTGAAAGATGAGTGAGTAAGAGAGAGGGTGAAATAATTTTTTTTAAAAAATGAAGCGATAAAAGAGAAGGAAATAGATATAGAAGACATTCAAAGAATATTGAACACATGTGTAACAGGAATACATGAAGAAGAAAAGCAAATATTTTAATAGAACTAACATTTTAGAGTATAATTTGGTGATAATGGTGATACTGGCAGCGTAAAAAAGACTTCCAAAAATTCACCCCTCCGTGAAAACAATGAAAAAAAAATGGCAAAAATTGGAAGAATCACCATCTTAAGAACTCTGAAAACTAACCAAGGCTTGTAGCAACCTTGTGAGTGTCCAAGAAAATGACTGAATATCTCTAAGAACAGTGAGTTTGTGGCAGTTTGACTCGCCTTAAACACATTTCCTATGTCTTGATTAAAGCAGTAGTCTTGGAAAAATAATAGTCCACATTCCTGGGATCAGACTAAAGGGAGCAGAATGAAGCTGGAGTTCTTTCAAACCATCACGGCCAATAAATTGTCACTATTTCACCTGTTTGGTGGTTCCCTGGAAGACCCCACTCAAGTGTCTTATCTTTACTTGACCTACACACTGTGCTAAAAGTCTCTACCCACAGGAAGTTTTAGAAGACATTTCTAGTCAATATTTTAGCACTGTAGCTGTCTGAGTTAATGGATAAGACTTGGGACAAACAACAACAGACTAACCAAGACCTTAAAAGAAAAGCTGATGAATGAAATATCCATAGGGGATTTGAAGAGCGCCAACATTTTTCTGGAAATCTAGAAGGCTGCTCCCATGCATAGGGTTGTGTGTATGGTCAAGAAAGACCTGAAGACATTATGCTCTCACCTCTTGCTTACATTGATGCTCTGTAAAAAATTGAGATAAAAAATAGAAATGAGGAATAAATCATGCAAACCATTAGTGTAAGAGAGCTGGAAGCAGTACAGAAGAATTATTTGTGCTCTATACAGAAGAGACAACTTGATAGAGGAAGAATAGAAAGGCTGACAAAAAAAATGCGTAGTGTAAATTGTGTACATTTGAAGCATATCTAAGGAAGCATGTTAAAGAATTAGAATCTCATGAAACGTAGGATTATATGCTTACATTTTATTTAATAAGATCACCTCAGCAGTATGTGGAAGAGTTTCTCTAGGACCATTTACAAAAAGTGTCAATATTATTGATCTGAGACAATGATTCTGTAAGATTTTTCACTTATCCAGTGTTGATTTTAGATATCCTTTGTCTGTTTCACTGCAGCAGTTACTATTAAAGTCCTTATAATAAAAGGACCAGTTGTAAAGTGATAGAAAGTATATTCTTCAAAATAATTCTGGAAAACCAATAAGAAAGAAAGAATCAGATACTGACCTGGGATTAAGAAACGATATCTAGAATTTATCCATTAGGGCTGATTGAATATTGTATCCTGTCTCTGATCTATTCCCCATTTATAAAATTTATCTATGAAAACAAAATTATGACTACTTCAAAAAGGTTTTGTGATGAAATTTTAGCACTGCTTGAGCAAGTGAAATATTTACAGACCCTGAGGATGAGCTTGAATCTAGTAGCATATTCCTGCCTGGAACCATACCCCACTTTAATTAAATCCCATAAACTTTATATGCCTAGGACATAGTTTTGATTCTGAGAAGCCTTAATCCCACACTGATAAATACTGCAAGATGATCTGGGTTTATCTATTTATCATTTTTGTTAATAGTTACATAAATTTTTGGAAAGCACATTGCATATTTAATACTGACTTTTAAACCTAGCTTCTACCTAGATGGAATAGTTCCATATTTCAGGCTATGTTTTTATATTTTTTCTTAAACCATGTGCAGTATCTTTTGAAAATGTCAACTTTTAAAATTTATCCAACTGTTACTGTTATTTGTGCCTTTGAGAAGCATCTAATAACTCAAATATACAGAAAAGTACACAAAAGCTAGCATTTATTTGCTCAGCATTAGATACCATTAACTAAGACTCATGTATAGCAGTGGTCTGCAAACCCAAATGGATTCCAGGGCATGTCATATAAATAAATTAATGAAGAAGGGATGTAATAACAAGGAATAGTGATAAAATAGTATATTCTGCATGTAAAGGCATAGAAAGTCAATTTTTTAAAATTCTGCTGACCAAACATAATACAACCCCATGTCAAATTTACAAATGCTACTATAGAAGGCAAATAAAACTACACTGATTATTGTATTAGAGTAGAGTAAGCTGTGTTGCAGTAAAATAAACCCCAAATAGCAGCGGCTTTAATGCAATAACATTTTATTGCTTCTCGTGTTTTTGTCTAATGCACTCAGTGAGGGCTCTGTTAAATGCCTTCATTTAAATACTCAAACTTCTTCCATATTTTGAGGCTACCAGCTTCAAGATATGACTTCTTTGGTCACCGCAAAAGGGAAATAAATAAAGGAGAAGTTCTCCCGAGAGGATTTATAGTCGTGTCTGGAATTCATGTATATCATTTTTACCCATATTCCACTGGCCAAAAATCAGTCATATGACCTGACTGCAAGGGCTTGGGAAATAAAATTCTTCCTGAGAGCCCAGAGAAAAGAAAAGAAAATGGATTCTCATACAGAGCCTCACCATTGTCAAAATTAGGTTTCAAAAAAACAAAGCAATTTCCTTTTAATAGCGACTACCTTATGCTTTAAAGGTGATCATTAAATATTAAAATTAGTAATTATGTATGAGCAGTAAATTGGAAAAGTGAAAATGCAAATGATACACATTATTTCTCAAATACTAATTACAGTTTGAATGATTATATTTTCTTCTGGCATTTTCAGAATAAATAAAGTTATTTAATAAATGTATATAATTTTAATTAACCTAGCTTTTTCATATGCTTCAGTACAAACTATCCCAAGATTTGTCAAAACAAAAAAGGGGTATAAGAAACCTTTCAGAGGCAGTCATAAAGAACTGCGATTCACCCTTTGCTAGGAAACATAATCTCTAGGAAATATGCTCTAATTAATTTTCAGGAAGGTTTAGCTTTTTGTTCCTAATGAGGTTGATGATCTCAGTGCTATAAACTCGACTTGTATGTCTCACTAGAGGACAGAATTTAAGGAAGTCTTTCTTTGCATTCCAGAAGATTAAAAAAAATAGAATTCATCTGCTAAAACTCTGACAATGTTCAGTTTATCAAAGATGAAAAGAGACTAACATAGCCAGACAGAGCAAGAGGGAACTAAAAATAATATCAGGAAGGTGATTTCATTATAAACACAGGTTTCAAAGGACACCATAGCATGTTATTCTTATTAAGCTTTTGCCTATTATAAACATAATGCAGTGTTGGTCCCAGCCTATTCATAGTGATGCTATGGGCTAGGGATGCCAGAAGCACTCACCTGGGTGCATATCACTCCTTTCGAGCCCCCTGAGAATTCCCCCAACGGGGCCAATGTTGTGTCTTGACCAGCCTTTGTGGTTCTTATTATGACTGCAGGATGTACTTCAGCAAAATCCATCAGGGAATTTTGAGGAACAAGATTTATTATTACTCACAAGTCCTGGAGGGTATGAAGCAAGCTTGAGGGCCATACAGTGAGGCTCGGGGTGCCGGGGTGGGGAGAGCAAGAGAGAGGACCTGGGGCTATGCCTTCATTAGGGTTGAGGGTCGGGTGCCTAGAGTTCTGTGTGTTTACTCTTTATTGGCTAATTTAAAGCATGCAAACAGGAATTAGGGCATAGGAGGGGAGAAGCACTTACTCAGATGGTCAGTTGTCTAGGTTACCCAGGGCTTTCTGAAGGAGGGACCTTCCTAGATGGAGGCAGCCTGTTCCTGGTTGTTTTGCTAGTAGCTGTGTCATTCAGCTGCCAGGAGGTTCATTCAAGATGTGTGTCTTTTGCAATGGATGCCTCAGCAGTCAAAAGCTCAATGTCAGGCACATAAATTACACTGACCAAGAACTGTTGTAATTTCTTGTTTTCCCCAACATGATAAGTAAAAAAATATTATTTCTTTCCCTCTTGGGTTTTGTTTGTTTTGGTATCCAACACACCTAGAGCAGCAGCTGGTGAAAATCTGCCTGAACAAACCAAGAAATGATGATAACTTGACATAAAAGAAAGCAAAAGAAGTTAGTCTAGGGCTTCCCTGCTGGCGCAGTGGTTGAGAGTCCGCCTGCCGATGCAGGGGACGTGGGTTCGTGCCCCGGTCCGGGAGGATCCCACATGCCGTGGAGCGGCTAGGCCCGTGAGCCTGCGCGTCCAAAGCCTGTGCTCCGCAACGGGAGAGGCCACAACAGTGAGAGGCCCGCGTCCCGAAAAAAAAAAAAAAGAAGAAGTTAGTCTACTGCTTGACAAAGCTAACCGGCTGCTAAAAAATAACACTAATAAAGCATGACAGTTTTACTTTCCTTCTATCTTTCTTTCATTTTTCTTTTGACCTCAAGAGTAGAAGTATTTTTCTGTTTCTCTTTTGCTCCTTGTATTAGTTATCTATAGTGTGTAACAAACTGTCACAAACTCAGAGGCTTAAGACAACTACATTTATCATCTCAGTTTCCATAGGTTAGGAGTACGAGCACAGACTCTCTGGGTCCTCTGCTCAGGGTCTCACAAGGCAGCAATCAATGATATCAGCTGGGCTTGTTCATTCAGTCCTGGAGCTCTGGATCCTCTTCCAGGCTCACATGGACATTGGCATAATCCAATTCTTTGTGGTTGTAAGACTAAAGTCCTGTTTTCTTGGAAGCTATATACTGAGGACTACTTTTACCTTCTAGGGTTGACTTCAGGTCCTTGCCATGTCAATTCCTCTATAGAGCTACTCACAACAGGAGAGTTTACTTGTTCAAGGCCAGCTGCGTGGGAATCTCTCTGACCTCATGGAGGGCCCCAGGCCTTCTTAAGAGGGATTATCTGATTAGGTGAGGCTAAACTAATTTTCTTTTATTTGCATCTGCAAAATTCCTTTTGTCATATAACATGGTATAATCCAAAGACTGATCTCTCATCATATTCAAAAATCCTGCCCACATTCAAGGGATGAGATTATATAGGCATATCAGTCATTGAGGATCACTGTATAATTCTGCCCACCAGACCCAAGGAGTCAAGCTCTAAACTAACCATGCTTCTTAGGATGCCTCAGTATCCTCAGTTTGGCACATGGTTTGCTCATCCAATGCCTCCCCCCATTTTATTTAATTAACCTCTGATTAGCCACTCCCTTTTATCTCCAGTTCACTATTTTAATTCACACGCTGCTGTCTGTATATGTTAGTATGAAACTAACTATATTATGAAGTTACTCTTATTATCAAAAGCATTCTTAACATAGTTAATCCGAATAAAGATTGTTATGTTTACCCCTTTCCTGGGAATGTATAGGAATTTAAGAACACTTTAAAGTGGGACTTCCCTGGTGGTCCAGTGGCTAAGACTCCGTGCTCCCAATGCAGGGGGTCCAGGTTCCATCCCTGGTCAGGGAACTAGATCCCACATACTGCAACTAAAGATCCCGCACATGGCAACAAAGATCCCGCATGCCACAAATAAGACCCAGCACAGCAAAATAAATAAATTTAAAAAAACAAACACTTTAAAGCAATTTATCACTCTTTTTTCTTTTTGCTAAATCCTCACAGATATTCTATTCAGTGATATTCCTTTAGATTTGCCCACATATCTGTGCTCCTTCTTGGTCTTCCTTCTTTTGTCTACTTACTTAAATCTGGGAAGAGTTTTCTTCTGCCTACAGGATTCATTTTCTTATTTTCTTTGGTGTATGTAGATTTTAACAAGTTCTTTCAGTGTTTATTCCTATAACTGTATTTTAAATTTGAATTTAGTCTATGAAGCCATCTGGTCCTGGATTTTTGTTTGTTGGGAGTTTTTTAATAATAGTTTCAATTTCATTACTTGTGATTGGTCTGTTCATATTTTCTATTTCTTCCTAGTTCAGTTTTGGGAGATTGTACCGTTTTAAGAACTTGTCCATTTCTTCTAGGTTGTCCATCTTATTGGCATAGAGTTGCTTGTAAGTAGTCTCTTATGATCCTGTGTATTTCTGTGGCGTCCGCTTAACTTCTCCTTTTTCATTTCTGATTTAATTGATTTGAGCCCTCTCCCTTTTTTTCTTGATGACTCTGGCCAAAGTTTTATCATTTTTGTTTAAATTTGCCTTTGTTATTATAAGATACTTTCAGTTGGTTATAAAAATCAATGCTGGCATTTTTTTTACTTTTAATCTTTGAAGACCCATTGTATTATAGTTCCCATCATTTCTTAGGGTAAATGTATTGGATTGAACATTGTCCCCCCAAAATTCATGTTCACCTAGAATCGCGTAATATGACTTCATTTGGAAATAGGGTCTTGCAGATATAATTAGTTAAGGATCTCAAGATGAAATAATTCTGGATTCAAAGGGGGCCCTAAATCCATTGACTGGTCTCTTCATAATAAGGAGGAAAAAAACAATAGAGAGACATGGAGAAGGTAGCCACATGAAGATGGAGGCAGATGTTAGAGTTACGCTGACATAAGCCAAGGAACACCTGGAGCCACCAGTAGCTGGAAAAGGCAATGAACAACTTTCCTATACAGCATCCTGTCTGCACCCTGAGTCTGGGCCTCCCGCCTCATGAGGTGTAAGAGAATTAATTTCTCCCATTTTAAACAATCAAGTTTGCAGTCATTTGTTGGAGCAGTCCTATGAAATTAATACAGGAAATCAATTAATGGCCTTTTTTTGCTTCCATGTGGGTAATATGTCATTCTTCCTCCTTTGGCTGCTCCTAGGAATGTTTTTGTCATTTGTTTTCAGGAGTTTAACTGTGATGTGTGTACATGTGGTGTTTGTCTGCATTTATTTTGCTTGAATACTTGTAGAACTTCTTGAATTTGTAGCCTCCTTGATGTCTGTCTACAGTTTTTGAAATCTATGGTCATTACTTCTTCAAATATTTTCCAAGTCCACCTTGTGGTTGTATCTTTTACCTTGACCAGACTCCAAATCCCTCAAACCTCTTAAAAGTGGTAATGAGGAAAAGGGGAGGATTTCTGGAGTTGACCAGGATATAGATAATGGGGTCTACCCAGTCAACAGGACGACCAGTTGCTAAATGATCCTGGATGGTCTTAAGGGGTTGGGGCTCAAAACTGGAACACCTGGCATTGCTCTGTTGTATTATACTCCCTATATAGTGTCATCTTCCCCATGCCTTATCAAATTGGCCAACCAGTATTAATACTTGACTGAACCGGGCCATTGGTACTGACTAGGGATCAGAGGTGCAGAGCTGCCCAGGGAAGTAGGTCAGCACACAAGCCTGGGTCCCCACCAGGCAGGAGCTGTGCGTCCTATACCTGTGGGCCTCTGTATCGAGGGCGCACTACCCATCACCCCAGAACCTACTATAGCACAGGGAGGTCCCTGGGGCCAGACTGGTGATTTGGGGTACTCTTCTGCAAGAGGAACTTGGGGACCATTGTGGCAGGTAAATAAGCTGATATGCCAGAGGTGTCAGTGCAAGGCCGGTCTCTTAAGTGCAGTGGGGGAGATGCCCTTCTAAACAGCTGGCAATACCTCTACAGCTGTCACACTGGGATTAGTTGTGTTTGATGTCATTCTAGCTCCTTTCCCTAGTAATAGCGAGCTCAACCCTTGGGCTGAGCCGGCTGAAGCATCACTTCAAGTGACTAAGGGCAAGGAGGTTTATATTCCTGCCCTCTTCAGGACTCCAAATGTGGTGGATGTCCTACTGAACAGGTGTTTCAAACCACGAGAGGCTCACAGCTGCTTTCATCAGAATGCCACGTGGAGAGGAAATAGGTACATAAATTCTTGGAGGAAGATCAGACAGAGGGAGGACCCTAGGGGAGAGGACTGCCCTCTAGTGGGGAAGGCAGCACAATACGCCACATTAGTGACGCAGATAATTTACTCTGCTTTGCCAGTAACCACCTACAAACTAACAAAGAAGACAGAAAAGACAAAGGGGCAGTGTCAAGAAGGACAACGTTGGTTGTCCTTGGGAAGAGGGAAGTTGTCCCCTCTCTCGCCCTGAGGCGCAGACTCCTCCTAAGGATCTATCCAGGAGCTAAAGGAGAAGGGGCTGCCGGTCTTTATATTTAGTGTGTCAGGCAGGGGGTGAGCGCCACCTACGGGAGGCTGAAATTAAACAATGGCAGCCAAAGTAAGGATGAGAAAATGGTGTCCCAACCAAAGGACCCCCACAATTGGTGTGGAAGGTGGGAGTGACCCCCAGAATAAGCTTTGGATCCCCATCCATATATACCCTGTCGGTGTGGATTTCTAAAGCATGGAGCCTACCCACCCTGCATTTGGGCTGCGTGGGCAGGTCAACTATCAGTGGAAACGTTAGCTGAGGTCAAAGACCCTCAGCCGGCGATGCGGGAGTGGGCCTGTCAGGCGATGGCCTGGTGACTTGGCAAGTCTGGAGAAGACTGAATTGAATCCTGACTCCATCCAGTTGTTTCTCAGTGGATCTCCTAACAAATATAAGTCCTCTTTACTGGAAATTGTGGCAAATACTTAAAAAATTCAAGGAGACACAGCGGCCCTGGATTTAGCAGGAACTCATGGAAGACAAACTGAGTCAAGTGTTGTCTGCTATTGCTACAAACAGTCCCCACCTGGACTTAATCTAAATTCCTATCAGTGAGGAGGCCAAACCCTCCTAGATTAAATAAACCACCCAGAGCCAGGCCCTTGCTTAAGCATGAATCTGAGATGAAGAAGAGAGGCTACCTTGGAATCTGAGGGGCCAGGGGTCTCAAATTGGAAAATCTCTGGTAAATCAGTGGAACAATTACAATACTGTGTAGAGTTAGCCTACAGCTGATGACTCCTTTGGAAACAGCCTCACCTTCCCCACCTGCTCCAGTCTCAGCCAGTGGTACGGGACACGTTCCCACACGGGCATCTGTCTTTAAAGCGGCCCCCTTCCAGCAATCACTCCTTTACAACATTAACTATAGTTTGGGCTCCAGAAAACTCCGTGAAAACAAAAAGCCAAACAAACAAAAAACACACTGTCTGGCTCTGTTGGATGCTGGTGCTCAAACCTCCCTAATTCTTGGAAGCACCCATGCTTTAAAGGGACATTCCCCCCCCCAACCAGCTGCCCCAGATGACCAACTTGAGAGGATTAATTAAAGTTAATTAAATTAACTATTAAAATTGGCCCAGTTTTGTTGAAAGGTGCTTCTGTCCTGATTGTCACCCCTCACACTCCCTTTCTGAGACTGTCCCCTTTCCCACTGGCTTTTAGGATATTGATGGGTACAACCTGGAAAGAAACAGTTAACCTTCCACTACGAGTGTGGGTGATAAATGTGCTGCAGAACCAACCAAGGTAAGGCAAGGCTCTGAAGGGTTATGACCTGTCCTAGCTGATGGAGTTCACTGGTTCTTACCATCTCTCCTTTCATCTCCCTGGTCTGCCCTGTGCTGAAAATCACTACTAGTAAGTGGAGACTATCTATCGACTATAGAGTTAAGGCTGTTTCCTTTACAAAAGCATCTCCACCAGATATCTGTGCTCCAATGGATGACATTCAAAATAACATGGGTAGATGGTTGATGTTGCAGACTTGACTAATATGTTCTAGTCAGTAAACATCTCACAGGAGAGTCGATCACAATTTACCTTCACCTTTGAGGGTCGACAGTACACGTTTTCCTGGTTATGTACAGTTTTACCATAGGACCTGGATGCCTGCCCCTCACTCCCACCAGAAACTCAGCTTTGGTGTTGTATCATGATGCCCTCCTCACAGATGTAACACGACCCTATCTGACAGGTCATCATGGCTGTGAGTGGACACCTCATTCCGCGGGACAGGCAATTGCTCCACATGAGGTATGCGGGCCCTCCCAATCTGTTAAACTTGGGAGCTGCTTTGGAACTCAGTAGAAACCCCATTCCCAAACTGGTAAAAGGTAATCTCCTAGAGCTCCAATCTTCTACATCAGTAAAGGAGACCCACCATTTAGTAGAAATGTTTGGGTCCTGGTGTCAACACATTCCTCACCCCAGTGTTTCCTGGCCTCATTCAGGGACTCACCCTAAGTCTCCCACGTTTCCCTGAGACCTGAGGAAGGATGGCACTAGACGGACTATCAATAAAAGAGGTTATCACTGTGGTTCTCCCCCCAGAGCCTTGAAGGCAGAACTTACAGTTATACGTTTGAGCCACCCCCAAGTTTCTTTCCTGGAGCCCCTGGGGCCAAATGGACAGGGAAATGCCAACCCAAAGACTTTGGTATAAGTGGTCCCACATTCAGCCAACTACTAACAAGGCAACTCCCGGTGACACACTTGACACAACCAAAGCGTTTCCAGGGGCAGAGCCAATTACTGTATGGACT
Organism: Leucopleurus acutus; assembly: GCF_964270905.1. Lineage (NCBI taxonomy): Eukaryota > Metazoa > Chordata > Mammalia > Artiodactyla > Delphinidae > Leucopleurus > Leucopleurus acutus. The sequence continues at coordinate 13,346,849 of NC_139143.1, forward strand.
GAGATTCCTATTATGCCCTGGGTAATGGAAAAAGCTCCCTGTAAAATTGGATCAGCAACAGAGGCCTGCTTATTAAAGTGAAAATTGCACCGACATGATTGAACTATTGGAGGAAATGAGGAAATACCCACAGACTCTGCAACCAAGGTTAACTTGACAAAACCTCCAGAAACACCTTCATCTCTTGCTCAATAGGCACTAGGAGGAGGATGGTCACCAATCTCAAAACAAGAAATGTGATGGTCTTTCTTTACTGCAGGGTGTAAGGGAGCCAGATGATGCACAGCCAGAGCCTATCAACACAATTCAAACAGTCCAGTGTCCATACTGGGGATAGACCAAAGTGTCCAATAAGCTGATTTGCATGCAATATTCCTAGCAAGAGAGGATGCCCTTGACAAACAGTTTCCTGAGGTCATATTTCTACTGACTCTTGGCCTGTGGCTAATGAGCTAACTACTTAGAACTCTGGAAAATTAGGGTTGGAAAATAAAGGTCAAGCAAAGATATGTGGGGTAAAGAGATGGGAGGAAATTTGCCCATCTTGGTGCACCATGGACGTCCTTCCTGGCTGCTAATCAACAGAAGCAAGGTAGGCAAAGTATAAAATATGTAAGTACCTTAGCCAAGGTAAGTACAAAATGTCTGAACTACAATCAGCGTGCACATTCTTCTCTACCCTTACCTAATAATACCAAATGGCAGTTTTACATAATGCTCAGCGGAAGTGAGTTCTACAACAATTGCCATGCTGGCTGCCCACCATAAACAACACAGCAAAGGCAATTCTTATGCAAGACATTAAATCCCATGGAGATATCTAACTGGAAGTTTCTCTACCCAAATTAACAAGTACTTACTTACAAAATTTACTGAGCCTACCAAGGCTGTTAAAAATTTTCCAGGTTACCAAGATCACCATTAATAAGGATTTGGGAAATATTTGAGGGAAATTGTCTTCCAATATTACTTTTCTAGGGGATCCTTAAAAAAACGTACACAACCCACCTTATAGGAGATAGAAACAATAATGAGAATCTCTGTAATAAAGCCAACCTGAGAATAAATGTATTAGTGTAGTCATACTGCCCCCTCCCAAGAGGCTACCCTGAGACTGTTAAAGCAACACAAATGGCTGCTTTAGGAAAGTTTCCCCTAGAATGGAAGCAGTGGAATAAGTGGTATCCCACTGAAAGACAGCAACATAACAATACACAGGAAAGAAATGGGCAAATGGGCTAAATTTTACTTGTGTATTTGGGGAAATGAAAACCTATCCAAATACACATGCTTCTTGGCATTTTACTTCCTTTAATTTTCACTTTTTAATACATTTCCCTTTAAGTCTTTAATCATCTTTTCAGTGAAGATTTTCCCTTTCATTCTGTTCATGTGTCTGAGGAAGTAACCATCCTATTCTCAGTGGTTTCATGTAATCACAACCTCCTGATTCAAACACTGTGTGCCATCCACAGTGAGAAATTATTAAAAGGGCTTTGCAGATGTGTTTAGCGCTCTGCTCAGAATGTGAAAGTGCAGACTTTTAAATATCTGAGAAGAAATTGCAAACCCATTACCCTTCTGGAAGAACTTTGAATTTGACATTTTCCATTATTTACAGTATTAGATACTTGGAGTCAAATTTCTGCTAGAAACACTTTTGGGTAATGGATGGTGCAAAATGAGGCCAAGTTTGTAGGTTTCATATTCAGAAATTCGTTAAATTTTTAAAGACCCAGACCAAACCACAACCTCAGTCAGCCATTTCTTAAAGGCCCCCTGAAATGTTCTGCAGTAGAAATAAGTCCATGGACATAGATCAGATTGCATGGGTGTGAGGGAGGGGTGAGGAGGTGAGAGACAGGGATTTATAGGGTATTTTCTTTATGCAAATGCTTCCAAGTGACAAAGTTTTGTCCTGAACAGGTTTTACATACCCATGACAGCTGTGGCTGAATTGGGGTCACTTCACTGAAAGATTGTCAGATGATGACGTAGAGATAGCAACTCTTATTCTTTAAAAGTGATTGCTTACGAAGGAAAGGAAAAAATGGGGCATTAGCTCAAGGAGACACAGGATCTAGACAGAGGCTCACAAGCTCAGATCTTGGGATGCAACAGAGCTGAATTTAAACCTCAGCTGAGCTGCGTGCAACTCATGCGACCTTAGGCAAAACAGTTAACTTCTATACACATGAGGTAGTATGTGTAAAATGGGGTATATTAATACTAATCTCAAGGGCAGGTTATACTTTATGTACAGATAAGTTATTACATAAAATATGGAACAATATGTGGAGTATGTGTATTTAAAAATTTTAACTATTAACGTTATTATAATTTTAATGGTTGTATTAATTGTTAAAGTTCTTCTAATTTCCAGTAATGTAATTCATGGTTTTCTAGGTTTGACGTGAGTCTTGAAATGATTGGCATCAACACTGTAACTTTGGTAAATTTTATATTGAGCAATCAGAACATCAGATTGCCAGGCTTGGTAGAATACAGGTGACCCTTGAATAACTCGGGGGGTAGGGAAACTGACCTTCCTTGAAGTCAAAAATCTGCATTTAACTTTATAGTCAGGAATCCCTATACACAGTTGTGCATCCATGCATTGGAACCATGGATCTTGTAATACTGTACCTATTTATTGAAAAAAATTCATGTGTAAGTGGACCTGTGGTTCAAACGCATCTCATTCAAGGGTCAAATGTACTTATTTTGTATCTATAGCTGCAAATATGCAAGTTCCTCATCTTGAGCTGAGCATATTTATAAGATTGTTAAGATTTGTAAAGACAAAATTTTTGTTAAGAGCAAAATCATATTTGTCTAAGGTATTCTGGCTTTTTTAAAAAACAAACTTCTAGAGCAGTTTTTCTTAAGTAACTTTTTTTTTTTTTTTTTTTTTTTTGCCATACGCGGGCCTCTCATTGTTGTGGCCTCTCGCGTTGCGGAGCACAGGCTCCGGATGCGCAGGCTCAGCGGCCATGGCCCACGGGCCCAGCCACTCCGCGGCATGTGGGATCTTCCCGGACCGGGGCATGAACCCGCGTCCCCTGCATCGGCAGGCGGACTCTCAACCACTGTGCCACCAGGGAAACCCCTTAAGAAACTTATTAAATCCTTGTTGCTTAACCAATTTATGATGTTCTAGAAATGATTTTAGGTAGCATTAGCTACAACAGAAATGTATGGGAGAGGTTGATTCTTCATTATTGAGAGGAATTTAAAAGTTAATTCTTCAGGGTAGAGAAATTAGGTAACCTGACCTCAAGTAAAAGAAGGAGAGTTAGGAGAGAAAGAATTTAAAATGCTGCTCTTGTCCTGATGGTTAGACAAGGCAATGAGAGAAGGAGACGATGTGAGAATAGCACAGACACAGAGACACACTTCTTATGTCAAGGTGCCTGATGCGTGTAGCCACAGCAAAAACCCAGCAGAGGTGTCTCTACAGTGAAATTCAGAGTAGACTGAAAAAGAATGGTAATTAAGGTCTGGGACTAAGGCCAAGAGTTCAAAACCAAAAACAACTGATAATTATTGCAATTTGGGAAGACGTACACAATGATATTCACATTCCAAGCCATATGGAGACTGGGTTCCAAAAGTTCATTATTAAGTCCATTTAATAACTAAACATGTTTTCTGCCATAAACTATGTATAAATTTCTCTGTTACAAAACTGTTATGTAGAAGTTCTTTGTGATTTAATTGTGGTAATAAACGCTGAGAAAACAGTGACTAGGAAGATAAGGTCTTTAACAATGAAGGGCAAATAAGTTTAACAATCCTAAAAAAAAAAAAATGAGCTAATGTTTCTTGTGTGCTTATTGTATGCCAGGTGCTATAATTTTCTTTATTTTTTTAAATTAGAAAAAATAAAGCAGATATGTGTCACACCTGATAAGTACTACCAGCTGTACTAATAGTGAGGAAATGTAATTGTATCTCAAGCTAGAGAGAGAGAGATACAGAGAGAGAGAGAAATTTGGGCTCACACACCAGCATCTGCACTTCCTAGTTATACGTACTTGGTAAATTTATGGAAACACCATCAGTTTCCTGCCATATAAAACGGGATTAAAAATATGAACTGCGGAAGGTTGTGATGAAGATTGGTAGGAGTTAATTATAATTTATTAAAAACTTAACATAAGCAAGAGCTGTTCCAATTGCTTTGTGTGCACAGCTCATCAATTCTTCCAACAAAGCAGGTGAGGAGGATCCTCTTAACCTTATCATTTTACAGGTAAGGACACCGGGATGCAGGGAAGTTGAGGGAATTCTGAAAAGTGACAGAGTTAATAAATTGTAGAGCAGCTTTTCAAGCTAGGCATTCTGGTTCTAAAATCCAGTCTCTTAAATACTCTATGCTTTCTCACCAATACCACTGCTTGTTATGTGTATTACACACTTAAGATTTTATATATGTATGTGTGTGTGTATGTCTATATATATACTCATACACATTTTACACATGTATATTAAAATGTTTATAATGTATTTAAAACACATAATAAACTCCTAATGAAGTACTATCATTATTATTGTAATTATTATTATTATTCCATAGAAATGAATTCCGTTCTAGGTCTCATTTCTGGAGCCATGGCCCTTTAAGACTTAGGATAACAATAGAAAAACAGGAAAAAAGATAACAATAGAAAAACAGAAAAAAAAGTTAAAAATTTGACTGGCTCATAGAGTTTTTGATATTGTGATATCTGATTGGACATAGAAGTAAGGCAAGTGTTTTCTACCCTACTTCCATAAGGACATTCTATTTCCATTTGAAATGGATTCTAGGCAATTAAAACAACAAATAAACAACAAAATAAACTTTTTCCATTCCCCATTTTTTCACACTTTTAGCATTTTCCTAGCAGCAAATCAAATTCTATTCTAGAAGATGAGCATTTCATTGTTGCCTTTCATCAGAATTCAGACATATTTATGGAAGCTTCCCTCACATCTTTTCGTGAGAGCACACTCTTGTGACCTGTGCTGTATTTCCCTTTGACCCATTTGCCAACTTCCCAAATGCAGAGATCATACAAATAGCTGGAAAATATATATATTCTACAAATTGATTTGGTGAATGATAAAACCTTTTAAAACAAAGAAACCCAGTTAGGGGGTTTACCATTGTTTAATACAAGAGTTTTAACTCACATCACCAGCTACTTGCATATGGAGGCTAGAATTCTTGTCTCAATTCCAATTCAGGGAACTCTCAGTATTGATCAATAGATCAGATGATTATCCTATGAAAAATCTATTCTTTCCTCTTAATTCCTAAAGTTAAGATAGCCCACATCTCCTGTACAATCTACCAGGAGTCTGCATAGATATAGGTATGGATAATCTCCTACTATGTCTTTGACCTTAGATGCATCTCTTTTGCAATGTTAATAGCTGTTTGCTCATATTTGAAGTCACCTGGGAATTGAGGACAGCAGCTTTGGAGATCTCTGATACGCCTAGAATATGGTAGGAATGCAGCAACAGATATTAGTTTCCTTCTCCCTCCCAAGAGAGAAAAGCAGTTGTAAATTTGCAGTTACCAGTAACTCAGGATTCATGGGTGTAAGAAGCAGAATCTGTGTTTGGATACAGCAGTATTTCTAAACTGATGTAACAGCACTCTAGCACAAATGAACTCAGTAGGTATCAAAGGACCAGCACTTTCCTCATGGCAACTATATCCAGTGATTTAAAACAGGAACTTGGGGGGAGGGTAGATTGTGGTCAGTATAATCACTGGTTATAGGTGGACAGACTGCACTTGATTATTTTGGTTAACATATTAGCTTCCTGTGGCTGCTATAACAAATTATAATAGAACTGGTGGCTTAAAACAACAGAAATGTATTCTCTCACTGTTCCCCCTGAGGCTAGAAGCCTGAAATCAGTATCACAGGGTCAACAGCAAGGTGTCAGCAGGGCTCCTTTGGAGTCTGTAGGGGAGAATCTGTTCCTCGCCTCTTCCAGTTCTTGGTGGCTGGCAGCTTCTCTTGGTTTGTGGCTACATCACTCCAGTCATCAAGACCAGCCTCCTCGGGCTTCCCTGGTGGCGCAGTGGTTAAGAATCCACCTGCCAGTGCAGGGGACACGGGTTCGAGCCCTGGTCCAGGAAGATCCCACATGCTGCGGAGCAACTAAGCCCGTGCACCACAACTACTGAGCCTGCACTCTAGAGCCCGTGAGCCACAACTACCGAGCCCATGTGCTGCAACTACTGAAGCCCATATGTCTAGAGCGCATGCTCCGCAACAAGAGAAGCCACTACAATGAGAAGCCTGCACACCACAAGGAAGAGTAGCCCCCGCTCGCCACAACTAGAGAGCCTGCATGCAGCAACGAAGACCCAACACAGCCAACAACAACAAAAAGACCAACCTCTTCAAACAACTCCACTCAGTCTTCATGTCACCTCCTCTGTGTGGATAGAATCTCCCTCTGCCTCTCTCTTATAAGGACACATGTTATCATGTTACTGCATTACTGGATTTAGCTAATTCAAGATAATCACCTCATCTCAAAATCCATAATTTGATCAAAGGTACAAAGAGCCTGTTTTTCTTTTTCTTTCTTCCTTTCTCCCTCCCTCCCTCCTTTCCTTCTTTCTTTTTCTTCCTTTCTTTCTCTTTCTTTCTTTCTTTCTTTCTTTCTTTCTTCCTTTCTTTCTTCCTTTCTTTCTCTCTTTCTTTCTCTCTTTCTTTTCTTTCTTTCTCTCTCTTTTTCATTCTCTCTCTCTCTCTCTCTTTCTTTCTTTCTCTTTCTCTCTCTTTCTTTCTCTCCTTCTTTCTTTTGCCATTTAAAGTAACATTCACAGGTTCTAGGAATTAAAACATGGATATATTTTTGGGAGGTATTTTTTTCAGTTTACCACAGTAAATATTTAGTGAGAAACCACATTTTCTGCTAAAAAGAGTTGCATAATACCAAAATAGAAGTCCTGTTGACTCCTAGGCATCTTTAAGATGGTCATCAAAGCACAATTACTACATCAATCAATCAGTGACAATAAGAAGTGCAATCAGCACATATATAGTGAATACAAACTAGGCTCCATTCTAAGTGCTTTACATTTATGAATTCACTATATAGGAAAAATACTTCCCAAACTACCTTTGAATGTGAGGATGAGGTCAATTTCCCTCTATCAGCGCAGAGTTGTTCACACTTTTATACTAAACCCATTGTCCCCTAGATATAGGAGATATATAAACTCATATTCAATCATGGATATTTTCCACCTACTTCTCAAGTACAGTGGGAAAAGCTCCTTCTGGAGGGACTGAAAAGTAGCCACTGTACAAAGGAATAGTTATTCATCCCTTTTATTCATCAACAATGATACTTCCATTAGGCACCTGTAGCCTGGGATATGGACAGTGGAGTCATCTTCAAGAATGTAAGGTATACATGCGATTTTACTAATTTAAATTAGGCATAAAGCAAAAAACTTCTTAAATACATAAAGAAAATAAGTCATTTTATAAAGCAGTTAATGAGGGAGTTACTAATCCTTTTTTTTATTTTTAATATTTGTAAAACTTGCAAACTTCCTTCTTTCAATTAAGTATGGTGAACTCTAGCTTAATGGGAAATGGATGAATTTTAAACATTTTAATTTTATTTAGTTTATTTTTTTTGGCCACGCTGCACGGCATGTGGGATCTTAGTTCCCTGACCAGAGATCAAACCCACAGCCCCTGCAGTGGAAGCGTGGAGTCTTAACCACTGGACTGCTGGGGAAGTCCCCAGAAAGGGATGAATTTTAAATGAGTGTTTCTTGTTGAGACTTAAATGACATTTGAAGAACATGAAAAACTTCTCTGTATGGGTCAGTGATTCATAATGAAATATAGTAAAATTTCACAACCAATTATTATATTTCCTTTATCTCTCTCCTATTCTCTTAAAACCCTTAAAATAGTGTCTTAGGGCTTCCCTGGTGGCGCAGTGGTTGAGAGTCCGCCTGCGGATTCAGGGGATATAGGTTCGTGCCCCGGTCCAGGAGGATCCCACATGCCATGGAGCGGCTGGGCCCGTGAGCCATGGCCGCTGGGCCTGTGCGTCTGGAGACTGCGCTCCGGAGTGGGAGAGGCCGCAGCGGCGAGAGGCCTGCGTACCGCAAAAAAAAAAATACTGTCTTAGTTTGGGCTGTTATAACAAGCTATCATAGACTGAGTGGCTTAAACAACTAACATTTATTTCCCACAGTTCTGGAGGCTGGGAAGTCTAAGATCAAGGTGCCCGCAGATCCAGTGTCTGGTGAGAGCTGGCTTCCTGGTTTGCAGATGGATAAATTCTTTTGGTATCCTCACATGGTGCAGAGCAGTGAGATAGGAAGATCTCATGTTTCTTATTAAAAGGGCACTAATCCTATTTTGAGGGCTCCACCCTCATGGCCTAATTATTTCCCCAAAGCCCCGACTCCTAATAACATCACATGGCGGGTTAAGATTTCAAAATATGAACTTTGGGGGGGACACATTCAGTCCATAACAGTTAGTATCCATGTATAAGTATTTTATATTCCCTTATATTAACAAGCCAAAACCCAAAGGCAACACTCCTTTGGGGCAACATTTTGAGGTTTTTCAACATTGTCTCTCAACTCACTCCTATTCCTACTCTCATGTAGAATCCAGTGCTCTTATGTTTTATTTCCCTAGCCCTTCTCTTCCTTCTCTTTTACAATCTTTTTTCAGGAAAATACTCTTATCTAATCATTTACTTACTGAATTTAGCCCCTAAAAAAAGCCAAATTCATTCACAAAAATTTTTTTTTCCGTTTAATAGACCCTAAAAAGAGCTGAGGTCCTAAAATGGGTTAATCTCATTAGTAATAATGTATTTTTTCCTTACAGTAGTGTACAGATTCTCCAAAAAACTGACCTTTGAATCTGTTGCTACTTTTAGTATTATTATACTTGTTTAGTATTGTATATTGGTCCAAAGTTTAAACTTCCAATGGCATTTATACACTGTTTTCATTTTAGTGATGTTTTAACCGACTCATATGGACCAATAAGGTAAAAAACAATTATGATATTTTTCACATCTTCATTTCTATAATTCTATATTCATTTCTAGAACATATAGGGCATAGCTAGGAGAAACTCAAAAAATGTACTTGTGAATTTGTAAATATGATCTGAAATACATTATGCCAATGTACAATATCTGTAGATCATAATAAAATTGTAATATGCAATAATTCCAAAATATAGAAACCACTAAGGTAAAATGAAATTGAAAAACATATTCGTTTTCTTTACCTTAAAATAAAACCACTCCCAGCATTTCAACAGTTGTAATTAATGCCAAATATTATGTAGCAAATCATTCTGCCTGCTGCTTCCCTACCCACCTGCTGATTATCCTGTGATCTGTCTTGCTGCTTTGTCAACCTGATGAGTGGTGCTGCCCTCCAGACACCCTGCCCACCTGTTCATAATTTACTTCCAGCATGTCATACTTGACTATTATATGAAATGCTTAAAAATACTGTGAAAATGATCACCTTCCAAGGCTGAGATTATAATAATGAAGATGCTTTGGCTATTTCTTCCTAATTTACTAATGATTGCCCTATATTCCTTTTTTCTTACATTAAACTAGGGTGCTTTTTTTCCCCTCTGGTATTAAAAACTTAATTGTTCTCATGAATGTCCTTCATGATGTGCTTTAAGAATATATTCTCCAGGTAGCCACCTTCTTCTTCTCTCCAAAAGCTTCTGGGACCAAGAACAAGAAAAATGTGGCAGGTGTGGTGAGGGCCAATTAAAAAACAAATCTGCACTAACTGATGGGTAATCTTCAGTAAAATCACTAGCGATAATAGCAGATGCCTGGGGAAAATTGACATTGACCAGATTCGTTTATTGCTGGCAGTGCTTTGATTCATCCGCATCGTGCAGCTGTTGTAAAGGCAAATGGCTTGCACTTCTCTTTTGTGCTTTTATGGGTTTGTTTTGTTGCAGCAGTCTTAGTATTTCCTTTTTTTCACCCGAGCTTGTAATAGGTCAGATGTTACCATTTCAAATAGCCTTTCCATCTTTCTTCATTTCCCAGAGAATGGGATTTGCAAGTAGATTAGTGTTGCTTTTGAGCTAATCACATTCTGATTTACTAAGCTGTTTGAATATATTTAACATGAATGCACATTTACCTAAAAGGTAGACAATTCAAATTAGGAAAACATGAAAGTCTTTACCCTATTTTTCTCCCATTGTTCAATTCCAGGGCAAGCTTTTTTTCCTCTAGATGACAGTTTCTCTAATTCACACCATCACAGGGCATAGCCTGGCACATAATCAGCACAGAGAAACGTTTATTTAATGTTAACTGAAGAGATATTAGCATATTTATTTTTAATAGATGTCCAAATCCCAATGCCTTCAAAGTTTTATTCTTTGTCATAGTATTAAATACATTCTATGCTTTAGTAACTTTTTAGATCTGTTATTGGTATATTCAAGGTGCATAAAGTTACATAAAGCCACATACTAAATATATCAAATTTTTAATCATAGTTTTAATTAATGATCTATAATTTTATAATGCAATAAAAATATGCTATGGAGTAAAACTGACACGTTACACATGTTGTTGTTGTTTGTTTAATAAAGCAAGAGACTAAATGTGTTTTTCAGCTTGGGTGACAACTCAAGCCTGGCAGCACAGAACATGTTTATTTCTCCCAATCGTTCAGGAGTAGGTTGATGGAAGAGATAAAAAAATACTTAATTCGGGGCTTCCCTGGTGGCGCATTGGTTGAGAGTCCGCCTGCCGATGGAGGGGACACGGGTTCATGCCCCGGTCCGGGAAGATCCCACATGCCGTGGAGCGGCTGGGCCCGTGAGCCATGGCCGCTGAGCCTGCGCGTCCGGAGCCTGTGCTCCGCAACGGGAGAGGCCACAACAGTGAGAGGCCCGCGTACCGCAAAAAACCCCAAAAAACTTACTTCATTACATTACCTCGTTAAATAATATACAAAATATATCTTGAATCAATACAGTTCTTTCCATCCAAACCATTGCCCATCACATCCAAGTCACCTTCAGTAATCACCTAGACCAGGGATTCTCAAACCATAATAATGTGCGTATGAATCATTTTGAGATCTTGTTAAAATGCAGAGTAAATTTCCCTAAGCCTGGAGTGGGCTCTGGGATTCTGCATTTTTAACCAGCTCCCAAGTAATGTTGACCCTGCTAGTTCACATACCATATACTTTGAATAACAAAGGACATAGCCTATTTCCATCTTCCTCCTACTTCTTATAGTCCAACAGTGAGGCATCTACTAAGAGTCTTTTTTTTTTTTTAAACATAAATCCAATCCAAGCATCATTCACTTTGAACTTCATTTTATGTCAGTTACCCTCACATACTCTCCTCAGTCAAGTTGCATCTTCTCTCCTGCTGTTCAGCAGTTATACATGGCATCCCTCTGTCTGGATCATCCTACTTCCTACCTCTACTAATAACTGGTTATGTCTTATCTTTCAAGTTTCAGCTTAAATTTTACTAATTCAGATATGATTTCCCTGACTACCTTCATGTAAGTAGCTACTTCCTACTATTCTCTCATGTGTGTTTATTTTATAAACATAGTATAAATTCATTTTGTAATGATGCACTTGCTTATTTACTTGATGGTTGACTGTAGCCCCCACTAAGTAATGAGTTCCATAAGAATAGTAATGGTGTCTGTGTATAGACCAGGTTATACATAGGCACACACACAAAACCTGTTACAGAGAGGCAATTAATCTTTTTTAAGTAAACAAATATTGTATTTCTATTAGGATTTTCTAGGTTTTCTTTAATGATCTATCCATTAATATAAGCACAACTTTCTTAAATTATCTATTTTTATTTTTTTATTTGATACATTTTATTTCACTGCATTTGTTCAGTCTTATTTGTAGCCATTAATTCCATTCAATGTATTAAAGGGAAAAATATCATAATTTCAAGATACAACTAAATTTCATCAGGAAGATTCAATATGGCCGTTTCCTCCCCAACCGATTTGCCACAAACAATTCTGCAAATTGATTTACACTCAAGTACTATTCTGTGAAGGATATAACTTTTGTTACCTAAAAAGAAGCTTAGGAGCCTATTGGAATTCAGGCTTCTGAATGATATTTTATGATTAATAAGTAATATTTATTGAGTGCTTACTATGTCCTTTATTATTATTCCCAAAAGGTGAAACCAAAATTACATACATAAATGTGATCAAAATTTGGAATCAGAACATAGGCCTATCTTGTCCCAGTGCCCACCTTCCTAACCACACTTTACTTTTACTTAACAGATGCATTTCTTTCGTTTTTCTTTTTGCCTTTCTATTCTGCTCTACTTTTCCTCCCATTTCCTTTTGCCTGTTTTTTCCCTCCCTTCTCTTCTCAACACAATAAACTGTGTTTCACTTTGGCAGCAGGAATGGTAATAACTTAAGTGATTTGGAACCTTTCACCCATTTTGTTTGTTTGTTTTGTTTTGCCAAGAGTTTTAGGATAAGCTGAAAAGGATTAATTTTAAGCCATTCTCTAAATCAAATGTTGAGACACGCTCAAGTTATTCATGTGTCAGTGTTTCTTCATAATTCAAAAGACTTGCTGAAAAATTTATAAAAATGAAACATCTGCATTCAGGAATAGGGTAGGATTATAGTTTGTTTTCACCATCATGGAAAGAAAAAAAAATCTGTATGAAACATGTTCAACAATTTGGTGAAAAGAGTTCAAGTTTAGTGTCTTTTTGACATGAAATTGCTTCAGAAATCACTGGTTTGCACACTTCAAAATAAGGCTTGCAAAATACACAAAATTTTACCTGGCTCCTTTCCCTGGCACATAGTTCTGAGTTCCTAATTCCATTTATAGAAGGTGAAAATCAATTGCTTTTTTCTTTTCTTTTTTTTAACTCAAAGCAATCTTCAGCCTCTACCACTCGCATTATTTGGGAAGCCCCCAGCGCCCCATTGTCCCACAGGACTATAGGTTCCCTGGCTTAGGGAGAGAGTGCTATTAATTGAGAATGATCAAAAAGTACTGCCAATTTGCTCCAGGAAGTCACAGAACTTGGAAAAAGCTAAAAAGGCTATTCTCCTTTGTATTGATCCTTATATGAAGCACAATCACAGGTTGCCAGCAGTTTTACCTTCTCTTGTTTAAAATCAGATGTAATTTACTGTTGACAAACAGCAGTGCAAGATGGGTTCGATTTGAGGTCACTGTTCTCCACTCTATGCTTTGATCCTGTATTGAACTCCCTAACGAAGAATGTTCAGTGATTTTTAGCTGACTCAGTTTATACTGGCTATGTATAGGGACTTGCAATCTTACCTATAACTTCATCTAACATCTACCTGTGAATAACAAAATACAACAGCAGCTCAATCAGCAACTCAATGGAAGCAAAAATATGAGTACCCAGGAAAGTAAAAGCTACTAAGTGCGTGACGGTGTAAAAATGAATTTCTACTCTGAAATTTGCATAGCTTTAAATCATTTTTATGATCCTCATTTTTTAAAAGTAGAAGAAATGAGAGGTCTGTTTTTGTATAATCACGCACTCTTTGTAGTAAAATAATAGTCAGAAAACCCAATTAAAGTGAGTAGTTTACTATAAAATAAGTGTAACATAGGTTAGAGGGACAGCAAAGAATTAAAATATTTTGAAGAGCTGAAAAGGACTCTCCTGCTTCAAAAGAATTATTCTGAATATCTACATTAGCTCATTAGAAGAGATTTTAAAAACTCCACCTCCTAGATTTGCATTGAAAAGGACAAAACCAACAACATATTTATGTTCATAATGTTATTAGTTATGGGATCCAGAGCAGGGTAAAGAGATATAAGCTCAGCTATGTATTTAATAGGAGGCTAAATAGGCTAGTGTGGCTATTTGTTTATGAAGGTAAGAAATATATAGATATTTTAAAAGGGGGGAGGCAAATTTGTCCATTTGGAATATTTATTTACAGTACCTATTATTTTTCTAAGTCCCAATGTTTAAAGACAAAACTAAGAAAACCAAAAAGAACCATACACGATGGGCATTATGTTCATAAAGAGTAGACTTCAGAAGAGGAAATTATCCTGTAATATAATTCATGCCCTGTAAGAGATAAGCATGGCTGCTATCAGAGTCTTGGGAGGGGAAAAGAACCTATCCTAAGTAAGAAGAAGTCTTGGAAGGTTACTTGGAAAACTCCTGAATCTTGAATGATGTTTAAGCTGGTGCCACCTACTGGAGAAGGAGGGAAGAGTGCTTAATGCAGAGAACGGTTAGTCCTGAAGTCTAGAGGTCAGGCTGGGGCATGTAAAGAATTACAAACGGATCAGTATGACTCACTCAAGGGAAAATTAGAGAATTTCTGGCAAAAAAAAAAAAAAGGCAAATAAATAAAGTTGAAGATATAATCTGAGAGCATATATCATATTTCCTAGAAATGAGGGAAACCATACAGATTTGAATTGGGTAATAATAATAATAACAGCCAGCTTGTATTGAGACCTTACTATGGGAATGACACTATGCTAAGTGTCTTTCATTCATTATCTCATTTAATGCTCACATTAATTTTATGAGGTAGGTACTATGATGATTCTTATTTTATGAAGAAGTGAGCCAAGACTTGGAGAGGTTAAGTAGTTAACTTGTCAAGGCCACAGAGCTAATAAGTGGTAGAGCCAAGATCAGACACTCTTATTCCAGAGACTCCACATTATTAATCCCCTTAACTGCTTCCCAAGAAGGGAAATAACATATGACTCTCAAGTTTCCAGCTTTGGAATTTGCCATTTCCTCAGTGTAGAAAACAGACAAGTTAACAGTGTGTTAGGGAAGAGGATGAATTTGTGTTATTCATGGGGATTTTCTGATTGTGGAGGATATTTTTATTAGTTGATTGACTTTGGGGAAATTTTTATTAGTTGATTGACTAATAGAGAAATTTTTATTAGTTGATTGACTAATTTTTATTAGTTGATTGACTAATAGAGATATTTGAGTTGGAAAGATACATTTTTTTTTTTTTTTTTTTTTTTTTTGTGGTATGCGGGCCTCTCACTGCTGTGGCCTCTCCCGTTGTGGAGCACAGGCTCCGGACGCGCAGGCTCAGCGGCCATGGCTCACGGGCCCAGCCGCCCCGCGGCATGTGGGATCTTCCCAGACCGGAGCACGAACCCGTGTCCCCTGCATCGGCAGGTGGACTCTCAACCACTGCGCCACCAGGGAAGCCCGGAAAGATACATTTTTGAGTTGTCTGTATAGGTAATCATTTCTCCACTAACAATGGTGATAGAAATAGGTATGGGAAATTATAAAATACTTCCAAATTAGTTTTAAATAAAAATAGCCAAAATCTAATAACAAATTTTTGTCATTTAAAATTATGTTTTAATAATTAATAAAACATAATTATTAATTTAATAAATATTTTAATAATATTTAATATTTTGGAATACATTCTACGCACATTATCCAAATTATAGATATAATCACATGATTAGGAAATAACCTTACTCAAAATGCTTTACCTTTGACAGTCAAGATGTTGTAATATTTCAAATAACATATTATTATTGTGTCTCTGTTAGCTCAGTTTTCATTTTCCAAATGTGAAAACAAAACCTATATATCATCAGTTTGTCATTGAACAAAATGCCCTCTTTGATTTCTCAGTTTCACAGACAGTATGGAAAACCAGTAAATTAGAATCAGCTGATGATGTTTTGCAAACTATAATTACTCCTTCCCTGTTCCTATCTCTCAGAGAATCATGCTTGCAATGTCATTACTACTTCATCTAGGACATGCAGTTCACAGGAATCATTCGGTAGTCTCTCAAATTAGAAGTTAAAATACTTGTCAATCCTTTCATATTTCTTTCCACCCATTCCTCAGAGTGACCCTTAGCTTTCTGAGAGGGAAGCCCCTAAATCTCTCTAGTGCTAAATTATAAGATTTTTCTGTTGTTTTGATGAGGAAGGTCAGCTTCAGCCTTGTCTTCAAAGCAGTCATAGACTTTGAT
Organism: Leucopleurus acutus; assembly: GCF_964270905.1. Taxonomy (NCBI): domain Eukaryota; kingdom Metazoa; phylum Chordata; class Mammalia; order Artiodactyla; family Delphinidae; genus Leucopleurus; species Leucopleurus acutus. The sequence goes on from NC_139143.1 coordinate 13,362,923, forward strand.
TGCAGTGACTGCTAAGACTTCTACAGTCCCTTTCCCTGTACTTACCTTTTAAATAGTTTAGAAATAATCAGAGCAAAAGAAACCTTTTAGTTTGCAACTGAAATAAGAACCAGAGAGGAGGTGATGGCTTCACAGGACCCCGGCAGTACAGAACTTAAACTCCCCTGCAGATACACAGCCAACAGAAGGCTGCAGGTGGGCAAGCACCACACAGCATGCATCTCATTAGTGTTGGAGAAGAGCACGAACATGTTGCAGTAAACACAATGTTTGGTTTATTGTTTACTCGGGGATATAAATATTTAAGGGCTGGACAGAAGAAAATGAGCCCAGAATTATCGTCAGAATGAAAAGACTGAATGAGGCGAGAGTAGTGCCTTGAAGCCTAGAGAGAGGCCAGTTGTGTGAAATGCTGCCGGGAGGCCAAATGAGAGACAAAGTGAAAAGTGCTCATTGGCTTAATTAACAAAGAGGCATGTGGCGATCTGATTTGGGAAGTATCAGAGACGTTAAGATGCAAAGTGAAATGGAGATAAGGAAGTGCAAAGATTAAGTGAAAAGTCCTACAAATTGCTGCTGGGAAGGAAGGGAAGGCAGGCTTTTCAGTAACTAGAGAAATAATTCTTTTTGTTAATGTCTTAGAAAAATACATTTAAAATAATCAGAATTAAAACAGTGAAGAGAGAAGTAGAAAGTATAAGGAGAGCTGAAGATAATTTGTGGATGAAAAACTTAGGATAAAATGGAATATAGACAAAAATTGCTATCTGACCCATGCCAATTTGGTTACACATAACTCTGATTCTTTTTGGTAATAATGACAGATTCTGAAATCTTAGAGTGGAATGAGATTTAGCTATTTTTCCATAGCTTCACTACCAGCTTATCACAAAACCAAGTTTCAGTCCAAATTCTACCATGTATACAACATCTATTAAATAAATACTTATTACCTAGTAAATTTAAAACACTTTATTCAACTGGTTCTATAAATTTGGTGGTGTCTCAGCTTTCCACCTTTTTCCATGAACCAGCTACTTTTTTGCATATAAGGTTCGCTGAAGACTGTTGTCATGGTATTCCAGAAAAAAATATTTGTTCGTCCTTATAGCTGCATCTGGCAACCAGAAATTCTACCTTACATGCCTGGACTCAGGACTGCTTAGGAATCAGGGCTCAGGTGCCATCTTTAAAAATAAAGGTTACAGGGTTCCCTCAGTTCTTACCTTGATCACCTAAGGATCAGGTATATATTATAGCTGAAGTGTTTTTGCCAAATTACAATCTTAAATATCCTCAGTTCTACCAACATCTTAAATCTAATAGTGGTCATGTTCAGAAGACCCAGATTTCACCAGGGGAAACCCATTTCAGACCTTCAATATGATAATTTGCAAAAGTGTAAGATTACTCAGAGATAAGATCAGAATGTAGCCTTTCTGATCATTCCTGGAGCATGCATTCCTTAGTAGAGCAACCAATTAGTTTAACATAGTTTAAATTAACTAGCACATGTACGTTGCAGTTTTGATGCTCAAGGGTTTTCAAGTAGATGGCAGATATCATGACATACGGAATTGTGGCAAAAAAGCAAGATCATCTAAAACAGGTTATCCTTTAGAGAAATATCAGGGATGAAAATGGAGGGCAAAAGGTGAATTTTTTTTTTAATTATTAGAATTTTTTCTCAATTGTCCAAGTAGAATGTGAGTGAGCTATAATGAGCCATAAATGATTTTTTTTTTTTTTGTCAAAGAAGGCATAGCCAAACTTCAGCTTGGACTCTATTCCTTCTAAATCCATCTACATGCCTTCACTTTTCTACTCCAATACTAAGGAAAAGCAATTTTAGATACCTTCAAGCAAGTGAAAATACAAAGAGCTTGCTCCAAAGACCGAGATGTACATCAACAGTATGTTCTCTTTAGTCTTTCTGAGAGAGAAGATACAGGTATTACATTCTGACCTTCTCAGGCTGGTGTGGTCAACACTGGCCCAGGGCCCGTCTCAGCCAGGCAGCCAGGTGGAGCTGAGTGAGTCCCAAAGGACAAAACTCCAGGGGTGAGCATAATGGCCCTATGAATTGCCCCCATACCAGGCCAGCATTTGTAGCAAACCTCCTCCAGGAGCGTGAACAGACAGTGTCAAAGACATCTGTGAACTCTTCCTAGCAAAGCAGAGGCCACTAAGTTCAACTTGAGAAACCAATATAAAATTTCCTGCGTTGAGGAAGGACAGTAAAAAGCACGCCAGGTAACTCAGAGAAATTGAGCCCAAACAGATGATTGTAATACGTTATGTAAAACACAAATACATAGAAAGAAAAAGTGTATGTTTTTCTGCCTAAACAAAAATTGTTCTTCACCATTCATCCATATAATGAACATGCGAAGAGATACAGATAGGAGAATATAAAGTAAAGGCAACAGAATAACCGTGGCATCTGTGAAGAGGACAGAATGTTTTTCATGGCAGAGATTCAATTTAAGCAAATGTGGAAGGAGTCCCCAGAGGCCAACACTTCTGCAGACAGGACTCTGACACAAGCCTGAAACTGAAAAGAACGACAACCTCATTCAAGCCTGAGACTGGCACTCTCATAACAGAAGACTTTTAATGCGGCAGAAACAGAACAAGCAAGACAGGGTTTTGTGTACTGCTATATATGCCTTAATTAATTCAATAAACCTATACAGAGTTCACCCATACTGTAATCTTGCTGCTGTTGAATTCTTAATTATTTTCTTACAGTTTAAAAGAATCTAGACCCAGAAATCCTACTACTGGGCACATACCCAGAGAAAACCATAATTCAAAAAGACACATGCACCCCAATGTTCACTGCAGCACTATTTACAGTAGCCAGGACATGGAAGCAACCTAAATGCCCATCGACAGACGAACAGATAAAGAAGATGTGGTACATATATACAATGGAATATTACTCAGCCATAAAAATGAATGAAACTGGGTCATTTGTAGAGATGTGGATGGACCTAGAGACTGTCATACAGAGTGAAGTAAGTCAGAAAGAGAAAAACAAATATCGTATATTAACACATATATGTGGGATCTAGAAAAATGGTACAGTTGAACTGGTTTGCAAGGTAGAAACAGAGACACACATGTAGAGAACAAACGTATGGACACCAAGGGGGGAAAGTGTGTGGAGGGGGGATGATGGTGGGTGGTGGTGGGATGAATTGGGAGGTTGGGATTGACATATAAACACTAATATGTATAAAACAGGTAACTAATAAGAACCTGCTGTGAAAGAAAGAAAGAAAGAAAGAAAGAAAAAATAAAAGAATATAAGTTTTTCAGTTACTTTTAACTTACACAACTCTGAGGACATACGGATTCAGCAGAACACTCTGTCAGATTCAGTGTGAAGACAGCATGTGTGTTGATTAAAAGCATAGCTGCCGAGGTTTGACTGCATGCATTTGAATCCTGGAACTATGCTTATTAGCTACGTGACCAGAGGCAATTTGCTTATTCTCTCTAAGCCTCAAATTCCTTGAAGTAAACTTGAAATTATCATAACTTTTTATCTCATAGGATTGTTGTGAGTTTTAACAATAGAATACTTCCAAAGGACTTAGTACCTAAAACATTGTAAGCACTTGATAAATATTTACAATTATTATTATAAAACATGAGGGAATTCATTGCACAACACAGAACTCTTACATTTCCTCCTCTTTACTACGTTCTGGTCATTTGGATTTTACACAAGAAAACAAGTCATTTCCATAGACCTGAAAGCAGTAGTCTTTGGGGTATCAAGATGAGGTGATGACACTTCTGATTTACCTGTATGAACACAGAATCACCGCAATCAAAGAGGAAAAAAAAAAACACCTCTACTGTTTCCTTAGTCATTACCAACGCAGTACAGCTAGGACAAAAAGGAATCCATTCTATGAACGTATAATGGAGCACAAAGCCTAAAAATAATTTAGTTGACTAAATGCTAAATGGTTTCTCAAGTTCAAAAGGCTTTTGTTATTTAACCCCTCCCTGTATTAGAAGGAGCCAGCAAGTTTAATCAAAATCCTTTTATTAGAACACACTCTTTATCTGTGTAGATCACTCCAGTTAATTACTTCAGTACAACACTAAAAGACATCAAGAGAGTATAAAAAAAAAGAAAAGAAAAGTGTTAAGATTAGACCACAGTGCCCTCTGCCTTATCGACTATATTTAAGAACTGTATTTGATTAATTAGCACATTTGGATCAAATAAAATATTTTTAATCCAAAGGATTTTAGTAGATTGAGCTAGGACAGTTGTGAAACTTCCAAAGTTTTATTTTCTTTTTATAATTTGTTTAGATGGGCCTAGGATATTATGTAAATCAGAATAATCAGACTTTCTGGTCATACCTGCTTTGGACATGATCATATTAAAATTTTTTTCTTAACTATGTTGCACTGAGCTATATGTGAAGTTTTAGAAGCAGAATAAATCTGAACTATATAGAAAATTTGAAAAATTTTGTACTCAGAAGGAACTCAGAATCATATTGATTTCACACATTTATAAAACTAAGTCCTAATCTTTGGCATTTTTGCCAATCACAGATTCACGCATATTTGTGCCATAGTTGGTAGCACACTTAATATTTATTTATTATGGTTTTAGTTTAATGCAGTGAAGTACCTTTGGTCAATACAGGTTGACTTTAAAGAGAAAATTCTTATCTATTATTTCATTGAACATCTCAGCCACAAATACCTTGTTTATAGCTTGTCTTCACAATTCACTGTTGAATACAGATCAAACTTCTTTGTCATGTCATCCATGGTTTCAGAGTACTTGTGGTCTATTTTGCTTCTAGTTTATTTGTCGTGATAAGAATTGAAGATGAAATTTTCACACCACTGCTGTGTGACTCTTTTTCTTAAGAGTCTTAGCCAAACAAGGACATAAATATGTTTAGCAGAAGGAGAAGCTACTTACTTTTTTTTGACTCTGTTTAACAACTTAGCAAACCAAGTCAAGTATCAGGGGGCTGACACCAGAGAATTCTCAACTACAATCACTTGATTCTTCCAACTCTTTTATTGCTTTGAAAAAAAAACAACACCCAACAGTTCTTACTAATGCATCTGTTCTATAGTGAGATCCCAGTAGAAAATGAGAAATAGGCTATAAAATGTGGATAGTTTGGATAAAAAATTCAGAATATAGCACTGAAGCTAAATTCCAACAATTACAGTAGTTCTATCTTGATGTATGGCTTTCAGAGAATTCTAAACTGAAAGACTGATATTCTTTTACTCTACTGTGAAAGAATGATTTAGCTTCTTTTGAGGGAAAAAATGTCCTAAATATGAGATTTGCTTTCTTTTCCATATAGGTAAAGTGTGATTGAAAAGAGTCTTCCTGGGAGGAGCTTCAAGATTGCGGAGGAGTAGGGCGTGGAGATCTTCCTCCCCACAAATACATCGGAAATATATCTACGTGTGGAACAACTCCTACAGAACACCTGCTGAACGCTGGCAGAAGACCTCAGACCTCCCAAAAGGCAAGAAACTCCCCCACATAACCGGGTAGGGCAAAGAAAAAAAGAAAAAAACAGGGACAAAACAATAGGGATGGGACCTGCACCAGTGGGAGGGAGCTGTGAAGGAGGAAAGGTTTCCACACACTAGGAAGCCCCTTCGCGGGCGAAGACTGCAGGTGGCGGAGGGGGAAAGCTTCGGGGCCACAGAGGAGAGCACAGCAACAGGGGTGTGGAGGGCAAAGTGGAGAGATCCCCACTGATCCCCAGAGGATCAGTGCCGACCGGCACTCACCAGCCCGAGAGGCTTGTCTGCTCACCTGCTGGGGTGGGCGGGGCTGGGAGCTGAGGCTCGGGCTTCGGTCGGAGCACAGGGAGAGGACTGAGGTTGGCTGTGTGAACACAGCCTGAAGGGCGCTACTGCGCCACAGCTGGCCGGGAGGGAGTCCGGGAAAAAGCCTGGAGCTGCCGAAGAGGCAAGATACTTTCTCTTGTCTTTTTGTTTCCTGGTGCGCGAGGAGAGGGGATTAAGAGCGCCGCTTAAAGGAGCTCCAGAGATGGGGGTGAGCTGCGGCTATCAGCGCAGACCCCAGAGACGGGCATGAGACGCTAAGGCTGTTGCTGCCGCCACCAAGAAGCCTGTGTGCGAGCACAGGTCACTATCCACACCTCCCTTCCGGGGAGCCTGTGCAGCCCGCCACTGCCAGGGTTCCATGATCCAGGGACAACTTCCCCAGGAGAACACACGGCACGCCTCACGCTGGTGCACTGTCATATTGGCCTCTGCGGCCGCAGGCTCACCCCACACTCTGTACCTCCCCCTCCCCCACGCCTGAGTGAGCCAGAGCCCATGAATCAGCTGCTAGAACCCCGTCCTGTCTAAGCGAAGAACAGATGCCCTCAGGCGACCTACACGCAGAGGCGGGTCCAACCCCAAAAGCTGAATCCCAGGAGCTGTGCGAACAAAGAAGCAAAAGGGAAATATCTCCCAGCAGCCTCAGGAGCAGTGGATTAAATCTCCACAATCAACTGATGTACCCTGCATGTGTGGAATACCTGAATAGACAACAAATCATCCCAAATTGAGGAGGTGGACTTTGGGAGCAACAATATATATATATTTTTCCCTTTTTCTCTTTTTGTGAGTGTGTATGCTTATGCTTCTGTGTGTTATTTTGTCTGTATAGCTTTGCTTTTACCATTTCACCTAGGGTTCTGTCCATCTTGTTTTTTTTGGTTTTTGGGGTTTTTTTTAGTATAGTTTTTAGCACTTGTTATCATTGGTGAATTTGTCTTTTGGTTTGGTTGCTCTCTTCTTTTTTTTTAATTACTTTTCAAAAATTATTTAAAAATTATTTTTATTTTAATTATTTTATTTTATGTTATTTTTTTCTTTCTTTCTTTCTTTTTCTCCCTTTTATTCTGAGCCGAGTGGATGACAGGCTCTTGGTGCTCCAGCCAGCCATCAGAGCTGTGCCTCTGAGGTAGTAGAGCCAAGTTCAGGACACTGGTCCACAAGAGACCTCCCAGCTCCATGTAATATAAAATGGCGAAAATCTCCCAGAGATCTCCATCTCAACACCAAGAACCAGATCCACTCAACCACCAGCAAGCTAACGTGCTGGACACCCTATGCCAAACAACTAGCAAGGTAGGAACACAACCCCATACATTACCAGAGAGGCTGCCGAAAATCATAATAAGACCACAGACATCCCAAAACACACCACCAGACGTGGACCTGCACACCAGAAAGACAAGATCCAGCCTCATCCACCAGAACACAGGTACTAGTCCCCTCCACTAGGAAGCCTACACAACCCACTGAACCAACTGTAGCCACTGGGGACAGACACCAAAAACAATGGGAACTACGAACCTGCAGCCTGCGGAAAGGAGACCCCAAACACAGTAAGATAAGCAAAATGAGAAGACAGAGAAACACACAGCAGATGAAGGAGCAAGATAAAAACCCACCAGACGTAACAAATGAAGAGGAAATAGGCAGTCTACCTGAAACAGAATTCAGAATAATGATAGTAAAGATGATCCAAAATCTTGGAAATAGAATGGAGAAAATACAAGAAACATTTAACAAGGACCTAGAAGAACTAAAGAGCAAACAGTGATGAACAACACAAAAAATGAAATTAAAAATTCTCTAGAAGGGATCAATAGCAGAATAACTGAGGCAGAAGAACGGGTAAGTGACCTGGAAGATAAAATAGTGGAAATAACTACTGCGGAGAAGAATAAAGAAAAAAGGAATGAAAAAAATTGACGACAGTCTCAGAGACCTCTGGGACAACATTAAACGCACCAACATTCGAATAATAGGGGTCCCAAAGGACGAAGAGAAAAAGAAAGGGACTGAGAAAATATTTGAAGAGATTATAGTTGAAAACTTCCCTAATATAGGATAGGAAATAGTTAATCAAGTCCAGGAAGGACAAGGAGTCCCATACAGGATAAATCCTATGAGAAACATGCCAAAACACATAATAATCAAACTATCAAAAATTAAATACAAAGAAAAAATATTAAAAGCAGCAAGAGAAAAACAACAAATAACACACAAGGGAATCCCCATAAGGTTAACAACAGATAGTTCAGCAGAAATTCTGTGAGCCAGAAGGGAGTGGCAGGACATATTTAAAGTGATGAAAGGGAAAAACCTACAACCAAGATTACTCTACCCAGCAAGGATCTCATTCAGATTTGACAGAGAAATCAAAAACTTTACAGACAAGCAAAAGCTAAGACAATTCAGCACCACCAAACCATCTTTATAACAAATGCTAAAGGAACGTCTCTAAGCAGGAAACACAAGAGAATGAAAAGACCTACAAAAACAAACCCAAAACAATTAAAGAAATGGTAATAGGAACATACATATTGATTATTACCTTAAATGTAAAAGGATTAAATGATCCAACCAAAAGACAGACTGGCTGAATGGATACAAAAACAAGACCCATATATATGCTGTCTAAAAGAGACCCACTTCAGACCTAGGGACACATACAGACTGAAAGTGAGGGGATGGAAAAAGATATTCCATGCAAATGGAAATCAAAAGAAAGCTGGAGTAGCAATTCTCATATCAGACAAATTGTCTTTAAAACAAAGACTATTACAAGAGACAAAGAAGGACACTACATAATGATCAAGGGATCAATCCAAGAAGAAGATATAAAAATTGTAAATATTTATGAACCCAACATAGGAGCACATCAACACATACGGCAAATACTAAAAGCCATAAAAGGCAAAACTGACAGTAACAGAATCATAGTAGGGGACCTTAACACCCCACTTTCACCAATGGACAGATCATCCAAAACAAAAATAAATAAGGAAACACAAGCTTTAATGATACACTAAACATGATGGACTTCATTGACATTTATAGGACATTCTATCCTAAAACAACAGAACACACTTTCTTCTCAAGTGCTCATGGAACATTTACCAGGATAGATCATATCCTGGGTCACAAATCAAGCCTTGGTAAATTTAAGAAAATTGAAATAGTATCAAGTATCTTTTCCGACCACAATGCTATGAGACTAGATATCAATTACAGGAAAAATATATGTAAAAAATACAAACACATGGAGGCTAAACAATACACTACATAATAACCAAGAGATCACGGAAGAAAACAAAGAGGAAATCAAAAAATACCTAGAAACAAATGACAATGAAAACACGACGACCCAGGCTTCCCTGGTGGCGCAGTGGTTGAGAGTCCGCCTGCCGATGCAGGGGACACAGGTTTGTGCCCCGGTCCAGGAGGATCCCGCGTGCCGCAGAGTGGCTAGGCCCGTGAGCCATGGCCACTGAGCCTGTGTGTCTGGAGCCTGCGCTCCAAGACAGGAGAGGCCACAGCAGTGAGAGGCCCGCGTACCACAAAAACAAAAAACAAAAAATACACAACGACCCAAAACCTATGGGATGCAGCAAAAGCAGTTCTAAGACGGAAGTTTATAGCAATACAATCCTACCTTAAGAAACAACAAACATCTCAAATAAACAACCTAACCTTACACGTAAAGCAATGAGAGAACAAAAATCCCTGAAAGTTAGCAGAAGGAAAGAAATCATAAAGATCAGATCATAAATAAATGAAGAAGAAATGAAGCAAACAATAGCAAAGATCAATAAAACTAAAATCTGGTTCTTTGAGAACATAAACAAAATTGATAAACCAGTAGCCAGACTCATCAAGAAAAAAAGAAGACTCAAATGAAAAAGGAGAAGTAACAACTGACACTGCAGAAATACAAAGGATCAAAAGAGATTAGTACAAGCAACTCTTTGCCAATATAATGGACAACCTGGAAGAAATGGACAAATTCTTAGAAATGCACAACCTTCTGAGACTGAACCAGGAAGAAATAGAAAATATGAACAGACCAATCACAAGCACTGAAATTGAAACCGTGATTAAAAATCTTCCAACAAGCAAAAGCCCAGGACCAGATGGCTTCACAGGCGAACTCTATCAAACATTTAGAGAAGAGCTAACACTTATCCTTCTCAAACCCTTCCAAGATATAGCAGAGGGAGGAACACTCCCAAACTCATTCTACGCGGCCACCATCACCCTGATACCAAAACCAGACAAAGCCGTCACAAAGAAAGAAAACTACAGGCCAATATCACTGATGAACATAGATGGAAATATCCTCAACAAAATACTAGCAAACAGAATCCAACAGCACATTGAAAGGGTCATACACCATGATCAAGTGGAGTTTATCCCAGGAATGCAAGAATTCTTCTATATACGCAAATCAATCAATGTGATACACCATATTAACAAATTGAAGGAGAAAAAACATAAGATCATCTCAATAGATGCAGAGAAAGCTTTCAACAAAATTCAATACCCATTTATGATAAAAACCCTCCAGAGAGTAAGCATAGAGGAAACTTACCTCAACATAATAAAGGCCATATATGACAAACCCACAGCCAACATCGTTCTCAATGGTGAAAACCTGAAACCATTTCCTCTAAGATCAGGAAGAAGACAAGGTTGCCCACTCTCACCACTATTATTCAACATAGTTTTGGAAGTTTTAGCCACAGCAATCAGAGAAGAAAAAGAAATAAAAGGAATCCAAATTGGAAAAGAAGAAGTAAAGCTGTCACTGTTGCAGATGAGATGATACTATACATAGAGAATCCTAAAGATGCTACCAGAAAACTACTAGAGCTAATCAATGAATTTGGTAAAGTAGCAGGATACAAAATTAATGCACAGAAATCTCTTGCATTCGTATACACTAATGATGAAAAATCTAAAAGTGAAATTAAGGAAACACTCCCATTTACCATTGCAACAAAAATAATAAAATATCTCGGAATCAACCAACCCAAGGAGACAAAAGAACTGTATGAAGTATATTATAAGACACTGGTGAAAGAAACTGAAGATGATACAAACAGATGAATAGATATACCATGTTCTTGGACTGGAAGAATCAACATTGTGAAAATGACTATACTGCCCAAAGCAATCTACAGATTCAGTGCAATCCCTATCAAACTACCATTGGTATTTTTCACAGAACTAGAACAAATAATTTCACAATTTGTATGGAAACACAAAAGATCCCGACTAGTCAAAGCAATCTTGAGAAAGAAAAACGGAACTGGAGGAATCAGGCTCCCTGACTTCAGACTATGCTACAAAGGTACAGTAAGCAATACAGTATGGTACTGGCACAGAAACAGAAATATAGGTCAATGGAACAGGATAGAAAGCCCAGAGATAAACTCATGCACATATGGCCACCTTGTCTTTGATAAAGGAGGCAAGAATATACAGTGGAGAAAAGACAGCCTCTTCAATAAGTGGTCCTGGGAAAACTGGACGGCTACATTAAAAGAATGAAATTACAACACTCCCTTACACCATACACAAAAATAAACTCAAAATGGATTAAAGACCTAAATGTAAGGCCAGAAACTATCAAACTCTTAGTGGAAAACATAGGCAGAGCACTCTATGACATAAATCACAGCAAGATCCTTTTGGACCCACCTCCTAGAGAAATGGAAATAAAAACAAAAATAAACAAATGGGACCTAATGAAAATTAAAAGCTTTTGCACAGCAAAGGAAACCATAAACAAGACAAAAAGACAACCCTCAGAATTGGAGAAAATATTTGCAAATGAAGCAACTGACAAAGGATTAATCTCCAAAACTTACAAGCAGCTCATGCAGCTCAATATCAAAAAACAATCCAATCCAAAAATGGGCAGAAGACCTAAATAGACATTTCTCCAAAGAAGATATACAGACTGCCAACAAACACATGAAAGAATGCTCAACATCATTAATCATTAGAGAAATGCAAATCAAAACTACAATGAGATATCATCTCACACTGGTCAGAATGGCCATCATCAAAAAATCTAGAAACAATAAATGCTGGAGAGGGTGTGGAGAAAAGGGGACCCTCTTGCACTGTTGGTGGGAATGTAAATTGATACAGCCACTATGGAGAACAGTATGGAGATTCCTTAAAACTAAAAATAGAACTACCATATCACCCAGCAATTCCACTACTGGGCATATGAAATGCCCAGTATTCCATTGAGAAAACCATAATTCAAAAAGACTCATGTAGCCCAATGTTCACTGCAGCTCTATTTACAATAGCCAGGACATGGAAGCAACCTAAGTGTCCATCGACAGATGAATGGATAAGAAGATGTGGCACATATATACAATGGAATATTACTCTGCCATAAAAAGAAATGAAATTGAGTTATTTGTAGTGAGGTGGATGGACCTAGAGTCTGTCATACAGAGTGAAGTAAGTCAGAAAGAGAAAAACAAATACCGTATGATAACACTTATGTATGGAATCTAAAAGAAAAAGAAAATGGTCATGAAGAACCTAGGGGCAAGACGGGAATAAAGACGCAGACCTACTAGAGAATGGACTTGAGGATATGGAGAGTGGGAAGGGTTAGCTGGCACAAAGTGAGAGAGTGGCATGGACGTATATACACCATCAAATGTAAAATAGATAGCTAGTGGGAAGCAGCCACATAGCACAGCGAGACAAGCTCAGTGCTTTGTGACCATCTAGAGGGGTGGGATAGGGAGGGTGGGAGGGAGGGAGACACAAGAGGGAAGAGATACTGGGATATATGTATATGTATAACTGATTCACTTTGTTATACAGCAGAAACTAACATACCATTGTAAAGCAATTATACTCCAATAAAAATGTTAAATAAATAAATAAATAAAAATACAAAAAAAGAAAAGAGTCTTCCTAAGAAGCAACATTTGTATATCCTTCTTTATCCAACTTCCTTATTGCTTCACAGTGCTAAACAACCACAGTGTTTTTTCTTACTGAAGTGTTTGGATGGGATAGGTATTAGCAGATCCTTATGATGCAATTCTGTTCAACATGTTTTAATGCAGGCAGAAAGAGATGGTATCCAGCTGGAAAAAAGAATGGTTTCTTCCTTGCTTGTTTGTCTCACAGCAATATGCAAGGGGCTTTTTTTGTTGTTGTTCAAGCATGCTAATTACTGATTTGAATGGTTCTGTAGATTAAAAATAAAGTTCTTAATTGAGTATAAATGAGTTTGGAAAATATCCAACTGGCGAAGCTTTTCTATTCTAACATTTATTAGAAGAAGCTATCACATTACTTTATCTTTTAAAATCTTCTATGTTCTTGTCCTATGGGAAAAAGCACTGGGGTTTCATTGTGTATGGTCTGGGAATTAAATTAGGATGTGTAAATATATTTATACAGATACCCTCCGAACAGATTTTTATCAAATTAACTACTTAATTTCTTGAAGACTCCTGAGGAACTTCATACCAGCATGACAACAGCTGCCACAAGTTTGTGGGGGTTTTTTTGTCTTAAATACATTTAAGACAAGTAATCATAATACTTTATGTAGCTTGGGGCAATGTGTGCATGTTTTGGAGAAGTGATAGCATGACTGAGCAATAAGCATCAGACATAGATCCAACTAATGCCTCATTCTAGATACACAGACACCTCCTCATCCAGCCAGGTATGTAACTAATTGTTTTCACTTTCCATCCTTCCAGGATTTTCTTGGATTGAGTCTAACTTTCATCGTCTATGATAATTATTCCATACACTTTCATTAAAATAGTATTAGTAAAGTGAATTCTTTCATTATTTAGATTATTTAATTTGAATATATTAATATAATGGAGAAAGTTACATGTATATGTATTACAACAATGTAATATGTAAAGGGAGACATATACATTTGAGTAATTATGTATATATATACATATACATATAGACACATATATAAGGTATGGGAGTGTGTGTGTGTGTGTGTGTGTGTGTGTGTGTGTGTGTGTGTGTGTGTATATATACATTTTATATATACATTAAAATCAGGTATTGAATGTTTGCTACTGTAAACTGGAAGGTAAGGCTGCAGGTCTAATAAAAGGAAATTCCCTTGGATTCTTTAAAATAATCCATTAGGTAACACTTTTTTATAAACTGAATATCCACACTTTCCTTTCAAGATTTTTTAACTCTTCCATTCATAGGACCTAACTTTAATAGACCCAGGGTATTTCACTGATAACAGGAAGATCTGAGGGAAGATCTTCTGACTTTCACATACTTTTTGACTACTGCATTGTGCTGAATACTCAGTTATATTTGTTCTTCAGTCTTAGTGAATCCTTACTATGAACGCAGATACTAATATCAAATATACTTCTAAAATATTTAGAGAACATTTTTCTATTACTGGGTCCTAATTATAATATTGACCTGAGGCTCCTTTAAAAAAATGTATTCATTAAGCTTGCTGTAAAGTTTCACCTTAGAGTGAATTCTGTGATTTAGCAAAACAGGTATATCCAGTTTCAAATGCTTTGTGGTAGTATCATTAGGCATTGTTTTTTTCTGAATAGCATAATATTGTTGTCATAAAAAAATCTTATTGGGAGGGTGGGAGGGAGGGAGACGCAAGAGGGAAGAGATATGGGAACATATGTATATGTATAACTGATTCACTTTGTTATAAAGCAGAAACTAACACGCCATTGTAAAGCAATTATACCCCAATAAAGATGTTAAAAAAAAATCTTATTGGTTATGAAGTCTTTTCAAGTAAGAAAACCAAATTTCAAAGAAATTAAGTTATTTGTCCAAAATCATATTATTAGCTAATAACTTATATTAGAACTAATGACAGAACTAATGGCAGAAATAGAACTAAAGCTCAGTTTCTCGAGCACCAAAGTGATGCTTTTCCTGCTGCACTGTAGCCACTCTAGAACACTGCAGGGAAGGACGTTTACTTATTTGTACAAATACTTAGTGATGGAACCCACTCTCATCTGCAAAATGTGGTAAAGCATCCCAGGTTCTAAGTGAGACGCATAAGCTTTTCATAAACTAATTAGATTTTTTAAAACCATCCATTCTTTCAGGGACTTATTTTACTCATATTCTGATATTTTTAATACTCACTAGATGAAATCTGCAAATTGGTACACAAGAATGACTATAAGAAGAGCTACTGTTTTTCAGGTAGAGAAACTGTCTGAGAAATGTGGGGAAAAAAGTGAAGAATAATACACATTAAAAAAGCTTTTCCAGGGCTTCCCTGGTGGCGCAGTGGTTGAGAGTCCGCCTGCCGATGCAGGGGACACGGGTTCGTGCCCCGGTCCGGGAGGATTCCACATGCCGCGGAGCGTCTGGGCCTGTGAGCCATGGCCGCTGAGCCTGTGCATCCAGAGCCTGTGCTCCGCAATGGGAGGAGCCACAACAGTGAGAGGCCCGCGTACCGCAAAAAAAAAAAAAAAGCTTTTCCAAAAATTGATGTCCGAAGATAGAGTGGGTGCACTAGGGCAATGAGTTCCCCATCATTGAAGGAGTTCAAGTAGCGACAGAAATACTGCTTGCCAATACCTTGTCTTTTAAAGTCATAAATTATCTGAAGTTTGCATAAGATGATTTACAGATTTCCTTCAAATTCTGAATTTCTATCTTGACATATATCTGAGTTTTCCCAGGTTGCACTTCCCATGTTTAACAAATAAAACCTACAGAAGTCATACCTCATTTGCTGTACCACTTCTGATACTGTACCAATTTTGTTTTCATATATCCTTTATGCTTAATGAATTTAAAAATAATTTTGGAAATTCTGTGTCTTTACAAGCATGCGTAAAAATAAACAAAAGCAACACAAAAATGTAGTCTTACATATAGATTGGTGACTGTTTCACTTTATTGTTTTCCTCTAAGGGTTACTGTATTTAAAATAGAATCAACTTTCAAAACAAACAAAAACTAATCTGCATATGTAGATTATAATTAAATATGTCATGTAAAGCAAACCAACATATTGCTTGCAAACTCTGACATTCAGATTTGTCTTCCGGATTGACTTCATTTGATAATATTTTGGGTCAAGCATTTCCAAATGCCTTTATGCCATTGGAACCCTTTGTCCTTTGGCAGGTAACCCTGCTCTGTTCAATTCTGGCCAGTTAACACGCTGGTTAGAAGGCAGTGTGCCAAGTTCAAAATGAATTGTGCCCTGGAAGAAACCCCACTAAAATGCCTTATTCTTCTTCTGAGCCTAGCAGCAAAATCAGGGTAACCAAAACGCTGCCAGGCGCTAAGCTTCCTCCACAGAGGAAATTCTGGATAAACATGCCATGCAATTAATTTAACAGTTTCTCAAGCTCAAATCAGTTGACAGAGAATTACTGGAGAGACCTTTGTTTCCCTATTCCTGTTTCTGTAATCTTATTAGTATACTGTGAACAGTAAAAGTCATTACTAATAATAAATTAGGTCTTAATTGTAAATGATGTTGTGAAAATTAGAAAAAAAAAGAGTTTCTGGTGTCAACATTTTCATGTGCCTGTCAGCAGTTATACAGGCAAAAATCAATACTAAGTTGTAACTCAGCAAAAGGCTTGAAAATTATCTATACCATTATTATTATTATTATTTTGTTGTCTCTCATAGGGACAGCAGACATCTGGTTTCAAAGATAATGGCCGTAACAATTATTTGCATCATAGCCCTAGCTAACTAGATAGCTGAAAACATCTGTTATGATGTTCAGTTTCTCTAACCTGTCCCTGGAGAGACATTGATGGTTGAAATATTCTTTTTTTTTCCTTTCTCTCTCTGCAATAATCATTTTTGCAAAATACAGATTATTTGATACTTAAGGAAATTGACTCTAATAATGCTTTTGCCTTTTTGAATTTAAAACTGGAGGAGGTGGGCATTAAGGAAAACTGTAGAAGAAAATTATCTTGCCAGAGTTGGAATTTTACTGTCATAGCTATATTGCATTGCTGTTTTAAATGATGATCATTGTTTTTCTCTGATATATTAAACTCATAAAAAGTAGAGGTACTAATATTTGAACTAACACATCAAAGATACACTAGACTGCTGTCCTTATGATTCATTTAAACATACAGGCAAAGTTATTAAACATTTTTTTTGCACTCTAATCCAGTAATTTATTAGGAAGTATTTGCGACACTACTGTGTATTAGCAGTATACTAGACTCTGGGCAATTTGGTGCATACGGAAGATGTAAGTCACATGGTCTCTTCCAGCACCTAGATTCCAAGCTTATAGAAGAGCTTTAACCCTAAACTATAGAATATTTACAATGAATATGTACAGTGAATAGTGTGCAGCAGAGAGAAATCAGTGTGGGCAAAGGAATTGGAAAAGGAAGATTTTAATCTTCAATGGTCAGCACACTCATGACAGCAGCAGATCAGTCTGGGTCACCAGGGTTTGGCGCTCAATTAATATGTGCTGACTCCATAAACAAACGAATGCATGAGTGAATGAATGAAATAGGAAACTCTTTAAAAAGAAATGGAATCTGATCTGGCTTTGGAGAATGGATGTAATTTTTGTAGCTGAAGAGTATGAAAAAAGGGAGATGAGTAGCATGGGTGATGGCTTTCATGATGATGAGTGTTGGGATAGAATGAAAAGTGGGTGAAGGAGATGGGGTAGGGGTGCTCTTGAGGGTGGAAGACAGGGGGGTAGTAAAGAGAAAATACTCAGGTATAAGGCTCATATGAGACAATGAGATAAATATTTTATGCTAGCATGTAGGTACATTATAGAGGTCTATAAATGATGGATTGGAGAAATGAATTATAACCCAGTTTTTAACTTACTAAAGCAAAAAATCCCCCCAAACATGAGGAACACTGAAGAAAATGGAAGTACTATGAAGTTGGTCTTGTAGGTAAGACATTCTAATAGCTTACACGAGTGTAATTGAAGTTGAAGAAATATGATTTTGGGGGGACCCTAACAGATATTTATTTAATAAGGCTTCATGACAATTAGATATGTGGAATAAGGAGAAGAAATCTCTAGCACTGGGAAATGTGGATAATATTAATGAAAATTATGGTGTTGTGTGATAAGAGAACTTGTTGAAATGAAAGATCACATTAGTATTGAATGTCTGAAGTCTGAGGACTCAACCAAGCATTTGAGTAGAAATATTAATAGGTAATTGTAAATACAGGACTGGCATTCTACTGAAAGATGATATTTAAAGCTATTAAATTTACAGTAATTAGCAAAGATGGATACTGGAAAAATAAAGAATCATCTCTCAAAGTGAATAGTATTTATATTTGTTTAAATTACAAATCAGTTTTGGAATGGTTCCAAATATATTTGTTTCATGTCAAGTTATTTTTGTTGTTAGCAGTGTTCTGGAGGTTTCACTGTAGTGTTAACTTTATATGACCTCCCTTGTATAGAGAAAACCTACAAATTTGATCAAATTGTAGTTACCATAATTCCAACGTTTTACATGTAGTGAAGCTATTAGAGTTTAAGGATAAATTAGTGCTGAAAAGCTGTATATTAATGTTTATTCTTATAAAAATAATGCCTTGAAACTGCATAATAATAAAATTTACAAATAATGCATTTATTTAATAAAACAAAATCATATTTCTGTTTTTATATTTTCCCAATTATATCAATATTTCTTGGCTAACTTTTTTTCACCTTTCTGTGCTGTGAGATTGGATGAAGCTCATTCTCTTTTTATAAATGTTCTTCAAATTCAACCTGCTGTGAGCCTAGGTTAGGATAATTGAACTCAGGAGAATATTTTAAAATGCAAGAAAAAATAGGGCAGCAAGAAAACATATGGTATCCTAATTATGCTGTAGACTTTTTTAATCTTTCCTCTCTCCCTCTCTCTCTCTCTCTCTCTCTCTCTCTCCCATGATTTCTTTCCCCAGTCCACATGCATAACTGGTTCTGTCACAAACAGGCTTTGTAGATGGAGCAACAGCGACATTCATTTATCTGTGGACAATTGGTATTTGGACTTTCAATTGCGTTTATTAGGTATCTAGGACTTTGGAAGTTACAACCAATACCTGTTCAGAAACTCTCTGTCAATAGGAGCTCCAGTTTATAACTGATCAGACATTGGAGAATTCAAGAACTCTGAATATGGAACATTGTTTACAATAAAAAACATTGCACTTAGGTAACATAGTTTCACATGGGCTTTGGTTTTAATACCACAGAAATATATTGTAGGCTTTTTATTTATTTTTAATAAGATTTAGGTTTCACATGGTGTTACTCATCTATCATTTTACTGAATAGACATAAATACTCTGAATCTGTAATACTCCAAAAGCATAATCAATAATAAAATTCAATTTGAAATAGTCACCTGCATACTACATATTAAATATAGGTCATATTTAGGTTTGCGTAGTTTCCACGTAGGTTATTCTTCCAGGTTTCAAGAATTGTTGGTTCCATGATAAGTGAATTCAACAAGGTAGCAGGATACATGATTAACAAACAGAAATCAGTTGTATTTCTTTATACTAATAATGAAATATCAGAAGTGGAATGTAAAAAACAATACCTTTTAAAATCATAACCCCCAAAATAAAATACTTAGGAATAAACCTCACCAAGGAGGTGAAAGGCTTACACGCTGATAACTATAAACCTTTAATAAAGGAAACTGAAGATGATTCAAAGAAATGGAAAGATATCCCATGCTCTTGGATTGGAAAAATTAATATTTTTAAAATGGCCATACTACCCAAAGCAATCTACAGGTTTAATGTGATCACTACCAAATTACCCAAGACATTTTTCACAGAACTAGAACAAATAATCCTAAAATTTATATGGAACCATAAAAAACCCAGAATTGCCAAAGCAATCCTGAGGAAAAAGAACAAAGCGTGAAGCATAACCTGCTAGGCTTCAGACAATACTACAAAGCTACAGTAATCAAAACAGCATGGTACTGGCACAAAAAAAGACATATGGATCAATCGAACAGAATAGAGAGTCCAGAAATAAACCCACACACCTACAGTCAATTAATCTTCAACAAAGGAGGCAAGACTATGCAATGGGGAAAAGATGGTCTCTTCAGCAAGTGGCGCTGGGAAAGTTGGACAGCCAAATGTAAATCAATGAAATTAGAACACACCCTCTCACCATACACAAAAATAAACTCAAAATGATTTCAAGACTTAAACATAAGACATGACACCATAAAACTCCTAGAAGAGAATGTAGGCAAAACATTCTCTGACATAAATCATACCAATGTTTTCTTAGGTCAGTCTCCCAAGGAAATAGGAATAAAAATAAATAAATAAACAAATGGGACCTTATCAAACTTACAAGTTTTTGCACAGCAAAGAAAATCATAAACAAAATGAAAAGACAACCAACAGCATGGGAGAAAATATTTTCCAACGATATGACTGACAAGGGCTTAATTTCCAAAATATACAAAAAGCTCATACAACTCAACAACAAAAACAAACAAACCAATCCAAAAAAGGGCAGAAGACCTAAATAGGCATTTCTCCAAAGAAGAAATATAGATAGCCAATAGGTACATGAAAAGATGCTCAACATCACTAATTATTAGAGAAATGCAAATCAAAACTAAATGAGGTATCACCTCACACCAGTCAGAATGGCCATCGTTAAAATGTCTACGAACAATAAATGCTGGAGAAGGTACAGAGAAAAGGGAATCCGCCTACACTGTTGGTGGGAATGTAAGTTGGTGCAGCCACTGTGGAAAACAGTATGGAGCTTCCTCAGAAAACTAAAAACAGAATTACCATATGATCCAGCAATCCCACTCCTGGGCATATATCCAGACAAAACTATAATTCAAAAAGATACATGCACCCCTATGTTCATAGCAGCACTATTCACAATAGCCAAGACATGGAAAGAACTTAAATGTCCATTGACAGATGAATGGATAAAGAAGATGTGGTGCATATATACAATGGAATACTACTCAGTCATAAAAAAGAACGAAATAATGCCATTTGCAGCAACATGGATGGACCTAGAGATCATCATACTAAGTGAATTTAGTCAGAAAGACAAATACCATATGATATCACTTATATGTGGAATCTAAAATATGACACAAATGAACCTATTTATGAACTGAAACAGAATTACAGAGATAGAGAACAGACTGGTGGCTGCCAAGGGGGAGCAGGTTGGGAGAGGGAGTGGGAGTGGGAGGTTGGGGTCAGCAGATGTAAGCTTTAATATATAGAATGGATAAACAACAAGGTCCTACTGTACAGCACAGAGAACTATATTCAATATCCTGTGATAAACCATAATGGAAAATAATATTTTAAAAAGAATATATATACATATAACTGAATCACTTTGCTGTACAGCAGTAATTAACACAACATTGTTAATCAACTCTACTTCAATTGAACTATACTTCAAAGAATAAAAAGGAATTGTTGGTTCCAAACTAGTCCCCATACATGGAAGGCAGGAAAAGATGGAGGACAGAGGCCGTAACTCCAGACTCTAGGCGACAGGTTTAATAAGCAAGGGAACTTACTTACAAGGCTTGTCTTGAGTGTCCACAAGTCTAATAGATCTCTGTACCTGTCCACTAGAATCTTAAAAGGCATTAACTGGGTTCAATCATGTATATTATCCAGACGGTCTTAGCAACACCTTACTCTCTGAAGGCTGTGTTCTTGGAACAGCTCCCACTGTGTGAACGGTGGGCAGAGTGTACATTCCAAGGATGGGGAGGGGTGGGGAGCCTTCCATTACCCAGGTCTGGTTCTCAGGTCAACTTGCAGTCACTCCTTCTGAGCTCTCCCTCTATCTTGGATCTTTCCCAGAGACTGTACCCATTCCCAGGGTTTGTCAGTTTTCCCATCAGCAACGAATTGCCCAACATCATAAATGTCTTGTCCCACAACTGGACTTAGCATGGATATCAGTGGCCCATACCAGGTGATGGGGGTGACTTTCATTCCTGCAGTGAACGTGGCCCAATCAGGGCCTTCACAAACAGGGGTATAGATTGATCCCAAAGAATTTGTTGTACCTCCTCTATAGACTTCCAGGGTCCCATATGCCCAGGGAGGTCCCCCTCATTGGGTCAATCCTCCCTGCAGGCTAGAATAATCCAGTCTCTAAGGGAGTACCTTGAACCCCTGAAGCGCCATGCAGTGCTGCCAGGGGGCAGAGTGTGTGATGATGGTGCACACTTTCTCCTCCCCAGTCAGAGAAATGCCATCACCTCCCACATCCCGTAGCCACACTAACCATTCCTTGATACTTTACCTGGCCTTTTGCTCGACCTTGGCACCAATACCAATAAGCTCATTGGGAGTATATTCTCTCATCATGAACATTTCCTGAACTGGCTGCCCCACTGCCTGGGGTTGTTGTTGCCGTGCTTTTCCTTTTCTTCTTACTAGGCATAGGGCATTTAGTCTGCTTCCTCATCAATCACAGCATCCTCCTCTTCACTCTCCTGACTTTCCCAGGGATTCTGCCTCTTACGGTCCCAATCAGGCTTTGTCATAAATGCTCAGACCTTCATTCATGGCAGCTTGTGCCCTCCTAGCTTTGCAAAATGGCACGCTAAGGTCTCCAACTTATTGTCCTGCTCTCCCAGCTTGTCTGCTGGCCCTGCACCTAGCAGTAGTGGACAACTGCATGTCCTTCTCCAACCTCAGCTTTTCTTCCAACTCTCTAACCAGAGCTTCAGCCTAGTTGGGCCTCAGTGTCCAGCGAAATGCCCACAGTAGAGGCCCGCCCACTTCATGGCCACGCGTTTTCCTTCTTTGCGGCAGTGCACTATGTGGAGGTGCTCAAACAAAGGCATCAAAGCAGCCAGCACTTTCGGGGCATCCGTGTACTCAAGCATCTAACCTATGGGCCATCCCTCCTTACACAGAGGTCCATAGCCAGCTTGAGATTTCTCTCAGGGATGCCTCTTTCCCAAGGTCCATTTCTTTGGTCTCCTGGCTGGCTCATCAATCAAGCTCAGGAGCTTTCAGGGTGTAATATGAAACCACCCCTCCTACGTGAAGAGCAAGGAGAGACTGAAGAAAGAGGCAGGCCAATCCAGATTGGTAGGTGGCAGGTTTAATAAGAAAGGGGACTTACTTAGAAGGCTTGCCTTGGGCACTGCAAGACAAGTAGATCTTCACACCTGCCCACCAAATCTTAACAGTTTATGTAGTGACCTTAACTAGGTTTAGTCACCTATACCATCCAGGTGGTCTCACCAACACATTCCTCTCTCAAGGCTGTGTTCTTGGAACAGCTCCCACTGTGGGAACAGTAAACGGACTGTACATACCAAGGACAGGGGAAGAGATGAGGAACTCCTCATCACCCAGGTCCAGTTATCAGGTCAACTGGCAGTTATGTCCTCTTGATGACCTCCTCCAATAAGAATAAGATTGCGATAAGATTATTTTTAAAAATTAAAGCCTAGGGCTTCCCTGGTGGCGCAGTGGTTGAGAGTCTGTCTGCCAATGCAGGGGACACGGGTTCGTGCCGCGGTCCGGGAAGATCCCACATGACGCAGAGCGGCTGGGCCCGTGAGCCATGGCCGCTGAGCCTGCGCGTCCGGAGCCTGTGCTCCGCAACGGGAGAGGCCACAACAGTGAGAGGCCCGCGTACCACAAAAAATAAAAAAATTAAGGCATATATGAAAATATGTTCCACATCATATGTCATCAGAGACAGGCAAATTAAAACAACAAAGAGATACCATTACACACCTATTAGAATGACCAAAATCCAGAACACTGACAGCATCAAATGCTGGTGAGGATGTGGAGCAACAGGAACTCTCATTCATTGTGGGTGGGTACAGAATGGTACAGATACTTTGGAAGAAAATTTGGAGGCTTCTTATGAAACTAAACATACTCCTACCATATGTTCCAGACATTGTGCTCCTTGCTATTTACCCAAAGGATATGAAAACATGTCCACTTGAAAACCTGCACACATATTATTAACAGCTTTATTCATAATTATGAAAACTTGGAAGCAACTACGATGTTCTTCAGTAGGTGAATAGATAAACTGTGGTACCTTCAGACAATGGGGTATTAGTCAGAGCTAAAAAAAGAAAAGTTATGGTGGAATCTTAAATACATATTTCTAAGTGAAAGAAGCTAATCTGAGAAGGCTATATACTGTACAATTCCAACTATAGGACATTCAGGAAAAGGCAAAACTATGGAGAGAGTAAAAAGATCAGGGATTGCCAGAGATGGTGGTGGAGACAAATAGGCAGAATGCAGAGGATTTTTAGGGCAGTAAAAATAGTCTATGTGATAATATAATGGTGTATACGTCATTCTACATTTGTTCAAACCCACTGAATGTGCAACATGAAGAAGCCTTAGGTAAACTATGGACTTTGGGTGATTATGATGTGTCAGTGTAGGTTCATCCTTGGTAAAAATGTACAGTTCTGGTGAGCGATGTTGACAATGAAGGAGTCTTGGGAGTAGGGGATATATAAGAAATCTCTGTATGTTCCTCTCAACTTTCTATTGTAAACCTAAAACTGCTCTGAAAATAATAAAGTCTTTTAAAAACTTAAAGAAAAGGTAAATATTGGTTCACAATGCTTGAGGTGAGCTATATGTATAAGTGGTTTATTTCTGAAGCAGTTAAAAAATATATTGCTCTTGGAACCATTATATTATTTCAAATCAATATTGTAGGGTGTGCTGTAACTTCAGATATTTTTATAACAATTTGGGCATGAGTGATATATTCAATTTTGTTAATTGTAAAAGAATAACATTAGGAGAATTTGGCAAGTTTTATAACACAGCCAAAGAGGAAAAAGGAGAATATATTTGATGGATTTTATATCATTTTGGCTGCTAGAGTTGTAGTCCCTTCTCTGAGGAAGCAATGAGGTAATCAGACAGTTTCATACCCTGGGTAAAGTATTCTTTGATACATTAAATATCCTTTGCTACATTTTTTACTTACTAAAGCAACTGGTGAATTCTAATGTACTCCGAGGTACTGGTACACTGATAATTAAAAGGAGTGTCCTTAACAATTCCCAGGGGTAGATTGATGCAAAGGTAGCTTTTATTTAAAGTTAATAAGTTGGTTATCTACAAAACCGAAACAGACTCACAGACATAGAGAAGAGACTTGTGGTTGCCAAGGGTGAGGGGGTGGGGGAGGGATGGACTGGGAGTTTGGGATTAGCAGATGCAAACTATTATATATAGGATAGATAAACAACAAGGTCCTACTGCATAGCACAGGGAACTATATTCAATATCCTTGATAAACCATAATGGAAAAGAATATAAAAAAGAATATATATATATATTATATATATATACATACACACACACACACACACACACACATATATATATATATATATAACTGAATCACTTTGTTGTACAGGAGAAATTAACACAACATTGTAAATCAACTGTACTTCGATTAAAAAAAATAAAGTTAGTAAGTTGGCTTCTGATTTGTCAATCACACTCTTATGGATTTGACTAGTGTTTCTAAGTCCCCCAGAGACTGAGCAACATTATAAAAACTGACAGAACTGAGTTTCTGAATATACAAAGGTGAGCAGCACACCCTAGACGCCCATTATGGGACCAATTTATTGTTCTTATTTTTGAACATCTGTATTAACAACAGAGAAGAAAACAGAAAACTAATTGAGAATTTTAAACTTAGATTTTAAAAAAATTACAATAAAAATATATTCAAATAAGAATAATTATGAAGATAAAATTATGAAAAATCCATTCTCACAGAGAAAACAATATATTTAACATGTTAGCTCTAATAATATGCAGCCAGTAGGATGAATGAAGACAATCTAAAGGTTATCTGCGGGCTTCCCTGGTGGCGCAGTGGTTGAGAGTCTGCCTGCCGATGTGGGTTTCGTGGGTTCGTGCCCTAGTCCGGGAGGATCCCACATGTCGCAGAGCGGCTGGACCCGTGAGCCATGGCCGCTGAGCCCGCACGTCCGGAGCCTGTGCTCCGCAACGGGAGAGGCCACAACATTGAGAGGCCCGCGTACCGCAAAAAAAAAAAAAAAAAAAAAGAAAGTGCAGTGAGAGGCTGAGGCAGTTGATGTGGTCAGTCTAGCCTCTAACATGCCCTGGAGGGACCCAAACTATTCAATAGCTTTATTTGAGGGCTTACCTCGTGGCGCAGTGGTTGAGAGTCCGCCTGCCGATGTAGGGGATGCGGGTTCGTGCCCCCGTCCGGGAGGATCCCGGCTGGGCCCGTGAGCCATGGCCGCTGAGCCTGCGCGTCCGGAGCCTGTGCTCCGCAACGGGAGAGGCCACAACATTGAGAGGCCCGCGTACCGCAAAAAAAAAAAAAAAAAAAAAAAAAAAGGGTAAAGGTTATCTGCAAACCTCATGAGAGATCATCCTCTTGCCTTCCTCTTGTCTGTCTTTAATAGAAATGATGAGGACAAATGAAATCACTAAAATATTAGTATCAGGGGAAAATGTGGTGGTCAATGGTGATCAACCATTTAGATTATCTACCACCTACTATTCTAAGACTGAACATTTGGAAGACAGATTTCCGTGTTTAGTAACCCAGGTAAATATTTTAAATTTGTTGACCAAAAGTCAAAACTCTCTTATTTACTGTTTTGCTATATATGCCTAAACTTTCCTCTCTCCCCTAGTCATATAACCTGTTATTTTCATTGTTCTCCTTACAGTATTAACTTTATACTACAGCAGTGTGTTTGTTATGTTCATTTTTACTTTGGCATTTTTACACTTCCATTTGTCACTGACAATAAGATGTCAGTGTGAACTTTAAGTTCTATGCACAAATATTCTTGATTGTCTCTGCTGTTCAAATGGTTTATGATGTAGGAATCTGTTAATGTATTCTTATTAAATATGTACTCGTTTCTTATGTTTACCCTTCTTCATCCGTATACTTATTTTCTTACTTACTACTAAATAATCAAGAAGTCAAAGGAAGGATAAATTAACGTTTTAATTTCTTTGGGCTTTATCTAGTTCTCCTGCTACTTAAATTGTTTAACTCTCTATTGGTTCATCTTAGTGAACCAAGGAAGGCACATCCATTCCTGTCTAATACGAGAGAGAAAACTGATGTATTTCAGCACCTTCAATATGCAGATACTCTACCTTACATCTACCTTTATTCTCACAACAACTCAAAAACTGATACCATTGTCTTTAAATAAGTGAGGAAACTGAGGCTTAGAAAGTTTCAACAAAGTGTTCAAAGTTATCTGCATTAGGAGGAGAAGGGGTGATTTACCCTCAGTCTCTTTCATTTCAAAGTCTGTGGTTTTTCCATAAAATCTGTGGTTCATAAATTTACATCTTTTATATAATGCCATCCAAATTGTTTTTGTCTTATCCACTTATGAACTATATTATTTACTATTTCTGTACACACCTTGTTCTATTTACTACTGCATTTTAATTAAATCCATTTAGTTTGAAATGAAATGTTATCATTCTCATAAACTGAAACAATATCCTCTTATATAAATAGACTGTAATTGTAACAATAAATTTAATGACAAGAAAATAATGCTGGCTGCCAAATGTTTGGAGCCCAAGAGAATCTTTGTTAAAAATAGAGATTAACAAGTGATAGAGAAATGTTAAAAACATATTAGCTCCAGACGGGACTTTTATATTTGAGTTCATCAGAAAAGAATTAATGGAATTGATAAAGGAGTATCTTTCTCCTTAGGTCTCTTTCTTAGGTCTTTCTCTTTTTTCAATAATTTTTAATGATCTGTCCATGGGCTACCTAAGACCATCCAGAATTCACAGTATTTATGTCCCACAATTGGCAAATGCAGTACTGAATCATAACATTCAGAAGGAATCAAAGACCCTTTTGGGTCCTCACCTCTGGAGTTCTGAATCACTAATTACCACCTCTAATGGTTAGTGTATTTGCTACACAGCTTTGACAGGGTCATTAGACAATAGATATTTGAGATCATAAAGGACTCCTGGAAAATGCTTCTAACTATTAGCATTTGAGAGAGAGCATTATGCTGTATTTTAATGATTGGACCCATTAACTCAGAATCAGTAAATTTTCCATTAGTAGGTAAAATAAGAATCAGTTTGAAGTGTCTCTTCTATGTGTCCTTCATAGGTCAATGATAATCTGTTTTCCAGCCCAAAGTTTAGGGTATCAAATAGAATCATAGAATCAGTGTAAAAATACATTCCTAGCAATTAAAAACTGGAGAAAACTTTATAAATTAGGTAATATCACCTCCTGTTAAGAAAGGTATGGAAACTGAAGTATAAATAGATGAAGTGATTGCCCAAGGTCACATGCTAATTAAGAACAAAGCAGTAACTAGAGATTATTTCCCGTTACTTAAGCTTTTTCCCAGTATACTTCAGGACTATATTTATTCCTTGTACAAAGAATGGAAACAGCAACAAAAATAACAAAACAGATGGAGGTTTTCCTAAGCTCAAACTGTCTGATAAAACCTGAATACAGAAAGATGGGCCATGTATTTATCAAATTTCCTTTCCATAAATAAATATGTTGCTTCCAAACTTAATTTGCTACTTCAAGATATATCTGACTGTCTGCATGGAATTATATATTCTACTGTTAAGGTTATATCACCAAACACATTGCACTCTTTGTTAATTGTAGGCCCAAGATTGATTAAAGTAACCAACAGATTTGGAAGTGCTAACCAAACTAGAGCTTTCCTATTACAGCATGTTAAAAATCATCACAAACCATAGGAATATTGCATGCATGATTGAAACTGCCATCCAGCAGTATTTTGAGCCATAACTTCTACTTTAACTGTCACCAGATACTCTGAAGATTACTTTTTCAAATGCAGCTTTTTAATTAAGTCATGTTTTATATAGAAAGTAAAGAGACACAGGCTGAATGTACACAGAACTGGTGAGCTGACCTCCCAGTGGTAACCCCTTGGGGAAGGGAGCTGTGCATTGTAACGACTACATCTTTTGCAGCCCATCAGATTGGGTACACGTCATATTAATTCAAGCACCAAGACAATTAACTACCTTGGTGTTACCAGTAGCTTATCTAGACTAGGCTTATCTATATCCATATGACAATTGTTTGCAGTAATTTTTAATAATGTGATGAATTTGCCAATAGAAAGTTTAGTAAATACTTCCATAAGCAAATCTTCAATGTGGACATGAGTATCTTAATAAGCTATTGGTTCTGCCTTTTGTTCTTATATATAGCTACATATTTGGAATAATTTCTTAGATAAAAGCTTCTCCATTGGATTTCAATATACTAGATTCTTATTTCACTTTTAAAATAATCTTCATTTATATGAAGATTAAAAGTAGAGTCAGTGTGGGGAGATTGATAACATTCATGTAATAGGTATGGACAGAGAAGAAAAATTGGCAATATTCAAAAAGCCAATAATATTTTTTCACATTCTTTTCTTCAATAGAATGTTTTAGATTCCCTCATACAATGCCATAATCATATAATTCTACGCAAATATTATTAACTCTAGTTTGGAACATGCTTTACATAAATTAAGAAAATAAGAGAGAGAAAATACTGTTTTCATTGTTTCACTTTTGAATTCTTTTTTTAAACAAACTGTATTGATTCTATTCAATCCAGAGAGGCTCTTTATAATGCATATGCTATTTAAACTTTAAAGAAAAGTTTTTATTACAATGTATATGTAGAAACATATAATATCTATCTATATAATATGTGATAAAAAAACATTTTTTTTTTTTTGGCGGTACGTGGGCCTGTCACTGCTGTGGCCTCTCCCATTGCGGAGCACAGGCTCCAGATGCGCATGCTCAGCGGCCATGGCTCACGGGCCCAGCCGCTCCGCGGCATGTGGGATCCTCCCAGACTGGGGCACGAACCCGCGTCCCCTAGCATCGGCAGGTGGACTCTCAACCACTGCGCCACCAGGGAAGCCCTAAAAAAACATTCTTAACTAATGTCCCAAAGCATAATTTGTACGTAATAAAAAAACATTCTCAACTAATGCCCCAAAGCATAATTTAAACATTTTATTATGTATGACTATTTAATCTCTTGATCGTTTTCCCTATCTCTGTGTTTTAACACTCTGCATCTCCTCAAGTACTCTTCTCTTCCCATTACCAAATTCTGAAGTACAGTTCTTAGATCAGATCAAGGCCAAGAGCAAGGAATGAGGGTGGAAAGCAGCTGATCTCTTTTGGTAAGAAGAGAGAGTGTAAGAGTTATCATTGAATATATTTTTGCCACAAAAATATTTTTATGAAAAAAGACAAAGATTATATTGAGCTTAGTAGCATACTGCAATTATAACTTGATTTTTTAGGGAAATTAGTAAATTAGTTTTGCTTTAGTATCAGCCTGTTAACTTGTTTTAGTCACTTAAATTAGTTAAATGGGTATTATGATTTATTTTGGCAGAAATTTTTTGATGCTGCTTTGAAAAACAAGTAATAATAGCTCTTGGAGCTCTTTTTTTTAAATGCCAGAATACAGTAATTATTCCTCAAACCAGATACAATGCTTACGATCTATAGTTTTTTAATTTGATATTTATTTTTCTATTATTTTTAGACAACCATGATTGACAACATATGCTTGACTATCAAAACTCCAAATGTTTCTAATTATCTTATAATTAATACTAAGTGGGGAGTTAGATTGTTAATCCCTAAATACACTGGGAAAAATGGTAATTACATATAATGTTAAATTCTACTTGCTTCAGGTTTAATTATGTTGTATAGGTTTCTTTTCTCTTTTTTTTTTTGGATTTTGAAAACAACTTTTTATTATGGAAACGCCAAACGTTTACAAAAATAGAGAAAATAGTTTAACGAGCAGCTAATTGCAGCTTCACCAATTTTCAGCTCATCAGTGTGTTTCATCTATGCCCCAACCCAATTCCCTGTGCTTCTATGAATTATTTTTAAGCAAACTCCAGATCGCTCCATCACTTCATCAGTAAATACAGTCAATTCTCATTTTTCTGGGTATCTATGTTCTATAAATTCATCACAAACACTGAATTAGCAAATACTGAACCATTGCTCATGGGGGAAAAACAGGGTTAGGTTCCTGCAAGCCTCTGGTCACCTTGTGGACAACTAGTCAATACATAGCCTTGTCTTACGTGTGTCTGTTTAAAGACACCTGATATAATATATAATGTTGATTTGTTAACATTGAACTCAAGGTCATAACACTGACTTCATTTACACTGAAACACCCTCTGGGGAACAAAAATGCCATAGCTGAATTAACACCTACAGATGACTAAAGGAAGGTCTTTTCATACCAGCGTTTCTCAGGACTTGTGAGTAATCTTCTAGTTAAAATTGAGTCAAAAAACATTGTTCGGAACCTGCTGCATGCAAGGTAATTTGTGTGATAGATTCCATATTATCTGAGCCAAAGTGTTAATGTTATCTACAATTATAGAGCAACATTCGTTGAAATAAATTGAACCCAAAAAATCACTTTTTTCCCAAAATTCTTTTCAAAGTATAACTTGCAAGCATATTAGAACACATAGAGACTGTTATATGTTATACAGAGCAATAAAGCAGCCCAAAAATATAGCTGCAGAGAAAAACTGGAGAAGAAACCTCTTATTTCAACTAAGTTAAGCAAAATGTCCTTTCTAACCTTCTTAATAGAACCCTCCCCTGTTTTAAATTGAGTCATTCTGAGTACCTGAGTTTCATGTTTTATAGTTTTATAATTTGTAACGTCTGGCAAAGATCAAGGTTTCTCACTTTTCACCTCACAGATGTCCTTGCAAACTGGAACAAGGTTTAAATGGTTTACATACATATATTACTTCATTAGTGCCTAATTAAAAATACATCTGACAGCTGGCAGACAATGAGGTGTTTCAGATAATCCAAGGGAACTGATCAAGGATGGAAAATTGTGCTTGTACCACTTATATGAATTCATGGAATTCATTTTTCATTTTTAGGAATGGGTTTTCTTCTCCACCAACCTTATACACTTTGTATACATGTTGTTACTGACATATTCATGCTGCATTTAGAGTACATGTTGTATTTTAATAGGAGTATGTGGATTATTTTTCTATTAGAAGTTCTTAGAAAAAAGTGAAAATGAAAGATCTTTTTAAATGTCCTGAATTTGATCCTTTTTTCCCTCTCTTTCAGCTTTACTGAGGTATAACTGACAAATAAAATTGTAATATAATATTAAAAGTGTACAATGTGATGATTTGATATATGTATATATTACAAAAGGATTCCCACCGAGTTAACTAACATATCCATCACTTCTTATATTTACCTTTTTTTTTCTTTTGGTGAGAACGCTCAAGTTCTACTCTCAGCAAATTTCAATTATACAATACAATGTTATCAGCTATAGTTGCCATGTTATACATTAGATCCTCAGACTTACTCATCTTATAGCTGAAAGTTTGTACCTTTTTATCAACCTCTCCCTATTTCCCCCACCTCCCAGCCCCTGGCAACCACTTTTCTACTCTCTTTCTATGAGTTTGACTTTTCCAAAATTATTCCACATATACGTGATACCATGCAGTGTTTGTCTTTCTCTGTGTAGCTTATTTCACTTAGCATAATGCCCTCCAGGTTCATTCATGATGTGGCAAATGGAAGGATTTCCTTATTTATTTTTTTATTTTTGGCCATGCCATGGGGCTTGCGGGAATCTTAGTTCCCTGGCCAGGGATCAAACCTGGGCCCCGGCAGTGAAAGTGCCAACTCCTAACCACTGGACCGCCAGGGAATTCCCTCCTTGATCCTGATTGCCTGTTAGCTAACATTAGTTACATGTTATATGGGTTTGTCTTCTATATTTGTTAAGGTTTTACTTGATCCCTGCCCTCAAGTATTTATATATTTTACTGCTAATGAAATAAATAGGGAGTTACCAAGGATATCATATTAGGGTTCTTCAGAAAAATGGAACAGAATGAGGTAGTTTTGACATATGATTAACATTTATGTCCATAGATTTTGAGTAGATCAGACTACCTTCCATAACATGGGTGGGCCTCAACAAATCATCTGAAAGCCTTAAGAAAAAAGACTGAGGTCCCCTGAAGAAAAAGAAAATCTGCCTCCTGACTGCCTTTGGACTTGAGCTGTCACATCATCTCTTCCCTGGGTCTTCAGCATGTCAGCCTGCCCTGCAGATTTCAGACTAAAATAAATCTCTCTCTCTCTCTCTCTCTCCCTCTCTCTCTCTCTCTCTCTCTCTCTCTCTCTCTCTATATATATATATATATATATATATATATATATATATATGAATCTGCTCAACATCACAAAATAATGGCTGAGTTCACACATAAAATACAAGTTGATGATGTTTAGATTTTAATCTTTGTGTAGTATCAAGCTTAAATTAAGTACTGGAAGAAGTGAACTGGAAACACTAGAAATCACTAAATAACAAATTGCAGCCAGGTAGTGTATTTTCAGAGGAGGAAAAATCTGAGGTGGGATGGGTTATACTAAATCATTGGCATCATTCCTGACAAAGGCTCGGCATAGATGGTCTCAAATCCTTAGCAACTTATCTTTCTTTAAAAACAATAGAGGCCCTCAGAATACCTACACGCACCCAGTGGATTTGAGATGCAACTTGGAAATTTACATTTTTAAAATGTGATTTTTTTTTTTTTGAAACCAGGTTCTGAGACACAGTCTATAATAGCTTTGTCCAATCGACCTTTCTTCAGTGATAGAAGTATTTTATATCTGTGTTGTCTGAAATAGTAGCTACTAGCCCCATGTGGTTACTGAGCACCTGAAATGGGACTAGTGGAGCTGAAGAACTGAGCTTTAAATTTTATTTAATTTTAATTACTTTAGATTTAATTTGTTACTTTATTATACAGAGCAGTACGGAAAATGGAAGACTTTTTTTTAGCAGCTGGAAAACACATCAGAAAGAACACAGAGGGAAACAAACATAGCTTAAATGTACAAGAGGGATTTAAATATGTCTAGCAAAGTATAGAGGCTGAGGAGGCTGATTAAAAATTACATAAAAACTCAGCATCTAGTGTAAATTGTACAAACGTATGAGGAGAGCCAACAGAAGGAGATTTGCAGTACCTGTGAGGAGCCCTTAAGAGAGGACTCAGCTGAAGGAATGAAATACCATGTTGAACCTGCCCCCGAACCTCCTTGTCAGTGCAGAGAAAGAATTCAAAACTATCTAGCTGTTGGATATATGAGTCCTTGACACAGAAGCACCGAAAAAGAGAACTGAAAGAACTACTTTATCTGAGTCTATAAATTTAGAGTACAAACCATACTCTGAGAGTTAAACAACATGGAAAGAATTGTTTTTCCCTAAGATATACTCAGAATGTGATGAATGGTACAACAATTGCAATACAGTAACTGAGTTTTAGGATTATTTTAGTTTTAAGTCACAGGAAACTCAAATTATCTTTAAGCAGCAAAAAAGAAAGACTTGGTTCATATAATTGAAAACTATAGTGGCTGCAAAGCTTTCATACACCATTTGTTTTACAGAACCAAGCAATATATAAAGAATTGGCCTTGGTCCATTTTGTGAGTGCTTTCCTCAAAGCTGGCTTCACTTAACTGTCACCAGGAGTAGATTCAGAGCATTGTTTTCTCACGTTCAAGACCAGGTGAAATGAGGGTGTATCTCTCTACACTTTCCAGTGAAAGCTCCAGGATTAGGACTGAACTAACTCTAAAGACACATTCCTGTAAATTAACTTATCACTTTGGCTGGTTTGTGGTGTTCTGTGGCCAGACTTGGCCATGTGCCCACCTCTGGAGGTGGGGGTAAAATGCACATGGACTCAGAGAAGGGTTGTTCTCTAAGGCAAACATGATGGTATTTTTCTAAAGGAAGAGAGAATGAATGCTCAACAGCCAGCGCTTAACTCTGTCGTTGGAGGGCCCCATGGAAACCGCTCTTTGAAATAGGAAAGAATGGAACCTCAGTTGGAAGAATGTCAGGAAAAGCAATGATGCCAGGCAGAATCACACACACTGTCAGTGGCTCTTTTTTTTTTTTTTTTTTTTTTGCGGTACGCGGGCCTCTCACTGCTCCGGCCTCTCCCGTTGCGGAGCACAGGCTCCGGACGTGCAGGCTCAGCGGCCATGGCTCACGGGCCTAGCCGCTCCGCAGCATGTGGGATCCTCCCGGACCGGGGCACGAACCCGTGTCCCCTGCATCGGCAGGTGGACTCTCAACCACTGCACCACCAGGGAAGCCCTGTCAGTGGCTCTTGATAGGAAAATTGTTCGTGAACATAGGTAAAACATCCCGCTGGGCAAATTAATTCACACTTGTGAGATACTGGGAATGTTGAAGAGTTTGCACTGATAAATTGAGGCAAAGAGCCAGGAAAATGTGTCATTTACTAATAATGAGATCTTAGTACATTGTATATGAATGAGTAGTAGAGATTTATAATTTCAGATTATAAAAGCAAATAATGTATGTGGAATTTGCTTGGGGCTAATTTCCAACATGTAGCTAGAGCATGAAGGAAAATAATCCTAAATTGACAATACAAGAGGAATTTAGCCAGATTGAAG
Organism: Leucopleurus acutus; assembly: GCF_964270905.1. Classification (NCBI taxonomy): domain Eukaryota; kingdom Metazoa; phylum Chordata; class Mammalia; order Artiodactyla; family Delphinidae; genus Leucopleurus; species Leucopleurus acutus. The sequence goes on from NC_139143.1 coordinate 13,398,446, forward strand.
TGTTCATTATTACATATATGCATACACATATCTATCATTTAATTTTTAAAAATAGTTCCTCTATATGTTTATATAATTATAAAGCATTTTGATGTAGACATTATTATCCCTTATATACTGAAGGGGAAATTTAGGCTTAAAAAAATATTGTTTCACGTAGAATTGTTGTCTTCTAACATAAAATCCTATCATTTTTCAATAGACTTTACAAATGTGATAAACTACTATAGGAATTAAAGCAACAATGTGATACAGATAGAGATTAAGGAAGGTTCTAGATGTAATTTACTTGAAGTAGAGTAAAATGAAATACTCTGGCATAAGGAATTTATAAAGAGTTTTGTTATACTATATAGGCTTCTAAGGAAAATAAATGTAAAATTAAAAAATAGATGAAAAATAGAGAGAGGGTAAAAGAGGGATCACTCAACTGTTTTAAGAAACAAGTAAAAAGAAAGAAGATGCAAGGGATATTAAAGAAAGTATCCCAGAAATGATCATGAATCCATTGTATTTACTATGAGAGATGAAGGAGAAGAGTGTCTAATATTTAAGATCTGGAGAGAGAAAGGGTGAACACATGTCTGAACATGTGTGTGTGTGTGTGTGTGTGTGTGTGTGTGTGTGTGTTAATGGTATATCTGGTTAATGGTAAATTAGGTAAATATTATTATCCTAATATTTTAAACCAAGGAACCAAGTCAGAAATATTAAGCAATGAACTAATGTCTCAGAGTAAATTACAGGGCTTAAATTAGAGTTGGAATTGTCTCATTAAAAACAAATGGTTTTGAATGTTTTCTATTATAGCACAAAAGCTAAATGAAAGAGTAAGAATCTGATATATTTATAATAATTTTGTTAAATATGGACCTGACACTAAATTTAATTATGAAATAATGTATTTTAGGATCATACTCTATTAAGTATTCTGAGCCCTGGGAAAACTGCAAAATTTGTGCTGAACAGATTAGTTAATGAACATATAACAGGAAACTATTATTAACTATTGGGTTGGCCAAAGTGTTCATTCAGGTCTTTCTGTAAGATGTTGGCCAACCCAATATTTTTAATTATAATTCCAGTTATTTATCATATGTTTTAAATATTACATTTTGTAGTAGTTCATGTATTGAGTTTACTGATTTTTAAACTGTGTACAGCATCTATCAATAAATAGAATTTTAAAATTCTGCAAGATTTTATCATTGACCTGATGTGTGTAGAACCTCTGAGAAAATCCTACTCTGGGCCTGTGACATACAACACTAATTTTCATCAAAGATTTTGTCACTTAGCTTCAAAGAAAAAGAAAATATCCAAAAAAATAGCTATGATAGGAGCAAAGGAAACGTTGAGATGGGCAGACCAAGAAATGAAACTGGGAAACAGCAAGGAAGTCTGCTGGTAGAGGAGTTCCGTAAAAAAAAATTAAAAAAAAAAAAAATAAGAACAGTATTTCTCTCAAAGTCACTTTAGCTTCATGAAATCTTGAAGGGAAATATCAGTAAAATCTTTATCATATGAAAGGCAAGTTGCAAAAGGAAGCATCCTTATCACCAACATGTTCTAAATGAACTCACTGGGATGTCTCACTCTCTGAGAGCACATTCTTGCCTGAGTTTGTTTCTTACAAAGCAAAATATGATACCCTTTGTTTATATTAAATGTGACTCTTTTAAAGTAGTTCAATTAGTGCTACAGCTATATTTTTACCCATTTGCTTACAGAAATCATTCTATGATATTCTATATTTTTATAGAGATTAAGTGGAAAAGTTGTAAAGTATATATTTATCAATACAGATGTTGTGAGTCAGTGCGGACTCCTCTAACAGAATACCATAGACTGGAGCTTCCCTGGTGGTGCAGTAGTTAAGAATCCTCCTGCCAATGCAGGGCACACGGGTTCAATCCCTGGTCCAGGAAGATCCCACATGCCGTGGAGCTACTAAGTCTGTGAGCCACAACTACTGAGCCTGCACCCTAGAGCCCTTGAGCCACAACTACTGAGCCTGCATGCCATAACTACTGAAGCCCACACGCCTAGAGCCCATGCTCCGCAACAAGAGAAGCCACTGCAACGAGAAGCCCACACACCACAACGAAGAGTAGCCCCCACCTGCCGGGGGCTACTACAGAAAGCCTGCGCGCAGCAACGAAGACCCAACGCAACCAAAAATAAATAAATAAAATAAAATGAATAAAATCTATCTTTAAAAGAATACCATGAAAAAAAGAAAAAAAAAGAATACCATAGACTGGATGGTTTCAACAACGATTTATTTCTCACAGTTCTGTATGCTAAAAAGTCCAAGATCAAGGTGCTGGCAGATCTCAGGGCTGGTGAGGCCTCTCTTACTGGTTTGCAGATGGCTGCCTTCTTGCTGTGTACTCACATGGCAGAGAGAGAGCTCTTGTGTCTTCTCTTTTTAGAAGGACATTAATTCTGTCATGAGGGCTCCACCCTCATGACCTAATTACCTCCAAAAGGTCCCACCTCCAAATACCATCACATTGGGGATTAAGGCTTCAATATATGATTTGGGGAGCAGGAGGGGCATTCAGTAGCAAATGTAGATACAAATTGTACACAGATGCTAGAGTATGGGTGTACATGCAGGAGAGAGAGAGACAGATAAGCATGGTCTTTCCATGTTCTTTATTACAACATTATTTAACAAATACAGGTACTTTTCTGTTGTTAAAATTCAACTGAGTAAATCTGAAGATCTAATTGGCTTTATTAAACAATTTATGAATCAGACCGCATCCCATATAGTAAATAGAAATGTTGCAGGAAGGGGAGACCCCTTTCAGGGCCCGAGAGTGGGCTCTTTAACACTCGGAAATGAATTGTCCGAGGAGACACATGTGCTGACAAAGCAAGAGACCTGATTGAGAAGGGGCACCTGGGTGGAGAGCAGAAGGGTAAGGAAACCCAGGAGGACTGCTCTGCCACGTGGCTCGCAGTCTCAGGTTTTATAGTGATTGGGTAATTGGGATTAGCTTCCCGGTTGTTTCTGGTCAATCATTCTGACTCAGGGTCCTTCCAGGTGGCACTCGCATCACTCAGCCAAGATGGATTCCAGCGAGGATTCTGGGGGGTTGGCAGGACATGTGGACTGGCATCTCCTCTCTCCTTTTGACCTTTCCCGAATTCTTCCAGTTGGTAGCTTGTTAGTTCCGTGTTCCTTACAAGGACCTCCTGTTGTAAGATGACTGGTGCAAGTGACTACTATCTTTCCTGGCCAGGGCGGGCAGCTTCAGTCAGTGTTTCCCCTAACAGAAAGGCACTCCAAGGGATTGTACAAAATGGAAGATTTTACAGGCAGAGAAAGTGTGGGCCAAGAAGGTATTAGCAACAGAAAAGAAAAGATTACTTCAGGCCAAGTCATCTTCATTTGGGGGAAAGGAATGGCAGGGATCTTTATCACGCAGATTACCTCACTAGTGGTGATCAGGAAATTTCAGATTGATAGTTTTAAATGTCACATTTCTGAGAGGGGTTGGAACTGCAATTAAGTCTTAGTTTGCTGATGTGGGGAGCAAATTATTCCATTTTGAGCTTGTTGCCTCTTTTTAAACACTACACCAAATGCAACACCTATTCCTTTCAAATGCATTTTAAAAATCCTTTTTTTTTTCTCACTCAACTGCATTTTATGCCTTACAAAGTTGGGAAAGCTATACGGTGAGTTTAAGTTTTGAAAAGGACATGCAATGTCCGCAATGTCCCTGTGTGTCAGCGAGATATATGTATTGCAGAATGAAGGTAGACGAAGCTAAATCACGACCAGCTGGAGTTAATGTGGAGGGCGTTAAAAAGTTTTAAATTGGACTTTGAAGTGTTGATAAGATTTAGGAGCTAAAGATGAATTTTAATTCAGGTATTGAAGAAATTCCACTTTATCTGGTGTTTCATGGGCACCCTAATGTGGTTTAAGAATGACTAGCTTTTTGCTTTCAAAGCCGAACTAGTAGCTGTACATTTAATTTACATCTTAACAGACAAAATTAATTGCCAGGCCTTGCCAAGTTCAAAAAGATTTTTCTTTTATTTAGCTCTCAAGTGGAAGTATTAACCTACTGTAGGTATTACTACCTCTCTTTGTAAGAGGAATAAAAATGTGCAATTAACTTCAGACAATTTCTTAGAAACCTTGTATCCTACTGGGTGATTTCAAGGCAGCAATCGCATGATGATATATTTCTTCTCACCTGACTTTTAGCTCCTGAAACCACTATTGGAGCTTTTCAAGTCTGTAATTGGAAAGGCATGTCTCTGGTAGAAAGACTATTAATGGAGACCCTAAGTAGAGAGATTATTAACGTTCAAGGAATTGGGGCTGTTCATAAGCCAGTTCAGAGACCATTCTACTGTTGAGATGGACCCACAGATTTTGAGTTAGTAGAAAGTACTGGATCAAAGTTTAGAGAGGTGCTTAAGAGCAGGAATGAAGCAAGGTTACTCTTGAAAAAGTTCCCAGAAGAATAACATAAAAAGAAAAGGAAGACTTTTTACTAGTCTTAAATTCTCCTTTAAACTTCAGTTTAGGAATATTAGCTATTGGTGCTTTTAATACAAATATATTTATGTCTTTTCTAATTGAAGGTATTAAAATGTTTACATTTGAATTGAAGATGGTTAAGGGAGATTTTATTGATTTAATTTATCTGTTGATTGTGGAAAACATTACCACTAACAAGGCTTGGAGGTGATATCTATGTCCCCTCTCCTTGAATCTAAGCTGACTTGCTTGTAATCAAAAGAATGCAGCCAAAGGGATACTGGAACAGGAGGGAAGGGGGCAGGGCACAATCTTTAAAAGAATGACATAGCCATTAAGAATACAACATAAACTGGTTTGAACCAACTAGGTCCAAGATGGCAGAAGATTCAACTTCCGGTAGACCTTGAGCCTCATTGTATGCTCATTATAATACATTAGCATATGTTAAATGACACACCCACAGGCACCATGACAGTTACAAGGCTGACCATAAAAGGGGGCGGTGGCCCAGTTTCTGGGAATCCTCACCCCTTTCCCAAAATAGTTGGAATAACCCTCCCACTTATTAGCCTATGAAATTACCCAGTCCATAAAAACTAACCACTCCATATTTTGGGGCCTCTAGCCTTCTGAGACGGCCCACATTCTGTCAGTGGAGTGTGTTTCTCCCAGGACCCCTCTTGCCTTTTGAGGCCGACCCCATTCTGTCTATGGAATGTGTATCTCTCTAAATAAATCCACGTCTTACCTATCACTTTGCCTCTTGCTGGATTTCTTCGGCACTGAGACATAAAGAAACTGAGCTGCATTAATTCCTAAGACCACGTGTGTGATCTCAATTAAAAGAAAGTGGGTTCGTGTTTCCCTGGTGGCACAGTGGTTAAGAATCCACTTGCTAATGCAGGGGACACAGGTTCGAGCCCCGGTTGGGGAAGATCCCACATGCTGCAGAGCAACTAAGCCCATGGCCACAACTACTGAGCCCGTGTGCCACAACTACTGAAGCCCGTGCTCTGCAGCAAGAGAAGCCACCGCAATGAGAAGCCCGCACACCACAATGAAGAGTAGCCCCCACTCACTGCAACTAGAGAAAAGCCTGCACACTGCAACAAAGACCCAACGCAGTCAAAAATAAATAAATTTATAAAAAAAAGAAAGTGGGTTCAAGTCCCAGCCCATGGGTTCAAGTCCCAATTTGGGTTTTGGCTGGGTTCGAGTCCCACATGAGTTGTGCTGTTTTAACACTCTGACTCTCAATGATAGGTCAGAAAAGGCCATACAACTTCCATCTGGCTTTCTTGGAATCGTCACACTCTGTGTGCCTTCATAGCCAGTCAATGTGCTGTGAGAAGCCAAGCCACGTGGAAACCATATATAGGTGTCCCACGATGAAGGCGCCATTGAAACCAAGCAGGACCTGTGGGGCTCCTGGGCATGGAAGCCTTTCAAACAGCTGCTACTCAGGGAAGGGAGGGGATGCAGAGAAAAGGGAGCAGCAGCCAAGAAACTCTAGTGCAGCCTTGGGGCAGGTCGTGGTTCTGCCTCAAGGGATACACAGAACAGTATCTTTGAGCTCCTTTACAGAACTAAAACCCCCAACAAATGGAAGACGTTAGCACTCTTCTTTCCAGAGAAGGTCACAGTTTGAAAACCAGAGAAGCTCATCAGATCACCTGAGGCCAAATAATAGGAGTGGAGGCCCTGCACTCCTTTTACCCTGCTGGTAAGGGTGGGATCCTTACCAGCAGTCCCACCCTTGAACCGTTGCTTATAAAACTCCTCAGCAAGTGCCTCCAGGTTGGGACACAGTTTTGAGGGCATGAGCCTACTGTGTCCCCCTTTGCCTGGCAAAGCAATAACGCTATTCTTCTCTACTTTACCCCAAACTCTGTCTCCAAGATTCGATTCAGCACCAGTGCACAGAGGCCAAGTTTTCAACATCATTTCCTAGACTTTACTTCAATAAATATTGAAATCTTAGAACAAACTAAAAACAAGCATTAGAGTATCTTGTGAAGACCTTATTTGTTTACCCAACTTTCATCATAGGTGTGCTCATTGCTTCTGGGGTCTTTTTGTTGCTGGAACACAATGTGCCCAACGCACAGTGAGGTCAAACAAACTGAAACGTCAGAGTTTGGAGCAGAGAAAGGTTTATTGCATTCTCCAAGCAAGGAGAATGGGTGTCTTGGGCTCAAAAAACCAGAACTCCCTGATGATTTTCAGGGAGAAGTGTTTAAAGGCAAAATTTGGGGTGAGGGCTACAGGGTGTGTGACTTTCTTCTAATTGGCTGGTGATGAGGTAACAGGGTGGCGCTCCAGGAATCTTGTGTTCAGCTTGAAGTTACCATCCCTCCACCTGGGTGGGGGCCTTAGTTCCTGCAGAAGAACTCAAAAATATTGTTATCTATATTCCTTCTGGAGGACCCAGGACCCTTGCCCCAAGGCTGTACTATTGTTTGTTTGTTTCTTTTTTTTTTAATTGGGGTATAGTTATTTTACAATGTTGTGTTAGCTTCTACTGTAAAGCGAGGTGTAGTAGTTCCCTGTGCTATACAGCAGGTTCTCATTAGTTATCTATTTTAAACATATTAGTGTATATATGTCAATCCCAATCTCCCAGTTCATCCCACTCCCCCTTTCCCCCCCTTGGTGTCCATACGTTTGTTCCCTACATCTGTGTCTCTATTTCTGCCTTGCAAGCCAGTTCATCTCTACCATTTTCTAGATTCCACACATATGTGCTAATATACAATATTTGTTTTTCTCTTTCTGACTTACTTCACTCTGTATGACAGTTTCTAGGTCCATCCACATCTCTACAAATGACCCAATTTCGTTCCTTTTTATGGCTGAGTAATATTCCAAAAACAAAGGAGGAGCACTCAAGAAACAATAGTACATGGTACATATATACCACGTACTATTGTTTCTTGAGTGCTCCTCCTTTGTTTCTGTATTCCCTCCTTTCCCTGACTTGCGACTGTTTGAACCTGCCCTTTGGAACCCAGGGAAGATCATGAAGGCTGTATGAAGCCTATTTTCTACAAACAAGAAATGGCGGACACCGAAAGGATCTGGACCCAGGAGTCCCACAGTGTCCTGCTAGGTTTCGATTTCTTTGAGGCCCTTTCAGCTGCCTGAGCAAGAAAATATGTGTGTATACTAACCTATGTATATACATGTATCTATAAACATCTACATCCATCTGTGTCTCTATTAAATTAAACTTGAGTTCACAGTGATGTCTCCAGCTTTAGCCCATTACCACTTGGATTATTCTAGCCTCCTCCCCTTGCTTATTCATAAACCCTCATTCAAAAAGTAAGAAATCTGGCTCCCATTGTGTGTCATCAATTTACTTAATTTTTCAAATCTGGTGTAGATACGTGGTATCGAAATTGTTAACCCATATGCCCTCAGACTACTTTATCAGCTAGAGTAAAGTGCTTATGTTCAGTTTCTTTTGCTTTTAACTTACAGGCTCAATTCATTTCCAAGATTACTGAAATCAGCACCTTTTCTCCCACCTCCTTCAGTAAGTTTGTTTTATACATTTGTAATACAGCTAAATTCTCTTGTCAGACTCTATATTCTTTACTGGGAGTCCCTGAACTCCTAAATGATTCTTTTAAATTTGCATTTAAAAGTTGCACTCTTTGCGCAATAAACTTCTGTGTTTGACAAATGCATAATGCCATATTTTACCATTACAATATCATCAAGAATGGTTTCACTAGCCTAAGAATCCTTTGTGCGTCAACTATTCATCTTTCCCACCATTCTCTAAATCCCTGGCAACCACTGATATTTTTTCTATATCTATAGTTTCGATTGTTTCAGAATCACTGTTGGTTCACAACCTACTTGGAAGCTTCCTGAGTGTAATCTGTAACTGGGCCCTGTACACGCAGGGCAAGGCAAGACCAAAGAAAGAGGTAGATCACTTCAGATTGGTAGGTGGCAGGTTTAATAAGCAAGGGAACTTACATAGAAGGCTTGTCTTGGCGGGCCACAACTGGAGTAGATTCCCACACCCACCCACCAAATCTTAAATATTTATTTAAAGACCTTCACCTGGTTCAGTCACATATACCATCCAGACAGTCTCAACACCACATTTTTATCTGGAGGCTGTATCCTTGAGACGGCTTCTGAGAACAGGGAAGGGGAACAAAACACACCTTCCAAAGACAGGGGGCTGGGTGGAGAGTCTCCAAATACCTGGCTCCAGCTCAAGGGTCAACTGGAGGTCACATCTGCTTCATGATCTCCTTCAACAATCACACACTATGCAGACTTTTTAGATGGGTGTCTTTTATTTATCGGTATACACTTAAGGTTTCTCCATATATTTTTGTTCTTGATAGTTCTTTTTTTAATTTCCCCCCCCCCTTTTTTTTTTTTTTTTGTGGAACACGGGCCTCTCACTGTTGTGGCCTCTCCCGTTGCAGAGCACAGGCTCTGGACGCGCAGGCTCAGCGGCCATGGCTCACGGGCCCAGCCGCTCCGCGGCATGTGGGCTCTTTCCGGACTGGGGCACGAACCCATGTCCCCTGCATCGGCAGGCAGACTCTCAACTACTGCGTCACCAGGGAAGCCCGATAGTTCTTTTTTTTAAATTAATAAAGCATATTTTAGAGCAGTTTTAAGCTTACAGAAAAACTGAACAGAAAATACTGAGAGTTCCCATTTACCTCTTCTGCACACACTGGTGTAGTACATTTGTTACAATGAATACACCAATACTGATATTTTGTTATTAACCAAAGTCCATAGTAACACTAGTGTTCACTCTTTGTATCATACAGTTATATGGGTTTTGACAGATAAGAAATGTCTACCATTACAGTATTGTATAGAATATTTTCACTGGCCTAAAAATTTCCGCTGCTTCATCTATTCTTCCGCTTTCCCCTTTCCCCTGCTATGCTAAACCCCTGGCGAGCACTGATACTTTCACTGCCTCTGTAGTTTTAGCTTTCACAGAATGTTATATAGTTGGAATCACAAGTATGTATCCTTTCCAGACTGTCTTCTTTCACTTAGCTCTATACACCTAAGGTTCTTCTATGTGTTTTCATGGTGAGAGAGTTCATTTCCATTTATCTCTGGATAATATTGCAATGTATGGACATACTTTGGTTTAACCATTCACCTATTGAAGGTGTTTTACTTCCAACTTTTTGCAATTATGAATAAAGCTTCTATAAATACTTGTGCATAGGATTTTGTGGTGACATAAAATTTCAACTCACTTGGGTGAATATCAAGGAGCACGATTACTAGATTATACAGTAAGAATATGATATGTTTTGTAAAAAATGGCAAAGCCGCCTTCCAAAGTGGCTCTTAGCAGTGTCTTTTACAGAGTAGTTTTTAATTTTAATAAATTCAACTTATCAATGTGTTTTTCTTCATGGATTATGGTTTTGGTGTTGTATCTAGAAACTCACTGCCAAATCAAAGCACCCCTAGATTTCATTCTATGTTATCTTCTAGAAATTTTATAGTTTTGCATTTTACATTCAGGTCAATGATTAATTTTGTGTTAACTTTTTTGAGATGCGTAATGTCTATTTTTATATTCCTGTTTATTTTCATTTTTTGGCATATGCACATCCAATTTTTACACTACCATTTATTGAAAAGACTATCCTTTATCCACTGAATGGCCTTTGCAACTCTAATTGGTTGGCTAATTTTGTCTGGGTCTATTTCAGGCTCTGTATTCTGTTCCATTGATTGATGTGTCTATTCTTTCAACAATACATGCTGCCTTGATGAAAGCAGCTTTGTAATAAGTCTTGAAGTCAGGTAGTGTTATTCATCCAACCTTGTTCTTCAATATTATGTTGGCTATTCTGGGCCTTTTGACTTTCCATATATACTTTAGAATCAGTATGTCAAAATTCTCAAAATAGTGTACTGGTATTTTGATCTGGAATTCATTAAATACATAGGAAAATTTGGAAAGAATTGACATCTTGACAATATTTAGTCTTCCAATCTATGAACATGGAATATCTATTTATTTAGGTATTCTTTGATTTTTTTTCATCAGAGTCTTATAGTTGACTGCATATAGGTCCTAAACATCCTTTGCTAGATTTATACTAAAGTATTTCGGTTTTTGGTGCTAATGTAAACAGTATTGTGTTTTTAATTTCAAATTCCAATTGTTCATTGCTGGTATATTGACAAAGCAATTGACTTTTATATATTAATGTTATATTCTGTGACTTTGCTGTATTTGCTTATTAAATTTCAGTTTTTTGTCTATTCCTTGAGATTTCTGTACATAGACAATCATGTCATATGTGAACAAATAATAGTTTCTCATTTTGAAATATATATGTCTCTTCTTTCTTTCTTTCTATATCTCTTCTTCTTTCTAATCTTAATGCATTAGTTCAAATTTCCTTTATAATGGTAATTAAGAGTGGTGAGAGAAGACATCCTTTCCTTGTTCTCAGATTTAGTGAGAAAGCAGCCAATTGCTCATCATTAAGGATGATGTTGATGATGTTGGCTATAGGTGGTTGGTAGACATCCTTTATCAGATTAAGATTTTTTCTTTCTATGTGTAGGTTGCTGAGCATTTTTATCATGAATGGGAGTTGGATCTTGTAGAATAACTTTTTGGCATCCATTTATATGATCATATTCTTTTTCTTTTTTTTAGCCTCATGATGTTGTGGGTTACATTAACTGATCTTCAAATATTGAATCAGCCTTTTATACCTTGAATAAATCCCAATTGGTCAGAGTACCTAATTCTTTTTATGCATTTTTGCATTAGATTTGTTAATATTTTGTTGAGGATTTTTGCTTCTATGTTTTTTTGAGAAATGCTGTTCTACAGTTCTCCTTTCTTATAATGCTGTTACCTCATTTTGTTATTGGGTGATGCTGACCTAATAGAACAAGTTAAAAAGTGGTTATTTGCTTCTATTATCTGGGTAAAACTGTAGAGAGTTGGTATCATCTTTTTTTATATATTTGGTAAAATTCACCAGGAAAACCATCTGTACCGGGTGCTTTCTCTTTCAGAAGTTATTAATTATTATCTCAATTTCTTTAATAGATATAGGGATAGACAGATTATATATTTCTCTTTGTGTGAGTTTTGGTTGTTTATATCTATCAGAGAATTGCTCTATTTCCTCTAAATTATCAAATTTGTGGACATCAAGTTTTCATAATTTTCCTTTATTATATTTTTGATATCAAAGAGATAAGTGATGATTATTCATCCTCTTTCATTTATGATATTAGGAATTTGTTTCTTTTTTCCTTGCTTAGCCTGGATAGATTATGATAAATCTTACTGATCTTTTCAAAGAACTTACTTTTGGTTTCATTTATTTTCTCTATTGATTTCCTGTTTTTTAATTTCATTTATTTCTGCACTAATTGTTATTATTCATTTTCTTCTGCTTGTTTAACAGTTTAGTGTCTGACCACCTATCTTTATCCTAGAGACCCCTTTACCAAGTAGGCACTTCCAAAGATCCCTGCTACTTATTACTATGACTAACCACACTTTACCTCTGAAATTAAAATCTAGTAATTGTTCTCAAGGATCCTTTTTAGTGGAAATCTCATCATCCATCTACCTTCCTTGCTTAAACAGAATAGCCACCGCAGTATTTCTGAGATACTGGTATTTCCTTCTTTGATGTATTTCTCAATTTTTTTTAAAGTGTTTTCTGTGGCTTCCTGTGTTAACAGAGAAGTTTATACATAATACATCCATTCTAATATTTCTAATTCTCCACCTCACGTGAAGGAATATCTGGCATTTTAGTTTCATTTAACAAAGTCACAAATGAATTCAGCTTTCAGTCAAGTTACTGCTCAATCAGTTACATGCAGACCTTTGCATTAACACACTGAATTTATCAATAGAATCTCAGTAGTCACAACCATTTCAATAAAATCAATCATATCTAAACATTGTTTCTCCTTCTTGGGTCTAGCATCCTCAGAATCTACTGCCACACAGATCTACAGCTAACCAATTAGAAAAATCTTGCAACTGTGTTTCACTGTGAAAACATTTTCTTATTTGCTTTTTAAAGTGCTCCCTCCCTCACACCAAGTTCATGCTGGGATTTGACTTTATAAGTCTAGCAAGGGTGTGTGGTGAAGGTGGAACATAAGAAAAATTGAATTCCTCTTGCCAGGTGATTGTCTCAGGCAGGCTTTCTTTCAGGGTCTTAAAACAAGACAGGACATCTTCATTGTGCAGAGGAGGAGGTTAGCATGGGATGCCCAGTGAAACCTGTGGATCCAGCGAAATTTGGGTCATCTGAGTCTTCCCATGCATCTTCATTCCATTCCAGAAAGTCCACAGAGTTATGTTCCTCTTCAAAAGTGCTCTAACTTTCCCTTAAGGAATCTGGTAAATATTTAAATAAAAAATAAATGGATGTATACATACTATTATATATAAAATAGGTAAACAACAAGAACCTATGGTATAGGTAGGGAACTACACTCAATATCTTATAATTACTTATAATGGAAAAGAATCTGAAAAAAAAAAAATATATATATATTTACACATATATATAACACTTTGCTATATACTTTAAACTAATACAATATTGTAAGTTAACTATACCTTGATAAAAAAATAATAAATCGATCTTCTGCCCATTTTCTGATTGTGTTGTTTGTTTTTTGGTACTGAGCTGCATGAGCTGTTTGTATACTTTGAATCTTACCCTTATCAGTCACATCATTTGCAAATATTTTCTCCCAATCTGTGGGTTGTCTGTTTGTTTTGTTTATGGTTTCCTTTGCTGTGCAAAAGCTTTTAAGTTTCATTAGGTCCCATTTGCTAATTTTTGTTTTTATTTTCATTACTCTAGGAGGTGGATCAAAAAAGATATTGCTGTGATTTATGTCAAAGAATGTTTTGTCTATGTTTTCCTCTAAGAGTTTTATAGTATCTGGTCTTACATTTAGGTCTTTAATCCATTTTGGGTTTATTTTTTTGGTATGGTGTTAGACCATGTTCTAATTTCATTCTTTTACATGAAGCTGTCCAATTTTCCCAGCAACACTTATTAAAGAGACTGTCTTTTCTCCGTTGTACATTCTTGCCTCCTTTTTTGTAGATTAACTGACCACAGGTGCGTGGGTTTATTTCTGGGCTTTCCATCCTGTTCCACTGATCTATATTTCTGTTTTTGTGCCAGTACCATACTATTTTGATTACTGTAGCTCTGTAGTGTACTCTGAAGTCAGGGAATCTGATCCTTCCAACTCCATTTTTTAAATAGGCATTTCTCCAAAGAAGACATACAGATGGCCAAAAAGCACATGAAAAGATGTTCAACATCGCTGATTATTAGAGAAATGCAAATCAAAACTACAAGATATCACCTCACACCAGTAAGAATGGTCAGCATCAAAAAGTCTTCATACATGGGCTTCCCTGGTGGTGCAGTGGTTGAGAGTCCACCAGCCGATGCAGGGGACACGGGTTCGTGCCCCGGTCCGGGAAGACCCCACATGCCGTGGAGCGGCTGGGCCCGTGAGCCATGGCCGCTAAGCCTGTGCGTCCGGAGGCTGTGCTCTGCTACGGGAGAGGCCACAACGGTGAAAGGCCCACGTACAGCAAAAAAAAAAAAGCCTTCAAACAATAAATGCTGGAGAGGGTGTGGAGGAAAGGGAGCCCTCCTACACTGTTGGTGGGAATGTAAATTGGTACAGCCACTATGGAGAAAAGTATGGGGGTTCCTTAAAAAACTAAAAATAGAACTACCATATGACCCAGCAACCCCAATCCTGGGCAGATATCTGGAGAAAACCATAATTCGGAAAGATATATGCACCCCAATGTTCACTGAAACACTATTTACAATAGCCAAGATATGAAGTAACCTAAATGTCCATTGACAGATGAATAGATAAGGAAGATGTGGTACATATACACAGTGGACTATTAGTCACAAAAAAGAATGAAATAATGCCATTTGCAGCAACATGGATAGACCTAGAGTTTATCATACTAAGTGAAGTAAGTCCGACAGAGAAAGACAAATATCATATGATTATCACTTATATGTGGAATCTAAAAATATGATACAAATGAACTTATTTACAAAACAGAAACTGACTCACAGACTTAGAAAACAAACTTATGGGTACCAAAGGGAAATGGTAGGGGGGAGGGATAAATTAGGAGTTTGAGATTAGCAGATACAAACTACTATATATAAAATAATCAACGACCTACTATATAGCACAGGGAACTCTACTCAATATACTGTAATAACCTCAATGGGAAAAGAATTTGAAAAAGAATATATGTATATGTATAACTGAATCACTTTGCTGTAGACCTGAACCTAACACAACATTGTTAATCAACTATACTCCAATATAAAATAAACATTTTAAAATTTTTAAAAAATTTTAAATCAAAATCCAGCAATTGAAAGAATCAAATGTTGAGTTTGCTTTTTGGCTACATTTATGTTCTGGAAGCAAGTATTAAGAGGTTCTTTAGAATGCCTATACAAATTTCATGGTTCTCTCAGACGATGCCATATTCTGAGAATTTAGGATTTTGAGTATACCATTTCTTTTCTCTAAGCCTTCCTGCATAATTAAAAGCATGAAACCAATCCCTTATTCTTATATAGTGTATCTGAATAGCGTGTTGGTCCCCCAATAAGCTTGCTTTCAACAAGTATTTTATTCAAAGCAGTTACAGGAAATGCATGTATTTCTTTTGTCACTGGGTGCCGTGTGATAAAGCTTCAGGCTAGCTGAATTCTTATTGTCTTCAGGATTGTCCTGCCAGATAACAAAATACAGTTTCCCCATGTATTGGAGGTATGCTGCCTGCAACCACTTACAGTCCATCTATGTATGCTCTGAGGCCTTAGTTGCAACCAGAAAATTCACTTTGCCTCATTTATGCAAAAATTGCATTTGTTAAAGAATATTAGAAAAGCTTGATATATAGAAAGTACACGGGAGTAATCTTGATTCTTCTCCTCTAGAAACACATCCTCAAGTCTCAAGAGAACTGGCCTCTTGAAGAAAGTGCTGGTGCCGCACATTCCATCATTAAGCATAAAACGAAATGTGCTCACCTGTACGAAACCACTGCCAGGCACCAATTCCACTTCTGCCTCAGAAAATCAATCACACAACTCCCAATGTTCTTCCAATACTTTGTTACAAACTCTACAAGCAACACTGGAGTTGCTGTCCAAAGTCCTCACCACCGGTCACCTGCTGTGAATCAAATCTCTGTGCGTCTGACTGGCAGAGTATAGGTCACACATCCACCTTATATGCTAGGGAGTCTGAGAATTCAAATCCTGGTTTCTATTTGTGAACGATGGGACTCATGGAAATCTTCCCCGTTATGGAAACACTATTCAAGAGGTGATCGCAAATACAAGTGTCAATTACAGTAACCAGCTACCACTAATAGACTCATTCTTACCCATTTTGGTTTGCGTCACACGAGCTGCACTGTTGACTGTCGTCATGACTCCTGGCTTCACCATTCACTGTTCATTGCACACTTGCGGGAAAAGTCTGTCTCCTTTCCTGTTCTTTTGAGTAGACCCAATTCATGACTAACTACAAGCAAGTAGTTATTAATAAGTGTGATGTGGAGTTTTATTCGCTGTGATTTCAGACTCTAAATTATGACTGAGAGTTTGATACCCTTTGATTTTGAAAAATGACTCCACCTTTAAAAAGGACTCTTTCTTTGGCCTCAGGTCAGAATTAATGGTGTGAGAAGAGTCACAGCATCAATAAAGACCCCAGCTCCAGGATGCTGGCATTGGTCTCTACCTGTGCCAGCCATGGCCCTGCCACACCTGTTATTAAAAGAGATGCTCAGGCAGCAGAGCAAGCAGCAACAGAGACAACAGCTGCAGGAAAACCCCAGCAGCCAAGAAGAGCAGGTAATTACCTCTGCTCTCTAGAGCATAATTTCTTAACCAGGGATTGTTGAAAAATCCACCTGCTGGGCCCCACTCCAGCCAAGGTACTGATCAGGTAGATCTGAGGTAGTTCTTGGGCACTCTAATTTATAGACAAACAAATAAATGTTTCATGTGATTCTGAAATAAGCTCTTTGTTTAAAACACTGCTGTAATAGAGGGAAAATTTACCTTTTTTCAGTAGAGATAAGAAGAGGAGGGCAGATATTCTGTATTTGGTTAATACCTACAAGGAAAGATAAGATTGGGAGTGCCTGCCTTTGGCTGCAATCTCAGAAGGAACACTGTGTAGAAGTAGGTGGGAGGACATAAAAGCAATAGAAAGAATTACAGCTCTACTTCTTCAATATTCTGGCAATCAAAATACTGAAATGAACATAAAAATATCTGAACTCTGACCACAATGAACAGATTGCAATATTTTTTTATTATTTTGAGGTAGTTTTGCTTTACATCTATGTTTCTTTAAAGTCCATTTGTTAATATTTCTTGTGTGATAGCTAATTAGCTGAAAGATAAAACTTTAGATAGGAAATTGAATCTTTGATCTATCTTTTCAGAATATAATTTACGGTATGTCTTATTACTCCTATGGGATACATGCTCCCTGTCATTTTGTACGCAAATAATTCTATAAATTAAATGTGGGAATGAACCCATGCATATGCAATTTCCAATAGAACACCATATCAGTATTGGATATTTCAGCATTTCTCTCTTTAGTTATCCCCTTTGAGGTTCTAAATCCTAAAGTTTAAATGAAACAATAACTAGACAGATACTATTCCTCACACACTTCCCTCCAGCAGCTCTTTTGGAAGTTTAAAGAGAATCAGAGAGTTTCATTTCTACAGGTATCACTTCCTACATTCAGATGTTACTAATCTTAGGCTCAAAGTTCTTGAACAAATTGATAAGATCTTTGTAGGAGGACAAACTATAGGGTTTTGAAACCCGAACAACAATGACTGTGGAGGCGCAGATCTTAACCTCTATGTATTGAGGGTAGCGTTAAGTTGATTAGTTATCTGGGTTTGATTTGGGGGGCTCCATGTTTCTGTTGACCCCTTTTGTTCAGTGCCTTATGCATGAAGCTGCTGAGTTTTTAATCTCCCATATTCTATCACAGTCTCCATTAGAAATGTAATCACTCAACTGTCAAATCTATTTTGAAAGGATTTTGGAGAGAGAATACAGCAATTTATTCTTTACTTCTCTGAAATGATCTTTTCTGAAAATTGCACTACAAGAACACACAGGGGATAGTGTAATACAATCTCTGACAGCATTAGTTTGCTAACCTTGTCCAATAAAGAGATTCTTTTTACACAGGTTTATCATATTACCTCATTTCATGGTGGTAGTGCCCTCTTTGAAAAAAAAATCACCTGTTCAGGGAAATGCAAAGAAAATAGTATCTTGGAAGGGTAAACACGTATTCTCGTGTCTTCAGGGTAACAGGAGCAATGCCGCAGGCATCTGATGCTGGCACACCATCAGTCCACTATCATACACAATACACAAATACATACATTTCCCTGAATGTAAAGTGCACGATAATCAAGCCAATCAGATCCAAAATACTCACTTGTAAAGACTGGATGGCAGAGATTTCCATCCAGCTTTGTAATCAGAGCAATTGGCGCTCTAAATTAGCAATGCGTGGAGTGTGAGTGCAGGGAGAAGGCATAAAGACCATAAAAACTAGGAAATTCCAAGTGGTGATCTGCACAGACAATAAAATTCATTCTAAGAAACATTAACAGTGTTTGAGGTAGTGCTTTTAAACTTTTTGGAAGCAGCCTCATGGTTTGAATGAGAGCTAATATTTTGAGATCCTGGATCTTTTGTTCTGAAAGCCAGCTGTTCATGTCATGGGTGAGGGAGGAATCTTTGACCCAAATAGTCCAAGATGGTAGAGCACGTAACACACACACATGACACGAGACAGATGACAGTTTACTAGTCACATACACTCACAGCCTGGGGGAGGAGGACCCTGCATGCCATGCAGGGCCATATGGGGTTTCAACTCGGAGCAGAGTAAAGAAGCAGAGACTGTAGAAGGCAGGCTTTGTAGTAACAAGAGGATGGAGGGACCCTTGGTTGCCAATCATTCTGGCTTATTTGAATAATTCTGTGTGCTGGGAGGGAACTTACACCCACTACTCAAGGATAAGCAGAATCTGTGCCTGGTCCTCATAATAAAGGACGGGTGTTTGGCTAAAGTTTCTTCTCCAAGCAGTCAGAGAGGGGAGTGAGGAGGGGAACTGGTGGTTTGGCCATTTGGAGCCCACCTGATTTTTCCAGATGTCAAGGCCACACTGAACATCTTCTGACTCTTAACTTCAGGCCCTAATCCACATCTTTGAATAAATTAAAAAATATTAGGTAGTACTCTATATTATTCTCTTCTCATTTGGATCACTATATCCCTGGTGACTACTACCTGGAATATAATTAACCTATGTAGAAATTTTAGGTCCTAAAATCTGTGCTTACTTGGTTTATTCATTTTGGAAACATCATTTATTTCTGAATTAAAACCTAGTTTTATTTGATACTTATGTGAAATTCCCATTGTAAAAAGGTTGATATTAAAATTAAAGATATGTTTTACTATATCCAAACAGCAGATCTGTGAATTTATCATTAAACAGGTAAATAAGGAAAAATCACACATTTGGGTTTTAAAAGTCCAGTGGTTCACACTCAACACTGCTTCACCAAGAAGTTGGCCTCAGGTGGAATTAGGTAACGGCTATTCTATGCCCTCATTTTCTACAATGAAGCAATGCTTAACACTGTTGGTATATTATGGACATTTAGTCCTGCCTTTCAAAATCATTCTGCTACTTTAATTAATGTGACTTCTTTGTAAGACAATCAGATTTGAAATAGCACACTTCTTTGTAAATCATATATTATTTTAGTAAATTTTGATCTAAGATCTTACAGTGATCCTTCAAAGTCATTCAAAAAAGCAAACATGTTTAGTGAGAACATTTAAGATTGCTGTGTTAGACTCACTGCGATATTTTGGCATGTTACACTTCAGAAACCATTGAAGGCATGGGTGACTGTCCATGGTGTCCCATGTAAAAAATATACCTTCACTATGCTTTATGCATGAAAAAAATTTTAACTCAATATACACAAACATACACACCATTAAGTTATATCAGAAACATATTATTGCAAGGAAATTTCATTTTTAAAGGAAATAAAAATAGATTGTATTTGAAAGTTTATGAGTGTCTCACTACTAAAATATAAAGAGAAGTATGTAAGTTAACTCCTCCAAATAAAATATCATCCTTGCAATTAACAATCTATCCACTAAGTATGTCCTTCCAAATGAATTATATTATAATGTTATTGTTAAAAGAATATATTACAGAATTCTGTCTGTAAAAAGTAACCATGCCCCTGTTGAAAACCACACTGACATTTACGTACTTCAAATGAGGCAGAATTCATACTACAATGTTAGTGCGGCAGGATATAGTCATACTGATATTATTAGTTTCTTGTGCTACAGTAAAAAAAAAAAAATCCTATGTAATTTTAATGACAGAGCACATGATCTGAACCATAGTTTAATATAACTGGATGCAGGGTTTAAGAACTTTACTATGAAATTAAATTTGTGATATTATTTCAGGTGTCATGCTGATGATTATATGTAACACAAAAGTTAAATAACCTTAATAAATATTTATTATTGGCTCACATAGTTGAAATACTCTTAAGTAAGGTGAGTTTCAGGCATGAATCAGTTAAGTGGTAGGATACTTTCATAACTGCTGTTCTCTGTGAGCTGCCTTATTCCTTTGATTTGCTCTTGGAAACTGAAACTGTGATGACTAGATTTCCTGCATACTTCTAGACGGAAAGGGGGAGCATCCTTCCAAGCCATAGGACCATTACCCTAATCTTTGCCCTTATCGGGCTGATTTATACTATATGGACATGGTTGAATCAATTATTCCAGCTGAAGAATTCCAGGTTCTCATTGACTTAAATTCGGAGTCTTTTTTTACATGATCACTTTGACCAGGGGAATGGCATTACCTTGAATGTGTAAGACCATCAAGGAACCCGGGAAGGGTCAAAATTAGATTAGATGAAGTGGAACTTGATGATAACCACAATGTCTACAATAATGGTGAAGTATTATGCCAGGAGTTTTCCAGGAAATGTAAAGTACAATTTTACCAAATATTAAGAACCAGAAAATTAAATACATATATATATATATATATATATATATATATATATATATATATATATATATACACACACACACACATATATATCACTAATCTATAACTGTGAATTTCCTTGTGGAATAAAACATCCTCCCCACACACTGGGGAAAATAAATTTGTTTTAACATGATGCTTTACATGACCAATATTATTAAAAGACAGTTTTCTAGTTTTTTAAACATATGTTTCAAATGGAAAAAAGAATCTTACAGAAATTACCTTTTTATTATTGATTTTTCTGATAAAATAATACAAGTCCATTTAAAACAATATGGAAATATGGGAATCAGTAAAGAATAAAATTAATATCACTGTTAATTTTGACTTACAGCATTCAATTTATCAATATAGTGGTATGTTTTACTTCAGTCTTTTTTCTATGTATATATAATTATAAAATTTAAAAAATGATTTTGGTATCACACTGTACAATATACCTTTTATCTCAAATTATGCTTTCTTCACTCATAGTATTAAGTTATGAGCATTTTAGGATAAAGAAGATGTGGCACATATATACAATGGAATATTACTCAGCCATAAAAAGTAATGAAATTGAGTTATTTGTAGTGAGGTGGATGGACCTAGAGTCTGTCATACAGAGTGAAGTAAGTTAGAAAGAGAAAAACAAATACCATATGCTAACACATATATATGGAATCTAAAAAAAACAAAATGGTCATGAAAAACCTAGGGGCAAGATGGGAATAGAGATGCAGACCTACTAGAGAATGGACCTGAGGACACGGGGAGGGGGAAGGGTAAGCTGGGACAAAGTGAGAGAGTGGTAGTGTATATATGGACATATATACACTACCAAATGTAAAATAGATAGCTAGTGGGAAGCAGCCGCATAGCACAGGGAGATCAGCTCAGTGCTTTCTGACCAGCTAGAAGGGTGGGATAGGGAGTGGGGGGAGGGAGGGAGACGCAAGAGGGAAGAGATATGGGGATATATGTATATGTATAACTGATTCATTTTGTTATAAAGCAGAAACTAACACACCACTGTAAAGCATTTATGCTCCAATAAAAATATTAGAAAAAAATTATGAGCCTTTTATACTGTCATTAAGTATTCTTCCTATGCCTGTTTAATCAATGCATGTTGCACTAGATGGATTTGCCATTGTATATTTAACCATTTTCCCTATTGTTTTGTCATCTCCCTTACTACTGAGAATAATATCGCAATGGATATCCTTACTCATAATCCTTTCTTCACATTCTTTATTTTTATTTTAGGATTTTTTTTCTTTGTAAATACTACTGTTACTTTAGGAATATGTGTTTCCTGTTTTACTGTTAATGTGTTGTCCCATCTTAATGAATACTTTAACCACTCTATTCTCACCTGTTCTGATTTTGATATATATCAACTGGATATATATCAATTTGATGTGGACACAACAAATATTATTTTGCAAATGCTTACAATTTTCTATGCTTCTGAGGTTGAAAACTAAAGGCAAAAATCTCATAAAAGACAAATATGTACCATAGAGGTTAGTGGATTGGAGGGAATAGCAAGGGAGGAGAGTGGGGGAGGGAGGCATTGGGAAGGAATGTGCTAATATTCTATAGTCCCCTGGAATATTATAACTTTTTGTGGAATATCATGGTTCAAACCAAGATTTGGTTTTTATATTTCTACCATATTCTTATACATAAAAATCTAGTTAAAGTATACTATTTTTATAAAAAGGGCATATTCTACAAGCATCCAAGTTTTGAAAACACTTTTTATATTTTATCAGAGTTTAAGTTTTTAAAATGATACATATGAAAATGAATTTTTTTTTGATGGACAAACTAGAAGTGATACAAAACAGAAGAAATTATTATTTTTATTTTATTTAACAAAATAATATTATCACTGGTTGCATTCTTATTTAGATGCTTTAAAAGAACCATGAGGATATGGCTTTAGAACATAAGAAAAGGTTTTGTTTACATTTTGAATACATATTCTAGTCTAGTCATCTTTTGGGTGAGATTTAATACTTCATTCATTCTATGTGTTTGGATGAAGCAGGATAGTTTTATTCTTCTGCCTCTTTTGGTATCAAAATAGGATGACAGGATAAATAAAATACTTTGTTAAATTTCAAGAGAAAATTCAATATCTATTGTCATTTTGAATGGCAAGACATTTATCTTACAAGTTCATATGGTGAATTGAAAATGGAAAACAAGCCTGGTTAGCAAATATGGATTTGTCAATTATGAGAAAGATACCCTAAAATATAAAGAAAAAGAATTGTAATTATCTATGTCCAATATGAAAATTAATCCATTCAAATTGCTTTTTTTGTTTCCCTGGTCTCCTGTCCTTCTGTCTGAATGAAGCAGGTACTTATAATTACATGCAGTGGTGCACAGGGTCCTCCTTCTCCCTGATACCAAGCTTTAATGAATTTCATTATTCTTTTTTAATTTACATACTCTTGCAGAATAAAGATTCCCAAATCATTAACTAATTTGATATGTCTGAAATACCAATTCAATTGTCTGGTCCCCTGAGATTTTCAAATATCTTGTTCAAACACCTCTTAACTTAGTTTCTTAATTAGATACACTGTGATGGATGGGCTTTTATATCATAGTCTCAGAGGGGCAGAGAATCAGCCTAATTTTTATGACAATTTAGGAGACTTAGATTAAAAGTCATTTAAAACAATCAGTCAAAATATTGGGAAAAAATATTCAGGGTCCCATGAATAAGTGTGTAATTTATACAGATTTGAGGTAAGATAATAAATGTTAAGAATGCTAATCATATTCTGATAGTGAATAACAAATATTGCTGAATGAGATTTAAAAATATGTGGTTTTTTGGTTATAAGGAATAATGCTACTTTACAAAGATATATCAGGTTTATAGAGAAAAGAAGTAAGATATTAGGGATTATAATAAACAATACTGTGAAAATTGTTGAGACTTTTAAAGGCCCTATTTTTCTGCTATCCTCCACAGGGGCTAAAAAGAATATCATTTTTTTCTATGTCATTCCTTCTATTTTGATACTTACTTCTATGTAAAGTGAATATAAAATAATATGTCCATGTTAAAAAAACAAGATTGAATAAAAGAGGGACTTCTCTGGTGGCACAGTGATTAAGAATCTCCCTGCCAATTCACGGGACACGAGTTCGATCCCTGGTCTGGGAAGATCCCGCATGCCATAGAGCAACTAAGCCCATGCGCCACAACTACTGAGCCTGCGCTCTAGAGCCCCCGAGCCACAACTACAGAGCCCATGTGCCACAACTACTGAAGCCTGCAAATGCCTAGAGCCCGTGCTCCACAACAAAGAGAAGCCACTGCAATGAGAAGCCTGCGCAATGCAGTGAAGAGTAGTCTCTGCTGGCCGCAACTAGAGAAAGCCTGTGTGCAACAACGAAAACCCGATGCAGCCAAAACTAAATTAATTAATTTAAATAAAAAAGATTGAATAAAAGAGTTCTATATGTGTTTTGCTAAAAGTTGTCTATATTTTATAATGGTAATATATGTGTAAGGTTTTGATATTCTGATATATATAAATATCAGAATTCTCTTTTATAGATCATATTTTAGAAAATTTGATTTAAACTTCTCAAGAATTTTTTGCATTTTAAAATGCTTAATTTATTTTTATTAATAAATTTAGTTCTCCCTAGTCACTGAGGGGAAAACATCAGGCTATATATAGTGTCACTTTCTACAAACTAATGAGTACAATGCACTTGAACGTATGGTAATGACAATTTTAGAGAAATATTGGAAATATTAATTTTGTTATATTACGCCATTTTATAAGGACTTGGAAAGGACCAGGTACTCAAAAATTACGTGCTAAAAGAAAGTATTCTGAAGTACATTTTCATCATCAGGATGTTCACTAAACTGTGTATTTTCAGCCTGGCAAAGAATTGTAGTTGTGGTGAAATGATGCATTTATATTTCAAAAGCCAAAATGATTAAAAACACAAAAGCAATTAAGTATTTAATATTCTCACACATATTTTATTTGGTGTAATATAACAACCTATAAACAATTTTTATAGTATGCATTATTTTCTATGTAACTTCAATATAAACTAATCTGTTTTAGGTGATACCTCAAGCAAGTGATGGCTTTTAAATTATAGCCAATAGACAAACTGTTTAGTTTAAGCATCTGAGGTTGGAATTTCCAGGAATGGCTTATTGGAATCTCTTGGATGAAACAGGATGATGAGGTGGCAAGAATATTAAACTGGAATCAGGACTTAAGGTTTGGTTATGGTTTTGCCCCTGAAATTTATAAAAATATATATTACATAGTAAAATACTTAAAAGAAAATCTACTGTATTAATTTTCCTGGAGAATCTAATAGCTAGAAATATTTTCATATGGGAAAATATCTAAATAAAATAAATATGTTTGCTATATTATCAATGATAGGTAATTTTTTGATGAGTATTTGCATAATTCTTTAGCTTACAGGTAAGATACAGATCACCATCTTTAAAAGATAGAAGTTTATATCTATATTTGTATATCTTCCTATTAAATCTTATCTACTTCTCTATTCTTCTTATCTACTTCTCTATTTGAACGACCTTTTTGGCCAAGCCAATATATGGATGGACCTAGAGATTATTATAATAATAATATTGAAAGAAATAATATTTAAAGAAATATTGAAAGTTCACATGGAACGTAAGAGAAAGTCAACATAACGCTGATTTCACAAACAGTGTCAGATCAGTTATTCCCATGTCAGATATCAATGACTTACTATACAAATTTAGAAAAGTGCTTAAATACTCTGGGACATCAGTTTCTCCACTTATCAAATGAAGTTATTGGCGAAACACTTTTCAGGCCCTTTCAATTTTCTAAAGCAAATTATTTAAGTGAAGAAAAATATTATAGCAAGATTGTATGAGTGCTGGCTGTCTTAATGTTACTAAATGACAGAGAGACCCGTTAATGTCTTGGGAGATATTATCTCTAATTCTTCACTCAAGTCTTATTTTAGCATCATATTTTACTGTCTTTTCCATGGCTTCATGATAGGAGCAATGTACTTTTTTACAAGTTGACTTTGGGATTCATCATGTTACATGTTTGGGCCAGTGAAATACTATCAGGCATGATGAGAAAAGATTTGTTAAATATGCCCGGGAAAGATGGCCTGTCCTGTTGTGCTTCTGTAGCCTGCCATGAGAATAACATCTCAGATGGCCACCAGTCCAAAAAAAATGTGGAGTCACAGGGAGCAGATCTGAATCCTGAAGGAAATTTGAAGCTAAAAGCAGCCAACCTATAGCCTGAGGCAGAACTGTCTCACTAACTAGCAGTTCTGTATGTGAGAAAAATGCATGCTTGTTAGTTTAAGCCATTGATATTTCAGATAATGCAGCAAAACTTCCCAATCCATTATTTCCCTCTTCTCAATGTGACTAAACAGAAAATTAATACGAGGTTAGAATTCAATTAAAGAGAAAATTCTAAGTTTAAGTAAATTAGCGAAAATGGCAATGAAAGAAAATGGTGACACAAGGAGGATTTCTGCTTTTTACCATGAACTGACCATTAACTGGTACCAGATTTGTCCTTTACCATAAACTATTTACAAACTGAAAAACATGTATGAGATTACTGGCAACAAAAAACTGTGATTCTTAAGGGAAAAACATGCTAGGTGAGTGCTACAATTTTGCCCTTTCTGCCTGAGCACACTTCCCAGATTCTACTGAATGAGCAAGCAGAACATAGCATACTGCATTGATGAGGCGGAGATAGAAATCTGGGAAGGCAGAGGTGGCTGGAATGTGTGGGCCAAAGTGCCAGAGAAGATGTATTATGCAGAGCAAGAGCTCCAGAAATATACATATAGGTTTGCTAAAAACTTTAGCCAAATACTAACCTGCACATACATAGGGGTTTCCATAGACCAAAGTCAAAGGTCTCAGTAAACATTTGGGGAAATAAACAGTGGTCTCAGAATGTCACATCTTTGTATCAGGGCTAAATTACCCCTAAAATGAAGGGACGCTAGATCCATATTAACAAACTTTTTAAAAGGGTGTCAAGGAATCTGCTTGGATCTGCAAATAACATGAATGCCTGCTAAAACAAACTTAGGCACTCTTTAAAAGAATACAAAAATATCCAAATAATCAAAAACATAATATTCACCACATCTGACATTTAATAAAAAGTCCTACTCATGTAAAGAAGCAACAAATTAAGACCAAGAAAAAGCAGAAGTCATTTAATAGAATTATTCCTAAAATTGAGAAAGATGACAAAATTTGTACACAGACAGTTTAAAATAGCTATCATAAATATACTCAATGATTTAAAGGAAATTCTCAACATAATGAGGAGAGAAACAAAATATAAAAAAAACTAAATGGAATTCATAAGAATTAAAACTATAATGTCTAAAATAAAAATTCACCGGATGTGATTAGTTCAGATTAGATAACTTTAAGCAGAAAAAATATAATACCAAAGATGAATTTGAATTTATACCAGTGGTTCGCAAAATTTTTGGTCTCAGGACACATTTATACATATAAAAGTAACTGAGGACCCCAAAGTGCTTTTATTTTGTAGATATCACCTTACACCTGTTAGGATGACAATTATTAAAAAACTAAAAGCAAATGTGTTGGAGAGGATTTGGAGAAATTGGAACCCTTGTGCACTGTTAGTGGAAATGTAAATGAGTGCAGCCATTACAGAAAATAGTACAGAGGTTTCTCAAAATACTAAAAATAGACCTATCATATGATCTATCAACCTTACTTTGGGTTATATAACCAAAAGAATTGAAATCAGGATCTCAAAGAGATATCTGCACACCTGTGTCCATTGCAGTATTATTCATAATAGCCAACGTATGGAGACAACCTAAATGCCCACTGATGGAGGAATAAAGAAAATGTGGTATATTTCATACAATGAAAATATTATTAAGCTCTAAAAAGAAGGAAATCCTGCCTTATATGACAATATGAATGACCCTGGAAGACATTATGATAAGTGAGATAAGCCAGACACAGAATTCCACTGGCATAGTTCCACTTATAAGAGGAAGTTAAAATAGTCAAACTCATAGAAACAGAGAGTAGAATGATGGTTGCCAGGGGCTGGGGTGATGAAGAAATGGGAGGTTTCTGTTCAACTGGTATAAAGTTGCATCTAGGTAAGATGAACAAGTTCCAGAGATCTGCTGTACAACATAGTACCTACACTTAACAATACTGAGTTGTGCATTTAAAACTTTGGTAAGAAGACAGATCTCAAGTTAGTGTTCTTACCACAATAAAAAATAAAAACTGAACAAGTATTAATATGTATTTAACTAACTGAAAACAACAGTAAAATCAATCTATTGTTATCTCTAATGTAAAAAAAATATTTAAATTAAAGAGAACTATATATATAAAATCATGAGAGAGAGAGGTGCAATGTTTTAGATTTTGAAAATTTCTGCAATATTTGTATAAATATAACTGGATTCTCAGATTTCTTTCTGCATTCAGTCCATGGTATTTTTTTAAGTTCAAGTATATGAAGAGAGGGCTTCCCTGGTGGCACAGTGGTTAAGAATCTGCCTGCCATTGACGGGGACACGGGTTTGAGCCCTCGTCCGGGAAGATCCCATATGCCACGGAGCAGCTAAGCCCATGTGCCACAACTACTGAGCCTGCACTCTAGAGCCCGCGAGCCACAACTACTGAAGCCCACGTGCCTAGAGCACATGCTCTGCAACAAGAAGCCACCGCAATGAATAGACCATGCACCACAACGAAGAGTAGCCCCTGCTCACTGCAACTAGAGAAAGACCGCACAGCTACAAAGACCCAGCACAGCCAAAAATTAAAAAAAAAAGTATATGAAGATAATCTGGTCTTTACACAGACAAGTAATTTGAAAAGTTAGGAGTATTTTAAAAGTCTTTTCAGATATTTGTAGATATTTTCTTTGATACAATGTCAAAACTTGGTAAGTGGTAGCTTCTTACAAGTTAGTTTCAATAAGAAAACTGAAACCATATTCATATATTTTTGTAATTTGTTACATTAAAATTCATTAGTCTATCTTGTACTTTGAATGGATCTTTTCCAGATGAATGGTTTTGTAACATCCTCCATTAACCATTTAAGAAAATATCAGTTTACAGAATTATGCAGAACTTCCAAATGTATGAAAAAATTACATTCAAAATGTGTAGTTTATAACATAAGTAGACATAAAATATATAATAACTATTTTCCAAAGGACAGGAAGGAGAACATTAAGGTATATTCTTGTAAGATTATACAATTTAAGTGTAGTGGCATAATATTTTTTGATGGTGAGAGAAGGACTGTAAACTTCATCTATAATTGTAGTTTTTTCTAGTTATCCTATCAGTTCTGTTAATTTTTACTTTAAGTAAAGTTTATCTATTAGATGCATTAAAATTAAGATTGTTATATCCTTCTCATAAATCATTCCCTCTGTCGTAACATTCTCCTCTTTATCCGTGGTAATATTTCTTATTCTAAAATCTACCATGTCTACTATTAATGTTACTTCTCTAGGTATCTTATGAATAGGTTTGATATAATGTACCTTTTTCAATCCTTTCAGATTTAAACGTATTCATTTTAAAAGTGGTTTTTATGTAGAAAACTTATAGCCTTTTTTCACCCATTTTGATAATGTCTGCCTTGTTCCCTGAGTGTAAACCTTTTATATATAATACTGTTATCACCTGAGTTTAAATATACCAGGTGCTCTTTATTTCCTATTTCTGCCTTTGTTCTTTGATCCAGTTTTTGCTCCTTTCCTGCCTTTACTTGGGTTAATTTAATACTTTTTAGCATGGTAATTTTTTTGTTACTATTAGCTTAGTAATTATGTTTTTTGTTTTTTTCTTTTTGTCATTGCTCTAGGTTTTACCAAATGTATTTTTTAAAGCAACTCATTTGCTAAATTTCAAATAAATATGATAATATAAATCAAAGACTAATAGTTATATCAAAGTTTAATTAATAATCAGAAAAATTTGTTTATAAATCATCTTTATTTGCACTACTTTTGTTTTGAGGAAGTTTTGTTCAATATTTTTTTATTATTGCTCACTTTAGGAAATTATAGAAGCCTTGAAGTGCATATTTTTACAAATTTCAAATCAGTGTACCAATAAATACTCATTATATTTAAATAATTTTATTAATATGTAGACTTATTTTAATACTTCTACTTTCTGTCAAATTAATTTTTTTAATGGCATGTTTTTCCCTAAGTCTATTCCAAATGAAATTCATTTTATTCTAAGTAAAACTCTACCAAATTATGCAGTAACTTTCTGACAACTTTATCTGGGGCTGACAATGAGATAATGGTTGTAGCAAACATCAAAAACTACTTTGGACCTGAACTCAAATGACAGACCAAGCTTGTGTGAATCCAGACCAAAGCTGTGCTCAGATTTGTATAACTGAAAGATATAAGAGCTAGCGATTAGAGACTGAAAGAATAAGAATAACTCAACCTGAATTAAACTGGAACACAGAAAGTGACATTAACAGCACAGAATTAGAAGGCAGAGTGAATGCTAAACAAAGACTTTTCAGCATTGTCAAGAAAGTCACTGAAATATTCTCTCTGTGGGATATTTGTAGCAATAGCTAACCTTGTACTAATGGAATAACAATGCATAAAAGCCATAAAAAAAGAACAAAAGGTGCAACTTACCAGAAGATATATGCTCAGTATGCAAAACCCAAGTAAAAATACAGCCTTGAGTACATGCTTCAGAAGATAGCCCATCAATCTGTGAACAGAGAAAAAAAGCAAATAATTCGGAGAGTATTTCTTTTAAGAGGTAAAACAAAGTCACAAGAAAAAGAACTTCTTTTGCTACTATTTCCATATGAAATACTGTGGAAAGAAACCAAAAAATAGAAAACTTTTACAATTTACATATTAATAAGAGATATACCTCTAGCTACTTAGGTCTTTATATTTTATGAAGAGTTCTTTTTTTTTAAATAGAGCAGCAAGATATCACGTGTGAAATACGAGTAAGATATATCGCTTTCTTTAAACGTTTTTTAAACGTGGAAAAAACAAACCAGAACGTAGCTAAGATCATAAGAATTAGCAAATTATTTGTATAAATGTTGAATTTCTTTTATGAAATGGACATTATCATGAATACCTTTATGTATTACCCGCAAATGAAAAGTGGAAGCTTACTGCCAACTGGTGACCCAAGCTGGTTTCTAACGTAGTTGAATTCACTGCATAATTTAGAAATTGTTTTAGAGACTATTTATTTTCCATCCCTTTTATTTCCATTTTCTGGGTTAGAGTCTGCAGAAGAACAGCTGCGGACCACTCAGCGGTTGCTCCTCCCATTCCGTGGCCTGAGCAGTGGCAGCTGCAGCCCATCTTCAGTGGCATCTTCACTGACCGCTGTACACTGTGGTTCTCAGTCGGGAACTGCTGGGCAGCCACAGAGGGCGCCTGCCGCCTTCAGACGAGGCTGCCACCTCGGGTTGAGCAGCAGTAAATTCAGGAGCTGGAGCAGTCCGTTCACTCTGAATTCCTCCTTGGTCACAGCCTTCTCAGCTGAGGCCTGCCCTCCCTTTACCACCTGTTGAGGATCTTCACACAAGTGGGGAGTAGGCGGGACTCCCGCAGGTGCTCACGGGAGAGGGAACCGTGCATGCGCAGAACTTCCCGGGTCAGCGTCCGTCAATCACGTCAGACCCGCAAAGTGAGCTCCCGGTTGTTGCAGAGATGGCGGTGTACACAGAGCCCAGAGACTGGTTTGTGTTACACGGAGCAGTGGTAGGCAGGTTCACAGAAGATGCCGCTCATGCCGGTGGTCAGGCCTGGTGTCGGGAACCACCACGAGTCGCGGCTCCCGGAAGCCTGCCGGGCTCCAGTGAGTGAGGTTCCAGGAACGAGGTGACCAGCAGTAGGAGTGGCGCCCATGGCAGCAGCAAACCTCGGCACAGCTCTCTGGCTGGTCTTTCTGGAGGTTATGATACTGACATTAGCCAGGTTTTCAACGGCAGTGATGGCAGGAGCGGACAGCAGAAGCTTCTCCCAGGTTCTCTTCAGATTTAGAGGTAACGCCATCACTTTTCCTTCTTAGGTAACTGTCCGATTTGGAAGTCAAGGTTGGTGCCACCTAAGTGGGTTCCTGCTGCAAGGAATTTGAGGACATCCTCCTTCATTTGTAGGACATCAAAAGCTCTGGACATTGTGAAAGTTTCCCTTTAAGTTATGCTGGGAACCCAGAAAAATGCTGTATGGATCTCTCTCTGGGTAGCATGGAAAAGCTTAGAAATCTAATTTTGGAAGCCCCCATATACAAAGCTAAAGGACAAACCACAGACTGGGAAAATACACCTGCAATACATATAACAACAACAAAAAAGTATTCATATCAAGAACATAAATAGAACTACTACAGGAGAGAAAAAAAACACGATTATAAAAATGGTATATGGGGTGCTTGTGTGCTGTGTGTAACTCTTAGAAGAAAGAAATGGGTGGATCTCAGGGCTAAGGGTGTTTTGTTAGGTGCTAAACAAAGTTCCAAGTTCCAACACACTTCCTATTTTTCCTACAGCATTTCTAGGATTAGGGGAAGGGACATTTATAAATATATTTGAAAAATATGAATAATCTAATAAGCATAGAAATGAATAAGCAGTTTACACACAAATTAACATAATGATACATAAATTCATATGTAATTAAGTGAATGCAAGTCAAAATAGCATTATACAATTTTGCAAACATTTAAAAATATTAATGTGTAGTTCAACCTTTGTAAAAAATTATCAGAATAATTAAAATGTGTGAAAGATAAATTTTCATATATTTCCTGCCCTATCAGTTCCATAGCTGGGAATGTCCTATTTTCATATATGCAAAGAAATATATAAAACAAGTTTATTTCAGCAGTTGTTATTAGCCAAAAAAGAAACAACTTAATTTATTCTATAAAATTCTATGCAGATATTCTATGCAACTGTTGCAAGTAATTTAAAAATCATAAAAACAACAAAATAAAGTATTTCAATGAAATGAGTATATTATTATAGTCCTGTTAGAAATCATTTTGCCAAAGATGTTCAGAGCTAGGTTAAGAAACCTGGTTTGGAGGGTAATGTTTTTATTCAATATGCCTTCATTCATTTACTCTTATGAGATTAAAAGTAATACATTTGACCCTTGAACAACACGAGCTTGAACTGCTCAGGTACACTTATATGCAGATTTATTTCAATAAGTATCGTACTTGTATTTTCATTTTACAGATCTTTAAATTAAGAAAAAATTGTGTTGGATTAGAAATCACAATGTGTGGAATCAAAAGAACTAGAGTTTGAGTCCTGAGTCTATGCAAGCTGTGTCAGCTTCCTGCCCTTTGGTGAATCATTTATCAATTCCTTTGTTTTTTGAGTCAGAGATGGCAGTAGGAAAACTTTCAAATGGGGGAGGGGGTCAGCACCCCCAATCCCTCATTGTTTAAAGGTCAACTGCATTTTATTCATTAATGAGTTCATGTCATTTCTTTACTCTTTTAACAGATATGTAAATACTGCTCATAAAAGAGAAATTCACTCTTTTTTTCTGGTCTATTTTGCAGTGTCTCTTAGAGCACAGTTGGTACTGACATACAAATTAAAGAACGAAAATTAACCTTCCTTTGAAGAATTGCAAACGACACCCCTTTTGGGTATATCAAGGAGAAAAAAAAGCAAGGTGTTTTCCCTCTGGGCAGAGATAGCCATATCACACAGAACACACGTTTGGCCAGAAAGGCAACAGCTACATTATAGTTCTTGCTCCTGGCCCCGTGGGCCAGGTACCATTAGGTAGAGTATACCCTGACAATCTTACTCAGAGATGTTAGAAATTGGAAAAGATACTGATGAAAATACAGTCATATGATTGAATCAATATACTTTTCTGTTTTCTCTATAACCTTATTTATATATGTTGAAATAAACAAATGCATTGGAATGGCAATTGTAAACTCATTATGAAGTATTCTGGATAATTTAGAGTCTTAAAAGCTTTTCACTTTTGTTTGTAGATTCTGTGGAAGAAAGAATCTCCATCATTGCTCAGCAGATAACTTTCTGATGTTTAACAAAAGGTAAGAAATATGTTCTACGTTGAGACCAGAATAATGTATGCTGATGGTAGTCTGTTAAGGGTTCAAAAGCAGGGTGAGGGCAGTAGAATATGCATTCTAATGACTTTGGGATAGTTGTAATATTAGGAAAATCAGTAGGGGAATTTCCACTGTCTGTTTGAAGTATTTAATACCAGTTGCTGGGGAAGCATATTTTCACAAAACTGAATTTAAGCCCTGTAAAAAATTAATAACAGAAACCTTAATTAAATAGAGTCTGGAGATCAGAAGAGGGGAGCTGTCAGGTCCTGCAACATAGCAGAGCCCAACAGAAAGAAGAAAGATGCCTCTTCTTTCCTGACAGGGACTCAGCCAATGAAAAGCCATAGACTCTGTTTACCACAGCTCTCCCATCTTCCTTTTCCCCTCTATAAAAGCGTTCTCCTTCCCATGCCTTGGGGGGACTTGCATGTGGCTTGCCAATGTGGCAGACCTCTAATTGCAATTCTCTGCTGATCTGAAATTTTCATCTATCTTTGCTGGAGAAATATCTGGCAGTCTATTTACTTCAGGTCAACAGCCCTGTATCCTTTCCTTATGCTCTGTATTCCATGGGATCTGAATTTGACATTTGTACGAATTTAGTTGGGTGCTGAGGAAGTGAGAAGGGGTGAAAAAGAAAATCACCTTTAAATAACGTTTAGTTTGCTTGGCTTCTCTTCCACATTATTCAGATATGTTTCCTAAAGGCTTTATTTGAAAAGTACTTTTATTTAGTTTTATTTTGATTAAAGGTTAGTAGTATTATAGAATAATTGAGAAGTCAGTAGCGGCTGAAGGAGAGCAGAATACGTCATCCCAAAATATGCCTCTTGGGCATGAGGATTATTTTGAATTGATTATTTTTTAAGAAACAGCAGACATAGGAGACGCTCTAAAAATGAGTAGTAGAAGTTACCCTTTTGTAAGAGAGATTTACATTTATAAGGGAAACCTGTTTGTAAGAGTATCTCTGCACCAGGAAAAGAGGATGATTCCAAATCTAGAAACTCTTTATCAATGAAGAAGACTTAAGTCTGCATAACAACCTTAGCTTCATTTACTGTGCTTTTCTTAATAACCCTCCATAACGGCACCCTCCACCCCCAACATCTTCTGTTGTTTTTAGTTGGAGATAGTGTAAGGTCGGATCTTAACAAACGGCACCTGCGAAACAGAGGAAAGCTTCAAGTGAGCTTTTATTAGGGAGCGCTCCCGGGCGAGGTTCACTGGTCCGAGAGAAAGGGGCCAGAGAAGTCGCGCCCGGGTGAGGGTTTGCGCAGAATTTATAGGGAAAGAAGGGGAAGGGGTGTGGTGAATCCGGGAGGGCGCAGGGTATTCCTTATTTGGTGGTCTTTTCGGGTATCCTGGCAATATCTGGTGCCGGTTGCATCAGTCTTGGGACCGTTAGTCCCGCCCCTCGAAAGGCGGGAAGGCTGGGCCGGGTGGAAAGTCTCCAGGTCAGTTCCTGGAACTGGGTGGTCCGGGAAGTTTCCGTGTGATGCAACCTGTGAGTCTGATTGCGTTCCCCTGCCTCGGGCCAGTTGGCCTTACAGATAGTATTTAAGGTGATGGCTTGGGCCATTTTGGAGAGTTACTCAGTTTTTCTGGGAATCTTCCATGTATACAGTAGGTATACATGTTATTAAACTTGTCTTTCTCCTGTCGATTGGTCTTTATTACAGGGAGTGTCTCAGCCAAAAATCTAGAAGGGTAGAGGGAAATTTATTTTTCTTCCTTTACATAGCACAAGATCAAAACAAATGATTAAAAAGAGAAGGAAATCAGCAGCTTTTGTTTCATCAGTAAAGAGATCTCATTTCAGAAATTAATTATGTTTTGCATATATATCTGTAATCAGCGTTTCTTTAACCTGTAATCCTTAACGAACCTGTAAGATTACTGGTACCTCGTGATTTAATCGTTGGGAAGATGTACACGGTAAACAACGATTTTACCTACTTTGCCTGCTTGTGTCTTTGATACCTTATTAAGAGAAAGTTTTGCATTTTGCGTTTGTTTCAAATTTATTTTTTCAGCTATTTTGAATTTTTGTACTGTTGAATATTTTAAAGTAGTCTATAAAAGGATTTATCCTGAGCACTTACATTTTTCTCATTAATTTAGCCATTAGTATACCCCAAATAGTATGGAAAGATACTCTTTAAGGGTATCTTTTTATATAATTGCAATATTTATATATTAAAATTCTTGTAAAGTAACATCTGATGAGATGCCAAAGACTTTGATATGCTAATCAGAACTGAAAATTTTAAAAGAAGATTGGGTAATTACACTTCAACACAAAATGAGAAGTAAATTAGTCAAGGAATTTGATAGTTCTATGTACTAATTCAAGTTACTTGATGAGGAAGAAGCTGCAAACATGCAGCTGATAAAGACAGCTTAAAAAACTTGCTTAATCTTTAAATGCACATGAATAAAAATATTAATAAAGAAACAAAGAAGTAACAATATTATCATTTCTTTTAATATCTTTCTTTACTGCAGGTATGATGTACTTGAAAAATAATTAGGTTTTTTCTTTCTTTTTTTTGTTATGGTGTGTCTTCCACCCTAAGTAGTTAGTTTCTTATATTCTAGACTTTTAAGTTTTATTTAGGAGGGAATCATTTAAAAATAAAGGACACTTGAAGTATCAAAATAAAATAAAAATCAAACTTAACTTACTCTTGCATATTCTCCCTTAAAAATAAGTTTAAAACAAAAACTCATACTTAACAAAAACTCGTACTTACTTGTTCTAAATAATTTGTATGAATTGACTCCTAATATAAATTTTACAGTACCACTACTATAACCTTCATGTTAAAAATGAGGAACCTAAGGAAAAACAAGGTTAAGCATTTGCCCAAGATTTCACAATGAACAAATCACTCTGTCGAAAAAATATGTAATCTGGCTCCAGAATTGTGTTCCAGCCACAATACAGCAGAACAGCCACAGCTGTTCTGCTGTAATCACTGTACAATATAATTTCACAATATATTATAACAGTGATTTTTTTTGCACACAAATATTGATGAAAACACCTTTGAAATGGGTTTCCTGTTTTCATTTTAATCAAATATTAAATACTGCTTAGCACCACAGGCAAACTGGTAAAACTTTTAACAGTTTTAATAATAATAATTTTAATAATTAATAATAATGTCTTTCATTATTTCTCATTAGAATCAGATGCATGTTAAAAAATTGCTGACTGGATTGTTTCTATATATTGCTAAGGCATTTTCAGTATAATGTTGCTGTGGACTCAAATAAAATGAGTGAATTTCTACATTTTGCAAGAAGAAAGGAAAAATCTTTCTCTTTCAAGCAGTATATTTAAGTGATAGAAGCCTCTGTGTAACCGTTATGCTTTATTAATCTTCTGTGGTCCTGGCCTCAGCTATGCAAGGAAAATTTAAACATCCCTAGAGGAAGAAGCCTATTATTATAATAGATATTCTTCCACTATTCCATATAGACACCCTCCTTTTTTGCTTCCCCTTGTCCTTACTCTTCCTTTTTTCCCCCTGCTATCTTATTCAGTGTTTTTTCTCATACTTTGTCTCTTTCTCTTTTCTTTCCATTCTACTGGTCTTCTGTCTTAGCTCCTGCGTTGGGTGTACAGTTTCTGTTTTGGTTTAAGCTACATGCAGCAGTATTACAGAAAATGCTCTGACGATACTACTCTAGAATTTAATTTTGTTAAAGTGTAATTATTATTCAGGCATATTTTAACTCAAGCTAAATATAAAGATCTAGATCTTTATCTTTGTGAAATAATTTTGATATGCATTTTCTTATTTGTTCCTTATAATACTCTGATAAATAAACACTTTCAATAAAGAAAAGCAATAGGTTAAGTGATGGCCTAGGGCCTCAAAGTTAGTAACTGAACATGAAAAAGTACCTAGCCCTTTAACAGTCACTAACTGCTGATCTCTCGGCTTCACTGCTCCATGGGCGCTAGAGAGGTAAGCTGAAAAGAATCAATAGAAAATTGAGTTGCTACTATATGCTATGTTCTGTTGGTGAAACAAACAAATGTATGATATTGCCTGTCAGGTACTCAGGAGCCTCCAATATTCACGTGCATCACTCAAATCGAGAACAGCTGAAGCAAGTCTACAATTATGGTGGTTTACAAGGTCATGGAAGGGTTCCCTGCACCGAATAACTCCACCAGTGGGTGCTCTGCAGGCCCTAAAATTATAGACTTATTATTCCAGGGTTGAATATTCTTAAGTCTTTGAGAGGTTCCCATGTCCGTTGA
Source organism: Leucopleurus acutus (assembly GCF_964270905.1). NCBI lineage: Eukaryota > Metazoa > Chordata > Mammalia > Artiodactyla > Delphinidae > Leucopleurus > Leucopleurus acutus. The sequence goes on from NC_139143.1 coordinate 13,436,678, forward strand.
AGCATTAAAAACATATCGTTAAATATTTTTAATAGGCAGGACTTTAACATATATGGACGTGAGCTGGACACCAGGCAAACTATAGAGGACTCCAGATTGAGGAAGATACACAGCATAAAAAGGAGTGTGTGTGGGGGTGTGGAATCCTAGTTTATCACACTTTTAGTTAGTGCTAGTTTAGCTGTCAGTCTTATTTCTTACTATTTATTGTCATTCATTTTTAGAGAATTATATAATTCACTTGCTCTCTAATTTACAACCAATACCAGATGTTCTTGTGAATTATTTCTCTCTTTTGAAATTGCCGTATAATTCTGCAAGCTTCTTGCTTGGAAGTTTTATTATTTCAAGAACTGAATCGTTAAATGTCCAGCAACTTTGTCTGTTAGGCTCCTCATTCAGGCCTATCTGTTCATCCAAGTTTTCATATTAATTGACCGGTTGATCCCATTATACATTCATTGAAAGGACACTTACTTTGATCCAGTCTGTGCCTTATAGGAAAAACTGAATAAATACTGTTATCATCATCACATCAAAATATATTTAGAGAGAGAGAGATTTCTAAGATATACAACTCAATAAAATGACAAGGTTCTAAGTCTTCTAAATCATTTTGTGACCCAAACTGAAAAGCATGCTTTTCTTTTGTGATGCTAAATATTTCTTGTAATATCATCTGTCACTAATGCTTTCCCCTACTACCTCCATAGGCAACTAACTTCAACCGATCTAATCAGTTTCAGCCATGATGCTAATGACTGAGGCAATCTTGATGTGTTAGCTAATAGTCCCAGATTTAGCACAGATTCACAGAATTTTAAAGCTAAACAGCTAACATATTCTTAGGTACCATTAATAGACCACATGATATACCGGAGGAAGATGAGGCTCTGAGTGCCTTTCCTAAGATTACTTGATGGCCAGCCAAGAAACTGGATCTCAATTCAATTAACTAAATTTACATCTCTTGGGAGGTCTTTAAACTCCTAAACCCTAAGAGTTTTCTATGGAGATTTTGGATATCACGATGGTTTGGAGCTGGTGTTGGAGAAAAGGAAGATTTTTTTTTTTACTAAAACAATCTATAAAGTCACACCACCAAGAAAGCTCTTCTCACCACTGAATATCAGGAGAGCGTGTGGTATTAATTTAATTAGTTTCTCCTCTTCTGAGAGACTTTACCAAGGGCTTAGAACATGTCCTTATTTGGGTTGGTGAATTGCTAAAATGCCCTATTTTAGTGTTAATGAAGTTATTTAATTTGATATGATATCCGAGTGCATTTAAATTAAAAGTAGTATTGAGATAAAAGCCTCTCCAACCATCTGACTCAAGATTAACCCATTGGATGTCCTGATCTTCACTCTCTGGGGTTAGGGCCTCAGTAGACTCTGGGAAAACGAATCTTTGAGTTTCCTAAATAGAAAAAGAAGTTTGAATTTTAATGTAGACTTGGCATTTAACTGCTTATTCTTTCTGAAATAGAAAATATGGTCTGTGACATTAAAATGAAAAGACTACACACAATATTATTTACAATACAGTAGAATGTTTTGTTGTAAATCATTACAAATTCAGATTGCGTGGCTTCCTTGTAGAGTCTGTACTTCGCTCTCTGATCAAATACTTTTTATACCGAATGTCACTTAAAAGAAGCCAGAATTTGAGTCTCTGTGTTTTCTCCTAGCTGCTAAACAAATTTTACAAGCAGGGCTTCCCTGGTGGTGCAGTGGTTGAGGGTCCGCCTGCCAATGCAGGGGACGCGGGTTCGTGTCCCGGTCCGGGAAGATCCCATATGCCGCGGAGCGGCTGGGCCCGTGAGCCATGGCCGCTGAGCCTGCGCGTCCGGAGCCTGTGCTCCGCAACGGGAGAAGCCACAACAGTGAGAGGCCCGCGTACTGCAAAAAAAAAAAAAAAAACAAACTTTAGAAGCAAAGCAAGGCAGTGACCTTGAAATGTACCCTTTGCCATAATAAAATCATGGTTATTTTCTCTTGGATAGAGAGTTTGCAAGATGTAGTATTTCTCTTTTATAGTCAGATCTCCAAACGGATGCATTTTCCTCTAGAAAAATCTTTTAAAATTAATTTAAAAACACTTTTCTGAAAAACTTTTTAAAAAACTACTTTAGACTTTTTTTTTTTTTTTTGCCGTACGTGGGCCTCTCACTGCTATGGCCTCTCCTGTTGTAGAGCACAGGCTCCGGATGCGCAGGCTCAGCGTCCATGGCTAATGGGCCCAGCCGCTCCGCGGCATGCGGGATCCTCCCGGACCGGGGCACGAACCCGTGTCCCCTGCATCGGCAGGCGGACTCTCAACCACTGCGCCACCAGGGAAGCCCCCTAGACTCTTTTAATTTATGCCCAAAGCAGCAAAGGTAAGACTTTGGAACATAATTAACTTAAAATATACCCTAGAACATATCTGACTCGTGTTTTAATGAGTCTTCATAAGCAGATGATCTCTACAAAAATAACACAGAGTACTGATTAAGAGGCCTTGACTTCTATCTGAATAGAAAATCTGTACAGTGTATCATTGGAGGAAGTTTAAATGTCACGAAACAGAAATAAAAACAAAATTTGGCAATTTAATTTCCTTGACTTGCCCATGTATCAGAAAAGAGGCAAGTCAATAAGATTAAAAAATTAGCTAGGGGCTTCCCTGGTGGCGCAGTGGTTGAGAGTCCGCCTGCCGATGCAGGGGGCAAGGGTTCGTGCCCCGGTCCAGGAGGATCCCACATGCCGCAGAGCGGCTGGGCCCGTGAGCCATGGCTGCTGAGCCTGTGCTCCGCAGCGGGGGAGGCTACAGCAGTGAGAGGCCCACGTACCGCAAAAAAAAAAAAAAAAAAAAAAAAGTAACTAGGCAGGAAACAGTTTCTTCTAATCACATAAATTAAGGAATATAAAATATTCAGTGTTTGTATAGAACAAAGATTACATCTCCCCCACAGATTGGTATTTTGTATTAAAGAAACCAGACGTAAGGAGAAAATGTGGTGCTTATACAGAGTCATAGATTTAATGTGACACAATAGATTCTATGGTCAAATCCTGTTGTTAGGCAATCTTTGCATAGTTTCTTGGAAAATGCAGTAATATTCATTAGCTCCTTTTCCTATGCAGTGTTAAATGCAGGTATTAAGAAATTTGAAATTTTTAGCATGTTATCTTTAAAAACTATGGTGTTCCTTTATCTGTGAGATATATATATATATATATATATATCACATATATATGTATATCCATCGATGAGAAATTTGAAATTTTAGAAATGGAAAATAAAAGTGATGGAAGGGGGAAATATATACAAAATAAAATTATGAAAATTATTATTAATCCTCAACCTTTTAATAGTCTTGCTTAGCAACCTGGAAAATTATTTTGCCTCAGACATTAGGGAATAGGGCCCAGGAGGAGAGTTACAGAAATGTGGTTTCACAAGCCTGAGTAAAACATCTGTTTGGGATATAGAGGCAGATTCCTCTCCATGGAAAGGGAAAAGTAAAGAAAGACCAAACTGCGTTAATTATAACATTGGTAGAATTTTTGTTCTCTATTCCTCTGACAGCTGGGGTAGGGGATTTTAAATAAAAGAGATGATTTTAATATTCCCTAAAAAGGGTATTAAACAGGGGAGCATAGAATTTTATTCCCATGAATTGTTTATCTTTGAAGGAAACCTACAGTGGTACCTAGTGGGACTACAGATATTACAATAGGTATAAGAGTATTATCAGGCCATACAACTCAATATCTGGAAACTAATATCGACTGATATAACTACATGTTTTCACCAGTGACAGTGTCACCTAGAAACAAAAAAATTCAGTATATGGAATATACAATCAAACTTTCAGGAAACATTTTGAGTTACTACTATTTACTAGGGACATTGAAAGATATAGAAGGCCCAAGTGGCATGTCAAGTTCACCTGACTACAGAGGGAGCAGCCCAAGCAAATAAATGAGTATACATGTAATTGAACGTGTTCAGAAAGAGCTTCCCCATGATGTGCCACTTTGACATGTGCACTGTGTGGAGCCGACAACAGTGGAAGCCTAAAGACTCAGGAAGAGCTTTGTACCTCGCCTTCAACTGCCTAAAACAATCTAGATATAGAGAGCCTCTTCCAGAAAGAGAGCTACCACCGGAGAGAACTGTAAGGAATAGCGGTAGGTGTGGTTGGTGGGGCAGGACAGGGCTTGGCAGTGCCTGTTTGCTCAGAGGCCTCTCTGTGTCCCATTGTCTCTGCTTGGCACGACAAGCATTTGTTTGCCAAACTTTCACTCTTCCCATCTTCCTGTGCATCATCTTCATTCCCTCCAAAGCCCTAAATCCCCACTCTCCTCTTTTTAGCTCAGAAAGGCATAGCAGCTTCAATTGCCTGACGGTTGGGCAGCCTCTTGTTGAGCTCATAGGGCTCCCATACGTACATTATTGTTTTTCTCCTGTTAATCTGCCTTATGTCAATTTAATTAACGGACCAACCAATGGAACCTAGAAGGGTAAGGGAAAATTTTTTCTCCCCGACATAACCAAATTCTACATGATTATAGAGAAGAAAGTCACGAATTCTAGACAAGTCAAGAACGTCAAAGAATTTACAGAGTAGTGGACGTTCGTGCTATTTTAATGTTTGAACAGGAGTTTGATTCAAAGTTAGGTAGGAGGGAAACATTTTAAGCATTTGATGTGTATATTACATTTAGGTATGAAGGAGTAAAGAAGTAGAAAGGGAATGCAATTGTGCTGAAAACAAATGGAATACAGAATTTAAAACAGTAACACGAGGTTGTGTTGTGTGTTACATAAACAGTGGTCAACTAGGAATGGAAGGCAAACCAGTGGGAGGTTGGTATGCTTTGCTTTTATCTTTTTAGCATGAATAATGAGATGCTGCTGTGAATTCAGGTGGAGAAAAGGACTTAGTTAGGGCCAAAGTTCTCATAGACTGTATGAGATTGTGAGAGGAGGGGACATGGGGAATAGCTAGGTGACGTCAGCAAAAAGAGTAGTGGTGGTTTTTCCAAAATTTCCATGGTCTGCAAGTGGTGGTAAGAGTGAGGGTAATTCTGGTCCATCTTCTCTTACCTCCCGATATTTAGAAATCGTCTGTTTGAGGATTACATAAGAAGTAAGTGGAGATTCTGTAAGGGAGCTAGGGAGTCTTTTAGCAAGAACCATGGACAACAGTTGGCCCAGAGGAATGGGTTCGGGAGAAATCAGTAGCAATAGGGTGAAGCGTAATAGGGCTCTAAAGGACACTTAGAAGATGCCTGAAGATAGGCAACCAGAGAGGCCTGAAATTTGCTTTTTCACGGAAGACGATGACCATAAAGTCAAAACTGGATTTTCCTGACTTCATTTTGAAAGAAAACTTTTTAAACATAATCGCTTTAACGTTTATCAAAGCTGTAAGATCCTGAGCCCCTAAAGAGAATGATAATTGTGATAAGATTTTAAACTGAAGCATCAGTGTATTATCGTCTCTGCCTCTTTTCTACCCAGATGGGGTCTCGAACTTTCCTCCTTGAAATCTTTCCTGATTCTCCTAGTCTGCATCATTCTCCCCATTTTCCTGAAGTCTCATCTGTATATATCATCTTACAACATTCTCTAATAATTATGTATGTGAAAATGTCATCTTTGAAGTTGTATTTTATGTTTTTATTTGCCATAATGTTTAAAGCAGTGTTGAATAGATCACAGCTCTTCAGTAAAGACTTGCCTTATCAAATGTATAAAACGGCCTTGGAATATCAAGCTCATGACTGAGTGATTGTAGGTTATATAAGAGCCTTTTAACCTGTTTCTTCTTCTGAGGACATCTATCCTTATCCCTAAAATGACTTGCAAAGCCAAGCTGATTCTTTTTTATACATCCAGAAAAGTGCATATGTTCCCTATTTATGCAGTAGTATAAACTGGTAAATTTAAATGGTTTGGTCAAGTTTCTAAATAAAAATGGAAAATATAGTTGAGCTATGTAGCTTCAAGGACTGCTGAAATAAAAATAGCAGAAGGATAATTAATTCTCATTTTACATTACTGGAAATTAACAAAAGAAGAAAGAACAGCACATGAAAGGGAGTGGAAAGTGGCTAGGGAAAAGAAAAGCTATATTTTGTGGATATACACACACAAACACACATTGATCAAAATGATGAATTTCCTAAAGGGCAAGACAGTGTTAGTGACCTGAGTTTGATACAGTGGGGGTGTCAGATTTAATTCGATAAGTGCTTATTGAGCCCTAGCATGTGCTGGATACTCTGTCACTGGGATACAGTAGAGAAAGAGAAGAAATCCCAGTTTTTTATGAACCTTATATATGTGAGATTAAATATGGAACTGTATACAAATATACAGCTACAAATTTGTAAAAATTAAATTCTATTATAAATATTCCATAATATATGTATATAAATGCATGTTTATATACATCTATATTGATGTCCATAACATAAATTAACTTGGATTAACTGGGTATTCAAAATTCCAATGTGATTTTTTTTCCTAACCATTTTATGCTGTTACTAGTTCTTCACATTCAAGATTTACAAAATGTTGAGAGTTTGCAATTTATATTACTGTTGTGGATATTATTAGCTGTGGGTATCACTGAAAGGAAACTATTTAATTAACTTGTGGATAAATAGATAGGTCCTCAGAGTATTATCCCCCCTATTTTGGGATCTGTCCTTGTCCTTCACTGTTCTTGAAACTCACTCTCAGTGTTTAAAATATAGTCTTTGTCTCTTTATAAAGCCATGCTTTATGCTTTGCCTACTAAAGAATTGTCATTATCCTAAATAAAAATGTATTTGTTGTAGAAAAATAGCAAACGATTTTGAAAGCTCTTGCATTAATCTACAAACATCTAGATTCATTAAGGGACGTTTGGCGCTCCAGTTTAAGTTACATTTGATAAAGCACATAAATTTGGGGAGGGTAACTGTAAAAATCTCAGTATAAGCAGCTTAACACATTTTAATCTGCCTTTTAGATGGATGAGATAATAAAATACGCAATTATTTGAATCATTTTCATACCACTTTTAAAAATTCCATAGCAATTTATCCAGTTCTGGATTTTGGCTTTGGTTTTGTTAATATTCACAGACATTTCTGTTGGGTGTAAGTTTTATGTCTGGCTGAAGTTTGAATGGGCAATTTGTCAATCATACATTTCTACCTCTAGGTTCAGGTCTTCTTAGCAAACAAATTGTGACCTGTGTTTCCTCTTTCCTGGAGAGGGACTCCCCACTCAAGTATACTGCCCTAAACCGTCCTACATATGCTAGAAATTTCTTTACAGTTCCCATGTTACTATTTTAAAACACAGCCAAAAATTCCTTGATATTTTTTTCAAAGAGAGGGCGTTTGTATATTCTCACCTTAAACATGGGTGGGCTTGTGATTACTTCAACCAATAGAGTGAGGCAGAAGAGATTCTTGTGTCTTATGAGGTTAGGTTATAAAACTAAGCGGTTTCCCACATTGTTTGCAGGAATACTTGCTGTTGGAGACCTGAGCGTTCATGTAAGAAGTCTGACTAAAAATAAATACAAATATAATTTATTTTTTTATCTTATAAAATTCTAATGATACCCTAATGCAAATAGCCTTCCAACCATCCTTGCCAGGACACCAGGCTTGTTAAGGGAGCGTCCTCAGATGTTCTGCCAATTGAATAACCCCGCTGACCTCCATCACTGCCACATGGATCAAATGAATTATCCATCCCAGCTTTTTCTGAATTCCTGATGCACAAAATTATGTGATATAATAAGATGGTTGTTTCAAAATTCTAAGTTTTAGAGTAGTTTGTTAGGCAGCAATAGATAAACTGTGACCTGTCCCATCAAACCTCCCTTGACTGATGAGCCATTTAGTTAGCCTCTGGTCTTTAGTTGGAAGAATGCTCTTTGTATACCCATATCATAAAACACATAATTCGATGTTAATGATTGGTGATATAATTTTAAAGTTTTTCTTCTTCTAAGATATCCATATATTAGCACAGGTCATTACCTATAGCCTGATTATGTACTTCTCGTGAACATTATAGAGCCATAAGAATTGGGAGAAGCAGAGAAAGGTCTGGGAAGAACATTCTTTCCAGTGAATGCTTAAAAAGACCAATGAAGGAATTTGTCTACACTTGTATATATGTAAGATTCAGTTTTTAACTGAATCTAAAGAATATTTACCCTACTTCCCGCAAGAACATATTTTCTATATTAACCAGAATTTCTTTTCAAAATGAAACAAATTTTGAATAAATGATGAGCTTCTGAGCTGGTTGGGGCTGATGAAGGTCTTTCTGGAATGATCTCTGTCTCCTATAGTGCTATTTTCTTAGAAACAATAGAGCTAAAATAAGTGAGAATGTTTTGTTGGCCTCATTTATCAAGTGAAACTGCCGCTGCATTGGGGAAAGAATGAACTGGCATCCAGGCCTCAGGCCTGCATGAACAGGATGGTATTGTAGAGGATACCATTTCTATCATAAAGCTCTTGAACATGGCAGCTGTACATACCGCATATGGGTTGGAGACAAAAGTAACTGTGCACTTGGGGAGCTGCTGGGACTCCCACGGAAATGATGCTGTTCTTGCTGTATCTCCTGCCTTACAGCATCCTATAAAGTTAAAGAAAATAAACACATACTAGATTAAAAACTATCTGTGTCTTAGAAGTCTGTTTGCCTACTTGCATTTAGAATTACAGTGGAGGTACTGAAAGAATAAAAATGACAATAATAACACTAGTTAACACATACTGTTTCATAGAGGCCAGGCACTCTTCTAAGCACATTACTATTAACACATTTAATAACCACACCAAATCTGTGAGTTAGGAACTACTTACTGCCCGCCTTTTTTACCAATGAGAAATGGGAGTCACAGCGGGGTAAAGCGCCTTGCTCAGGCCCCGCAGTAATGGAAAAATGACCAAATAAGGATTTGAATGTTGGCATTCTGGATCCAAAATCCACACTCTTAACAATCCATCCTGCCACTTGAAATTCTAACATCCTAATAGAAATAGTACAGAGCCATTAGAATTAATATTCATAAAGAATATCTCCCAAAAACTCCTGAGCAAATGGTCAGGCCCAGGAACTCGCTTGGAGACAGAAGAGACTCCAGGTGTTATGGGGTGCTGGGTGATTATCCATAAAACAAGGCATCTGGGGCCAATACGTTGTGTCAGTAAATTACTCTATTAAGTAAAAATAGTAGAAGACCTTAGGTACTTTATGGGCAAGGCTGCACTTAGAAGCCTAATAAATGTTTGGTGGTCTTGATGGAAGAAGGTTTTTCCACAGCTGTTGAAATGTGACTGATACTAGAATAAGTGAGAGGACACAGAGGAAATGAGTCATCTGTGAAAGAGAAACAAACCTCCAGATCAGTGATGCAGTGACCACAAGAAGAAGAGAGATTAGCTCAGGTAGTTGCAGACATATCTTTCCATTTATTTAAGTTAGTAATGGATTAGCAACTGTAACAAGTTGCATTTAATGAAAAAGATATGCAACTAGGCTAAAAATGAAATGCCGAAATATGTAACATGACTATTTTATAACCACTTGATATGGTCCTCAAACATTCAATACTAATGCTTTCTACCAATGATTAACCTATGTTGTATCATATACGCACTAAAAGTGATCTGTGAATGATAAATGGTCTACAGTCTAACGTTATGGTTAAGTCAAATATGACTATTTCCGAACATTGTTTAATAAAAGTCTGGTTAACTAAACTGTGTCATAGTTAAAGTGAACGTCAGTCTTGGCATAACTGAATATTCAGCTGATGTCAATCAAAGCTAAAAATGATGGTGCACTTCATGCAGCATCAAAGAAAATAAACATATCTAAGGCTGGAGAAAAATAGCCAAGCAGATGATACTTGTGTTTCTAAACTGATACTACGCTTTCCCTGAAGATGATAGATGAGAGGGTATTAAGAGTGGATGAAGGATCACTGTAGGCGGGTGCCGAGGTGAGAGATGATTATAGCAGTGAACGTGGAGGGAAGGGCCAAGAATCAGGAAGCATTAGAGGCAAAATCAGCAGAACCCGGTGACTGAGAAGACATCAAGGGGAGGAAATGTGGATGGCACACATGACCCTTGAATTCTGGGGGGAGCAGCTAGCCCCTTTCTTACTGATGCTGTCTGACTGTGAGTGTGAGTGGTGAGCTTTCCCAGCACCGTGAAGACCTTGACAATGACTAGTATTCAGCTTCTATTAACAGAGACACTTGCTCTCCAGAGCAGATTATAAATACAGGGATGTTCCACTTTGGACTGCCGTGGAGGGGGCTGATCACTAGGTTTATGGCATTTAGTTCCACTAACAAAGTAAATAGCTACTCATTCATTTGCCTTAACCACAGTAAGATACAGAAGCTTCCCAGTTACTCTCTTTATTACTACTGTTCCAAATCTTTTTCTCTTTTGAAAATGCACCATCCCTTTAAATATTTATTATGACTTTTTATAGTTTTATAAAAATAGAAAGTCATAAAAACCTTCCTTCCATTGATTTTTTCACTCAGTGGTGATGAATGATTTAAATCTAAAGTCCTGCATGTAAAACTGAGTTACCATGTTGACTTTTATATATTTTTTTCCTTTGCCGGTTGTAGTTTTCAAAATGACTGACACCTGGCATGTTTAAATAAGAGGCCTGGAGCTTCTTTAAACATAGAAACATCCAGAGCAAATATTAATAATGATTTTTATTATTTTCATCTATAAAAATGAAAGTGCACAGCAGCATTTTAAAATGAATTATTGCCTGTATTATCCCTTTACTGACTTGAGGGATAGACTAGAATCCTGTTTTTTTTTTTTTTGGAATAGACAAAATGCTCCCTGTTTTAATTCAGACATTCACCGAGTTGCCACTTTGTTACAGGCTTGTAGGTAGCATTGGGGAGAAAGATGAGTAAAAAAAGAGATGCGGCCCCTGGCAGAGGCCTGATTAAGCAGGCCAGTGTATTACAAGCATTAGGCCTCTCAGAGTTGACATGGACTGGTCCCATCAGGGAAACAGCCTGTGTCACGGCCTGGAGCCCAGACTCTGCTCAGCTGATTTAAGAAAATGAAATGGAGCACAGGGCCTCTGGGAGCCTGCAAGGGAGTGAGCAGTGGGGTAGAAATGCCAGAAAGTAGATGCCTGAAATCAGGGCCAGGTGATGAAGAGTTGTACAAACCATACACAGATTTATTAAACTTGTTCTCTGGGGCAAATGGGCATCTATTCACAGGTGTTAAGTAGACGAGGGGCCCAGGATTTCTATGTTTTCAGAAGATCCATCTGGCCACAATGTGGAGAGTGGGTTGGTAGGGACCAGAAAAGAAAAACAAGAGGAGACCCTTTCCTTTGGAAAGGTTAGGAGAGGAACTGACCCGCTGAACTGTCACAACTTGGTAGGTTAGCTGTGGAGGGGATGGAAGGAGCTGAGACCAGGATGACGCTCAGATTTCTAACTAACCAAAGTATTTCCTTATGCAGCACAAGTGGCTCATATATCATCTCTTCTTTTAACTTTCCTGGGTGGTTTACACAGTGCTTTATTCACATAGACCAAGGTGCTATATTCTTTCTTTGCTCTACATATAAAAACTTCGCCTTACCATTATGTGCACTGAGGATGTAGCAGTGACCAAAAAACAGCTTTGCATGTGCCAGTAATGCCAATGAAGATGAATGTACATCCTTGACTTCTAATCCCTGGCGGCCGTGCTGTACAGCAGTAAAACGCTTAGGCTGTGAAGACAGAGGGACCTGGGTTTTGAGCTCTAATTCTACCACTTACTGGCTGTGATATTAATTACACTACGCAAACTTTAAGCATCATGTTTAAACATGAATGAAAGGAGAATAATGATCCCATCTCAGGTGTTTAGTTAGACTTCCAGTTAAATTTGCAACCATAAAGGTATTTTTATTCATTCCATCCCTTGAAATACAACAAAATAACTAGAACTGTGGAGAGAGAGAGAGGCAATTTCCAGTGAAACAGGGAAATTACCTCATCACAGATTTTGAAAAAAGTAGTTGCTAGACACAATGATTTTTGTACTTAATGACAGATGATGCCAGGAGCTGACATGTCCCTGTCTTAGATTTTAGAAGAGTTGTGTGTCATGTGTCACTGGTAGAGACTCAGCTCAACTCCAGAGAGGTTTGTGGAGCTAAAGGAGAACTTTCTTTATTGTTTGCACTGCCGCCTCTCAGCTGAGGGAATGGGCCTTGACCTGCAGTGGGATGAAGCCGTAAGGAGACATGTGGAAGGCTCAGGAGCTGCCTGCAGAAGCAAGGTAAGCATAGAGAGACATAGGAATGGGTGCTGCAGAAAGCCTGTGACGGGAGGGGCTCTTCCTAGGGCAGGGGATGGGGAAAACCGAGAAGACCTGCGCTCAGGGTAGACGGCAGGGCAGAGGGGTAAGAGGGTATCTAGAGTTTCAAAATGAAAAATTGAAAGAAAAACCCACTATAGTTGAAACTTCGGCTGAAATAACTCTTTCACAATCCTCTCTACAAGTTTTAATATCTCTAAGATGTCTTGGAATCAAGAAAGTCTAATTCCCTGGGGTTCTTTTTCTTTTTCTGAAGCCCTTTTAATTAGCATTTAAAAGAAATACATAAAATAGCAGAAAACATACATATTCCATCAGATAAATACTTCTAAAGCAAACATCCATGTAAATGTAAACACCCAGGTTAGAAATAGAAAATTGTCAGCAACTAGAAGCTCCAGCCCTGTCCTTTTTTGACCTTTTATCCTTCCTCCTTCCCAGAAGCACCGTGTGCTAGTATTTATGAAAATGATTTCCTTTCTTTTTTTATAGTTTTGCTACTTCTCTATGTTTCCCCTAAACAATGTGTTTTAATTTTGTCTATTTGTAAACATTATGCAAATCGATCATACTCTGTGCATTCCTAATGTCAACATTATGTTGTTAAGATCCATCCATGCCCTTGCATGTAGTGGTGACTTATTCATTTTTGTGGCAGTATGCAAAATCTTATCATGAATATATATCACAGTTTACTTCATCTTTATATCTTGATGCCTGGGTTATATTTCTATTTCTGCCCTTACTTTTAAAAAGGAGAAGCAGGGCTTCCCTGGTGGCGCAGTGGTTGAGAGTCCGCCTGCCGATGCAGGGGATACGGGTTTGTGCCCTGGTCCGGGAGGATCCCACATGCCGCGGAGCGGCTGGGCCCGTGAGCCATGGCCTCTGAGACTGCGCGTCCAGAGCCTGTGCTCCGCAACGGGAGAGGCCACAACAGTGAGAGGCCCGCGTATGGCAAAAAAAAAAAAAAAAAAAAGGAGAAGCAGTTAAAATTTGTGAGGTAGTTTTCCTAATGCTTCCTAATGGCACTGCATATTTGCCTTGAGCTAAAACACAGAATACATAATATTCAAAAAAAATAAACATTTCTCTGTTTAGAGAGATTTTTCTATGCAGTTCGAATTAAAATTCACAGAAGCCCTGAGAAAGAGATTCTCTCCTCATTATCAGAAACAATAAAACCGTTCTTTATATTCACAATTGTATCTTAGAGTTAAATTATAAGGTACAGTAACATTTTCTGAAGATATCATCTAAGTTTCTGCTATTACATAATGAGTAAGGGTGGTATAATAGATGATACAGTTTAGTCCAGGTTCTTTGGGTTGTCAAGTTGTAGGCCACTCTAGCTCACTCGAGAAAATGGAATTTAATTGTTAAGGGTATCATAGGACATATTAGACTATTACCTTATGAATAACTAGAGACAAATAACTAAATACAACTTGTTCTGTGGAAACTAGAACAGGGAAGTAAGGCAAATGTTTTACTCTTTGTCTCTTGGATTACTCTCAGCTTCTCTTATTTTTTGCCTCTTTCCGTGTTTCCCTGTTAATTTGTTCCTTTCTTTATCTTGCACAACTTCCCAATGAAACTCATCTTGATCGTGATCCAGTAATGACCATCCCAGTTCCTGAGTATATATAACCACAACACTGACCTACCACCACCTGGAAGAATATCTATGTCTCCAGGTTCAAATAGTTGAGAAAGAAAATTTTCTTTTCATAGATCATCTTTCAAGATTCTTCTTTACAGAACATAAAAGTCTAATACAGCAAGTTGGAGCAGAGTAGGATTTACTGAAGGATATTCTGAAGTCCCTGCTGAAGATTTGGGCTTGAATGTTACACAACCAGAAACCAAGTGTCTAGAGAAAACTTCCCGCCACTGTAAGGCTGGTGCTGTGGCTCAGTTCCTCTGACAGCAGGGAGTGGATGCTGTGAACTCCACCAGCTTACTGAGGTGATCTGATTTCTAGATAGTTCATGCTTTCCAGATGATCTAACATCTCTGCTTGTAGCCATCACCTCACATCACACCCTGCTGCATGACTACATCTGCTTGGGGAAACCTAGATCACATGCTGCATTTGAGCTGCAAGGGAGTCAGAGAAATATAGCCTTAGGTTTTACTGCCTCGACTGTATGGCATCAGAACAAAGACTAAAATCCTGGTATTCTAAAGCTGTCATAGTTCTTTTAAAAATGTTAAGCATTATTCAAGATATACATGGGTATGGTTGCAATTTATTAATCAGAAGTTTAAAAAACTGAATTGGCCCAAGGTGTACTTAATTCAGTAGGTTTTTTCCCCAAAGTGTTTATGAGGTCTTGGCACCATGAACAGTACTATGCATACAATAGGAGTAAATCATGTTCCTTATCCTCAAATGTTGAAAACATTGTTGAAGATGGTGTTGGATTATTGCCTTATCTTATGAAAGTTTTGTTCATAGTATTCAAATTCATACAATTATAGATTATATGATTATACAATAAATGATTTTAAATAATTTTACAATTATACAACTTACTTATATATGTAATTAGTTAGTTAGTTAAGGTATGCATATCCTAATTAATTCTGCCCCCAATGTTGACCCAGTAAAGTAACAGGGAGGAAATATTCTGTAGAAAACTTTTGACTTGGATCTTAGAATCTCAACAGGTATTTTCTTGTGAAAATGGTAGGAAGATATTTCTAGTTTGGACAAAGGCATGGATATGTGGAAATACATGGCATAAATGGCCTGTTATTAAGCATTCAATAAGAGAACCAGAACTACTGGGTGATATGTGTGTGTGTGTGCGTGTGTGTGTGTGTGTGTGTGTGTTTCTACACATATGCATTGTTATGAGTTGAGTTGTCACCCCACAAAATTCATATGTTGAAGTCCTAATCCCCAGTTCCTCAGAATGTGATTATTGCTTTATTTGTAAATAGAGTCATTGCAAATGTAATTAGATAAGGTCATACTGAAATAGAGTCCAGTATGACTGATGTCCTTATACAATAAAAAGGGAAAAATTGCCCACAGAGACTTGCACTTAGGGAGAACACCATGTGAACATGAAAGCAGAGATGGAGTGATGTATCTTTTTTTTTTTTTTTTTTGCGGTATGCGGGCCTCACTGTTGTGGCCTCTCCCGTTGCGGAGCACAGGCTCCAGACGCGCAGGCTCAGCGGCCATGGCTCACGGGCCCAGCCGCTCCGCGGCATGTGGGATCCTCCCGGACTGGGGCACGAACCCGTGTCCCCTGCATCGGCAGGCAGACTCTCAACCACTGCGCCACCAGGGAAGCCCCAGAGTGATGTATCTTTAAGCCAAGGAACTCCAAAAATTGCCATAAAACCACACCATGTAAGGTGAGAGGCCTGGTACAACATTTCCCTTATAGCTCACAGAAGGTAGCAATTTTGATCTCAGACTTCTAGCTTCCAGAACTGTAAACAATACATTTCTGCTGTTCAAGCCACCCAGTCTGTGGTACTTAGTTATGGCAACCCTAGCAAATGGATATATAAGCACACATATACACAAAGGGATTTGTTACAGGGATCTGAGTTTATGCAATTTTGAGAGCTGGTTAAATAGTCTCTATAAGACTATTAGGCTGTTGGGTTGTCATCTTAATTTTTCATGCTGAATATGAAGCTGAAAAGCCACAGGGCAGTAACTGGAACTTCCACAGACAGGCTGAAACTATGGTAGCTGTCACTGCTTACGACCTTTCTTACTGGAGTTAAATTGTGTGTGTGTGTGTGCGTGTGTGCACGCGCTACGAAAGAGCTGCAGCTTCACTTCAAACCCTCCACGTCCCCTCAAGAATTTTCTAGCAGACGACTCTAACCGAAAACATACAGGAAAGAGAATTCTGGGGAATGTCATTTAGCCCAGCAAGTTGACACGTAACAAAACCATCACACATGTTCAGCAGCAAATAGTCTAAGATACTGTGAGGATGTCTGAAGTAGCTAAACTTGACCTTATAGAAATTTCCTGTATTAATGCCTAATAGAATAGTTATGAAAGCTGAGAGAGAGCTACACTACTCTGTGTAAATGTATTTCAATCCCCTTAGTAATGGTCTAGTCAAATCCATACAAATAACCTTACTTTTTTATAACTGTCCCCTAAGAAATAACACTTTTCCCCCAGTTAACTGGAGGAGTTAAGAATATTCCTGTTTCACTGCATTTTGTTTTCTTTCCTTCTATCCCCTAACCACCCATCATAAGATTGTATGCAACCCTGTCCAAGATCTTACTTTTCTCTTTTTTCCAGGTAAAATATTCAAACAACCAGTTGCACTAATTTTACGATAAATAATTATTGGGGTTAATGATGTATGATTATGGCTTACCCCAGTCTAAAATCTACACCTACTTTTTATTTTTACAAACAGTGTTACCCATATCTTTGGCTAGCATCTGGATTATACATAATAGATTATTTATAATCTATATACAGTAATAGATTATTTATAAATATGTAATAAACCACACTTTAGAAACCATTTCCCACCTCATTATATTGGTTACTTTGACTGTCCAGTAGCCTATCTCTTATGTTAAAAATTCAGGTGACTGAAAGTATGCTAGAATTATTTAACTTACTCCCAGGTGTTTCCTGTCCGCAAATTAACTTCATTTTCAGCATCAATTTTTATAATATTTTCTTTTATAAAAGTAAAAGCCATCTCGTGACACTACTGGCTCTTTACTCACTTTTATTTGCTTGACTTTTGCTTGTGAGTGTACATTGTATATTCTGTGACTATCTTTGATTCCCAGAGCAGAAACAGAAAGTATTTAACCTCCAGAAAATAACGCTGCATAAATATGTATATATGTATATACATATAATACTTGCTATTTCTGCAGTATGTAGCACACGGTGAATCAACTCTATCAACTGTATTTCTTCACTTACATTTTACTGTTAACCCTTTTTCTTATAAAATATCTTAATTGTTTAGTCACACTGGAAAATGGTACAGGGGGCTAAATTACAATGGAATCCAGGATATATCATTTTAATATCTGAAATATAGGATTATAAGAAATTCACACTCTTCAGAGGAGTCACAAAAGAGGATGCTATCTGGAGAATTTAGGACAGGATGATTAATAAGGAAAATGGAATATGCACCACTTAGGAAATTGGAAGTGACAGCAGTTGACATTCTAGTATGTCTTAAAGACTGATCAGAGATTTTTAACATCTTTACTCCAATTTTGTCAGATGCCAAAGTTATTTCAATCCATTGAGTTAAACATAAACTTATATTTTAATTTATTTCAATTTTTATTAATTTATACCTGTTTTTTCCAGTGTTCTTGTTGATATTTATTTCCAAACATAGGTGTTAGTCAATTTATATTTAATTTATTGAGTTTAGAGTTTAGGATGTTCCCATTTTGTAACTGGAAAGAAGAATATTAAAAAAACAAATAAAAAATCCTCTTGATGACAGTAGGAGGCTAATCTTAGCACCCTACTGGGAAAATATATTAAAGTCTTAAAATATTAAGTTACAGTTTTAAAGCAGTTGAGTGGTTTGTCTATTATATGAGTATGCCATAGGGCTGGGGGACAGACAGATCTCTCAATATGCCACTTATTAGCTCTGATGATCCCGATCTTTTTGAGCTTTGGTTTTGTGATCTGTAAAAAGAGGATAATATTTGTCTTTCACGTTGGTTGGTGGATTAGAGAAAATATATGCAAAATATCTACTAGTTCCTAGTAGGCATTCAAAATGTTCGTTGTGGATGATATTATATTATTGATGAACTAATTAATCTATGATTGGATTATAATAGAATATCTATTCTCATATATTATTATGATATAACTAACATAATTTATACTTCCTCTATGATCATGCAAAGTAAGGCATCTTCCGTGGGATGCAATATCACATCTAAAAAGTTTGTCTGATGTTAAACCTCTTTCCTATTGTCCTGCCACCATGGCATGGCAGCAGCTGTTCTTAGTCACTGTTCTGTATAACTCTAAAATGCTTCTTATGTGTTAATTCGTTGCTTAGTGAAGGTAGCACAATTGTGTCCATCCTAACACTCCCACTGATAAGTTTATTAGAATCCCAACAGAGAACATCATAGAATTGAAAAGAGAAATTATTTTTTAAGATATTCCTCAGGCATGGGCATTTATTATCTACTTAGTCACTTCTAGGAAGTAAGAGGCACTCAGCCTAATTGGCTCATCATATTTTCTGGACTGTTCTAGTTATTAGAAAAATATTTCTTATATTGAACAGAAATTCAACTATAACTACTATCCGTTAGTCATACTCCTGCTCATTGCAGCAGCGTAAAACAGATTTACATCTTCCTCCACATGACAGATAGGAGTGGAATTTTTCTGTGCCTGAAAGTCAAGTTCAAATTCTTTGGCATGCTCTGTACTTTTCTCTAATGTACTCACCAGCTACTTCTTCCCTGCGTACCACATTTCAGCAACAGCAAGTGACAAGCTGTTTCTTGTCTCCATGTTTGCACATACTCTTTCTAAAGAATATTGGAAAGTATTTAAAACCTGTATTACCTCAAGTGTTCCTGAAATGACAACTTCATGCTGTCTATTGAGTAACTCTTAAGATGGCATCATTTCTTCCTCGGTTAAACCCTATTTATAATGAATGATTCAGGCTTCCTGTTCTGTGACACTTAAAATGTTCTGTATTGAAACATCAACTCAGTTTGTTTGTGTTAAGAAGAATATTCTGGAAGAACAAGGTAATTGTAGGCATATTTGAGCATGAAGAGGGTTGGACAAAGTTTGGAGAAAAAATGTACTGCCTGAGGGGAGCCGGTTCATGTGGTATGCTACGAAAAAGAATTCAAAGGCATAGCCATAGATAAGAAATAGTAAAATAAAGAAATATGTAGGGGTTCCCTGGTGGCGCAGTGGTTGAGAGTCCGCCTGCCGATGCAGGGGATGCGGGTTCGTGCCCCGGTCCGGGAAAATCCCACATGCCGCGGAGCGGCTGGGCCCGTGAGCCATGGCCACTGGGCCTGCGCGTCCGGAGCCTGTGCTTTGCAACGGGAGAGGCCACAACAGTGAGAGGCCTGCGTACCGCAAAAAAAAAAAAAAAAAAAAGGAATATGTATTAAATAGTTCGGAGGAGGCAGGAAAACCTCAGTACTGAGCAATTTACTGTGTAGCATCTAATGATCCTTGATTAGTTTCTAAAGATAAGTGACTAAATTTGATATTTATCCTGTGTACATATTTCTTTCATTTCATTTCTGTTACATTACTCCTTTATTTCTAAATATAGTTGACCCTTGAAAAATTTGGAGGTCAGGAGTGCTGACCCTCCATGCATTTGAAAATCTGAGTCTAATTTTATTGTTGTCTCTCCCTATCCATGGTTCTGCATCCGTGGATTCAACCAACATCAGATCCTGTGGTACTGTAGTATTTACTTTTGGGAAAAAAATCTGTGTATAAATGGACCCTTGCAGTTCAAACCCATGTTGTTCATGGGTCAATTGTATTTGACGTATACAGTTTTAGTAGTGTTTTGCAAGCAGCAGGGGTCACTTAAGAATTTTGACAAAGCCCATCAGATAAAGATCTCAAGGAACATACCTGTAGTGAAACAAAATCTATTAGATTTATCACTTTCTTCAGCAAGAGAGAGAATATACCATGAGAAACTGTGAATTGGATATCTTAGTAAGAAGAGAGAGGGATTTTTATACAGTTTGGGCTTACAATGAAAAACTTTACGGTGAGATTCCAGGAAAGCAAGGATTAACTCTGTATTGAGTACTAGATCGGAGGGAACTATTGTTAAGAAAATACAAGGGCTGTGTGACCTTGGTGGTGTCCCATTATCAGAATTTGAGTGTCTAATAAGAATATCATAGTCTGATTACTAGCAGAGCTGAGAAGCAGACTCAATAGTTTATGTTCCTGGAAAATAAATGTGTCTGAAAAAGCCCTATCTGATAGAACCATTTAAAAACATTAGACTGTTCATATTTACACCATCATATTATTTTTACATATTGGACAATTATTGGAAAAATAAAACTGCTCAATGGAACTGAAGAAAAAGTGCTAAGTTTTCATTCTCAGAAAATAGTTTGAACAACCTTCAGGAGATAGATTGCTTTGAAAGACTGTGTATTATTTTGCTTAATTGATTAATGACTTTTGAAATTTTAGCTTCAGGGACTCTTTTGAAGATTAATTTAAAATATAATACTGCTTTTGATTAAAATAATAATTGCCCTGTTATTTAAGGGTTGTCTTTCTCCTTCAAATGAACTTGTGCCGTTGCTGGAAAAAAAAAAAGTGCCGGATCATCAACATCTGAGGTAGAGTCAGAAAGAAGTGTAGCTTCATTGTATTAAAATGTATCATTTTAACATCATTAATCTTTACGTTTCAAGGAAAAGGCAACAACTAATGGGTGAAATTTTGATAACCTATGAAAAGTTAGAGAATCCTCAGTCTGGACGTATAGAATATCTTTCCAACTACACTACCATCCAAACATTAATAATTTTTTGGATAAATGCGTTGTCAGCATCTACAGACTCTGAGTAAGAGCGGTTTCTTTTGCTTAATGAGGTAATGTAACCTGTTAATATTCCAGGTCACTACCTTGAGAGCTTTCAGTAGGTGAGCAATTTGGACTTGCAGAGAATGAGCACAGGGAGAACAAATACATCAATAACAGATTGCTGAGGCAAAGGCAAATTTGTAGCATTTCACTCTTCAACATAAGGGATCTTAAGAAGAGACCAAATATACTGTAAGGATGGAAAACACTCATTGCCAAGCAGCAAAGTTATTCCTGTGATACAACGTAAGCCAAAATATGTTGTAAAATGCGCTTGTTATAAAAGAATACTTAACCATAATGAGATACAGGCAGGAGATGTGTTATAAAACAATCTTCTGTGTGTTAGAATTTGGAAAAAGGCAGATTTATCCTGTAGATGTCCAACGAGGAAGAGTTATGGAGACCTTGTCCTAAGGTGATTTCATCAATAAGGCAATGATCTAGCAATCACCCAGAGGCTAAAGATACTAGGATGCATCAGCAACTTTTAACTTTCATTAGCCAAGGACAAAATTTAAAAAGGTGATAAATAACATTAACAAAAGTACAATTATGAAATAAGCATAGGAAATTATTAAAGTTTTAGATGGCATAATATATATGGATTTACGTCTCGGGTGCAATCATCTATGCTACTACAAAAAGAAATAATGGATATGTAATAACTTTGTTAATTAAAAATCTCTACACAGAGCAGTTGGCATTTGACAAAATAAAAGTGTACATTATAGATACAAAATGAGGAGATTTGAAAACTTTAGTTTAATGTGAATTCTGTAATGTTAACCAAGTGCTAAGCGAAAAGCCACATGCCTACAGGAAGCAAGTATTTTCCCTTGGTTCAGCACAGTCTATGACTGCTGGCTTCACTCTGCCTAATTCTGGACCTCAGAATTCACTTGGCAAGAGAACTAGTCCTGCAGTGTCTTAAAAGGCTTCTCATAGTAAGAGGACAATATTTTAAATATACTGGTGTGTTCACAGCTAAGGGGAGGAAAGACAGACCATTCATCAGGCTCCCTCAAAATCCCAATAATTCTATTTAATGAGAATTTGGAAGCTCGGAAGAGTTAAATAACTTGTCTAATATAGTGATTTTTCTGCCTTGATGCACTCTCCCCTCTGTCTTCCTTTGCATTCCTCCTAACATAGCAGTCTCTCTCGGGAGAGTAAACTTTGAGATGCTAGTTTAGCTTGGGAGCAGAAGTGCAGGGCATATCATTTCTGAGTTGCGCCCTCTAGCCTGGACTGTTAAGGCAGTTATTGTCTCCAACCCATGGAGATGGTAAAACTGTCCACCTTCTCCAGACCAATCTTGACCAATAATTTTGTGAAAGGAAATCTTTGAGTTACACCCACCTTCTTTGTTACTTTTTATGTAATTTTTTTAATTTCATATTTTTATTTTTTTCCATTTCTAGGCTTGCCTCCCAGTTTCTAGTTTGCTTAAAGAAGCCTCGCTGAAGCATTTTCACTATTCACTTTCACCATGTCTATCAGCATTAATATCTGGGGAAACTATGTGTTCTGACACAGAACAGTACTCCCAAAGTAAAATGTATTAATTAGCTGGGACTATAGCTTGATAAAATAACTTAAGTGACTAATAGTTTGGGGCATGATTTATATCTATTCATATCATTTAAAATGTAAGGCCCGTAGGTAAAGACTCTTTGATAGCTATATTCAGGCTCAGCTCCATTCTCAGATGTCATTATCAGTTTGGACTCGACTCAGTCAGAATTTCAATGGCCTCAGCTCTACAGTTTGGGCCTAAGCATCAAGCAGCATCTGAGGCCAATTCAACCCTAGAACTGAGTCCTGGGTTTTGATAATTGCTCCTAAGTCTGGGCTATAAGTCCTCTTCTACTGATGTACAACAGGTTTTCTGAGTCTCTTCCTTAATCCTTCTTCCTTTCTTCTTTCCACTTTCGTGTCAGACCTCTGTCTCAGGACTGGAAGCTTATTCAAACCCTGTTCCAGAGAACAGAAGCAGTAGTTTCTTGAGATAGTCAGAGAGGGAGAAACAATTTATATCAGAGTTTTTGAAAATGGCTGCCTAGACTCTTACTAGATACATGTTCTTCCAAAAGTATGTTTCATTGTCAAATATATTTGGAAAACAATGCATAAAGGTCCTACAGCTAGAGGCACAATGCACTATATCACGTTAACGGTGTTAAAAGTCCTGAAAACAAACTGTTCAGTGCTTATTAATCCCATGTTTTTCAAACATATTTGACAAAGCACTTCCCCCCCCCCCACCTCCACCCTGGTAATACCTGTTAATAGCTCACCGGAATGTGTTCTAAGAAGCACATTGGAAACGTTGGCTGTAATTTACTCTGAAATGAAGTTTAGCCTCACATGAGAACACCATGCTAACTGATTACCAAATTTTACTGCCTGTGGTTGCTTTTGCAACAGCAGACAGTTGTTCACATCTGGTGCCAGAGGCCAGGAGTTGAATCCTGATTTTATCACCACTAGTTGTACGAATAGGGGCAGTTTAATCTGGGCCTAAATTTCCTCTTTGCAAAATGTGTTTGTTATGAAAATTCAATTAGTTGACACACATAAAGTTCTTGTGTGTATAGTACATAGTAAGCATCAGTGTAACTGGTAAGACCTGTCTCTTTCAACAGTCTAAAGCTGCAGAGGAGGTGCACAGAATTCAGCGGATTATTTAAAAAAAAAAAAGTCCATCAGCCCAAAGAGTAAATGGGATACAGTGAATGAATAACTCTTTTACAAAAAAAAAAAAAACAACAAAAAAACAGTTTTTACTGACAGAGCAAAATGACAAGAAAAAAACAGACAAAATTGGATACCATTTGTATTTTTATAACATTTCCCCAATGTGTATTTATTTTCTGCTTTCTAGCAGTTTTTCCCCTGAAATTCACGGTTAAAAAAAAAAAAAAAAAACCTTAGAAATCATCAGGAATGTTTGAGATTTCTTAGAGAGTGACATGGAAAGTAGTAAGGCAGTAGAAACTGTGTTATTTAGAGGAATAAGGCCTGGTGAAAATATGGGAGGTGGTAGCCAGAGGGAGCCAGTAACTTAATTAAGTCTCACAGGAGAGCCAAGACTGCATCTTAAGTGAGGAAAATGAGACCAGGATGTTTTTAGGGCAGGCTCTATCAACAGGGGGCCCTCCCCTTCTCTTCTCCTCCCCGCCTTGGATAGTGTTTTTAAAATTCCAATATATTGTCTTTAGCTTTTTAAGTTTCAGAAAGATTAAGAAGATTAAAGCATGGACGTTTTGATAATAGAATCTCACTTTGGAGAGATGAAATCATTTATTCTGAAAAATTAGTGTCTAGGGGAAATAACAGCCATGAAAGGCAAGCAGGCAGTTTAAGTGAAACTTCAGTAGTAGCTCAGCACAAAGAGTCCATGTATAAAACAACAGATTAGAAACTTGAGCAACCTATCCTGGGCAAGAAATTTCAAATAGGACAAGGGGTATAGACAATTTGCGACCTTGGAATGTAGCATGTATTTATTTATGTCTTAAAGTACTGCCTGGAACATTCCCATGGGTGGGGAAGAAAGTATTCAAAGCATATATGAAACATATCAATACATATTAATAATTTACCAATCCCGTTTCCGGCAAACTGTTAAACTCATGCCAAGCGGAAACGGGGGAAAGACTCTGTAGTAATTGTACATAAATATTCAGGACAAGATTATGTACTTTATTTTGTGAATGATAACAGGGCAAATGAATCATAGTAAATATCTTTTGTTCTTCAACTTTTCCATAAATTATGGTTCTTCAAGCCTTCTTGGTCTTCTTGTCTTGGTGAGCTGAAGCCTAGTTTTCTAGATTTTCTCATCCATACCTATGGTTTTAGTTATCCTTTATATTCTGACAACATGAATTTTCTTCCCAGCCCAGATGTTTTCTCTACTTCCTGAGTAATTTATTCGGCTACACGTATATGTCCAACACAGAACTCTTGATCTCCAACCCCAAATCCATTTAGTTTGCAAATTGATAAATTAGGAATTTCTCATGGCATCTCTCTGTTCCTCATCATCCACATGAAATTCACCACTGATTCCTTCTACAAGCCATTAAATGATCATTTAAAACATCAATTTCATGATTATATGGAATTTATTTAACCATCTTCTCTTTTAGGTATGTAAGTTGTTTCTCAGTTTTTATTGTAATACGTGATATATATGTATAAAAACATAATAAGCTCAGTAATGTATTGAATAACATAGTATATAAATCATTTCATAATTCCTCATCATTTCACTATTGATGGTTTCAAACCTCCTAGAAGCCATATGTTACATCCATAAAATTGGTCTTTGACAGAGAAAAATAATGATGATGCCAAATGTTTTGATTACTCTTAAAATGAATAGTGTCAATTTTCCTTCATTATCTGTGCATTTGTAAATGTTTTCATCAGGAACTCAAGATTTGATGCACAAGAGACACTTGTAGAACTAATTTACAGACATTTCAGTGCCCCTACAGAGCACAAGCAAAAGCTTCTTTTGTTGAACGCATTTAAGGAGACACTTGCTTTGTGAAAATAATTCATTGAAATGGAGAAGAATATTTGGAACATAGATATAAAGATGAGTACAATATTTACAACTATTGTTTTTCTGAAACTAATTATCATTGTGACTAGTACTTACTGAATACTAACTCCAGCTAGGAACTGTTAGGAGCTTTGCAGGTGTTTTCTCTTGATGATCCAATGCAGGTGGTACTATTGTTATCACCATACTGCAAAGAAGAAAAATGAATCTCATAAAGTTCAAAATGTATTTACCTAGAGCTAGTACTTACACAGAGATAATGCTTTTAATATTATGTTATACTGGTATCACCTATATTTTTAAATATTACTTAGAGTACTAGATATAGTACCTTTTGGAAATAGGGAGCTTGTGACAGATTTGGAAACAAAAATTCTTTCTCTTTATTATGCACATCCAATGTTTGAATCAATTTATTGAAATTAAATGGTCTCATAGTATTCTTATCATGTAATAATATATATGTATATATATAATTATAAATGAACTTTATTGAGCCGTTACTGTATACATTGCTCTTCTTTAATCATCACAAGAAATCTGAGGTAAGTTCTGCTGTTTACTATGACATGTGACCTTTTACATGTGGCTTTTTACTGCTTATGTGACCTCGGACAAGTTACCTGAACTTATAGTGCCTGCATTTCTTTATCTGAAGAACCTACCTCAAAGGGTTGTTGTAAAAATTAAATTAATACAAACATCTAAAATATTTAGCAGGCATCCTCTTCCCAAAAACAAACACTGAGAACAACTGTAACTGTTGATGTTTTACTTCTTCAAGATTAGCTTGAACACTACCTCCTCTTCCCAAATCCTGAAAGCAGGATTAGATGTCTGTCTTTACACTGTACCTTGATAATATACAACGTTACTAGCACTTGTGGAAGGAAATCAACCCTTAGCATGAGCTTTTATTCTAGAATGTGGAACATGAAAAGTTCCAGAGGAACATCTAACATGAGAAAGGAGGGTGAAATGTTTTATCAGGTTTTAGCAGCAGGAGGCTGTTCAAAGTTCAGGTGGACTTCAGCCAGAGGCTGTCGGCTGAAGTGCAGCACGTTTTGGAAATGGACAGATTGGATGGTTATGTGGGTTAGCGGCCACTATTAGGAGAGTCTGGACTTTGAGAATAGAGGAATTGTTCTTGAAAATTAGCAGTCATTATTTGGGCAGTCTGGATATATCAAGAGAGGGTGAAGAGAACCAGTTAGGGTAAATGTCAAATGCAAGAGGGGGTGGGGAAGAACAACTACAAAGAACAAGGACAGTCAAATGCTTCCAGAGAAATTCTCAAGACTCACACTTGTACCATTTCCATTTTTTTTATTCAGTTGTTTGCTTATATATTTGTCTTGCAGGAAAATGTGAGCTTCTGCAAGAGAGGAATCATTATTTTTCAATTTTTTCCTCCAATTTATGTTTGTGGATTGAATTAATAGACTCTTACTTCCTATTTCCTGTGTACACATAGTTTCAGAGACTCAGAGCAACTTGGGTCTCCCAGATGGAATGGATTTAGAATAGATTATTCAACATGTGCAGCTCAATTTAAATCAGAACAAACTGTATTCTTATGGTAGGAAAATGTTTCACAAAGCATATTTTGTAAAACACTAGGTTTGCAGATTTTGTATTAACAAAAGTTAATAGAAAAGGACAGTTGTTAAAATGTTTAGAAAATGGTGGACCATACACCGTTAAGTGGCTGTTCTTAAGTGTTTCTGAGGTTTTAAACATGAACATGTATTATGACTCTTTGAAACAGAAATGTATCATGAAGGGTATCTAAATTTATTTTAAATGAGACTCCCTCCTTTGGCTTTTAATTGCATCTTTAGGTGCAAGTATTTCATAGCTCATCCTTTGAAAAATGTGGGACTAGGATGTTTCTTCAGACAAATTTTCTTAACCTACAAGCTTTATCACATTAGTTCTACACAAGACATTTTGGCATTAGAGCACTGCAGAACATGACAGGAAAAAATGAACTGGGTCTACAAACTCTCCATATAAAAATCTCAGTTACTTCATTCTTAATAGGAGAAAAATGCAGGGCCAAAACTCGTAACTTTTTTTTTTTACATTAAACAAAATAGTAAAGTAGAGTATAGCTCTGTTATCACTTTCTCCCTCTCAATTCCAAATTCCGTTTTTTCTCAATGAGTGCAGATCATCTTTCTTTTCATAAGTGAGTAAACAAAGGCCCAAATGGTTACTTTTCTTGCCCGAGTTCAAGAAAATGAATCAAGGACAAGGACAGATATTTATCCAGGATGGAAGCATTTCGTTTTGCCAGGCTGCTCTACTCCCCAGGACACCCTGCTGCCACACATTGTCTTAGTGACTAAAATGACTCCTATATAATTCAGTTGAAACCCATTAGTTTTCAAATAGCAAAGATTTCTAACACAAACAAGTTATTTAAATAAATAAACAAGTTACTTTAAAAAATGTAACCACTCTTTTTTTTTAACATCTTTATTGGAGTATAATTGCTTTACAATGTTGTGTTAGTTTCTGCTGTATAACAAAGTGAATCAGTTATATGTATACGTATATCCCCATATCCCCTCTCTCTTGCGTCTCCCTCCCACTTTCCCTATCCCACGCCTCTAGGTGGTCACAAAGCACCGAGCTGATCTCCCTGTGCTATGTGGCTGCTTCCCACTAACTATCTATTTTACATATGGTAGTGTATATATATATCAGTGCCACTCTCTCACTTCGTCCCAGTTTACCCTTCCCCCTCCCCGTGTCCTCAAGTCCATTCTCTACATCTGCATCTTTATTCCTGTCCTGCCCCTAGGTTCTTCAGAACCATTTTTTTTTTAGATTCCATATATATTTGTTAGCATACGGTATTTGTTTTGCTCTTTCTGACTTACTTTACTCTGTATGACAGACTCTAGATTCATCCACCTCACTACAAATAACTCAATTTTGTTTCTTTTTATGGCTGATTAATATTCCATTGTATATATGTGCCACATCTTCTTTATCTATTCATCTGTCCATAGACACTTAGGTTGCTTCCATGTCCTGGCTGCTGTAAATAGTGCTGCAATGAACATTGTGGTACATGACTCTTTTTGAATTATGTTTTCTGTGTCTTCTACAACCACCATTTTCCTCCAAATTTATAATCTTATTAATTCTATTAAATCAGCAAGTTATCTTTGGAGAAAGGACTTCACCTAGAACCATAGGTGTAAAACTCCATAGACTTCTCTCCTCACGGATCTTTCTCTATGGATATATGGGAGCTGAGCACATGGACAGCACCAGACCTCAATTATAGTTAATTGTCTTTTTCCTGATTAAGGAAAGGCAGGCACTGAGTTGAAGTAGAGGGAGCCTGCATTCAGGTGTTTCTCTAGAGTAACAGTTACTTTTAAATTACATCAGTGATAAGTGAATGCATTCACTTTGTAAACAAATCAGTCATACAGACAAGACAACCAGCATCCCTTGAAGGTCCCTCCTTATATTTTGCCATTGTTAGTGGTTTGTGGTATGTACGTACAGACCTGTTTCTATACATTTACATTTATAATGCACATACTGGCCTAAAACATATAATATTGTTGCATATGTTTTTACTGTAAGTGAATTTAATTCAGTTGTTCTTTCACTCTATAATGTGTCAGATCTTTCCAAATCACTGTTTAGATCCATCACATTAATTTTAATTGCTACATAGGAATTTCTGAAATTTCTATTTGTGTTTTCTCTAGATTTCAGTTCCTCTGATGAAAGTCTCTATTTTTTTAACCCATTACGCATTTTTATTTTATTTTTTGTCTAATACATGTAATATATGACTGTCCTGTAAGTCCATTTCTATTGTCTCTTAATTTCTTCTTTAAACTTGAATCCTAATATGCCTGTTAACTTTTTTAATGAATCTAGTTTTTGTATGGAAAAAATGGCAGAAATCATCTGTGGCTCTGAAGAATAACACTTTCTCCAGAGGAAAGTGTAGCTTATTCCAGTGAGGAACTGAGCTTACTTGGAGCTCTGTTTCAGTTGTGAGGCTTGTCTGTTTTGATGCATCACTATTCCTGGTGTGTAATTGGTCACATCTGAAAGTTGCAAGCATTTGCCATGTCCCTCCACTGCCACAGGATCTGAAATTGATTTTTTTCCTCCTGACCCTGGAGACTAATGAAAGGTTTGCTTAGCTTTTCAGACTCTGTGCTGCTTTGACACCTGCCTCATGTCGAAAAATGTTGGGCTCACTTTTCTTCGTGTCCCTTCTTACTAGTGTCTTCATTCCTTAAGTCCTCAGTGTCTCGGTAGATCTATGCTGCCTTCAAGCGTATATATTTTAAATATTTTTTCTAGCTTTTATAGGGTTTGTCTTAACTAAGTTAGTCCTCCACAGTTAAAGTGCCTTCAAATGGCTTTTAAATACTTAACATATGTCCCTATCACTTGTAAATAAAATAAATAGAGTACCATAATCATGTACCACTGGAAAAGGTAAAAATGTTGGCAACATTCTAGATTGGATGAGAAACCACAGACATGCACTGTCATAATATTTTAAGACTGTAAATTATACTTTATCTTAATAAGCAATTTAGTAATACTTATCAAATTTTGAAATGTTCATTCACTTTGATCCACTGTTTTCTCTTCCAGAAATGTATCTTAATTATACACTCTTACAAATGTGCTTTATTACAAAACTGAAAATGAATTTCAGTACTGTTTATAGTAGCAGATTTCTACAAATTATCTGGATGTCTGTTACTAATGGATTAGCGGATCAGTTTAATGAAGTTTTGTGAACCCATTCAAGAGGATACTACAGAGCTATTAAAAATGTGAGATAGAATTATCTAGATAGAATTAGAAATAAAAAGAACAGTCTTCACATTATAGTAAATAAAAGAGAAAATGTCAGAAAAGTATACTTAATGTGCCGTGACCTTTGGTTAAAATGGCGTGAGTGTGTATGCTTGAAAGTATGTAACTGAAATAGTGATTGCCTCAAGGACAAGAATCGTGAAGGGAACTGGAAATTTGGGAATTAGGGATAAATTGTCATATTACTTTTCACTGTATTTACTTTCCCATGCCACTCTCAGGACTTGCTGCCTAGTTTACTGCTCAAATTTATTCGATTAAAATTGGATAATTTGGGGCTTCTCTGGTGGCGCAGTGGTTGAGAGCCCACCTGCCGATGCAGGGGACATGGATTCGTGCTCCGGTCCGGGAAGATCCCACATGCCGCGGAGCGGCTAGGCCCATGAGCCATGGCTTCTGAGCCTGTGCGTCTGGAGCCTGTGCCCCAATAATGAAGTGGATGCAGTCTAATCACTGGGCCTGTAGAATTGACCAAAGAGTTAGTTATTGATTTTTCACCTTCGTTATTCCTTTAAGTACAGTGTTACAACTGTTTGTGTGAGAATATATGAGATCAGTGATCTGTAGGTTCACCTGAATCTGGGCCTTCTATATTTAAGTGAAGATGAGCAACAAATGACTGATGCTCAACGTCAAATAAGGCTGGTTCCCCGCTGAGAGATATATTGAATTATCTCCTGACTTTTGAATATATAATAATTAATATTTTAATTTTCTAGTACTATATGAATGTGACCGGGCATTTCTTCTGATTCATTCAAAAAGTTCACACAAATCCCCATAGAAATATTTCATGGGGATGGATTTACCCTTCTTTGCCTTCTTAAGAACAAGTCTTTGTACTGTCTTTGACACAGTTGTCAATGTTAATATGCTAGCCAGTGGCTACATAGTACAAAGTTCAGAAAGCTTTCCAATGGATTTTAGCCATCTGAAGTATTAATGAAGAGATTGGTACATATGTTATTAATCTAAAATCAAAATCAGTTAGTTTACTTAGGAATTTGGATCAGGATTTTGATATGAAGCCAAATATATTCTAGGCTAATATTAAAGACATGAAACACCCTATGATCTTTTGTATGGCAAAATTATTTTGCCAAGTATTTGAAAAGGAATCTAAGTACTCTGCTGTGTGACCTAGTTACTCTCTAATAACTAGTTCTAATAAAACTTTCGTAGCTGTGTGATACATAATATGAGAGTCAAGCTGAAAGATTCAAAGAAAATATATCTGTACTTCTTCATGCTATCACAACCTATGTGGACAATTTATGTATTATGAAATATAACTGGCACTGTCTTTACAGTTAAAAAGGCTACACTTCTGTGCTTTGGACTTTGGATTATGTGTTACCACAGTTATTATGAAACTAACACTGACAGCATTAAGAACGCTTAGTTTACCATCTTTACTATTACAGGAGGAAAATCCAGTTCCACATAGGGTGATTATTTATGAGATTCCTGGTCCATTCTAATGGAGAAGAAGGTAGTCCCTTAAGTAATATAGCCAGTTATTTTCTGACTTAATAAGATGATTCTAATATAGGTAAGTGGCAGAAAGCAGAGACAAAGGCACATGTTAGCCATCACATGGAATAAGGTATACTAAACCCTAAAATCACAAATTTGGAAGTTAAAGTTCTCTTAGAACTCAATCATCTAATTCATACCTCACTTTGATACATGAATTTATTTTATTCAGACATTTACTATATTAATTCTTTTTTATATTTTCTCTCATAAGAAAATATGTTTTGCATGAAAAACTATTATACTTTTTTAATTAAAATATAATTGACTTACAATATTATATTAGTTTCAGGTATACTAATTAGTTTCAGGTGTACTGTATTCAGTATTTTTATAGACTACAAAATGATCACCAAGATAAGCCTAATTACCATCATCACCATACAAAGTTATTACAATATTAACTATATTCCCTATTCTGTATATTACATCCCCATGCCTTATTTATTTTATAACTGGAAGTTTGTACCTCTAATCTCTCTAACCTATTCTACCCAGCCCCCAACCCCCTCTTCCCCCCAGCAACCACTTGTTTGTTCTCTGTATCTACGAGTCTATTTCTGTTTTGTTATGTTTTTTGTTTGTTTGTTTGAAACAAGTGTACTTTAACAGATTTGGTTCTATAAACCTCATCACATTTTGAATGGAATTTAATGTTTTTATGTGTCACAATACTTACTTTAATATTGCACATTAGGCTGACTTAAAACATTTTGGTTTTGATGAAATTTACCCACAGTCAAAATGCCAAGATCAATATTTTGTTAATATACCATATGTCAACCAACTAATTTTGCCTTTATTTTCATATTTACGCTTGCAGATTGAAAATATTTCTTTCTTTTTAATAGCTTCAGCATAATGTATCATCTTGTTTTAGATATTTTATATTGATATAAAGAAAAACTACTTTTAGAATCAATTGGGAACCAAGTCAATATGAAGATAATTAAAATGACAAATTTGTCGGACACATGTTACTTATTACAGTAACATAATTGTCTATTCTGAGGTGATTTAATTTTGGATGGATGAAAACAAAAGTTTTATTCCATGACTCTGTTAAATAATTGAAGTCAGTACAATTGTATCTCAGTATCCACAGGGGGATTGGTTCCAGGACCCCTATGGATATCAAAATCTAAGGATGTTCAGGTGCCTTATTTAAAATGGTGCTTTTATTTGCATTAATGTAGTAGATGGATTGAAAAAGATGTTGTTGAGATTTATGTTAAAGAGTGTTCTGCCTATGTTTTCCTCTAAGAGTTTTATAGTATCTGGTCTTAAGTTTAGGTCTTTAATCCATTTTGAGTTTATTTTTGTGTATGGTGTTAAAGAATGTTCTAATTTTATTTTTTTACATATAGCTGTCCAATTTTCCCAGAACCATTTATAGAAGAGACTGTCTTTCCTCCATTTTACAGTCTTGCCTCCTTTGTCATAGATAAATTGGCCATGGTGCCTGGGTTTATCTCTGAACTTTCTATCCTGTTCCATTGATCTGTATTTCTGTTTTTGTGCCAGCACCATACTGTTTTGATGACTGTAGCTTTATAGTATAGTCTGAAGTCAGAGAGGCTAATTCCTCCAGCTGTTTTTCTTTCTCAAGATTGCTTTGGCTGTTCAGGGTCTTTTGTGTCTCCATACAAATTTTAAGATTTTTTTGTTCTGGTTCTGTGAAAAATGCCATTGGTAATTTGATAAGGATTGCATTGAATCTGTAGATTGCCTTGGGTAGTATAGTCACTTTGACAATATTGATTCTTCCAATCCAAGAACATGGTATATCTTTCCATCTGTTTATGTCATCTTCAGTTTCTTTCATCGGTGTCTTACAGTTTTTGGAGTACAGGTCTTTTGCCTCCTTAGGTAGGTTTAGTCCTAGATATTGTATTCTTTTTGATGCTATGGTAAATGGGATTATTTCTTAATTTTCTCTTTCTGATCTTTCATTGTTAGTGTATAGAAATGCAACATATTTTTGTGCATTAATTTTGTATTCTGCAACCTTACCAAATTCATTGATTAGTTTTGGTAGTTTCCTGGTGGCATCTTTAGGATTTTCTGTGTTATAGTATCATGTCTCCTGCAAACAGTGACAGTTTTACTTCTTCTTTTCCAATTTGGATTCCTTTAATTTCTTTTTCTACTGTGATTGCCATAGTTAGTACTTCCAAAATTATGTTGAATAAAAGTGGCAAGAGTGGACATCCTTGTCTTGTTCCTGATCTTGGAGGAAGTGCTTTCAGCTTTTCACTGTTGAGTATGATGGCAACTGAGAAGGGATTACTCTCCAAAATTTACAAAATAAAAAAATAACCCAACCAAAAAATGGGCAGAAGACCTAAAGAGACATTTCCCCAAAGAAGACATACAGATGACCAAGAGACACATAAAAGATGCTCAACATCACTATTAGAGAAATACAAATCAAAATTGCAGTGAGATATCACACCAGTCAGAATGGCCATCATCAAAAAAATCTGCCAACAGTAAATCCTGGAAAGAGTTTGGAGAAAATTCCCACTGTTGGTGGGAATGTAAATTAGCACAGCCACTATGGAGAACATATGGAGTATGAAGGTTCCTTAAAAAACTAAAAACAGAGCTACCATATGATCCAGCAGTCCCACTCTTGGTCAGATATCCAAAGAAAAACATAGTTCAAAAGGATACATGCATCCCAGTGTTCATTGCAGCACTGTTTATAATAGCCAAGACATGGAAGCAACCTAAATGTCTATTGACAGATGAATGGATAAAGACATGGTACATATATACAATGGAATACCACTCAGCCATTAAAAAGAATGAAATAATGCCATTTGCAGCAACATGGATGGACCTGGAGATGATCATACTAAGTGAAGTAAGTCAGACAGAGAAAGACAAATATAATATGATATGACTTATATGCAGAATCTTAAAAAAATGATAGAAATGAACTTATTTACAAAACAGAAACAGACTCACAGACTTAGAGAATGAACTTATGGTTACCAGAGGAGATGGGTGGCAGGGAAGGATAGATTGGGAGTTTGGGATTGATATGTATACACTGCTATATTTAAAATAAAATGACTTTCCATTAAATAAATAAATAAATACATTTTAAAAATGGTGTAATATTTGTGTAACAGCCTACACACATCCTCCCATATACTTTAAATCATCTCTAGATTGCATATACAATAAGTAATGTTAATACAATGTAAATGTTATGTAAATAGTTTTCCTGTTTGGAACTTTCAGAATTATTTTTTCTGAATATTCTGAATCCACGGTTGTTTGAATCTGAGGACATGGAACCTGCTAAAGAGGGATGACTGTATTATCCATTTCTAAAATCAAACAACAAAAATTGAGAAAGACTAATGTTTTCTATCGTTATTGTGAAAAGATACATCTTTCTTCGATAGGAAATATCATTGAATCTTCTTACATTTTAAACAAAGCTACAGAAAATAAATGTAATTCAATAAGAGAAACTTATAGAATTTTTTAAGGAGAAAAATCAAGCTCAACGAGAGTAAACAAAACATCTAATATTGTATCTGACATGTACTACTTTCTGAATTTATAATTGTTGAATAAATAAAATAAAATGAGGCAGCATCAGAGATTTCTAGCACGAATAACTTTATCATGGAACTAATTACCATAAACGTATAAATTCTATTCTTATGAAAAAGTTATGATCATTTACCACTATTCTGTATCTAGTTCAAGCTTCTGCTTATAATGTAGTGAGTTGGGTAGTGTCTCCCTCATATCCATTCCCCCTAGACTCTCAGAATGTGACCTTATTTGGAAATAGGGTATTTTGCAGATGTCATTAAGAACCTTGGGGTGAGGGCTTCCCTGGTGGCGCAGTGGTTGAGCGTCCGCCTGCCAATGCAGGGGACACGGGTTTGTGCCCCATTCTGGGAAGATCCCACATGCCGCAGAGCGGCTGGGCCCGTGAGCCATGGCCACTGAGCCTGCGCATCCGGAGCCTGTGCTCCGCAATGGGAGAGGATGCAACAGTGAGAGGCCCGCGTACCGCAAAAAAAAAAAAAAAAAAGAACCTTGAGGTGATATCATCCTGGATTTAGGTTGGGTCCTCAATCCAGTGACTGGTGTCCTTAAGAGAAGAAGAATGGACGCAGAGAGGCACATAGAGAAAGCCATGTGAAGATGGAGGCAGAGGTTGGAATGATGCTGCCACAGACCAGGGCACACCAGGGCTACAGAAGCCAGAAGAGACAAGAAGGATTCTCGTCTAGAAACTTCAGAGGGAGCATGGCCATGCCCACCCCTTGATTTTGGACTTCTGTTATCCAGAATTGTGAGAGGAAAAAAAAGTTTCTGCTTTTTTAAGCCACCAAGTTTGTGGTAATTTGTTGCAGTAGCTCTAGGAAACTAATACAGACATAGAAGGCTAGAAAATGCATTATTCTCATCCTTAAAATAAAGACACAATTTAGATAATCTCCAAATCACAGTTTTTTAATGAAATCCATCGAAGCACTGAGGTTGGAAGGCATCTGACTCACCCAAAATCTAGGCAAAGACAAATGACACCAAGGAGAGACAGGAAGCAGACACCTGATTCCTTGGGGTAAACAGTAGTCAGATGTCATATGAATCTGTAACAATAAATCAGCTAATCTGTTTCAAAGAATTACTGAAGGCTGACTGTGGCTACAGTGAGAAAATAGAACCTACCGTAATAATGGCACCCTTGCTGGAAATTCACAGTGACTTTCAGACTCCTATCCAGTGAACTAATCAGTGGTTATGAGAAAGATCTGGGTACAGCAAGAGGCCAGGAAGGTCACCCTCATGTTGTTCAGGTGTGGGGGGAAGTGAGCAGCCTCACCTCCATCCTTCTCTATTACCTCTTTTAAAGTCTTTAATGATGATTTTGGAAAATAGCATCAAATTCAGTCAACACTGGGGCACTGGGTTTTAGAAAGGAGGGAAAGGAAAATGTCTTGTACCCAGATCATTAGAGAACTCCTACTTCTGGGTGAGAGACAAGATAAATAAGAAGCCCCACCAGACACAGGAACACAGTGCACGCCTAGAATGGATAATACACCAGAGAAACAGACAGATACTCTCCCATGAGTATTCACCACCACCATCAGCCAGCAAATGTCCAGTAACGAGTAATAGCATCTACTACTGGGATGGAGCAGAAGCATGGAGAAAGAACGTCTCTGAGGGGCACGCACAGAGGGAAAATCTTACACTGTGGGTGGGGCTGATATTGTGAAAAACTCACTGGGAAGCACAAGGTGACCTTACAGGAATACAAAGCCTGTGGGGAA
Organism: Leucopleurus acutus; assembly: GCF_964270905.1. Taxonomy (NCBI): domain Eukaryota; kingdom Metazoa; phylum Chordata; class Mammalia; order Artiodactyla; family Delphinidae; genus Leucopleurus; species Leucopleurus acutus. The sequence continues at coordinate 13,473,981 of NC_139143.1, forward strand.
CTGATAAGAACTGTTAGAAACAAGAAATCCCAAACACAGCTCAATTCCTGGCTAGATTGATTCAACTGCCCACATTAAAGGCTATCATAAAAGACTTGTGCCCACAGAAATAGATAATTGCTAGTTATCTCAGTCTCCACTGCTCTACAGAAGACATCAGAATTTAACAAAAAAATTGAGATACCCAAATAAGCAAGAAAAAGCAACATACTCTCAAGAAACAAAGCAATGAACGTCATCAGTGTTAGATAGGACCCAGAATTTGAAATTATCTGCTAAGGGATATAAAATAGCTATGATTAATATGTAAGATGCTTTCGTGTAAAAAGTGAACAACATGCATGAGTAATTTCAGCAAAGAGATAAAAATTATAAGAAATAATAAAAGAAATTATAGAAATGAAAAACATGATAACAAAGACAAGAATGCCTTCAACAGACTCACAAAAAAAAAATTGACTACATCAAAACTGAAGTAGTAAATAAGCTGTCTGATGCACAGTATAATAAATATAGACAATAATATTGTACTATAATTATGTAGTGTGATAAATATCACTACATCAGCAATTATAATACATGAATGTCTCAGAGTAACATCCTGTACACCTCAAACTTACACAATATTACATGTCAAATTTATTCTATGAAAGAAAAACCCTGAAGTTTTTCAAAGACACTTTCAAAAGAATTTAAAGATAACTACAGACTGGGAAAAAATATTTACAAGTGTCTTGATATATTTCTATAATATATCAAGAAATTTCAAAATTTGCCAATGACAAACAACCCAAATGAAAATGGGTAAGCACTTACGGAGACCCTTTACAGCAGAAGATAAAAGGATGTCACATGAAAGGATGTAGAACATCACTTATCAGAAGAGCTTAAACAAAAAAGATTTTGAAAATATAAGAGCTGGAATACCTGCAGAACAACTAGCATTCTCATACGCTTCTGGTGAGTAGGCAAAATGGTACAGCCACATTGGACAGTGTGGCAGTTTCTTATAATATTAAGCACATGCTTACCATACAATCCAGCAATTCCTCTCAAAGAGGATTGCCCAAGTCAACTGAAACTCATGTTCACTCAAAAGCCTGTCTGTGATTTTATATATAGCTGCTTTATTCATAATTATTCAAGGAAGAAACAACCCAAATGTCCCATAGTTAGGGAATGAAAAAACAAACTGCAAAATCTCTATTCAATAGAGTGCTATTCAGCCATCATAAAAATGAAATGAATTTCTCATACACTTAATAATATGAATGAATCTGAAATGCATAATGCTAATGAAATAAGCCAGACTCAAAAAGCTGCATACTGTATGATTCCACTTCCACAGCATTCCTCATTTTAGGTATTGGCTTGAATGTAATTTCATCAGCAAGAACTTAATTTCACCCAGTCTAAAAGAACTCCCTACATCCTCATCATTCTCTACTGCTTACCTATGTTTTACTTTCTACATAGTGCTTATGTATATCAAATATTTAGTCATTTACTGTGTATATCCCCCACTAGAATATAAATTCCATGAGGAGAGAAACATTTGTATCCTCATTTGTCTAGAACATAGTAGCTGCTCTATAAATGTTACTGAATTAATGAAAGGTTGGTCCTGAAATAGGAAGAGGTGATTGGTCAGCAGTTACATCAGCAGTAGCTCCTCTGTGATAATAGAATTTGGGTCTAATATAACTGTAAGGAGAGTGATCAGTTCTGAACAGACAAATTGCAAAATACAGACAAGATAGAGGAGGGCTGACATTTGAACATATCCCATTATTAATCAAGCAGTCACGTAAACTGGTGGGGATTAAGGAATATTTATATTTTATGTCTAAGCCTCCAAAAGAGTTTCATGGATATTCTGGAAGAACATTTCTGGCTTATGATGTGTTTATTACTCTTTTTTTTAAATTTGTGATTGACAGCTTCTTTTTTATTGAAGTATAATTGAATTACAAAGTTGTGTTAATTACTCCTGTACAGCAAAGTGACTCAGTTATACATATACACATTATTTTTCATATTCTTTTCCTTTGTGGTTTATCACAGGATATTGAATATAGTTACCTGTGCTATATAGTAAGACCTCGTTGTTTATCCGTTCTATATATACCAGTTTGCATCTGCTAATCCCAAACTCCCAATTCATCCCTTACCCACCCGCTTCACCTTGGCAACCACCAGTCTATTCTCTATGTCTGTGATTCTGTTTCTGTTTCATAGATAGGTTCATTTTGTGTCATATTTTAGATTCCACATATAGGTGATATCATATGGTATTTGTCTTTCTCCTTCTGACTTACTTCACTTAGTATGATAATCTCTAGTTGCATCCATGTTGCTGCAAATGGCATTATTTCATTCTTTCTTCACAACTTACATTCCCACCAACAGTGTAAGAGGGTTCTCTTTTCTCCACACGCTCTCCAGCATTTGTTATTTGTAGACTTTTTAATCATGACCATTCTGACCACCTTACTCTATCTTTAGGTTATTTCTATAAAGGTGAACTCAGTTTTACTCTGAATTCAATCATGGCTTTCACACATATGTATGTTATGAATATCTGTTCATAGAAACTATCAAAATTATAATTTTAGTTGATTATGTTTGTGGTGTATGTGTGTGTGTGTTTTCTATAGCAGTAAAAATAGACAAAGTTTACAGGTAATTTATCTTTGCCCAAAAAGCCCGCTAACTGAACACTGAGAAATATAAGTCCAGGAGAGTCCACATTTAAAACAAACAGGCAACAAGCAAACCGGAAAAAAAAAAAAAAAAAAACCCTGCAGTTTACATACTTAAACACAGATTAGTAAATACCAAATAGGGAATGTCTACCTCAATATATCTTAAGGGATGTTTTGCGTGCTCCTTCATGCATGTAACATGCTTTATGTAATGCACATTCCTGAGTCCCTATCCATATATAGTAATTTGAATCTCAAACAAAATTTGAAGAATCTCTGATTTTAATAAACTGTGAAATGGAGATACATTGTAGAATAAAGAGATATGGTCTTCTGATTTGTTTATATTTTATAGGGGACACCTTAAAGAACCCATTAAAAGGACCTTCATAACAAGGTCAGTAGCATAAATGGGACAACTGAATAAAAAGACTCCCTAAAATCATAATGCTCTTAAAATTAATCAGTAAACACAAACATTCAGTAAACAATATTAATATGGTGTAAAGATTCAATTTGATAGAATTGTGTAAAAAGAAATAATCCCTATCAGATGAAAATATACCTATTCCCTTTGAGACTCCATTGATTAAAACAAATTTTACCTCATTTGATAATACTTTTTTTTTAATATAAATTCATTTTATTTATTTATTTTTGGCTGCGTTGGGTCTTTGTTGCTGCATGCAGGCTTTCTCTAGTTGTGGTGAGCGGAGGCTGCTTTTCATTGCGGTGTGTGGGCTTCTCATTGCAGTGGCTTCTCTTGTTGCAGAGCACAGGCTCTAGGCACGCGGGCTTCAGTAGTTGTGGCTCACAGGCTCTAGAGTGCAGGCTCAGTAATTGTGGTGCATGGGCTTAGTTGCTCTGCGGCATGTGGGATCTTCCTGGACCAGGGCTTGAACCCGTGTCCCCTGCCTTGACAGGCAGCTTCTTAACCACTGCGCCACCAGGGAAGTCCTGATAATATCTAATTTTAGTAATTTATGAATCTGACTCGGGAATATTTTTTCTATTGAACTTAAATAGAGTAAGTTATTAGTTCATCTAAATGCTTGTAAGATGTAATCCCTACATTCTTTCTAGGTTCTCTTTGTTCTGTTTGTATTACTAATTGTTTTATTTTCAGTGATTTTTAATTTTATGAAACATTTCCAAGTTAAAGATCAATAAGTAAATATGAGGAAATACTTTGTTTCATTTTATTTCTCTTGTCAATGGAAGAATGAACGTTTAATTCTTCTTAAGACAACGTTTTCTTCTTTAGTTTTCTAATCAAAAAACTGCATAATTCTAGTTTTTGAAAAGATATTTTCCCATTTATTTATTTATTATAAATTTATTTATTTATTTATGCCTGCATTGGGTTTTTGTCGCTGCGCGTGGGCTTTCTCTAGTTGCAGCGAGTGGGGGCTACTCTTCATTGCGGTGGCTTCTCTTGCTGCAGAGCATGGGCTCTAGGCGCACGGGCTTCGGTAGCTGTGGCATTCAGGCTTCAGTAGTTATGGCGTGGAGGCTCAGTAGTTGTGGCACACAGGCTTATTTGCTCCACGGCATGTGGGATCTTCCCCAGACCAGGGATTGAGCCTGTGTCCCCTGCATTGGTAAGCAGATTTTTTTTTTTTTTTTTTTTTTTTTTTTGCGGTACTCGAGCCTCTCACTGTTGTGGCCTCTCCCGTTGCGGAGCACAGGCTCCAGACACACAGGCTCAGCGGCCATGGCTCACGGGCCCAGCCGCTCTGCGGCATGTGGGATCTTCCCGGACCGGGGCATGAACTCGTGTCCCCTGCATCGGCAGGCAGACTCTCAACCACTGTGCCACCAGGGAAGACCGGTAAGCAGATGCTAACCACCAGGGAAGTCCCTTCCCATTTATTTTATGACTTAGAATTTTATTTTCTGAATGGTTTCCATGGGACCCTCTAAATCCAGTTTCTGGCTTAGCTGTTCAGTCATAGGGCACATATAAAGCCTCCTTTCTCCTTCTGCCTTAGGCAAGTCCCTCATACCTCTCTACTTTTGCAGAGATCTTACACAATGAATTCATGCTCCCCTCTCCTTTCTCTTCAACCTCTTCCTCACTATTTGACTCTCCCTACTACATAATTTTCTGGGCACAGTGCAAAATGAAAATGAGAGTTCCTTGTTCAAAAGAATAAGTGTGATTAAAGTACTAAGATACAAAGCTTTTTCTCATCTTCCAGTCTTGACCTCTCATGGTATTTTCTATTTAATGTTGTTTCAAGCAAAAAAAAAAAAAAATTATTAGCATGGTTTTTTCCATGAAATGCTAGGTTAAATGCATAGAGAGCATGTAAATCATATGAAGAGTGATCCAAATTACACAATTCGTGTTTCCTGGCTTGTCTTCAAACACGAAACTTGTGCTGTAGTGGACCAGAGCTAAAAACTAGACTCAAGAAGGTTGAAAGGAGGAAGAGAGGATTCCGCAAATGTGGAGCCTGTCCAGACAGGGCTCTCTAGGAATGGGGTTACTCACTGGTGAGTGCAGACCCTCACAGTTGCATGGGCACCCTGTTCCAGGATGCAGGGCCACCCCCCACCTCGCTTGCTCAGGACAGTCAGCTGCCAGGTTCCCCCCTCCCTAGCCTCCACACCCATGTGCTTCAGAGCCAGGCATCTCTCCTTTTCACTGCCCAGCCATCACAATCCACAGGGGGCTGCCTGCAACCCCCAAAGACCTTTAAACTTCCACACCTGGATGCACTGCACACCTGGATGGGGAGTGGGCAAGAGAGTTGCCTCCCCCAAGATTTCCTGGTCTCCTGCCAACCATGTCACTGCCAGGCTGCAGCCGAGATGCTCCAGAGTGCACACCCTAAGAGGGCAAAATTTGACAGCAGAATGAGGGCCTCCTAGCCCCTCAGACTCCATCTGGTTGTTGCCCGGTGCAGGGCCAAGAGGAACACCTGGCTGTGGGAGAGTGGGTGGGTGGGTGACCAAGCCATTCCTAGGTGGTGAGGAGGCAGCAGGAGGCAGGTCCAGGCTCCAAACCTCTGTCCCATGCTCTTTGTTCCATCAGATTTCACCTACAAATCACAGCGTCACAAATAAAATTATTAATAATTTCAAGAGGGCAATAACAACATTAAACCAATGTGCCTACTTCTGAGAGTGGGGCTTCATGTTAACTGCACAGTTCCTGTGCCCATGAAACAGATCCTGTTGGTATTTCACAGTAATCAAATCCCTCTGGTGCGTAAAAAAAAAAAAAAAAATCATTCAGCATCACTCCCCCAACAGCCACCATTCATTTTGTCACTTCCGAATGCCCAGAGGTCGAAAATTTGTTAACATTCTCCATTTTCTCAACTTTTGCCATTTCTTAATCCAATCCAGTACGGTTTCAGGTCCATGCAAATGACTCTCTGTAGGCTCTCATTAATCTCAACACCCCAATCCAAAGAGAATTTTTCAATAATATAACAGTATTTTTCAGCAACTTTCAAGATTATTGACTTCTTTAGCAGCCTCTAGTTTTGTCTCCATGACAACACGTGCCTAGGTTTCTTGCTACCAGTCTGAGCTCTCATCCCCATATTCCTTTGCTGCCCTGATCCCTGTTGTCTAACTTTTTAAAGATCAGTTTCCTAAAGTCCTAGGTGTTCATGTATTTTTAGTGTATTTCCTCTTTTAAAGTAACTTTCATTATTAGGTGTGTTTTTCATGACTCACAAATTTACATCTTTACTCCTGGTCAGGCCTCAGAAGTTTAATGCTGTTAACATCTCAGCTTGGATGTCTGGAAGTTAACTCCTTGTTAAACAGAATTGAAGTTCTCCCCGAGTCCTTTTTCAGTGTTTTCTCTCCTACTGAATTATATCACCACTTACTCTCTGAAACCAGAAATCTCATAGTCATGCCAGACATTTCTACCTTATTCTTGTGCCTCATCTAATCCTGTAACAAATTCTCATGCTTTTAATTCCCAAATACCTCCCTAAATCTTTAACTACTCTCCTGTAGTTCATTGTCAGTACCATCACTCTGGTGAGATACAATCATTTCTCACCTGGATGACTACAGTGGTTTCCTAACTGTTCCCCACTCTATTTGTTCTCCAACATTGCAACCAACATGATTCTTATAAAATATAAAATTAGTTGTATTTGTTCTCTGCCTAAAACCCTTCATTGACTTCCTACTGAGTTCAGTACAGATGAGAAATGAATATACTTGAATGCTACTTGCAGTAAGCAGACTATTTAGCCACCAAAGATATTCATGCCCTAATCTCTGGAACCTGTGAATGTTACCTTAACAAGGCAAAAAGGATTTTGCAGATGTGATTAACCTGAAGACATTGAGATGGCATGTTATCCTGGATTATCCAGGTAGGCTGAAAAAAAAAAGTCAAAAATGTTGATCATGGAAGTAGAGAATTAGGGTATGCAGTGTGAGAAAGACTGTACTAGCCATTACTGGCTTTGAATAAAATAGATAAATGGGACCAAGACCAAGGAAAGGGCTTGACCTCTAGAATCTGGAAAAGACAAGGAAACACATTGTCCTATAGAACCTCCAGAAGGAACAAAGCCAGACTGAAACCTGAGTGAGACCCCTTCCAGAACTGTAAAATAATAAATTTGTGTTTTTTTGTTTGTTTGTCTGCAATACACGGGCCTCTCACTGTTGTGGCCTCTCCCGCTGCGGAGCACAGGCTCCGGACGCGCAGGCTCAGTGGCCATAGCTCACGGGCCCAACTGCTCCGTGGAACGTGGGATCCTCCCGGACCGGGGCACGAACCCGTGTCCCCTGCATCGGCAGGCAGACTCTCAACCACTGCGCCACCAGGGAAGCCCTAAATTTGTGTTGTTTTAAGCCACTAAGTTTGTGGTAATTTATTACATCAGCAATGAAAAACTAGTACATGATTGCAGAAAGCAGTATATTGTATGAATTAGGCCCTTATATTTTGATATAGATTGCCCCCCTTTTATTGTAATTTGGTCAGTCTGAAATAAGAATTTGTTATATGAAACAAAATCTTGATTTTCTCCACATCAAACACTTTTTTTCTAGGGACTTCTTACAGTTCAGTTCCCCTATAAAGTTCTTTTGGCTAATTCTACATTTTTTTCCTTAGGGAAAAATAGTGTTCAATTGATCAAAGATATATGACACTGGTCAATTTTGCTATTAAATTTTTGTGCAATGAACCCATTATTTTCATATCTAGTTACTGCACAATCAGGTTACCACGAACAGAGTTATGCAGCCTGCAGAAAAGAGCAGATGGAAAATGCTAGTGGAGGTAGGGTAAAGAACCTTTTAATAATGTAACTTTAAAATGTAATCACTGCAGATTATTTTCCTATGACTGGAATTTAGAACGTAATACCAATGTAGCACCCCTAACTCACTTAAAGTAAACTTACTCTGTCTGTAGAGCACAGCTTGCTTATTTTCTATGTTTGTAAAGCATTTTGGTCTTATTTAAAAGAATAGTTAATGTCTGTCCCAAGTGTAATTTCATTAATTGCTCAATTTAACTTTTTATGGAAACACACATACATAAACAAAACAGCTAAATTATATGACATGTTAGTATTAGTTTTGAATTGTTTCCCACTCTGCAACTAAGATTGAATTCTGTCCCTGTAGCAGAACTGAACAATATGAAAGAGATTAGAAACTTTTAAGGCCAATGATTTATCAGGCATTCAAAACTTTTAAAGATAACTAATTAATCCAGGCAGTTTAAATTGTAGAGATATTTTCTGTTTTTGCAGTATAATTACTTTAGTTCTTTGTTTTTAAATTTTCTTCAAATACTTGCTCATTTCTACTGATAATGAATTCCCAGCCACTGTTCAATTTTAGGACAGGAATCAAGACAGACAGTAATATACATCCTATTTAAGACAGGCATTGAATTTAAAAACGTCTTGGTGAACACAGTTCCTTAACAATTTTACTTCTTTAGCTGGAATGACCAGAATGACATATGAAGGACACACTGTCGGATCTCTTTTGATCACCACCAGCAAACACGGACAAGTTACCTTATTGTAACTAAATATAATACATACCTAGTGACCTTGCCTTCATTTCTCCACTAAGACTTGAAAAAAATATATTGAAGGCTAGACATATTTTAATTAATATATCATTGCCATTGTTATTCTTGCCTTTTATCTTCAAACACATCTGTTCATTCATTCAACAGTTACTGAACAGACACTGAAAAACAGGCAGGATATGAAGCAACAGAAAGAAAACCACAGATGAGATAAACAGGAATACTTGTGAGGTAGACATTACAACTGGTAGAAGAAACATAATTTAAAATTTAAGCAAATGAATAAAATAATTACAGATTATAAAATATTTAATGAAGGAAAGAATCAGAGAATGAGTGAAGCAGAAACATGGGAGCTATTTCAGATAGAGTTGTCAGAGAAGGCCTATCTGCACACCCAAGGTTTGTATAATGAGAAACAGGCAGCTCTGTAAAGAATCTACAGAAAAGCAATTCACCCTATAAACAATAAAGGCCAGGCCTGACTAAGGAAGAAATGAGATTGGCATGTCCACAGATGAGGAAGGAGTTCATTCAATATGGTGGGATGATGGAGAAAGAGGAGGAGCATAGAAAATGAGATGAAAGAAGTGTGGTTTACTTCTTCTTGGCCATGATATAAATTTAGAATTTTTATAAGTAATATAAAATATAAAAAATGAGGTGCTCTGATTTATGCTTAAACAGATCATTCTGGTCACTTTATAGAGAATGGATAGGAGTGGGAGGGCTAGCAGAGGGCTCATTCAAGAAGCTTTTACATTTGTTAAGGTGAAAGATGACTATGGTTGGACTAGGTCAGTGACATTATGAAAAGAAGTAGAGAAATTAAATCTATATTTTGCCTGGAGAGTTCATGGGACATACTGATAAGGCACTAGGAAAGGGGAGGGAAATAAAGGTTTTGATTTGGTATTTGAAACATAGGGCTGGATGAGATCATCTCAAGAAAGAACACAGTGAGAAAAGAAAAAAAAATCTTTCAACATTCCAATATTTAGAGTCAAATGAAAGAAGAAGGGCTAGCAAGTGAGGCCAAGAAATGCCCATTGAGGCAATAGGAAATCCAGACAAATGTGGTCCCATAGACTGAAGAGAAGAAAGAGTTTCACAGAGGAAGGGGTGGTTAACCATGAGCAATGATGCCAAGAGGTGAAGTCAAATCAAGATTGGGAAGGACTTAATAGAGATGACAGGATGGAGACCACAAGTGATGAGCATTCAATGGAGCTGAGGAGACAGAAGCTATGATGGGGTGGATTGAGGAGTCAACTCAAACTGCTGTAGCTTAGGAAGATGAAAGAATCCCAGACTCCCCTCCAGTACTAGATGAAATTACAAACAAGTAAACAAAAATATGTATCTGGACTTAAAGGAAGAAGGGGAAATCATCAGTTTCCAGATACTCAAAACCAATTAAAAAATAAATAAATAACAACAACAACATAAGGATACCTGGCTGTGATATATGTCTTTAGGGCTGGGGTGGTAGTGCTCTTGCAGGAGTGTTTATTGAGGCTATATGACCCATGTCATCCAGGGAGTTAGAATTAGGCTCCCTACCTTACACCAGATGCTGGGAAACTACTGTATGATTGCTGAACCGGAATGAGAAAATATCCGTGACCAGTCTAGGACTCTGATTCTCTGACATAAGAAAAAAGTTATCTTGAAAAAAATTACAAAAGTGATCTTACATGGCTGGCAGGTGCTGAAAACACATTTAGCATGAAAATCTTAAGCTGAGACATAAACAGAAAGTGGTTTAAAAAAGTCAGTTGCCCAGTGGTGGAGTCAAGATGGCATACTAGGGGTATGCAAAATTTGCATCTCCTCACAACTAGGACACCTACCAGGCACCGGTGGGGGACCACGGACACCTAAGAGGATGGGAGGAACCCCCAGCCACTGGTTGTTTCAATTATAGTTTTATTTGTCTTAATATATTTTTTATCTTTCTAATTTTATTTTGTTTTTTATTCTTTGATATTGTATTGCTCCTTTTTCTTTCTTTCTTCCTTTTTTTTTTTTTTTTTTTTTTTGCTGTGCCAAAATTCTTACAGGATCTTGGCTCCCAGGCTGGAGGTCGAGCACGAGCTCCTGCAGTGGGACCTCTGAGTCCAAACCGCTGGACTAACAGAGGACCTCAGACCCCAGGGAATATCAATCAGAGTGAGGCTTCCTGGAGGTCCTCATCTCAGAACCAAAACCGAGCTATATCCAACTGCCTGCAAACTCCAGTGCTGGATGTCCCAGACCAAACAACCAGTAGGACAGGAATACAGCACCACCTATCAAAAAATTATTTTAACCATGACTACAAAAAAATGTTACAGATGAAGGAACAAGGTAAAAACCTACAAGACCAAATAAATGAAGACGAAATAGACTACTTTCCTGAAAAAGATTTGAGAGTAATGATAGTAAAGATGATCCAAAATCTCGGAAACAGAATGGAGAAAATACAAGAAACATTTAACAAGGTTCAAGAAGAACTAAAGAACAAACAGTGATGAACAACACAATTACTGAATTGAAAAATACTCTAGAAGGAATCAGTAACAGAATAACTGAGGCAGAAGAACAGATAAGTGAGCTGGAAGATAAAATGGTGGAAATAACTGCCAGGAAGCAGAATAAAGAAAAAGAATGAAAAGAATTGAGGGCAGTCTCAGAGACCTCTGGGACAACGTTAAACACACCAACATTCAAATTATAGGGATCCCAAAGGAGAAGAGAAAAAGAAAGAGTCTGAGAGAATAATTGAAGACTTATAGGTGAAAACTTCCTTAACATGGGAAAGGAAATAATCAAGTACTGGAAGCCCAGAGAGTCGCATACAGGGTAACCCAAAGAGAAACACACCAAAACACATATTAATCAAACTTACAATGGTTAAATTCAAAGAAAAAATATTAAAAGCAGCAAGGGAAAAGCAACAAATAACATACAAGGGAATCCCGATAAGGTTAACAGCTGATTTTTCAGCAGAAACTCTGCAAGCCAGAAGGGAGTGGAAGGACATATTTAAAGTGATGAAAGGGAAAAACATATAGCCAAGATTACTCTACCCAGCAAGGATCTCATTCAGATTCGATGGAGAAATTAAAACCTTTACAGATAAGCAAAAGTTAAGAGAATTCAGCACCACCAAACCAGCTTTACACCAAATGCTAAATGAACTTCTCTAGGCAGGGAACACAAGAGAATGAAAAGACCTACAAAAACAAACCCCAAACAATTAAGAAAATGGTAATAGGAACATACATATCGAGAACTACCTTAAATGTAAATGGATTAAATGCTCCAACCAAAAGACATAGACTGGCTGAATGGATACAAAAACAAGACCCATATATATGCTCTCTACAAGAGACCCACTTTAGACCTAGAGAAACATACAGACTGAAAGTGAGGCGATGGAAAAAGCTATTCCATGCAAATGGAAATCAAAAGAAAGCTGGAGTAGCAATTCTCATATCAGACAAAATAGACTTTAAAATAAAGACTATTACAAGAGACAAAGAAGGACACTACGTAATGATCAAGGGATAAGAAGATATGACAATTGTAAATATATATGCACCCAACATAGGAGCACCTCAATACCTAAGGCAAATGCTAACAGCCATAGAAAGGGAAATTGACACTAACACAATAATAATAGGGGACTCTAACACCCCACTTTCACCAATGTACAGATCATTCAAAATGAGAATAAATAAGGAAACATAAGCTTTTTTTTTTTTTTTTTTTTTTTTTTTTGCGGTACGCGGGCCTCTCACTGTCGTGGCCTCTCCCGTTGTGGAGCACAGGCTCCGGACGTGTAGGCTTGGTGGCCATGGCTCATGGGCCCAGCCACTCCGCGGCATGTGGGATCTTCCCGGACCGGGACACAAACCCGTGTCCCCTGCATCGGCAGGCGGACTCTCAAACACTGCGCCACCAGGGAAGCCTCAGGAAACATAAGCTTTTAAATGACACATTAAACAAGATGGACTTAATTGATATTTATAGGACATTCCATCCAAAAACAACAGAATACACTTTCTTTTCAAGTGCTCATGAAACATTCCCCAGGATACACCATATCCTGGGTCACAAATCAAGCCTTGGTAAATTTAAGAAAATTGAAATTGTATCACGTATCTTTTCCGACCACAAAGCTATGAGACTAGATATCAGTTAAAGAAAAAAAACTGTAAAAAAATACAAACACGTGGAGGCTAAACAATACACTACTAAATAACCAAGAGATCACTGAAGAATCAAAGAGGAAATCGAAAAATACCTGGAGACAAATAAGAAAGAAAACACAATGATCCCAAACCTATGGAATGCAGCAAAAGCAGTTCTAAGACAGAAGTTTATAGCAATACCATCCTACCTCAAGAAACAAGAAACATCTCAAATAAACAACCTAACCTTACACCTAAAGCAATTACAGGAAGAAGAACAAAAACTATGGAGAACAGTATGGAGGTTCCTTAAAAAACTAAAAATAGAACCACCATACGACCCAGCAATCCCACTACTGGGCATATACCCTGAGAAAACCATAATTCAAAAAGAGTCATGCACCACAATGTTCATTGCAGCTCTATTTACAATAGCCAGGATATGGAAGCAACCTAAGTGTCCATCAACAGATGAATGGTTAAAGAAGACGTGGCACATATATACAATGGAGTATTACTCAGCTGTAAAAAGAAACGAAATTGAGTTATTTGTAGTGAAGTGGCTGGACCTAGAGTCTGTCATACAGAGTGAAGTAAATCAGAAGGAGAAAAACAAACACTGTATGCTAACACATATATATGGAATCTAAACCAAAAAACCCCAAATATGGTTCTGATGAACCAGGGGCAGGACAAGAATAAAGGCACTGACGTAGAAAATGGACTTCAGGACCGGGGAGGGGGAAGGGTAAGCTGAGCCAAAGTGAGAGGGTAGCGTGACATGTATACACCACCAAGTGTGGTTTGGATAGCTAGTGGGAAGCAGCCGCATAGCACAGGGAGATCAGATCAGTGCTTTGTGACCCCCTAGAGGGGTGGGGTAAGGAGGGTGGGAGCGAGACACATGAGGGAGGGGATATGGGGATATATGTATACATAAAGCTGATTCACTTTGTTGTACAGCAATTATACTCCAATAAAGATGTTAAAAAAAGAAAAATAAAGATGTTAAAAAAAGAAAAAGTCCAATGCCAGAAAACCTGTTTTAGGCAATTTGTGAAACCATCCCATAAACATAAGCACAACTAGAACAAGCATGCCTGGAGCTTCCATAGAATATGCTCCTGCTGATAATAAGGACAAAGGAAAAATGTGCAGAGTGTATGGAGAATTTGATCACAGTGAAAGACTATGAGAAAATGCACAAATTGGGAGAATCTATATAGAAAAACTATATTAGAACAATATAGAATAATACTAGAACAAGAAAAAGAGGTATTTAAAAAGTATGTTTACATTTTTTTAAAATGATATATTTAAGAGTATAATTCGGGCTTCCCTGGTGGCGCAGTGGTTGAGTCCGCCTGCTGATGCAGGGGACACGGGTTCGTGCCTCGGTTCTGGAGGATCCCACGTGCCGCGGAGCAGCTGGGCCCGTGAGCCATGGCCGCTGGGCCTGCGTGTCCGGAGCCTGTGCTCTGCAATGGGAGAGGCCACAACAGTGAGAGCCCTGCATACCGCAAAAAAAAAAAAAAAAAAAAGAGTTCAATTCATCAAGCAAGAATGGAACTTTTTAAAACAATGTTTTATTTTTTGTAAAACATTCAAATTTCAGGGAAGAAAAACTATAGTTTTTATAATACCATTTTAGTCATATTAAAGAACAGTCTATATGTGGCTGAGATAAATTAGTGAATTTCAAGAGAGATCTAGGAAGACTAACCAGAATGTACTACAGAGAGATAAATAGATGGAAATTATAAAATAAAACGCAGCTATATAGAGAGATAAATGATCTCTTCACGGGGCTTCCCTGCCGGCACAGTGGTTAAGAATCCGCTTGATAATGCAGGTGACACGGGTTCAAGCCCTGGTCTGAGAAGATCCCACGTGCCACAGAGCAGCTAAGCCTGTTTGCCACAACTACTGAGCATGCACTCTAGAGCCCATAAGCCACAAGTACTGAGCTCGTGTGCCACAACTACTGAAGCCCATGCACGTAGAGCCTGTGCTCTGCAACAAGAGAAGCAACGGCAATGAGAAGCCTGCGCATCGCAACGAAGAGTAGCCCCTGCTCACTGCAACTAGAGAAAGCCCACGTGCAGCAACGAAGACCCAATGCAGCCAAAAATAAATAAATAGATAAGTAAAAAGATCTCTTCACATATGTAAAATATATATGTTATATAATTATATATTATATTCCCAATATTCTTTTAAATATAATTATACTGTTCCTAATATATATTATATATATTATAGGAATTCAAGAATGAAATATGAAAAAGAGGCACTACTCAAAGTGAAAATGGCTGAGAATTCCATATAAATGACTGAATAAAGGCTCAAATTCTTAGGTTGAAAAATAGGTGAGATGTGAAGGGAAGAAACAGACTTTTTAAAAGAAAGATTCTGAAAGAAAATGTCCTCTGCGAACTGCCAGAAATTATTTCAGAAAAATAAGTTGCAAAACAAACCTAAAAGGGTCTAAGAATTCCGGGATCATAAATTTAGGGTTTAAAGGGTCAAAAGGGATGACTCTGGGAGGTGAGAGGTAGTGGAATATTTGGTCTTAATAGAAAATATGCAGAATGGCATTCTACCGAGAATCCAAGAGAAGAACGTTGACCTGATAGACCTGGGCTTTTGGAAGAAGCTGAGGTACCCAGTGGATATGAGGCATGGTGATTTTATAAAATTCTCTCAAAGAAAGCTGAGTAATTATTAAAACTTATGTCCTTAGTATTAACTTGATGAAGTAAGGCTTCTTTACAACTTCTCTTCTTAGCTTGCAATGTGGAGGCATTTAGGCATTTAGGATTATCCTTGCAGTTGCCCAAGGTGGGTGGCAGCCCTTGGAGAATTCTCTTTGATGCAGATCTTGATGAGATGGAGATGAGGAGCATGAAAGGCCACAAAGCAATGGCTCTCCTGTAACTCTTTGTGAGACGGTTTCCGGGGGTAAGGCAATAAGGCTGTGTCATATTGAAGTTGATTGGTTCGTTATAACACACTAGTTTGAGCAGAAAAGTTCTCATTCGCTTCAATGAGATTATATAACAAGAATAAGGTAGTAGATGGTCACATAGAGCTAATTATGTATTTTTAAATCTCTAGCCTATCATTATTGACCGTACAAACGTAGCTCTTTCTCCCTTTTTGCCTTTTTCTTAGCTAGCAACTTATTTGAATATTGTCCCAAAGTAATTCCTTTTCAGACATCGAGTATCATGGATATCAGAACTTCATTCATGTGTTGTCTGACTCTGATGGTGGAAAGTCACTATATTTCTGCCAGGTTTTTATTATTATTTATGATACTAAACAAAATAATTACCTTAATAAGACTCATTTGGTTCATTTTCAAGATCAATACTGTATGCTGATAAGACAATTGCAATTAAGAAAAAGCTGGGTATCTTCCAACATAATTGAAATGAAGTCAACAATTTCACAATATTAAAATAATGTTTCATCAAATGGTGATTTTTTTTTTTTTTTTTTTTGGCTGTGTTGGGTCGTCGTTTCTGTGCGAGAGCTTTCTCTAGTTGTGGTGAGTGGGGCCCACTCTTCATCGCAGTGCGCGGGCCTCTCACTGTTACGGCCTCTCTTGTTGCAGAGCACAAGCTCCAGGCGTGCAGGCTCAGTAGTTGTGGCTCACGGGCCTAGTTGCTCCGTGGCATGTGGGATCTTCCCAGACCAGGGCTCGAACCCGTGTCCCCTGCATTGGCAGGCAGATTCTCAAACACTGCGCCACGAGGGAAGCCCCAGTGATCTATTTTAATTCTATTTTTCTATTCAAGAATGCTTAAATGCTAATTTTCTAAAGTTCTGATATATATATATATATGTTTGAAAAATCAATTGTAACATTGATTTTCAAGTTGTGAATGAAAAATCATTTTATCTGTTTAAACTCTCCTCCTTTAGACATTAATGTCTGGCATTACACAATGTTTTTCTTTCATTTTGCTTTTATGTTTAAACTTCACGTTTTTATGTCAAGACACAATATCATTCATTATATTCAATGAATGGTATTTAAAATGGCAATATACATTCTCACTAGATTACTTATGACTATCTTCATCATACATATATCAATAAGCTCCTGATTTGTATCCTTGTTAACTATTTCTCTCTACCATCAACATTATTCTGGCCTCTTTTACATCTGAGATGATTGACAATTACGACACTCAGTGATAATTTTTTTTCTTTTCCCTTTTGTGACATTAAGAGTTGGGTTATCTCTCTTCCCAGACAAAAATATTGTACTATATCATGCATGCAATGTTATCTTGATAGAGAAATATACAGATATCTCTTCAGATATTTTTCTTCTCCTTCTGAACTTGTATTTCACATTATTCTTCCTTTATGTCACCTTTCACTCTCTCTAGATCCTAAGGATTGTTTGTGAATATCTTATTACTGTTCGTTGAAACATTCCAAAGAGTTGTTCTACTGATTTACTTGTGTTAGTATCACATTAAACACCAGGTCGTAAGTAAAATATATTTATTCTGGGAACGCATTTCTAAGGATATTTAAGAAAGCACAAAACTTTCTTGTTATATATGATTACATTATCTACCTATTCAACCTTATTATAAGTCCCCAGTTAGCCCTGTGTCTTCCTGTTTATTAGTCTCTACATCAGGTCAGTTTTGTAATCATGTATGACTTACTTATGACATCTCCCCTAAATCTGTTTCTCTTCTTTCTTCCCATTGTCACTAAGCAATGTCAAATCCTAATCATCAATTTTTCAGGACCGTAAAATTACCTTACAGGTAGTATTCCTGCATTTTCCCCCAAGTCATCTCTTTTGTTTTTTTTCCAGAAATAAACTGTTAAAATAATGATTCTATCATTGATTACACTACTAAACAAAAAATCATTAGAATAGCACAAACTGTCCTCCACTTCAACACCTCCTAACTGTGTCTCTCAAAATTCCACGTACTATTTCTAGACACACCAAATGGTAAGCAAATACATAATCTAATAAATAATTTTCATACTGTAACGGCTGCATTCGAAATTCTCATTTCTTTTAATGTCTTTTCCTGAACTTCTGTCCTAGGTGTATGTACTTCATTCTTGAAAACTCTCATCACTATCTGCCTTTTCAAAGGATTTGTCACTTCCCCCATCTTGAGAGTACACATGATGACATCATTGCTCAAATTTAACCTCCTCAAAAAAGGCTTTAGGAAATCACCTATGATCATATTTCTATTTTCTCTTCTCTCACCCTGCTTTATTTGTTTTTATAGC
This sequence comes from Leucopleurus acutus, assembly GCF_964270905.1. Lineage (NCBI taxonomy): Eukaryota > Metazoa > Chordata > Mammalia > Artiodactyla > Delphinidae > Leucopleurus > Leucopleurus acutus. Next base: position 13,492,187 of record NC_139143.1, read on the forward strand.
ATTGATCACTATCTCATGTTATACTTATGTTATATATTTATCTTATTTCATTTTTATTGGAGTATAGTTTATATACAATGTTGTGTTAGTTTTTGCTGTACAGAAAAGTAAATCAGTTATATATATACGTATATCCACTCTTTTTTAGATTCTTTTCCCGCATAGGTCATTAGAGAGTATTGAGTAGTGTTCCATGTGGTACACAGTAGGTTCTTATAAGTTATCTATTTTATATACAGTAGTGTATATATGTCAATCCCAATCTTTGAATTTATCCCTCCTCCCCCTTTTCCCCCCTGGTAACTGGAGTTTATTTTCTACATCTGTGACTCTATTTCTGTTTTGTAAATAAGTTCATTTGTATCTTTTTTTTCGATTCCACATATAAATGATATCATATGATATTTGTCTTTCTCAGTCTAACTTCATTTAATATGATAATCTCTAGCTCCATCCATGTTGCTGCAAGTAGCATTATTTCATTCTTTTTTATGGCTGAGTAATACTCCATTGTATATATGTACCACATCTTCTTTGTCCATTCGTGCATTGATGGGCATTTAGGTGGTTCCATGACCTGGCTATTGTAAATAGTGCTGCAATGAACATTGGGTTGCTTGTGTCTTTTTGAATTATGGTTTCCTCTGGGTATATGCCCAGCAGTGAGATTGCTGGGTCATATGGTAATTCTAGTTTTAGTTTTTTAAGAAACCTCCATACTGCTCTCCATAGTGGCTGTAGCAATTTACATTCCCACTAATAGTGCAGGAGGGTTGCCTTGTCTCCGCACCCTCTCCAGCATTTGTTGTTTGTAGATCTTTGATGGCTGTTCTGACCAGTGTGAGGTGATACCTCATTGTAGTTTTGATTTGCATTTCTCTAATAATTAGTGATGTTGAGCAACTCTTCATGGGTCTCTTGGCCATCTGTATGTCTTCTTTGGAGAAATGTTTATTTAGGTCTTCTGCCCATTTTTGGATTGGGTTGTTTGTTTTTTTAATATAGAGCTGCATGAACTGTTTATATATTTTGGAGATTAATCCTTTGTCTGTTGATTCGTTTGCAAATACTTCCTCCCATTCTGAGGGTTGTCTTTTCATCTTGTTTATAGTTTCCTTTGCTGTGCAAAAGCTTTCAAGTTTCACTAGGTCCCATTTGTTTATCTTTGTTTTTATTTTCATTACTCTAGGAGGTGGATCCAAAAAGATATTGCTACGATTTATGTCATAGAGTGTTCTGCCTATGTTTTCCTCTAAGAGTTTTATAGTATCTTTCCTTACATTTAGGTCTTTAATCCATTTTGAGTTTATTTTTGTGTATAGTGTTAGGTAGTGTTCTAATTTCATTCTTTTACATATGGTTGTCCAGTTTTCCCAGTACCACTTGTTGAACAGACTGTCTTTTCTTCATTGTATACCCTTGCCTTCTTTGTCATAGATTAGGTGACCATAGGTGCGTGGGCTTATCTCTGGGCTTTCTATTCTGTTCCATTGTTCTATATTTCTGTTTTTGTGCCAGTACTAAACTGTTTTGATGACTGTAGCTTTGTTGTATAGTCTGAAGTCAGGGAATCTGATTCCTCCAGCTCCATTTTTCTTTCTCAAGATTGCTTTGGCTATTTTTGGTCTTTTGTGTTTCCATACAAATAGTAAAATTTTTTGTTCTAATTCTGTGAAAAGTGCCATTTGTAATTTGATAGGGATTGTATTCAATCTCTAGATTGTTTTGGGTAGTACGGGTAGTACAGTCATGTTGACAATATTGATTCTTCCAATCCAAGAACATGGTGTATCTCTCCGTGTGTGTGTCATCTTTGATTTCTTTCAGCAGTAGAGTAAGTCCCCTACATATGAACGAGTTCCATTCCAAGAGTGTATTCGTAAATTCAGTTTGTTCCTAAGTATGATAAAGTTAGCCTAGGTACCTAACTATGAAATCAGCAATATAATACTGTACTGTAATAGGTTTATCATACTTTTTACACAAATAATACATAAAAAATTAACAAACATAAAGAAAACATTTTTAATCTTACAGTATAGGACCTTGAAAAGTACAGTGGTACAGTACAACAGCTGTCATACAGGGGCTGTCATTGAGTGAACAGGCAAGAAATAAAGATACTGTACTACTGTACTTTATACAGTACTGTAAAGTACACAAAAGCAACAACCACTTGCAGAGGATGCACGCACATGATAATATATGCCAGACACGTGAACTAACTTATGTAATTGGACTTGCAAATGCATGTTTGCTTCTTTGAAAGTTTGCAAGTTGAGGGTTCGTATGTAGGGGACTTATTGTACCTTATTATTTTCTGAGTACAGGTCTTTTGTCTCCTTAGGTAGGTTTAATCCTAGGGTGTTTTATTCTTTTTGATGTGATGGCAAATGGGATTGCTTCCTTAATTTCACTTGCTGATCTTTTGTTGTTAGTGAATAGGAATGCAAGAGATTTCCGTGTATTAATTTTGTATCCTGCAACTTTACTAAGTTCATTGATGAGCTCAAGTAGTTTTCTGGTGGCATCTTTAGGATTCTCTATGTACAGTATCATATCATCTGTGAACAGTGACAGTTTTACTTCATCTTTTCCAATTTGGATTCCTTTTATTTCTTTTTTTTTAAATAAATTTATTTATTTAATTTATTTATTTTTGGCTGTGTTGAGTCTTCATTGCCATGTGCGGGCTTTCTCTAGTTGCAGCGAGTGGGGTCTACTCTTCGTTGCAGTGCATGAGCTTCTCATTGCAGTGGCTTCTCTTGTTGCAGACACAGGCTCTAGGCCCATGGGCTTCAGTAGCTGTGGCATGTGGGCTCAGTAGTTGTGGCTTATGGGCTCTAGAGCGCAGGCTCAGTAGTTGTGGTACACGGGCTTAGGTGCTCTGCAACGTGTGGGATCTTCCTGGACCAGGGATCGAACCCGTGCCCCCTGCATTGGCAGGTGGATTGTTAACCACTGCACCACTAGGGAAATACCTCTTTTATTTCATTTTTTTCTTTGATTGCTGTGGCTAGGACTTCCAAAACTATATTGAATAAAAGTGGGGAGAGTAGATATCCTTGTCTTGTTCCTGATCTTAGGGGAAATGTTTTCAGTATTTCACCATTGAGAATGATGTTTGCTGTGGGTTTGTCATATACGTCCTTTATTGTGTTGAGGTTTGTTCCCTCTGTGCCCACTTTCTGGAGAGTGTTTTTGGTTTTTTTAATCATAAATGGATGTTGAATTTTGTCAAAAACTTTTTCTGCATCTATTGAGATCATCATGTGGTTTTTATTCTTCAGTTTGTTAATGTGGTATAAAACATTGATTGATTTGTGTATAATGAGGAATCCCTGCATTCTAGGAATAAATCCCACTTGGTCATGGTGTATGATCCTTTTAATGTACTGTTGGATTCTGTTTGCTAGTATTTGTTGAGGATTTTTGCATCTGTATTCATCAGTGATATTGGCCTGTAATTTTCTTTTTTTGTGATATCTTTGTCTTATTTGGTATCAGGTTGATGGTGGTCTCATAGAATAAGCTTGGGAGTTTTCCTTCCTCTGCAGTTTTTTTGGAACAGTTTCAGAAAGGTAGGTGTTAACTCTTCTCTAAATGTTTGATAGAATTCACCTGTGAAGCCATCTGGTCCTAGACTTTTGTTTGTTGGAAGTTTTTTAATCACAGTTTCAATTTTAGTACTTGTAATTGGTCTGTTCATATTTTCTACTTCTTCCTGGTTCTGTCTTAGAAGATTTTATCTTTCTAAGAATGTGTCCATTTCTCCCAGGTTGTCCATTTTATTGGCATAGAATTGCTTGTAGTACTCTCTTATGCTTCATTTTTCTGTGGTGTCAATTGTAACTTCTCCTTTTTCATTTCTAATTTTCTTGAAGAGTATGGCTAAAGGTTTATCAATTTTGTTTACCTTCTCAAAGAACCAGCTTTTAGTTTCATTGATCTCTGCTATTATTTTCTTCATCTCTACTTCATTTATTTCAGCTCTGATCTTTATGATTTCTTTCCTTCCACCAACCTTGGGTTTTGCTTGTTCTTCTTTCTCTAGTTGCTTTACATGTAAGGTTAGGTTGGTTGGTTGTTTCCTGAGGTAAGATTGTATTGCTATAAACTTCCCTCTTAGAAAAGCTTTTGCTGTGTCCCATAGGTTTTGGAATGTCATTTTCATTTGTCTCTAGATTTTTTTTGATTGCCTCTTTGATTTCTTCAGTGATACATTGGTTATTAAATAGCATATTGTTTAGTCTCCATGTGTTCGTGTGTTTTACAGTTGTTGTTTTTATTCCTGTAGTTCATTTCTAATCTCATAGCCTTGTGGTCCAAAAAGATGCTTGATATGATTTCAATTTTCTTAAATTTACCAAGGCTTGATTCGTGGCCCAAGATGTGATCTATCCTGAAGAATGTTCTGTGTGCACTTGACAAGAAAGTGTATTCGGCTGCTTTTAGGTAGAATGTCCTAAAAATATCAGTTAAGTCAGTCTGGTCTAATGTATCATTTGAGGCTTGTGTTTCCTTATTAATTTTCTGTCTGCATTATCTGTCCTTTGTTGTAAGTGGGGTGTTAAAGTCCCCCACTATTATTGTGTTACTGTCGATTTCCCTTTTTATGGCTGTTAGCATTTGTCTTGTGTTTTGTGGTGCTCCTATGTTGGGTGCATAAATATTTATAATTGTTATATCTTCTTCTAGGGTTGATCACTTGATCATTATGTAGTGTCCTTGTCACTTGTAACAGTCTTTATTTATTTATTTTGCCGTACATGGGCCTCTCACTGTTGTGGCCTCTCCCATTGCGGAGCACAGGCTCTGGACGCGCAGGCTCAGTGGCCATGGCTCACAGGCCCAGCCACTCCGCGGCATGTGGGATCTCCCTGGATCGGGGCACGAACCCATGTCCCCTGCATCGGCAGGTGGACTCTCAACCACTTCGCCACCAGGGAAGCCCCAGTCTTTATTTTAAAGTCTATTTTGTCTGATATGACTATTCCAACTCCAGCTTTCTTTTGATTTCCATTTGCATGGAATATCTTTTTCCTTCCCCTCACTTTCACTCTGTATGTGTGCCTAGATCTGAAGTGGGTCTCTTGTAGACAGCGTATATACAGGTCTTGTTTCTGTATCCATTCAGCCAGTCTTTGTCTTTTGGTTGGAGCATTTAATCCATTTACCTTTAAGGTAATTATTGATATGTGTGTTCCTATTGCCATTTTTTTAATTGCTTAGGGTTTGTTTTTGTAGGTCTTTTTTCTTCCCTTCCTCTTTCGTTCTCTTCTCTTGTGGTTTGATGACCATCTTTAGTGTTGTTTTTGGGTTACTTTTTCTTTTTTGTGTGTGTCTATTGTAGTTTCTTGGTCTGCATTTCCCATGAGGTTTTGATGTAGCAGTGTATCTATATACAAGATTGTTTTAAGTGGCTGGTCTTTTAATTTTGAATACAATTCCTATTTCCAGCATTTATTCTCTTCTCTTCTCATGATTGCTGCTTTTGATATCACAGTTGTGTGTGGATGTTTTCCTGCTTTTACTGTATGTTTACCTTTACCAGTGAGCTTTCCCATTTGTGATTTTCTTGTTTGTAGTTGTGGCCTCTTTTTTTTTCCCCCTTGCCTTGAGAAGTTCCTTTAGCATTTGTTTTAAAGCTGGTATGGTGGTGCTGAATTTTCTTAGCTTTTTCTTGTCTGTGAAGCAAGATTTCTCCCTTGAATATGAATGAGAGCCTTTCTGGGTAGAGTATTCTTGGTTGTAGGTTTTTTGCTTTCATCACTTGAAATATATTGTGCTACTCTCTTCTGGCCTGCAGAGATTATGCTGAAAAAATCAGCTGATTACCTTATGGGGATTCCCTTGTATGTTATTTATTGCTTTTCCCTTGTTGCTTTTAATATTTTTTCTTTTAATTTAATTTAATTTAATTTAATATTTGTTAGTGATTACTGTGTGTCTCAGCGTGTTCTTCTTTGGGTTTATCTTGTGTGGGACTCTTTGCACCTCTTGGACTTGGGTGACTATTTCCTTTCCCATGTTAGGAAAGTTTCCTACTATAATCTCTTCAAATATTTTCTCAGGCCTTTTCTCTTTCTCTTCTTCTTCCGGACCCCCTATAATTAGAATTTTGGTGCATTTAATGTTGTCCTAGACGTCTCTGAGACTGTCCTAATTTTTTTTTCATTCTTTTCCCTTTATTCTGTTCCATGACAGTGATTTCCACCATTCCATCTTGCAGTTCAGTTAACTGTTCCTCTGCCTCAGTTATTCTGCTGTTGATTCCTTCTAGTGTATTTTTCATTTCAGTTATTTTATTGTTCATCTTTGTTTGTTCTTTAGTAATTTTAGGTCTTTATTAAACATTTCTTCTATCTTCTCGATCTGAGCCTCCATTCTTTTTCTGAGATTTTGAATCATCTTTCCTATAATTACTCTGAATTCTTTTTCAGGTAGATTGCCTATCTCCTCTTCACTTGGCTGTTCTTGTAGATTTTTATCTTGCTCCTTCTTATGCAACATATTTCTCTGTCATCTCATTTTGTCTAACTTATAGTGTTTGTGGTCTCTTTTCTGCAGGCTGCAGGATCATAGTTCCTCTTGCTTCTGTTGTCTGCCCCTTGGTGGGTGAGGTTGGTTCAGTGACTTGTGCATGCTTCCTGTTGGGAGGTACTGGTGTCTGCACTCTGGTGGGTAGAACTGGGTCTTGTCCCTCTGGTGGGCAGGAACGTGTTAAGGGGTGTGTTTTGGGGTGTCTGTGAGGTTAGTATGACTTTAGGCAGACTTTCTGCTGATGGGTGGGGCTGTGTTCCTGTTTTGCTGGTTGTTTGGCCTGAGGCATTCCAGCACTGGAGCCTGCAGGCTGTTGAATGGGGCTGGGTTTTGGTGCCGAAGCATCAACCTTCAGGAGAGCTCACACCAAGTAATATTCCCTGGGGCCTCCGGTATCCGTCCCCTCACCCCCACAGTGAGCTACAGCCAACCCCCACCTCTCCAGGAGACATTTAAAGGCCCCTAGGTAGATCTAGCCCAGGTTCCTATGGACGTACTGCTTTGTGCTGGGTCACAGTGGAGGTGAGACCTTGTGTGCGTCCTCCAAGAGTGGAGTCTCTGTTCCCCCAGCCCTGTGGAGCTCCTGCACTCAAGCCCCACTGGCTTTCAAGGCTAAATGCCCTGGAGGTTCTTCCTCCTGATGTCAGATCCTCAGACTGTCTTGGAGGGCTATTTTTATGTGGGAATGTCCCTGTGTAGGCTGTGTGGATTTATTTTTAAATTTTTATATATTTTTTTTTGGTGTGAGGGCTTTTTTTAGTATGGATGACTGCCACCTTTTTCCTCAGTGTATGTTGGCTGTTATCCCTTTGATAGGGGGTTTGACTGTTGTTTTAGTGACCAGAGCCCACCCTTGATATTGAGCAGGGCCTCCTTTTTGCTCTGTGGTTGTTACTGCCCTGTCAGGGCCAGGTCTGTTCCCCAGTTGGAGTAGAAGCCCCCAGATCTGTTTGTTAGCTGTGTTTCTGATCTGCAGTGCGAAGATGGCAGGATTGGAGCATTGCCACTGGGAGGGAAGCCACTGAGCATTCCCCCTCTGGAGGTGTTCACCCATGAGTATGCTCTGTTGTGTCCTCTTTCACCAACTGTGCAGGCTCAGGCTCAGCAGCGGTACCCTATTGTTGGCACCGCTCTTGGTCCCACCTTAACCGTGGATATGCAGTCAGTTGGTCCTGGTGATTCTCAGGCATTGTTTTCACCAGGCCACTGGCTCAGATCCACGGAGGTCAGGTCCCAGGACTGCACTAATTGTGTGCCTGGATCTCCTCTGGGAGCTGTGGAGCAGCTCAGACTCTGGCCTGGCCCAGCTCCTGAGTCTACGTGCCCACAGAGCCCACAGCTTCTAAAGCCAAACCAGTCTCAGCTGCAGGAGCACTTTTGTCCATTCGGTTGTTCCACAGGCTCTGAATTTAGGAAGCCATCAGCAGAGATGTAACTCCATGGTTCGTGCAGCTGCGAGGAGAGATTTCAGTTCCTCTTCCTTAGTCACACAGCCCCTGGGGCTCAGCTGTGGTTTCAGCCCCACCTCTGCATGTGGGCCACCCAGCGGCATCTGCTCCTGAGGCTTCCAGAGCACACACGCCTGTCAGGTGGGAGGATGGGGGTGCAGCGATCAGGGTGCATGGGCTCCCCAGGCAAGAGGGTGCCAGGTTGGCTATCAGGATGTGTGAGCCCATCAGGCAGGAGGGAGGTGAGGTGGTGATCAGGGCAAGCGGACTGCCTAGGTGGGGAGGGGGCAGAGGAGGTGATGGCTAGGGGTGCTCAAGCTACTCCAGCAGGAGCCCTCCCTGGTGCCTGGGGAGGCAGGGGCTGGTGAGTGAGGAGAGAGGCTGCAATGGCAGCCCTGCCCCTTGTGCATCACTAAACAATGGTGCTTTGCTTCTATGGCAGTACAGGCTCTCTCCACAAGCATTCCCGGTTGCAGAACTCCTAACTCCCATCCCCTCAGGCTGTCTCCTCACAGCCAGTAGCAACCCCCTCCCCAGGTCTGCTCTCCAAACCCCACGTTCCAGCCCCCAGCCCCCATGTGCACCGACAGACACTCGTCTCAGACTGGGGCACACAGGGCTATGTCACAGACCATTTGTGTAGGTCTCAGTCTGTCCTGCCTGCCACAGACTGATCGCTGCATTCTCCTCTGAGCCTCCAAAGCTCCCCTTCTATCCCAGCTGATCTCCCCATTGGTGAGGGGGCTTCCCCAGATTCGGGAAGCCTTCAGCTTCCCCGCAGGTGTGCAGGTTCCATCCTACTTCCTCTCCTCTTCCTTTTCACTTCCTCTTTCTTTCATCCTACCTGGTTATGTGGGGATCTTTCTTGTCCTTTTAGGTGTCTGAGGTCCTCTGCTAGTGTTCAGCCAGTGCTGTGTGAGAACTGTTCCATTGGTAGATGTGTTCTTGACGCCTTTGTGGGGTGAGGCGAGTTCCATGTCCTCCTCCTCCTCTGCCATCTTGACCCTTTCTTCTTGTATAATTTAAATAGCCACCACTTGATTTGTTGCTAACTGGACCACAGTGTGTGTGTATGTGTGTGCACGTATATACACAACTTTAACTTTTCCACTATTGCTTATGAAAGCTAACTCTAGAGAGGGGACCAATAGAGGGGAACAACCATCTGTAACACAGGAACAATTTGAATAAATATTTATTACACGTTAATAACCTTAAGTTCAATACAGAACTTAGTATCCATCAGTTTAGCTTTTCTTTTGACATTTGAACTATCTTTTCCCTCATCTGTGAAATAGTCATAGAAATTTTCTTAAAGTTCAGGAATTTAAAATGCTCCACCATCCCAAGCATCAATTCAGCACTTCACAATGACTTTTTTGTTCCTAACATTTTACTGACCTTGAGTTTACTACTGAAGATAAAAAGGGTAAATAAAGCGTAATTGAATAACATGAATAAAGCGGAGATGTGTAAATAATGAATAGCCTTTAGCCAATGAGGGAGAAAGACAGGGGAAACAACATGATGAGGGCAGCAAGCAGTTTATCCTAGAAGTGTTATGAGGTCCTAATATAGAAGGTAAGGAGGCATTAGAGATTAAGTTTGTAGAGTAAGCAGCTGTGAGAACATGGAAGGATTTTTTATGCCTTACAAAACACCTTGGACTTTCTCCTGTATGCAATACAGAGATACAGAAAAAATTAAGTGTCAAATCTATATAGACAGATTTATTTTAGTCAGATCATGCTGGCAGATTTTCCAAATTTGAAGAGTTTCAAAAAGGAAACAAGGACACCAGTTGTTTCCATGAAGAGCAATAAAGTTTTGATATAGTGTTGAAAGGGGGAAGAATATAGAAAATCATTCACCAACCTGAACCCCACCTATTGGTCCAGCATGGAGATTTGTCCATCAGATATGATGAAAGTACAAGGGTGTAAGGAAACTAAGATTGTAGGTATAGAATAGGTTTTTCTTCTTCAGGACCCCTGATCACCATATACTCTGTATATAACATCTACATGAAAATCATAATTTCCCAGGCCCACCACGGAATTTTAACTCAGAATGCTACTGCTAATGTGCCTCTTTCTGCTGAGAATACCTTCTCGCTACCACACACTTTTTAGCTACACCTTCATCCACTTGTCAAGCTTATATTCATCCTTCAATCTTACTTTGGGTCTTTAACATTTACCTCTTATGGTAGGCCTGCTTTGTCACCCCAGTGTAATTAATCCATTGTCCTACAGTGATATATTAGTCTGACATTGTATACAAAGTTGAATAGGTAACCAATAAATGTTGTTGAATTACCAACTTTTCCAATTTATATTAATTATATATGATTGAAAGCATGAATTGAGAAGGAAACTTGGTTACACATAATTTTATTACTGTTTTACAGACCTGACTGGTCTATACCTGAAAATTTATCCCAAAAACAATTTTTTTAAAGAAAGAAGAGTTGTGTTTTTGTTTTACAAGGGGAAGAATATCTTGAGAGCCCTCATCATTTGACAAGTGATAGGTCACAAGAAAGCATTTAAGACATTTATAGAAACAGCATCTTCACCAAAATGATACTTAAAGAAACCAGTAGTACCCAAACTAGAACAACAACAGCATTTTAACTATGCTTGTTATCATTTATTCTCCGTTAATAGGAAGCTAATACCTATGTAAAGTATCATTATGCCTACTTTATACAAAGTAAGAGGCACAATGTGACAAAGACTTGTTCACCTACATTTCTTTTATTGCTCTTCCTTTAATATTATAACTCCTGGTTTCTAGCTGGGCACAAATCCCCATTCCCGACCCCGGTTAGGCTCTTCCCAGCCTACCTAGTTATAGTTTTGACTAAGTGATGAAATTCTGACCAACACAATGTGAGCAGACATGAGTATTTTCCAGCCCTGCCCTTCAAATATATGCATTTTGAGTGTCTTCTGTGTTTCTTTTTCCTGCTGACTGGCAAAGTGAGAGGTGAATGGATGCAGAGATAAAATCAACATACAGAAGATGGCAGTCATTTTGCCAGTCCTGGAATGTTTACCTCAGGACTGCTACATGAGAGAAAACTGAATCTAACTGGTTTAAACTCCTATGTTTATGGATCTCAATGTTACAAAAGCTTTTTATAAATCAATGCCAACAAAACAGAGAAAATTGTTGTAAAGAAACACTCTCTTTCCACATGCATTGCAGCTATTCAGAGAGTAGTCACATGATCAGAAATTTTGGCTGCCAATCTAATGCTTAGGCTACTAAAAACACAGTATTTCTACAGTGAAGTTCCAGTTTTAAAAATGCATCTATTCTTTCAGTGAATACTCATTAAATAACTTATGTATTATTTACTGTGCCAATCAAGTAATTATAGGGAGTACGCTTCTACTTTAACAAATTAGGTTAGTTTGGAATTATATTGTAAAAATTGATTTGGGGGGAGGGATTGTTTTTCTGTTAACGATCATTGCCTAGTATATTTTGGACCCAGTATTTGAGAGACAAAATGATGTAAAAATGTGTCATTGAGAAGGAACTGTCTCATTCAGCCTTCTGTATCATATCCTCTTGCTTCTCCTAATTAGTGGAATATTTTATACGTGTGTGTGTGTGTGTGTGTGTGTGTGTGTGTATTGTTGTTTGTTTATAGATGTTATTGAAAGAATAGGACTCAAAGCAGGTGGGGAAGAATGAGTGGGTTAAGGGAGTTAAGAATGGATAAGAGCTTAACAGAATTTAACAGGCAGGATTCATGGATTGGCAGCCATATCATCACTCCCAGACACACTCAATTTCAAGTTATCAACACTGGCTGAAGGTAGGAAATTGTAAAATTAGATGACATGAAATAAAAATCTAATCTTGGAAGTGCTTTTCATTTAACAAAATTAACCTTCTTTTTAATAAAATTTTACATCAAAAAGTTATTTTCATATATCAGGTCAAAGAGGGTAGCTAAAATTTAACAAGCTATCATAATTCTAATAGAATATGAATAGTTAGGAATATTGTTACCAGTCTTGGCTTCAAATAATAGCTTATAAATACAATTTTATACATATATTTAAAATTAATAAACTTATACTGAGCTATATTTAAGGCATTGTAGGGAGAGAGAAAGTTGAAAAGACATGCCTCTCTTCTGCTGTGGATGGCAAATGATTGGAAGAAAGTAACAAGTATACAAACTTGACAAACTGATGAGTGCTGTTGTTTAGTGGAAAAAATGATCTTTCCTTTAACTGACAAATTATACATCTCAGCATTACATTCTCAGAGGAATATATGAATTTCCTTAACAGAGAAATTAAAAACTAAAATCTAGACTACATTTTTCTAAGATACAATAGGTCTCCTAACAATATCTTTCAGAAGAAATCACAGCACAGTGAATTTAGAAATAAAATATGTACAGTCTACTAGAACATTGAGAGCCAGTCTAGGGAAATTTAAAAGTTTTCTTTTAATGGAATAAATGCTTAAGGTTAAAATCAAAATAGTTATTTTAAAGCAAGTTTGAGGAAATTCTGGAAATACATCACTGCACAACTAGGTTGATCATAAAAAATACCATTTTTTACATGCTCAGATGCACCTTAAAATGACTCAGTGGGTTGCAGAACCTAACACGTTTTCTTCCCAATTATTTTTGAAGGGTTCCTGACAGATGTTTTCTTTAAGAAAGAATGACAGAGTGTCTTTTTTATTTTGTTTCTATGAGACTCTTATTTTTATCCTGTCATAAGAGGCAAATGGTGGGTCTTTGATTTGGGTAAGTTTTGTAACAGAGGCTTAATTTGCACAATTTATGAGACAGCTTTCTTTAATCTGTCAAGGAGTGTGGGTTCCATGCTATTTCTATAAAAGATGTAGATTTAGTTATATATGTTAATGAATTCTATCTTGACAGTCTTAGAATGGTGTCAACCATTGCTGGAGCAGAAACTGTATATGATTTTGAAAGCCTTAGAAAACTCCTCAAGTATAAAAATTTTCCACCTAAATATTTTTGTCATGTAATGTTAAAATTTAACTATGAATAAAAATTAACAAACAAGTTAGATCAAATACTGCTACTATATGAAAATGGACATGTTATGTTAGAATATCTTTAGATTTGAAATGTAAAAGGTTGTTCTTCAATACTAAAAATATTATTCAAATGGTAACATAAAATACTTTTATAGTTTTGGAAACAGTTAATAAAATTTTGAAAATATGTATTCTAAACAGACATCTTATAGCTCTGCTTATAAAACATCCATTTTTGTCTGAATGTTTAAACTGACTGATGTCTGTCTAAATTACATAAGGCATATGTTAAAATTATTAATTTGTTAAATTGCATACTGAATACTTCAAACCATTTGATTCTTTTAAACTCCTTTCAGTAGTTATCTAAAACACAATATTGTCTTTTTGAAGTTGTAGTCATTTATTTTCTAATAAGTTTTATTCTTAACACTGATTTTTTACTTACTCTGATGAAAATTGTTGTTCAAGGTCCCTTCACTGCCTGGACTACTAAGCACATTCACTTCTGACAAATCATTTAAATGCCTTGCAAAATCTGATATGGTGGGCAGGAAAAAAACCAAAACAAAAAACTGTTGAGGAAAAGTTCTTTCAACATGGTACTTAACTTTGATAGTCATTATAGCACTTGTTCATTCATTCAAACAAACAAAAAACATGGAGAATTTAGATGAGACTGTGACATTTCCTACATCTTGCTAGTTATTGATTTGCCAAAATTAAAGTTAAGCCAGACCTCATATGTACTAAATATACATACTCTCCCAGTGTTTACCTAAATAAAGTAACTTATTCTGAAGGAAAAATGCTATTGAATATTTCTTTTAAAATATGTGGTTGAATTTCAGTTACTGCTGCTCACTCCCTCAGGCAATACCAAGGAGACATTATTAAAGGTAATGATTATTAAATGATAACTATATTGATTCTAAAGCCCTGAACAATGGGTAATTTCAGTCTTGAATACAAACCCCATGTTTCTCTGACTGAGCTTCACCCAACCAAATATTCCTTCATGTAACAGCTAGAAGGGAATGGCCAGCAATTAACGGATGTCACTGTTCTGATGCACTACCTTCTGGCAGAAGATAAAGACATAACTATTTGGAAAGTGATGTAGATGGCGGTGATAATGATAAAGATTAAATTTTTTTCACATATTTATCATGTGGGCACACAAACTAGCATCATAAACAAATCTTTTGAAAATTTAAGCATTCATAGCTTATCTAATAGGTTTCAAACCTTATAGAAAATAGAAACTTGACTACATGTTGACAAAAGGAAATAAATGGCTGTTGAGGACTTGAGGCTGAGCTGTCAGGGTCCCAGTTAATTTTTAATTTATTTGCTACAATAAGGTTTTGTTTTAACTCACCACAAATATGAATATTTTAACAAATAGAGTAGAATCTCAAAAGTGAATTTACCAGTCATAAAGTTCTTTTAAAAGTAATCTCATATGTATGAATAGTTTTTAAAATGCTGAAATATACTGATATTATCTATAGACTGTGCTTTTTCAATTGAGGCATTAGTTCTTCTGCACTCCCCTTCCTATCTTCTGTCCTCTCCCTGTTGCTAGATGCACAAGTGCACAATAATTTTTACACTACTATGACTACGTGAACATTGTGCAGAGTTAAATCCACTGATACATGGATTACAACTCTTTTGCAAAACATTTGTTTTTTTCCTGGATTTAATCATTGGCACAATTGTTATTTGCTTAGTTTTCTAATTATTCCAAGTGTTTTTGCAGATGCGTAACATACTGATCACTAATTTTTTGAAATGCTCAAACATCTTTTCAGGCACTCAAAAGTTCTACCAATTTTTCTTCAAAATTCTCTCTCTCATCCAAAAACAGCAGATTACATTTTCTTCTCAAGTGTGCATGGAACATTTTCCAGGATAGATCACATCTTGGGTCACAAATCACGCCTCATTAAATTTAAGAAAATCGAAATCATATCAAGACCTTTTCTGACCACAACGCTTTGAGATTAGAAATGAGTTACAGGGAAAAAAACGTAAAAAACACAAACACATGGAGGCTAAACAATACGTTACTAAATAACCAAGAGATCACTGAAGAAATCAAAGAGGAAATCAAAAAATACCTAGAGACAAATGACAATGAAAACATGATGATCCAAAACCTACGGGATGCAGCAAAAGCAGTTCTAAGAGGGAAGTTTATAGCTATACAAGCCTACCTCAAGAAACAAGAAAAATCTCAAATAAACAATGTAACCTTACACCTAAAGAACTAGAGAAAGAAGAACACACAAAACCCAAAGTTAGCAGAAGGAAAGAAATCATAAAGATCAGAGCAGAAATAAATGAACTAGAAACAAAGAAAACAATAGCAAAGATTAATAAAACTAAAAGCTGGTTCTTTGAGAAGATAAACAAAATTGAAAAACCAATAGCCAGACTCATCAAGAAAAAGAGAGGACTCAAATCAATAAATTTAGAAAAGGAAAAGAAGTTACAACAGACACCACAGAAATACAAAGCATCCTAAGAGACTACCACAAGCAACTCTATGCCAATAAAATGGACAACCTGGAAGAAAAGGACAAATTCTTACAAAGGTATTACCTTCCAAGAATGAACCAGGAAGAAATACAAAATATGAACAGACCAATCACAAGCACTGAAATTGAAACTGTGATTAAAAATCTCCCAACAAACAAAAGTCCAGGACCAGATGGCTTCACAGGTGAATTCTGTCAAACATTTAGAGAAGAGCTAACATCCATCCTTCTCACACTCTTCCAAAAAATGTCAGAGGAAGGAACACTCCCAAACTCATTCTCTGAGGCCACCATCTCCCTGATACCAAAACCAAACAAAGATACTACAAAAAGGAAAATTACAAACCAATATCACTGATGAATATAGACGCAAAAGTCCTCAACAAAATACTAGGAAACAGAATCCAACAACACATTAAAAGGATCATACACCATGATCAAGTGGGATTTATCCTAAGGATGCAAGGAATCTTCAATATACGCAAATCAATCAATGTGATACACCATATTAACAAATTGAAGAAGAAAAACCGTATGATCATCTCATTAGATACAGAAAAAGCTTTTGACAAAATTCAACACCCATTTATGATAAAAACTCTCCAGAAAGTTGGCATAGAGGGAACCTACCTCAACATAATAAAGGCGCCATATACGACAAACCCACAGCAAACATCATTCTCAATGGTGAAAAACTGAAAGTATTTCCTCTAAGATCAGGAACAAGGCAAGGATATCCACTCTCACCACTATTATTCAACATAGATTTGGAAGTCCTAGCCATGGCAATCAGAGAAGAAAAAGAAATAAAAGGAATCCCAATTGGAAGAGAAGTAAAACTGTCACTGTTTGCAGATGACATGAGACATAGAGAATCCTAAAGATGCTACCAGAAAACTACTAGAGCTAATCAGTGAACTTGGTAAAGTAGCAGGATATAAAATTGATGCACAGAAATCTCTTGCATTCCTATACACTAATGATGAAAAATCTGAAAGAGAAATTAAGGAAACACTCCCATTTACCATTGCAACAAAAAGAATAAAATACCTAAGAAAAACCTACCTAGGGAGACAAAAGAGCTGTGTGCAGAAAACTATAATACACTGATGAAAGAAATAAAAGATGATACAAACAGATGGAGAGATATACCATGTTTTTGGATTGGAAGAATCAACATCTGAAAATGACTGTATTACCCAAAACAATCTACAGATTCAGTGCAATCCCTATCAAACTACCAATGGCATTTTTCACAGAACTAGAACAAAGAATTTCACAATTTGTATGGGAACACAAAAGACCCCAAATAGCCAAAGCAATCTTGAGAAAGGAAAACGGAGCTGGAGGAATCAGGCTCCCGGACTTCAGACTATACTACAAAGCTACAGTAATCAAGACAGTGTGGAACTGGCAGAAAAACAGAAATATTGATCAATGTCACAGGATAGAAAGCCCAGAGAGAAACCCACACACATATGGTCACCTTATTTTTGATAAAGGAGGCAAGAATATACAATGGAGAAAAGACAACCTCTTCAATAAGTGGTGCTGGGAAAATTGGACAGCTACATGTAAAAGAATGAAATTAGAACACTCCCTAATACCATACACAAAAATAAACTCAAAATGGATTAAAGACCTAAATGTAAGGCCAGACACTATAAAACTCTTAGAGAAAAACATAGGCAGAACACTCTATGACATAAATCACAGCATGGTCCTTTTTGACCCACCTCCTAGAGAAATGGAAATAAAAACAAAAATAAACCAATGGGATCTTATGAAATTTAATAGCTTTTGCACAACAAAGGAAACCATAAACAAGATGAAAAGACATCCCTCAGAATGGGAGAAAATATTAGCAAGTGAAGCAAATGACAAAAGATCTATCTCCAAAATTTACAAGCAGCTCATGCAGCTCAATATCAAAAAAATGAACAATCCAATCCAAAATTGGGCAGAAGACCTAAACAGACACTTCTCCAAAGAAGATATACAGATTGCCAACAAACATATGAAAAGATGCTGAACATCACTAATCATTAGAGGAATGCACATCAAAACTACAATGAAGTATCACCTCACACCAGTCAGAATGGCCATCATCAAAAAATCTGCAAACCATAAATGCTAGAGAGGGTGTGGAGAAAAGGGGACCCTCTTGCACTGTTGGTGGGAATGTAAATTGATACAGCCACTATGGGGAACAGTATGGAGGTTCCTTAAAAAACTAAAACTAGAACTACCATATGACCCAGCAATCCCACTACTGGGCTTATACCCTGGGAAAACCATAATTCAAAAAGAGTCAAGTACCACAATATTCATTGCAGTTTTATTTACAATAACCAGGACAGGGAAGCAATCTAAGTGTCCATCGACAGATGAATGGATAAAGAAGATGTGGCACATATATACAATGGAATATTACTCAGCCATAAAAAGAAACGAAACTGAGTTATTTGTAGAGAGGTGGATTGACCTAGAGTCTGTCATACAGAGTGAAGTAAGAAAGAGAAAAACAAATACTGTATACTAACACATATATATGGAATCTAAAAAAAAAAAAAAAAAAGTTCTGAAGAACCTAGGGGCAGGACAGGAATAAATACGCAGGCGTAGAGAATGGACTTGAGGACACGGGGAGGGAAAAGGGTAAGCTGGGATGAAGTGAGAGATTGGCATGGACATATACACACTACCATATGTAAAGTAGATAGCTAGTGGCAAGCAGCCGCTTAG
This sequence comes from Leucopleurus acutus, assembly GCF_964270905.1. Lineage (NCBI taxonomy): Eukaryota > Metazoa > Chordata > Mammalia > Artiodactyla > Delphinidae > Leucopleurus > Leucopleurus acutus. Next base: position 13,510,515 of record NC_139143.1, read on the forward strand.
CACAGGTAGATCAGCTCGGTGCTTTGTGACCAGTTAGAGGGGTGGGATAGGGAGGGTGGGAAGGAGACACAAGAGCGAGGGGATATGGGGATATATGTATATATATAGCTGATTCGCTTTGTTATACAGTGGAAACTAACACAATATTGTAAAACAAATATACTCCAATACAGATGTTAAAAAAAAAAAAGAAATACCCCCTTTCTGATGCCTGTTATTTGTCTGCTTGTCCTTGTTGCAAAACCTCTCGATAGAGTTATACATATACATTATTTCTACTGTGACATATCTTTCTCTATTAATCTACTATCATCCCTGAATACATCTTTGTCAGGGTTACTAATCCCCAATACTGACAAAATCTAAGACTAGTTCTGAATCCTCATTTTACTGACAGCAGGACAGCATTCCAAGTTGTTCAGTTTCTCTTTCATGAAATCTCTTTTCTTTATTGGCTGCATCACTTTTGTTTTGTATATGGAAAGGAAACTAGTCAAGCTATCTATCCATCCATCTTACTAGATGATGGGCAGGAATGAAGCAGAGACACTCTTATTTATTTAGAAGGTCACTGTGGAGTCAGTGGTGGTGCATAAAACACCATCTTGGATATGCTGGCACATCTTGCTGGTATGAAGCAGCAGCTGTGCTGCAGTCCCGCTTCCACCCAAGATTCCATTCCAAGATGGCAGGGAATGCCATCTTCCAGCTTCTCTAACTCCTGGGTCAGTTGCCTTCACCCTCCAATGGCTTCTGTTACAGCCCTAATGGCCACCATGACCTTTACCACTCCAAGTGGTATTGTCCCTATTGTTTCTGATTGTGTAACTTATCCGACTTTAACTTTTTCACTCCATCCAAGTCATACTGATTTTTCTTTTCCTCAGCTGAGGAAATTTCCACCTGCTATTCCTTCTGCCTAGATTGATGTCTCAGATCTCTACATGACTCCATTATTTCACTCATTACGTTCAAGGTTTTGCTCCAAATGAAGCCATTTCTCTGATATTTCTACCTAAAATAGACACCCACCCGTTTCTCTATCATTTACTACATGCACACACACACACACACACCGCACACATATACACACAGGCAAATACACCTGTGTGTGTATTTATTATCCACCCTCTTGATCTAGGACAGAGATCAGCAAACTAAAGTACATTGGGCAAATTGCAGCAAAGCCTTTACATTTTTAAACTTTTTTTTAAATGGTTAGAAAGGATGGAGGAAGAAAAGGAGGAGGAGGAGGAAGAGGAGGGGAAGTAGAAATGTGACAGAGCCCTCATGTGGCTCACAAAGCCGAAGATATTTACAAGCTATAGACAAAGTTTGTCTGCATAAGTTTGTGTATAAATTCCTTAAAGACAGTGACCAGGGGACTTCCCTGGTGGCGCAGTGGTTGAGAGTCCGCCTGCCGACGCAGGGGACACCGGTTCATGCCCCGGTCCAGGAAGATCCCACATGCCGCGGAGCAGCTGGGCCCGTGAGCCATGGCCACTGAGCCTGTGCGTCCGGAGCCTGTGCTCTGCAACAGGAGAGGCCACAGCAGTGAGAGGCCTGCGTACCGCAAAAAAAAAGAGACAGTGACCAGACCACACCTTCCACCCAGGAGGGCTTGCCAGTTATTTATTGACAATTCTAAAAGTATTGAAAACAATTTCATATAGAACATGAGACTTATACTGAACATTCAGAAAGGCATATTGCTTATATAAGTAAAAAAATGCAAGACACTGTGGCATTTCTTGGAATGAGAATAATATGAAGTCACTGAAATATACAACCCACAGAACTTAGGAGGGTGTCCCAGTCACATTTTTGGTAGCCAAAAACATATTTTGTAAATTGGTATATATTTCTGTGACATATTCATGTAGTTTCATTTGTCTCTTGCCTTCACTTAACTAAGTCTCTTTCCTTAGCCCAAAGCTTTCACCTGCCTGTGGTAGAGGTAGGGGCAGATATTTTGCAATTAATCTAGAAAAATTGTAAAAACTAACTGTAAATTAAAATTTAGATCCTGAGAGTAAAAATAGGGTTCTGTAGCAAGTAAATAATTCTAAAAATAGAAACTATTAAAAGGCAAAATATATGTTGATTTTCTGTAGATATTATTTAAAATATTAATTTGGAAAGTAAATAAAAAAGAGGTCTGCCCTTTCTAGATTGAGGAATTGTTTTGGTAAATTAGGGAAACATAAAAGGGAAGAGAGAGAGAGAGAGGGAGAAAAAAGGCTTAAAATTGTTCTTCCTGCCCTCTGGGCCATCGGGTTCATGCAGTGAGGAAGAAGGACATAATAGTCTAGACAGATCTGATGACGTTGAAGTATCTTTCTGGCAGAGATTCAGATGTTGACATTGCTTATAAATGGTATGATAATGGTGTACAGCCAGTAGCTATAGCTAAACAGATATATCTGTAGCAATTTCTGAATCCACATGGCCTGCATGTTAGCACAGGTGGAACTCCAAACATTGGTACTTGGGTACCTATATCAATTCTGGGGCTGTGGGCTCCATGGGCACCCACGTATAACACCATATACACAGGTATGACCAGTCTCACAGGTCAGAGACCAGGCAAATTTAGCAACCAGTAGGAAAGTTCAGTAAAGAGCCTTTGTTTTTTGTTTAATTTTTAGTATAAGCTTTTATTTTACTTTTAATTTTTATTGGAGTATAGTTGATTTACAATGTTGTGTTATTTTCAGGTGTACAGAAAAGTGAATCAGTTACACATATACATATATCCACTATTTTTTTTTTTTTAGATTCTTTTCCCATATAGACCATTACAGAGTAAAGTTCCCTGTTCTATACAGCAGGTTCTTATTAGTTACCTATTTTATATAGTAATGTGTATATGTCAATCACAGTCTCCCAATTTACCACCCCCCTTCCCCTGGTAACCATATTTGTTTTCTACATCCATGGCTCTACTTCTGTTTTGTAAATAACTTCATTTCTACCCTATTTTTTAGATTCCACATATAAGCGATATCATATGGTATTTGTCTTTCTCTGTCTGACTTACTTCACTCAGTATGACAATCTCTAAGTCCATCCACGTTGCTGTAAATGACATTATTTTGTTCTCTTTTATGGCTGGGTAATATTCCATTGTATATATGTACCACATCTTCTTTATCCATTCCTCTGTTGATGAACATTTAGGTTGCTTCCATGTCCTGGCTCTTGTAAATAGTGCTGCAATGAACATTGGGGTGCATGTATCTTTTCTCATTATGGTTTACTCCAGGTATATGCCTAGGAGTGGGATTTCTGGTTAATGTGGTAGTTTCTATTTTTAGTTTTTTAAGGAACCTCCAGACTGTTCTCCACAGTGGCTGTATCAATTTACATTCCCACCAACAGTGTAGGAGGCTTCCCTTTTCTCCATACCCTCTCCAACATTTATTGTTTGTAGATTTTTTGATGACAGCCATTCTGACTGGTGTGAGGTGACCTCATTGTAGCTTTGATTTGCATTTCTCTAATAATTAGTGATGTTGAGCATCTTTTCATGTGCTTTTTGTCCATTTGTATGTCTTCTTTGGAGAAATGTCTATTTAGATCTTCTGCCCAATTTTTAATTGGGTTATTTGTGGGGTTTTTTGAGCTGCATGAGTTCTTTGAATATTTTCAAAATTAATCCCCTGTCGGTTGCTTCATGTGCAAATATTTTCTCCTGTTCTGAGGGTTGTCTTTTTGTTTTGTTTATGGTTTTCTTTGCTGTACAAAAGCTTTTATTGTTTTTTATTGTTGTTTTAAAACATTTTTATTGAACTATAGTTGATTCACAATATTGTGTTGTTTTCAGGTGTACAGCAAAGTGATTCATATATATAGAGAGAGTGAGATAGGTATAGATACCTATAGATAGATACAGGTATAGGCATAGATTCTTTTGCAGATTCTTTTCTATTATAGGTTATTTTAAGAGACTGAATATAGGTCTTTAAAAAAATGCAATACAATCTAGAAACTATATTAAATGAATGTCTTAGCTCTGGCTGTGATAACAAAATACCATTGACTGAGTAGCTTAAACAGCAGACAGTTATTTTTCACAGTTTTGGAGGCTGAGAAGTCCAAAATCAAGATTCCAGCAGATTCAGTTCTTGGTGAGGGTCCTGTTTTTGTGTTACAGGCAGCCACCACCACCTAAACATGTGCTCACAGGACCTCTTATTTCTGCATGCATGAAGATTCTCTCTCTCTCTCTCTCTCTCTCTCTCTCTGTCTCTGTCTCTGTCTCTGTCTCTGTCTCTGTCTCTTTCTTCCTTTCCTTATAAGGACATTAATCCTGTTAAAGCCTATTATGAGGGACACACCCTCGTGACCATATCTAAATGTAATTACCTCCCAAAGGTCCCACTTCCAAATACCGAATACCCTGGGGCTTAGGGCTTCAGCATATGAATTTGGAGAAACTCAAACATTCCCTGCATAACAATGAAAATAGTTTATATAATGCTATGTTCTATTTACAATAGCCAGGACATGGAAACAACCTAAATGTCCATCGGCAGATGAATGGATAAAGAAGATGTGGCACATGTATACAATGGAATATTACTCAGCCATAAAAACGAGCAAAACTGAGTTATTTGCAGTGAGGTGGATGGACCTAGGGTCTGTCATACAGAGTGAAGTAAGTCAGAAAGAGAAAAACAAATACTGTATGCTAATGCACATATATGGAATCTAAAAAAACGGTACTGATGAAACTAGTGGCAAGGCACAAAGACACAGATGTAGAGAATGGACTTGAGGACACGATGGGAGAAGGGGAAACTGGGGCGAAGTGAGAGAGTAGCACTGATATATATACACTACCAAATGTAAAATGGTTGGCTAGTGCGAAGCTGCTGCATAGCACAGGGAAATCAGCTCGATGCTTTGTGACAACATAGAGGGGTGGGATAGGGAGGGTGGGAGGGAGGCTCAAGAGGGAAGGGATATGGGGATATATGTATACATATAGCTGATTCACTTTGTTGTACGGCAGAAACTAACACAACATTGTAAATCAACTATACTCCAATAAAGATATTAATAATAATGCTATGTCAAAGGTTCTAAAGGTCCCTACATCCCAATAAATAGAAGTTTTAAAGAAATATGGTTTATAAGTTTTAATAAAATATGATTTATAATTTTAAAATAAACTAGTGGAAGAGTATGGTACAATAAGGAAAACCTGAATTTTAGGGTTCATTCGGCTACTTAGTTGTTTGTTTTTTTAAAATATTGGCCCTAATACTCTATAACTGGGCAAGGTGCTGAGCATCTTTGATTTGAAATTTTCTCTATTTCTTCAGTTAAATAATAGCACTTTTCTCACAGACTTTTTTGAGAAGGTTAAATAACTTCTCTGCTCAGAAATTTCTCAGAACCTAGTAGTTTCTCAATATTTATTTAGCTCAGACAGCACAGCCCTGTGGAAAGTACAGCAAAACACTTTGGGGAGCCTCTTATTCATGTCCAAGAATTGATAGACTTGACATCTTCTACTATATTTCTCATCTCTGCAGTGGTAAAGTCAGATAACAAATAGATAAATGCCATAAAACTTGTTACGTACACTAAAAATTTCTAAAATCAATTTCCTAAAGTTAGACTAAAGGGAGAAAATAAAAAACAACCATAATTCTGTAATTCTGATAAAAAACACTGTAATATTCAATATTTTTATATCTGCTTTCAGAAAGACACATTCTAGCACAAGGTATCTTGCTACATACGTATGTTTTAATTTTCTTGAGTAAATACTTAGAAGATTCATGTAATGGGTGGATATTTACCATTATGAGAAATTGACTGATTAATTTCCAAATAGGTTATCCCATTTTCAGTTCCACAGCTGCACACAAAAGTTAACTCAGTAAGTCCTCCCCCAATTCCTTTGAGGTCAGTATTATCTTCAAAGTCATTTTTAATGACCAAGTCTGACTTTGAACCGATCAAGTTTGGTCCCCCCGGATGACTCCTTAACCACTCCATCACACCAGTTTTCAGCAAGCTCATTTTACTTCCATTCATCATAATTAATTCATTAAATGTGACTGAGAATGTAACTTCTTGGCCATTATATGGAGCCTTTCATTTCCCCTGGCAGCATCTGCACTTGCATATAAACCACTCCTCTGCTACTCAGACTCCTGCTTTAATATTCACTCACTTTTGTTTTTCAGTATAAGGGCAGACTAATCCAATTTCCTGGTCAAGAAGGGTCCCCTTTGCTGTTAAGCTTTTGATGCTTCTCTCTAAGTCTCTAATAGCCTCTGAGGTGATTCACATAGTCTCCTCACTTGAATAAGGAAAATAATTTTTCTCCTCTCAGTTTCCTACCTTCTACTGATTGGACCACAAATCTTGCAGTCTGACGTTCTCAAATTCCTAACTATTTTAGTTAGACAGTTTCTTCAAGTGTTCACTTCTTTGCTCTTCAGGATTATAGTATATGCCCTGGCATGCACGGAAGAGGCTAAAGAATAATTCAAGCAGCACAAACTCTGACTAGGATATTGGACTTTTGCCACCATTCCTGAGTTAAATATATCCTGTCAACCACTCTCCCTTCTCCTGTAAACATACTTGGAAATGCCGAAATTGATCTTGCAAGCTAAAGTTAAATCCAAACAATGAATAAATTCAGGTTAGAAAAAGTCAAATATCTATCTGATACTGCACATCTTTAAGAAATAAGTTCAAGTTGTTTGCTTGAAACTTTCAGTTTTTCAATTGTATTAGCATTAAAGCCATGCCGACATGGTGTTGAACGTCCAAGGGTTAATATTGTGGTTCAGATACTCATTCTAGAAATACAGTATCATTATCAAAGTGACAGCTCTGACTCCCAAAGGATAGATATCACATTGGTTATAAAATGTTGCTCTTTTTCAGTCACTAAAGACAGTACCAAGGCTGTCGACAGCAGGCCTTGCTCTTTTACAGAAATAAAATAACTGGCGTGCTTCAGAAAGGTAAACTAGATCGTCAGGGGTCTGTGTGACATTGGAAAAAAGCTTCTGAAGTGATGGATTGGGGTTTATTAATACACAATAACTTCCATTCAAAGTCCTAAAAACATAAATAAGTCACACTTATGTAGCACTTGTACTGCATCTAGTGCTGTTCTAAGCACACTTATAAACTCAAGTAATAGCAAGAACAACTCTACGAAATAGCTACCCTTTTTTCCTGCTGTCATCTGAGGAAATAAGGCCAAGACATAAAGTGTCTCATCCAGGATCATGCGGCTTTGAGGATCTGAGTACATGCTTTCTCCTTGCAGTATAAAAATGAGTAAGATCCAACTCCATAGGCTCCTCTTCATTCTTGGAAACTTAGCAAAACTAGATTTTCTTGAAACCAAAAATAGAAAAATCACCAATTTTGAGAATATGGGTAATATCTTTGGTTCTTTATCCACAATTCTTTTTTTTTATTTTTACATCTTTATTGGAGTATAATTGCTTTACAATGTTGTGTTAATTTCTGCTTTATAACAAAGTGAATCAGTTATACATATACATATGTTCCCATATCTCTTCCCTCTTGCGTCTTCCTCCCTCCCACCCTCCCTATCCCACCCCTCCAGGCAGTCACAAAGCACCGAGCTGATCTCCCTGTGCTATGCGGCTGCTTCCCACTAGCTAGCTATTTTACGTTTGGTAGTGTATATATGTCCATGCCTCTCTTTTGCTTTGTCATAGCTTACCCTTCCCCCTCCCCATATCCTCAAGTCCGTTCTCCAGTAGGTCTGTGTCTTTATTCCTGTCTTACCCCTAGGTTCTTCATGACATTTTTTTTTCTTAAATTCCATATATATGTGTTAGCATACGGTATTTGTCTTTCTCTTTCTGACTTACTTCACTCTGTATGACAGACTCTAAGTCTATCCACCTCATTACAAAGAGCTCAATTTCGTTTCTTTTTATGGCTGAGTAATATTCCATTGTATATATGTGCCACATCTTCTTTATCCATTCATCCGATGATGGACACTTAGGTTGTTTCCATCTCCAGGCTATTGTAAATAGAGCTGCAATGAACATTTTGGTACATGACTCTTTTTGAATTATGGTTTTCTCAGGGTATATGCCCAGTAGTTCATTTTTGAAATATGGACTTAGTCATCTGCAGATGGATCATCTGCCAGTCTTTTATGTTTTCTCACAGAATGGAATAGAGGCACACTTATTTTGGCTAATGTCTCTCAGTAATTGTGCTTTAACTTTATCCTAAAGGAGAATTTCCAAAATGGAGAAATAATAAATAATACTTTCATGCATATTTAGTTCATATGAGGCAGAAAGGCTAAGTCATTCTGACTTTCTCAGTATGGAGATTAATAGACTAGATACCACTTCCCTAGTCCATTGTGGTCCATAGGTGATTGATTACCCGGAAGAGTTTGTGAAGGTGGAGCAGTAAAGAGTTTTACTTGTATGTGTTATGTGTGGCATTTGATAAACCTGGACATTGGTCAGCATGTTTGAAAAAGAGGGCGATACATCTGCCATTTGCCAAGCAGGCTAAGTGGAACTTGGCTAATGGATAACAAATTAGTTGGGGTCTTAGGGTATTTCCTCTCTTTTCCAACTGTCTGGCCTCTATTTTTGTGTCTGATACTTTTTAGCTGTGTGACTTAGGAAAAACTAATCTTACTGGGTCTCAGTTTTTTCATCTGTAAAGTGGTATTAATAATGCCTTCCTAGTTAAAGCTATTGGGAGGATTAAATAAGATGGTTGATGTTGAAGTGACTTGTAGTATGTCTGACTTGTGGAAAGTCCTCAATAATGGTTAGCTTTCATTTCTTTTTTAATAATAGAAATTTATTTATCTTCTATACTCTATATTTGACCTATTTTAGGAAAAATGGATTATAGAAAAATTGTACAAATCACGGTTTCAATCTAAAGTCTATTGATAACTAGATTTCTGACCTTTATCAAGTCAATATGGCTTGCTTTCTCAGGCTTTCAGTTTAATTACTGCCAATATGGAGTTAGACTAAATGATTTTAATCTCCAGTACTAAAATATTTTTATTCACCTCATAAATCTTCAGATAATTTAGTCACTCAAAATATTGGACATTAAAAATCTTAAACATTATTAATTATCCATTCATCTGTTGATGGACACTTAGGTTGCTTCCATGCCCGGCTATTGTAAATAGTGCTGCAATGAACATTGTGGTACATGACTCATGATTCTTTTTGAATTATGATTTTCTCAGGGTATACGCCCAGTAGTGGGATTGCTGGGTGATATGGTAGTTCTATTTTTAGGTTTTTAAGGAACCTCCATACTATTCTCCATAATGGCTGTATCAGTTTACATTCCCACCAAATATGGAATCTAAAAAAAAAAAAAAACTTCTGAAGAAACTAGGGGCAGGACAGGAATAAAGATGCAGACATAGAGAATGGACTTGAGGACACGGGGCGGGGGAAGGGTAAACTGGGACGAAGTGAGAGAGTGGCATGGACATATATACACTACCAAATGTAAAATAGATAGCTAGTGGGAAGCAGCCACATAGCACAGGGAGATCAGCTCAGTGCTTTGTGACCACCTAGAGGGGTGGGATAGGGAGGGTGGGAGGGAGACCCAAGAGGGAGGGGATATGGGGATATATGTATACGTATGGCTGATTCACTTTGTTATGCAGGAGAAACTAACAAAACATTGTAAAGCAATTATACTCCAATAAAGATATATAAAAAATATCTTAAACTTTATTCAAATAAAGCAGTGCATTTTCCATAGAAAAAATTCCTTTTGTTACTTTAATAGTCCCATTTTCTCTAGTTTTATTTGTGCTGAAGTTAGATAAATTTTGTTATTATCCAAAAATACTCTTTAATGGGTTGAATTACATAAGAAATTATGTTTTGAGCATAAATATGTGGATGAATTCATCACATCATATAATTAAAGAACAGATTCTGAGATAAAATTAAAACCAGTGTATTCTTAGTTCATCCTCACAGTACACACACAAAATGATATACAGAACTAGTGTCTACTGTTATTACTAATACTCTCAATTACTCTATTACCCACTAAAGATACAGTAAAATACTACTCATGATAAAAAATGTAATCGGTGAAAACTCAAATCCTTTCTTTTTTGATAAAAATTTCCAGTGAATTTCTAACCCTTGGTGTAATTGCTCTCGTGAAACAATTCCTTAAAGCTCTAAATATTCATCGTATATAGAAAGATGAATATATTCATGACATAATAGAAATATACTGTACATTAAAAAGCAGGCTCAAACTAGCAATAGATTTGGAGTTTTGATGTGACTTTCAAAACATTTTGCTTTAGAAGATTTGGAATTAAACACTAAAATGAGAAAGATGATTTCTAATATGTTCATTATGTTCATTCTCAAAAATAAAGTGTGGGCTGAGTTGTTGACTTTCAGTTTGAACAGCTGAGAACTTTGGTAAGTACACTGACCATTACAGTATATTGACTTATATAATATATAATAACCTCAGTTATTGTCCCTTTGTGAAACATTGACCAAGTTTTTAAAAACTCTTTAACACCCAAGCTTCTTTGTCTATAAAATGGAAATAATAATATTTAGAAAAAATTTGAGAATAAATTAATTAATGTATAAAAATGCTGAGAAGTGCCTGATATTCACTACCTCTTTGATTTGCATACATTATTTTATAAGTAATATTTCTCCTTTACTAGGAAAGGGGTCTTGAAGAGACGTATAAATGGTTTGGATATTGATGTCCCAACAACTATATTTTTGAAGTTCTATAGGTGCATAGCTTAAAACCAAGTAATGAGGTTGTTAAATTATACTGTAATTAATGTTTGTGTGCAAAATACTTCTGTTTATAGGGCTGGAGGGTTAGTGTTAAGCCAAGAAAGAAATCAAAATATATTAAAATAACTATAAAATTACAGAGATGCTAGATTATACTTCCATTTATTTTCTTATCCTTCACATTATCTTGCACATTTTAGTAATTTAGAAAATATTGAACTGATTTAAAGTGAATTAGGGGATTATCAGATTTCAACACAGAATTATGTGGAGTTCTTTAAAGGCAGAGTTCAAGGTTCTATATATATAGATTCTAATTTAGTATGTTTGGAGAAAATCCCAAGTTAGGCACTTTTTATCAGGAGTCCCAGTGCCCCTCATGATTACACTTTTATAAGCGCAGTATATTTTTGTAGTTCATTAAATATATTTCCTGGTAAATGTTCTAGCAGGCATAGAAAGTACACAGAAGTTAAATATTGGAGAATTTTTAAAAAATTTGACAGGGGCACAGTTTCATACAAGCACTATTACAAACTGAAACATATGGTATTGACTAAAATGTTAAAGAGCATCCTCCTTGATCAACATATCATCAAGACCTTTACTCAAAGATAAGTCAACATAAAATATTACAAAACAATGCAAATTTGTAGGAGGATTACCTACATGAGTTGATGGGGGTGTGTCCTTGGGTACATAGATGGAAACATATTGTCTGGTCCAGGGGTTCTCAACTCTGGCTCTATCATAGTATGATCAACTTGGGGTGCATTTAAGATATTATATGTGATCGTCACTGTGTGTATATTATTCTTCAAGAAAACTTTTTATAAAATACTGATTTATGTCAAGTCCAACACTCAGCTTCTAAATCAACTCTTTTAGAGTGAAGTGGAGTCGAGGCATTAGTACTTTCTCCAAAGTTTCTCAGAGAATTCCAGTGTGGGGCTAAAATGGGTGATAAGCAAGAAGCATATGTATTCCTCAGAAGTTGGATGGAAGTTGGGGAAGGATTTTAAGAATAGGAAAAAATAACTTTCTGAGCCATCCCAGATGATGATAGTCCTTTTGTTTGTTTGTTTTTGTTTTTTATTTTTTGCGGTACTCGGGCCTCTCACTGTTGTGGCCTTTCCCATTGCGGAGCACAGGCTCCAGACGCGCAGGCTCAGCGACCATGGCTCACAGGCCCAGCCGCTCCGCGGCATGTGGGATCTTCCCGGACCGGGGCACGAACCCGTGTCCCCTGCATCAGCAGGCGGACTCTCAACCACTGCCACCAGGGAAGCCCGAAGATAGTCCTTTGACATTAGACTTGGAACCATCCATCAGGCCACACATCTTTCAAACAATGCATTCCATTTGTTACTTGTTAGGTTATTCATGTGTAGGAACAGTATTGTTATGTTTTCTCTGTCTTCAGTTACACCTTTAAATGAAGAATTTGTAGTAAGTACAGGAGCCTTTAAGAGTGCCCAGTGTCACCAAGTTATGAGTGGTAATATTTCTGCTTTGAGATCTACCCAACTTTGATTCTTTGTGAAGATTATAGTGTGGAAGTATACAAAGATTCTCCCAGTAAGACCAACCAGAGGCTATTTATTCAGAGTTTTTTACAGCATGGGAGTCAGCCCCCATCATTTATGTCTATTAGGCACTCAAAGGCAGGCAGTGGAGTAAGAAAGCTTTATGGGGGGGGGGGGAAAGGAAGGCTTCAGGTATTGTTCTAGTTGGAGATTATTGGCATGGGGAAGCTGGATGCAGGCTACCTAGAAGTGGGACATCTTATTTGGTTGATTTGTGGAGCATATTCTCTGGTTAGTCCTGTATTGGAAGGATGGGGTAAAAAAAAGGGAGGCTGGTCATCATTGACCAAGTTCTGACCTTTCTGAGCTATTTGCTGCAGAGGTTGTGGTTTGACTTCCCAGGTTTTGTTGTAGAAGTTGTGGGTCAGAGTTCTATTATCCTGTGTGGTCTGGTCATTGTCCCTTTATATATTCAGTCTCTCAATAAGCTAAAATAAATCATCTTTATCAGCATCTTAATAGAATCTAGCCTTTTGGGGAGTTGAATGAATTCTTAAAGGTATTCATTATTTACTCAAGAATGACTGACTGAACACACTTAAATCCTCTAAATTATTGTTTGGAAATATGCAGTGCACTGAGAAAATCTGGTTTACTTAGAAATTACATGAGTTGCAGAACAGTCTTACTAAAATATCTACTCTTTTTTAAAACTGATATTTCCTATTATGAAAAGCCATGTGAGAATAGATTCAATATATGCAATGCTGAATATATTGAAATTTTCTGAATACAAATTTATTTGAACTTTATATCTTTTATGTTGAAAAGAATGAGGTGGATGAGTAGAAGATAAAATTATTTCTAAGCATTAGACATTTTAGTTATGTTAGAGACAGGCTTTAATCTGGGCAGTTGTCACGGCTTGTAGGCAAGTTTCTTGTTTTGTAAATAAAGTTTTATTAGAACACGGCTAGCCCATTACTCTAGGTATTGTTTTTGACTGCTTTCCATACAACTACAAAGTTGAATAGTTGCAACAGAAGCCATGTGGTCTGCAGAGCCTACATTTTTACTATGTGACCTTTTTACAGAAAAAGTGTGCTAACTCCTAGTTCAGGACATGTCTAAATATGTTAAAGTATGATATCTAGGTCCATACCAATAAAGTGAGGCTATGGAACCAACCCTTCGAGACAGATATAGGTTATCAAGCTTTACTGAGCAAATTAGGAAATTATAAGAAAGGTAAAGATTCTTTATTTTCCCTATTGTCACCATAGAATTCCATCAGCTCTTTGGAGGGAAGACTCCTTTAGAGCTGGTATTGTCTTCTACTTACAGGATGTATCTGGATCAATTAAATCTTGCCGTACATGAATAATTTCAACCCCTTAGGTAATTAGAACATTCGTTCTGCCTCACAGTTAACTATGAGATTAAAAAGGTAACTTTTGATTTCTTTAAACCCATTAGCTGAGCTCCAAAGTGTTCACATTTTCATACTAATGGAAAGGTGACTGAATAAGAACAGAAATCACTCAGTTAAATATATCAGTTAGTAGTACTTTTCTAAATATTTGTATGTCTGGTAAAATATCTTAGGGCCCTCATTTTTATATTGTAATCTCCCATGTATAAACCATTTTTTAAAAGATTCTTAATTTCATGAAACTTTTTCTTTCAATTTATAAACATTTACTAATGACTATTCTTTTTTTATCTACATATTCAAAAGAGACTATTGAGTGTTTCCACCCATGCATACACACACACACACATGCACACACTCTCACTCTCTCTCATACACACCTCTGCATTTCTTAAGCACCATGTAAGTACTTTTACTAGGTAATTGAATCCTTACTTTGTAAGCTTCTAAACCACAAAACTAAAAATAAATAATATTATGACACTAAATTTAAAATATAAGTCATATTGATAAAAATCACTCTAGAAAATATTAAAAGGAGGAAAATAAAAATAATTTGTATTTTCAGTACTCTAATGATGAACATGTATTTTTAATAACATATTTTTAAGGATTTTTGTTGTAATACCCCCTTCACTGTCTCTATAAAATAAATTTTTTGAGATGATTTGCAGCTTTCTCATTTTGCTGAGTTATTAAAACCTAACATGATTTATTATATTGTCTTGTAAATTAGTAACATTTGGGGGAGCAAAAGATATATGCCTGAGTGGCTCTAAGAGAACTGGTTCTAAATTGCTGTCCTTCTATGGTTCTTTTTCTCTCTTTATCAGTTTTTCTGTTTTCCCCTGTTGGAAATTACCAATTCTAATGCCAAATATGTTTAATTCCATATTAATTCTATTTTCTACTTCTATATAATTTCACAGCATACAAATATTTTTTAAAGTACCTAAGTACCTAACAAATGGGGTAGCTTCTGGTGATGAAAAAAAAAATTGCTTCCCTACTCTTAAAAAATCCAGTCTATTAGAAGTGAAGGGTATATACACAAACAATTACATTCCTCTGATAAATGCTATAGTATGTGTAACAAAAACACTGAGGAGAGAGAGCAATTCTTCCAAAGCACATTAGAAATATATCAAAAAACTAATGCATAATCATCAAAGTAAAAGATACATATATAAAATAGCTACTGATTTTTTTTTTTAAATTAAACTATTATAGGTGTTTTCTGGACTTTTACAAAGTAAAATAACAAGTAAAATTAGTATGCCTTAGTGGATCTCTAAATAAATAGCTTTATTTTCCCAAAGATAAACCTTTGTCACTTGCCTGAATTAGACATTAATAGAATACTATTAAAAATAAAGTATGTGCTTATTTACTGTTTGTGTATCTACCTATGGAGAGATACATTATACCTTCAAATACAATTAAGAAGAGGAGTGACCTTTCTGTTTTTGAAACATAATGAGGACATGTTTATACCTACTCTGTCCAGGCTGACAACTCCCTCTCCCCCAGAAATCATTCTTATTATTTTTTTGTTATAAATACTGGTTGCTATGCTCACAAATGGTATGAATAGAAAGGTGTATTCTGCACTGTGACTTATCATCATATCAGGTAATGCTAGCATTATCTATTATTGTTTATAGAAATGCACATGAGAGAATGTGATGTATTTCCAATGGTTAAAGATTGACTAAAAAGTAGTACAATCAGTTATTTGGAATTTTATTCCAGTGACCATCAAAAGTTATACCATGACTAACAATTCTGTTTGCATATTTATTGTAATAACTCCTGCTTGCAGAGGGTTATATAGTTCTTCAAGGCATTTTTACTTATATCAGCATCTTTTGTCCTGAAACGACCTTTTAGATAGACCAGACTGTGATTATTATCATTTTTTAAAGAAGAGGAAGCAGAAGTTCGGAGGGTTTAAATGATCTGCCCATAGTCACAGAGTGCTCTTAAAAAGAAGGGTCACAGTAGATGCACATTTTTCTTTTTTTTATAGAAAGGATTCAAGGGCAACAACCTGTTTGGAATTTAATTTTATCTGTAAGCTAAATATTAATGCTTTATTCTAATGAGTATTTATGTGAGCAAATTTGATACTGAAAATAAGAAAGCTTGTGTACTATTTTCTTGAAAATGAATATTATGTAAAATAGTCATCAAAACAACAGTACAATTTTCCATAATTTAATCAATCTCTAGTGATTATTTTAAAGGACTTTCAGCTCATAGTCTTCTTGTCAAATACCTTATTTTGTGTTAGAAATAATATGATAATGATAATATTGCACTTGTCATATGGATGAATGTGTACATATAAATTATTTTTCTTGAAAAATACACATCTATACATTTTTTCCTCTTTCAACTGGTCTGTCAACCAATAAAATTGAATTCTGTAGCTAACTCCAAATTTACCAAGTTAGGAATATAAAATAATGGAAATAAAAGTAAAGTTAAACTTAGTATACTAGTAACTTTCTTCAAGTACGTGTGTTTAAAATAATCACGTCATATTTAAATATAAACTTCCATTTCTTAAATTTATTAGGTAACATTTCGAGTCCTTTTGCTCACCTTACTCATGAGCATGTAAAAACATTCTATATATATGGAGCCATTTAAACAGGTAACATTCTCAAATTTCAAAATGTTACATTCTAAAATGTCCCAACATATCTAGAATGGAAGTATTACAGAAATCCTAATAAATAAATAAATTAGTTAAGAAAGTGATAAATTCGTTACAGATATAGCCAATTTTTTCTTATCTTGGGGGAAGATAGAAAATGAAATCCATAGATAATCCTCAAATCTGATTTTTGCAGTTACATTTAATTTAATGGAAAAGCTGGCAGCAAAGGGAAAAGAGCAAAGAAAATGTGGTCTCTCTTCATTCACAAAGACGTGTTTAGACCTGCAACTCTAAATGGCTGCAATTCTAGCCACCAGGTTTACTTTGTGGTTACAAACTGAAAACAAGATCTTGCATGGCCCCCAAAGTGTTGCCACAATAGCTATGACTTATGGACAAGTACCTTAACTCCTGAACCTCGAGTTCCTTAATACTTAAGTTGAATTTCTAAAATCTACCTTTGTAAGTTTGTTGTTTGGATTAGAACCTGTGAACTTTTTTCTAACACAATTCCTTAGACATACTAGCAGCCCAACAAAAGTATCAATTATTATTAGAATGATTAAGATTAATTCAGTATTCCTTTAACAATAATTGCCTATTTTTTCAGTTATAAAAGATGGGGGAAAATATTGCCCAGTTCTATAATATGTACACTAGTGACTTCTTTCCAAAAACGTGTTAAAATGTTTGTGAGGATTTTTATTGTCTATGCTTTCTCATTGGAATTAGTTTGAAATATATCTGTCTGCTTCAATAGATGTAGAATTTACAAAACACGTCTCTTGGATGGAAGGGAATTCAGGCTAAGATTGTGTTCTAAGTGCAAGAGTCAAGAACCATTTATATTTAGTTAAGTGATGCTTGCAGGACCAAAATGCTGGTTCTGTGAGGGATGGGACAGTATCCAGAGCAAGAATGCTGATGCTAATTCATGAATTATCTGAACTCCATGAGTCATAGCTCACTCTTCCCTTATAGGTAAATATAAGACACACACGGGAATGGCCAATGGCTAAGGTAGTCCTCTTTTAGAGAAAGTATATATATAGAAGGGAGAAGAAGGAGGCAAGAGAGAGTAAGGAAGGTACGAGAGGAAAAGAAGACAAAGAGGAAGAAAAGGAAGAAATAAGAGAAGTGAAAGGGAGGGAGGGAGTTATTAACTAAGGGAGCAAGTAAGGATAGAGAAAAATGTGATTTGACTTATTTAACACCTTAAGTCTCTGTTTGCTCTAAAAATGGAGTTTTCTGGTTGTCTGTTTATTTTTACTAGACTCAGCTTTATGGTCCCTTATAGCAAAAGCAATTCCAAGAGAGTGGATGATAGTGGGATTTTTTTGTTTTTTTTGATTTTTTTTGCGGTACGCGGGCCTCTCACTGTTGTGGCTTCTCCCGTTGCGGAGCACAGGCTCCGGATGCGCAGGCTCAGCGGCCATGGCTCACGGGCCCAGCCGCTCCGCGGCACGCGGGATCCTCCCAGACCGGGGCACGAACCCGTGTCCCCGGCATCGGCAGGCGGACTCTCAACCACTGCGCCACCAGGGAAGCCCGATAGTGGTTTTAATAGACTACAGTCATTAGAAAAAAATTCTCTTTTGCCGTATCAAAATTTTAGGAATGTTCCTCATTGACACTTAAATAAGCTTCAGTGCCAATGAAAAAGGCGGAAGGGGAGAAAGTACAGGACATGTGGGGGGCAAAGTTCTATTTGTCTCAAGGCACTTCCAACACACGTAGACAGGACATGGATGCTGATTCCCCCAGAAGGCTTCTGCTTACTTGGTGTGTGACAGTGGGCAAGCATCCTTACAGCAGAGCCAGAGCACCAGCTATAAATTGTGAGTTATGAGATACTGGACTCTTTAAGCACAAAATCAATCTCTTCAATAACCTCAGTACTCCCGTGGGTCCACCATTCTGCCCAATGTTCCTGTTTCGGAACTCCTTTGAGTTATGACGGCCTTCAGAAAAAATCTTTGTTAAGTCAAGGTATATGACTTGAGAGGTTTAACAACCCAGTGTCTTATCAGTTTGAATTAGATAATTAGCTGTCAAAAAGAGCCCCTGGAGAGAGAAACAGTGGTTAAGTATATTTAATTGAGCAGAAGAAAGAATAGAGAAGGAAGGATTTTCCTCTATCACAATCGTGCTATCTTCTGCAATAGGATTGCACAGAAAGCAGGGGCCACAGAAGGACTTAGGATAGCTACTGAAGAGAAAACAACAAGAAAGGAAAGATAGCAGCAAATAGGCCAAAGTTGGCACAGAGGAAAGAAAAAAAGTTGCCAACTGTCTGATTTTGCTCTTAGACTACCTTGGCCTGGATGCAGCTTACACATTTCTACCCCCGATCTGATAGTGAAATATGAAAGGTGGGATGCTGGAGAGACCAGTGAGCAGTCCTAGATCAGGAGCAATAACACAACTCCAGGGACAGCCTCCTGTGTAATATCCAAGGATAATTCGATTGCAAATCCTCAGGAAGAAAAACAAACAAAAAGTGTGTAGTAGAGTTCTCAGTGTTCTTGATAATTTTTTCTCATATGTCCTTGCAAACTTAAAAAGAAAAGAAGGGCTAATATTTCTTTTGAAAACAGTGTAAGTCCAATTTCTAGATATGTTTCCCTATTCCTCCCACTAATTACAACTAAAACCTGTGAACATCTTATAGAAAAGAGACATAAAAAGGCTCTGAGAGGTGGAGAGAAAAAGGCACATTAGCAAGAGGTCTCGACAGCCGAGGAATGGCATGGTGCTAAGTTTCTTAAGTGCTGCATTCACCTTGTGTAGCCAGGCTGGGAACGGGAGAAGCAGGACTCCTGGAAATACTAATAGGTACAGACCAAAAAGATCTCCCCAAAGTCTGGTCTGGTCTCTCTGGTCAAATATCCAGGAAAGAAATAGTCTATCAAGACAATAACTTTTAGACAATAACCACTCCAACAAATACACAAAACAAACAAAATCTGTGGCTGGTTCCAGCCCTGCGCAGAGCTGAGTGGAGAACTTAGACTCACCCGCTTGCCAGCCTGTTGAGATGCTGCCCCAGGCCTGCCATCATGGTGCCTGAGAAGGAAGAGTAAGGGGCCCAGACTTTCATCACCTCCATACAGGAACAAGTCATGCCCCGCCTTCCTCCAGCAGTGTCACATGGAAGCCTGGATGTCCCCACACACCTGGCAGTAACCAGAGGGCATCCCCTTCACCTGCAAAAGTGGTGGCAGAGGAGGCCTCTTGAAACTCGAAATTTAAACATGATCCTGAGTCTTATACCACACTATTCAAAAATACCCACGTTTCAATGGAAAATCACTTATACCAAGAATCAGGGAGCTCTCAAACAGAATGACAAAGACAATCAATAGATGCAAACGTGGAGATGATACAGATGTTAGAATAATTTGATGAAGATTTTAACGCAGCCGTCATAAAATGTAACAATCAGTTATGAAACTCTTGAAACACATGAAAATAAATGGAAAAATAGGCAAAGAAAAAGAAAAAAGATATGAAGAAGAGCCAAATGGAAATTTTGGAACAAAAGTACCATAACTGGGAAAAATGATGGACTCTAAAAGCAATATAAAGAATCACTGCACTTAGTACTATCATCTACTTTAGTTTTGTGAGTCTATTTTTTATTATATGAGGATTGAAATTTGGGGAAGAAAATGTTTATTCTCTCTCTCTTCCTGCCCTTCTCTTTCTCTCTTTCTTGTTTAAATTACCTCATTTGCAGTGATTTCAGCTTATTTCTTTACTAGGATATTCTTAGGAAAAGACTAAAAGTTTCTCCCTGATAGTGTACTTATTTGTTTGTTGCCAAGATCATAAATTAAAATTGTTGAATAAGAAAATAAATTTTATATTACATTATCTATTCTAACTCAAATTATTTTGTTGTAAATATAGCCTATAGATTTCCAACTACAACTAATTTTAGAACTGACTCGTTTTGCTCCCATTGAGCGTTAACAATGTAAATTATCTTCTCAAGTATTATTTAATTTGTTTATTCAAAGTTTCTCTTTAAAAATTTGTGACACCTATTGTTTGATCTTTGACTTCTGAACCTCTCAAAAAAAGAATAAATAGAATCTGCTGGTTTTATTGCTCAAAGCATAATAAGCCATTGCTTTACAAATTCAGCTTTTGTCACAAATATTTTCAAAGTAAGTTTGAAGAATAATCATAGAAAGATTTTTTTAAACCTCTTAATTTCCCTCATTTATTAACCTTTGAAAATTGCACAACTGACTAAGTATGAGTCATTCCATGGAGGTGCATACATAGTTACAGAGGCTGAACCACACTTGTGGAGTAAAGAAAGACTTCCCAGAGGAAGCAACAGCTAGAGTACATCTAGAGATGTAAAAACGTTACTATGATGGTCTGGTTTTTGTAAACTTTTGTGAAAACCAACTATACTTTTATAGTTCTTTATAGTATAGTTGGTTTTCACAAAAGCTTACAAAAATCAGACCACATCAGATTATAGTAACTTTTTTACATCTATATTTTCTCACTCAAAAAAGCTTGACTGAACTCTAACCATGTCATCTGGTATATAGATATAATTATTCTTTGTAAGGTCCACATCATATTTCATAAAGTGAATATACCACAATATTTTCAGCTATTTCTCTGTACACATGTATTCTTTTTTTTTTTCTTAGTTTTCCTTACAAATATGGCCACTCCTACAATAAACATCTTTATGCCTGTACATAGGTATGACTGTCTGCTAGGGCTGCCATAACAAAATACACAGGCTGAGTGACTTAAATATTAGAAATTTATTTCTCACAGTTCTGTAGGTTAAAGTCCAAGATCAAGGTGTGTTGGCAGGTTTGGTTTCTCCTGAGAGCTCTCTTCTTGGTTTGCAGATGGCTGCCTCCTTGCTGTCCTTCCATGGTCTTTCCTCTGTGTGGAAATTCCTTGTATTTCTTCCTTTTCTTATAAGAACACTAGTTATACTGGATTAGGGCTTCACATTTATGACCTTATTTAACCTTAATTACCTCATTAAAGGTAATTAATCTCCAAGGTATCTCCAAATATAGTCACATTCTAAGGTACTGGGAACAGAGCTTCAACATGATTTTTGAAAGGACTCAATTCAGTTCATAGCAACAGGCCTTTCTCAATCAATGCTTTTAGTTCCGTGGAGTCAGTTTCTTGGAGTAACATCCCTCCTTTATATGCAATATGTTATGTTTAATTTTAATAGATGCTGCTCAGAAATTTTTCTTCATGTCACCACCAGACATAGTTCTTTTATTTATCTGTCTTATCTAGATGGGATGATATAGCTTATTAATAGTTTAGTATCTGTTGTCCTGACTGAGAGTAAATTTGAGTTTATTTACACTTATTTATTGGATGTTTGTGTTAGATCACTGTAGATTCTGTTGTTACCTTTGGTCTAATTTTAATGGGGCTATGAACATTTGTATATTTTTTGGTCAGTTTCCTATTATATTCATACATTAGCGGTAATAATAATAATAATAAATTATCTATTTTATACTTTTTTCAGATCCTTCATTTGTCTATTGGCTTTGTTTAGTGTATCAGTGGTGATACAAATATGTGTGTGTGTAAAGTTTGTTTGTGAGTTATTTATTAGAAGTATTGAACAAATATTTCCTGTTCCTTTCTTGGCATATATTAGGACTTTACTTTTTTTCTTTTAAAGTCACGTATTGGCACGTGAGTTGCTTTGGCCAGTGAAATGTGAGCAGAAAAGGCAACTCTCACTTCAAGGAGAGTTTTTTAAGCCAGTGTACCGCAGAAACCAACATCATTTATGATGGTAATTTTCACATCAGCTGTGGTGTCAGAATGGTGAAATATGGCAGAGAGCCCCAGACCACCCATGATGTATACACAGCATGATGAGATATAGGTCTTTCTTTTAATAAGCCACTAAGATTTGGGGGTTGTTGTAGTAGAAAAATATAGACTCTCTGAACTAATAGAGTTAGCAACATTCCACCAGCCTCTAGTTTATGTTAGGTTTTAGATAGTTTTAAAGATTTTCTATAATTTTAAAGAAATTAAACCTTTATGGTATTTTAAATTTATTTTTTAATAGAGATAAAAGTCTAATTCATTTTACTTCATTTCTATAACTATCTGTAACAGCAGTAAGTAATCTACTCTTTCCCATTAATAAACTGGTGTTTTTATCACCTGTCAAGTTCTCATAAATACTGTCATCTCATTCTGGATTCCATATTCAATTAAATAGGATGGGGCTTCCCTGGTAGCGCAGTGGTTGAGAGTCTGCCTGCTGGTGCAGGGGACACGGGTTCGAGCCCTGGTCTGGGAGGATCCCACATGCCACGGAGCAACTGGGCCCGTGAGCCACAACTACTGAGCCTGCACGTCTGGAGCCTGTGCTCCACAACAAGAGAGGCCGCGATAGTGAGAGGCCCACGCACCGCGATGAAGAGTGGCCCCCGCTTGCCACAGCTAGAGAAAGCCCTTGCGTAGAAACAAAGACCCAACACAGCAAAAATAAATTAATTAATTAATAAACTCCTACCCCCCCAAAAAAAAAATTAAATAGGATGATACATTAGTCTGGTTTTTCACTAATGCAAACTTATCTGTGGCTTTATCCTATGTTCTCATGTATTCTTATAAATTTTAAGACAGCCTGGTCTCCAACACTTTTTCTTTTTCCATAATTTTGGCATTTATTCATTCATTTATCATTGTTTCTTGTTTTGAGCATTTATTCTTTTGTATGAAGCTGAACTAATTTTATAAAAATCCAGAAAAAATATAATGTAAAAAAAATTTTTTTGGATTAAACTTCTATCCATGATGTGGTAAGAGGAACTAGATTTCTCTTTCTGTCATAAACAACTAGAAAATTGGACAAAATATATTAAGTAATTATTATTAAATATTAATAAGGCAAAAGGAATCCTAAAATCTTCAACTAATCCAAAAGAAGACAGAAAAGAGAGAAAAACAAGAAACAAAAAACACATGGAGAAAAGAGAAAACAAGAGCAAGGTGATAGGCTTAAATCCAACCCTACTAATATTTTACACTAAAAATAAATGGTCAAACACCTCTTTTTAAAAGTACAGATGGATAGACTGTAAACAAAATTTAAAAAGAAAGAAAAAACAAACTATATGTTGTCTACAGGAAAACCATGTTAAATAAAAGACGCATATAGATTAAAGATAAAGGGAGGAAAGATAATATTCATTGTATATCAGTCAAGGTGCAGTGAGGAAAGAGACATTATAGAATTATTTGAACAGGAAATGTTTAACATTAAGAATGATTAATTATAACATGGAATTGAAGTCATGAGTGATTGGCTAGTAAGAGGTACATGGAACTCTGGAGAATATAGAAACAGTAGATAGAAAGAGCAGTTACCACCCCTAGGTGAAGCCCTCACTCACAGAGGTTAGATTCAGATTTTATTGGAGGGAGCACGGCCAACAGAACTTTTTGGAAATCTGACCTATGATCTTGGTAGAAATCCATCTTCTCAGACAAGGGTTAGCAAACTTTTCTGTAAAGGCCATATGGTAAATATTGTAGGCTTTGTGGGACATACAGTCTCTGTCACAATTACTCAGTTCCGCAGTTGGAATATGAAACTTCCCGATACTGACTAGAGGAATGGTTGTAGCTAGGTTTCAGTGAAACTTTACGGAAACACCTGGTGGCTTGATTTGGCATGCAGGCCGTAGTCTTTCAATGCCTCCTCTAGAGTGTCTGGGAATTCTGTTCAAAGGATAATGTCTCACTAGAGGAACTCTGCTACAAAACAGCCTAGAGGGGAGAGGGGAGTATTGGGGAAAGCTGCTGGCTGCTGAGTGCTGCTTGGAGCCTGATGCTGGGGAAGCCCACATCGCTAAGGGAGCTGGGTGCTGAGGAAGCTGTGCATGATGCAGGAATCACTTACTTGTCCAGTGCTTTTTGCCAAAAAAAAAAAAAAAAAATGGCCTTTAGGATTCTAATATAATTTTTATATTTACAGTATTTTCATTCCTATAATACATTTGTCTCTCATAGCTCTTATTTATCAATAAATTATTAAATATTCCTTCATATTTGTCCTTATTTCCAAATAAATTTATTTTTAATTAGTGCCTTACTTTTTCTTGTTTAAACTCTAAATATGATTCCTTTTTAAATGGAGTTTTAACTAGTTATTGCCAGCATATGCACAATAAGTACTAGATACAAATGATTGTTTTGCCTTCTCCATTCAATTTTACTTCATAATTGTATTTTTTTAATTGCTAGAACTTCGAATTCTAGCATTGTCATCCCTCTTATATTGATTAATACATAGAGTGGAATTTGAAACCATATATGTTAGGTAAAGAAAATATTCTAATCTGAATTAACTAAGCTTTTAAAATCAATAATGGATATTGGCCTTTAGAAAACATCCTTTTGCATCAATTAAAATGATTTTTTTCTCAGTCTAATTGTATACAAAATTTTAAAGGAAAATAAATTACCATTAAGTGATATCCATATAAATTGTTAATTGTTTAAGCTGTAGTTTTGGTTGATAATTGTTTTTGTTTAAAAAAATACAGTTTTACAAAATGTGGTATATACATGCAATGGGATATTATTCAGCCTGAAAAAAGGAATGAAATTCTGACATTTTCTCTCAGCATGAATGAACCTTGCGGACATTATACTAAGTGAAATAAGCCAGTCACAAAAAGACAAATACTGTATGAGTTCACTTACATAAGGTATTTAGAGCATACAGCAAGTAGAAGGCACTTGCCAGGGGCTGGGGGAAGGGAGATGGGGAGTTATTATTTTATGGATATAGAGTTTATGTATATAGAGTTTCAGTTTTATAAGATGAAAAGAATTTTGGAGATGGATGGTGGTAATAGTTGCACAACATTATGAATGTATTTAATACACACTGAACTGTACACTTAAAAATGGTGAATATGGTAAAAAAATACAGTTTTAGAATCATCATTTATACGTTGGTATATAAACAATGTGGATATATACTTATAGTTTATAATCTAAAATTAAATAATTTTGGACTTATCCTGAAATTATTATTTGAATAGTAAATTAGTATTATAAGAAAACCTACAATTTTTATATTTAAAATTCAACTGCTTTTCTTTTATCTTATCTTAAATACTTTTGCCTCTTTTTCAGATATTAATAAAGAGAAAATTAAAATGATTTATTACTCTATTGGTGGGGAACAAAAATCACAATATCTACACTCTGCATCTATCATGTTTTCTATCAGTTAGCCTTTCAGAGCTAGTTTCCTTAATATTTGTTTTCTGCTTCTATGTAATCATAATCATCAGAGTGCAATGAGACATCATCAATTTAATTTAAATTTTCAAAAGTGCCAAGTTCATTGATCTTTTAAAGTGCCACAGGGATCTTGAAGGTAAACATCCTTTTCAGCATTATTAGTTTAATTTCAGTGGTACAGTGGATCCTATGAGAGTATTATGAACACTGAATCCTACATAAAATTTTATATGCCATTGCACTAAATTATAACATATGCTTGAAAGACTAAAATTTAATTAGCACAATCCATGCAAAAAAATCAAGGAGTCAATACAATAATTTCACTTGGTCTTTAAACTGTTTTGAATTATATGATTTAAAAAGTCATATCTTTTCACAAACTAATAAAAAATCCATGTTGCAAAAGTCCTGAGTAAATAACATCCAATTTAAAAATACTGGATAGTATATTGGTAATATATTGGATAGATTCAGGTATACAATAATTAGTCAAACTTATTCCTGATAATCAAGACATTGGTAAAGTCATATTGGCACCAAAATTAAACTTGTTTCTCTATTTCTGGGTCCATAAATTTCCTCCTTGACAAAAGCTTCAGATGGGCAACAGTTTAGATTGTTGACAAATATATTCAGTAAAATTAATAGATGTTTATTTATATAATATATGAAAGTCCACCTTGTATTTGGTTCATTTTTTAGGTTGCTAAGGTAAAAACAGAAGCAGATATCCTACGTGGTTTTAATTTTCTGGAAATAGATAACAGAAAAAAATTTCAGTTGAAGAAAAATATTCTTAAAACCAAAGAAGACTTTAAAATATTTCTTGAATCAGTAAAAATGCAGAAAGGAAAAACAACTCCGTTTATTTTAATAATTCAATAATGATTTAATATATGTCAACATAAAGAATCATTATGACATAAATCACAGCAAGGTCCTTTTTGACCCACCTCCTAGAGAAAGGGAAATAAAAACAAAAATAAGCAAATGGAACTTAATGAAACTTAATAGCTTTTGCACAGCAAAGGAAACCATAACCAACATGAAAAGACATCCCTCAGAATGGGAGAAAATATTTGCAAATGAAGCAACTGACAAAGAATTAATCTCCAAAATTTACAAGCAGCTCATTCAGCTCACTATCAAAAAAACAAACAACCCAATCCAAAATTGGGCAGAAGGCCTAAATAGACATTTCTCCAAAGAAGATGTACAGATTGCCAACAAACACATGAAAGGATGCTCAACATCGCTAATCATTTGAGAAATGCAAATCAAAACTACAATAAGGTATCACCTCATACCGGTCAGAATGGCCATCATCAAAAAATCTACAAGCAATAAATGCTGGAGAGGGTGTAGAGGAAAGGGAACCCTCTTGCACTGTTGGTGGGAATGTAGATTGATACCGCCACTATGGAGAACAGTATGCAGGTTCCTTAAAAAACTAAAAATAGAACTACCATACGACCCAGGAATCCCACTCCTGGCCATATACCCTGAGAAAACCATAATTCAAAAAGAGTCATGTACCACAATGTTCATTGCAGCTCTATTTACAATAGCCAGGACATGGATGCAACTTAAGTGTCCATCGACAGATGAATGGATAAAGAAGATGTGGCACATATGGTCAATAGAATATTATTCAGCCATAAAAAGAAACGAAATTGAATTATTTGTAGTGAGGTGGATGGACCTAGAGTCTGTCATACAGAGTGAAATAAGTCAGAAAGAGGAAAACAAATACCGTATGCTAACACATACATATGGAATCTACATATTAAAAAAAAATGATTCTGAAGAACCTAGGGGCAGGACAGGAATAAAGGCGCAGACGTAGCGAATGGACTTGAGGACACGGAGAGGGGGAAGGGTAAGCTGGGATGAATGTATATACACCATCAAATGTAAAATAGATAGCTAGTGGGAAGCAGCCACGTAGCACAGGGAGATCAGCTCGGTGCTTTGTGACCACCTAGAGGGGTAGGATAGGGAGGGTGGGAGGGAGATGCAAGAGGGAGGAGATATGGGGATATATGTATATGTATTTATGATTCACTTTGTTATAAAGCAGAAACTAATACACCATTGTAAAGCAGTTATACTCCAGTAAAGATGTTAAAAAAAATAAAAAGGCAAAAATGAAACACAGAACTATCACACAGGTAGAAATAATGGGAAGCAACTACCAAAAAGAAGTGTGAGAATTTCTAATGTGTAAAGGTTGGGAGAGGGGAGACCCCTGGGACCGGGGACACGGACCTCATAGAAGGGACTTGAGCTGGCTGGCACTGTTGTCTCTGAACCAACTATGAGGCTGGTTCCGCAATTGTTGGCACACCGAAAATTGGAACATACTACTCCTGGAAGGGTGGCAAGAAAAGAAAATGAAGAAAAAAAACAGGCTCCAGAAGGGATGCTGACAAGAAGAGAAAGAGAAAACAGAAAAAGGAAGCAAAGAGGAAGGCAATGTGTTCCTTCTTCCTTCACCAGGCCTCTTAGTACCCTGTATTGTTAGAATAAGAGGGAGTCAACTGGCAAAGGAAAAATGTGGTTTGCAGACTCATAGCTTCCTTATCACAAAGCCCAATCATATAGAAAAATGGGTTTGAAATGGGGCGGTATTTAACAATTGTGTAAGAAAATTCAGTGTTCTTAAAGTCAAGCCAAAACTTTAAAACAGCACTTTATAAAATCATTTCTGTGAAAGCTTGCTATATTCTCTTTTTTAACTCAATACGAGAGCATGTCTGGGAAATTCTAGTTTGGTGGGTAGTTTTAGTTTTCATTGCAATGTTTCCTTTCACCTACAGGTGAAAGTCTTTTCTTGCTTTGCGTGTTGGAATTATCTGATGTTATCAGAAGAATTCTCTTAGTTTCTTTGAAATTATTTTACAATTTTGTCATCCACATTGCTGCATTTGAGTATTAATTTACCTGGAATTTAATTGCAGTTTGATGTGATGTGGAGACATACTTTTATGTACCATCCCTTGCACCCCTCAGTGTGGATGGGCAATTATCTCCAACAATGTACTGAATAACAAGTATTTTCCTTCCTACTTCGTAATGCCATTCTGACATATATCAAAAACCCAAATAGCTGTAAGGATGTTGGAAGCATGTTTGCTTGGTTAACCTCTATTCTTGGTTTTATTTTTCAATATGAATTTTAGAATAAATTTACCAGTTCTTTGAAGAAAATGCAAATTGTAATTTTGCATGTAATTCAGATTAACTAGGGAAATATCTAGTTTTATAATTTTTAGTCTTCCTATGCTTCCTATATACCTATGCTTCCTATGCTTCCTATATACTACTTAGTTTTTATTTTACTTTCTTCTGTTTTCTTCAGTGATCTTAGTAAACTATCAACGTATTTATTAGTTTTGTTCCTTGGTGAATTGTATCCTTTGGTATAAGTGGCATTTTAAAATAAGCTTTTCATTTTATAATAGTTTTAGATGTACTGATGAATGGAACATGTAATAGAATTGCCATATACTTCAAACCCAGTTTCCCCTGTTATATATTATCTTACAGCACTATGGTACATTTATCATGATTAACCAACCAACATTTAATATATTGTTATTAACTAAACTCCACATATTTTTGGATTTTGTTAGTTTTCTCTAATGAACTTTTTCTGTTCCAGGATCTTATGCAGGATATCAAGTTGCATTTAGCCCTTAAGACTCTTTGTCCTTCTCTGATTAGTTTCCCGGACTTTCCTTATTTTGGTCATCTCAAAAGTTTTGAAGACTACTACTAAGGTGTTTTTAGGTATCCTCAGTTGAAGTTTGTCTGATGTTTTTCTAAAAATTAAACTAGAGTTGTGGATTTCTGGAAGGGAGACAGAGGGATTAATGCCATTTTTATCTACCATGTCAAAAGGATGTACTATCAACATGACTATCATTATTGCCGTTAACCTTGACCACTTGGCTTGAGGTAATGTTTGTCAAGTATCCCCATTGCAAAGCTATTCTTTTTATTTTTTTTAAACTCTTTCTATTATATACTCTTTGGAAGGAAGTCACTTTGTTCAGCATATGCTGAAGTGGTAAGGAGTTATATATAAATGATATTGTTTTTATTTAATTTTTTAAATTTTTATACAATCTTTAAAGGTTGCTTGCCATTTACAGTTATTACAAAATATTGGTTATATTTCCCTGTGTTGTACAATACATACTTGAGGCTATCTTATTCCCAATAGTTTTTTTTAAAATTAATTTTTATTAGAGTATAGTTGATATACAATGTTGCATTAGTTTCAAGTGTACAGCAAAGTGAATCAGTCATACATCTACATTCCACTCTTTTTTAGATTCTTTTCCCATACAGGTAATTACAGAGTATTGAGTAGAGTTCCCTGTGCTATACCATAGGTTCTTATTAGTTATCTATTTTATGTACAGTAGTGTGTAGTGACATGGATGGACCTAGAGATTGTCATACTGAGTGAAGTCAGTCAGAGAAAGACACCCAATAGTTTGTACCTCCCACTCCTCCACCCCTATCCTGGTAACCATTAGTTTGTTCTCTATATCTGTGAGTTGCTTCTTTTTGTTACATTCACTAGTTTGTTGTATTTTTTAGATTCCACATATAAGTGGTATCATACAGTATTTTCTTCCTCTGTCTGGCTTTATAAATGGTATTGTTTAAAATTGGATTTTATACCACTTTATGGTAGATGGGAATACTTTTAATTTCTAATTCCAGTAGTTTGTGGATTTTCTTTTAGTTTCTCTGTAGACAATCATATCCTCTAAAATGCATCCAAGTTTATTTCTTCCTATTTCCAATCATTATACTTTTATTTTTTCACTCATATCCTACTTTGCTGACTCAGCCCCTTAGTAAAATGGTGAATTTTTTCATGTTTTCTTTAAATGGACTAATTCTACTTTTTCATGAATAGAATAATGTTTGCTGTGTATTTTAATATTTTTATTAGCATAGGGAAGATTTTATTTTCTCCTAATTTTCTAAAAGGAATTTTTATCCACTTGGCTTTTTAAAAGAATTATGTCTGCTATATTTTAATAAACAGTTTTCCGCCATAGTTGAAGTAACCACATTTGTTTTCTCCTTTAATCTGTTAATACAGTGATATAAAGCAAAAGTCTCAGTACTTAGCCATAATATGTTCTCCAGATATATATTTTTTATGTTGATCATGCAGTGTATGTATACATCTGTGTGTGTGTGTGTTTGTGTGTGTGTGTGTGTGTGTGTGTGTGTGTGTGTTTCCTGGCTTCATTAATAATATTTTCTTTAGAATCATGGCATCTTTTTCATAACTGAGGTCGACTGATAATTTTGATTTCTCAATTTCTTTTGGGGCTTTTTAATGAATATTTTAGCAGCTTTGTAAAATACCCAGGGAGCTTTCCCTCTTTTTCTAACTCTAAAACTATTTGTACAATGTAGGAAATAATAGTTCCTTTAAAGACAGTAAAACTGTACATCACTTTAAAACATTTAAAAGTTGATAAAAGTCTACATCACCATAAGACTGTCCCATTGCTTTCTTTTGTAGCTGTAGTTTAAAGTTTAAATTCATCTTAAATGTTCTCAATCTGTTAAGAATTTTCATTTTTCTTGCTGCTTATGTTAGTCTATATTTAAGGGAAATTATCTCACTGATATTTTCAAAGACACTGTCATGAACTTTTTTCATACTACTATGATATTTCCTTGTATATTTTTTATATACCTGTTTATTGTTTGAATTCTTTCCTATTTCCTGTGATGTAAGATCCGTGATAGTATAGATTTTGTCTTATTCACTGATGCATCCTGGTATCTTGTAATATCTGACAGATATAGTACATTTTCCACCTACTTGGTGAATGAATGAATAAATTGTGTCACAGTGTAAAGTTTAAGAGTATGAGCTCTATAATAAAAATGTCTGGGTTTAAAGGAGATCATCCATTTTCTGGTAGTGTGATGTTGAGCAAATTTCTTAATCTCTTTAAAACCACATATCTGTTCTGCAAAAGAGGATTAAACATAATTACTTTATAGGTTTTTAAAGGATTAAATTAGTAAAACAAACAATAGACTGAACATAGTACCTGCTTAGTAAACTTAAAAAACCTAACTTCAGTTATTATTATTATTACTATCTTACTAGTATTTAGTTGTTAAATATGTAATGATGAATAAGTTATGATCCTCATTGTAAAGAATTGACACTCTCCTAAGAAAGTGACGAATGGCATGTAATTAAATGCAAAATGATAAGTGCTACAAATGGTATAGGTATAGTGCATGTACTTGTTAATTGCTCTAACAAGTAATATTTGTGAATGCTTTTATTATTTTTACCATTTGTAATGCTGTCTAAGAAACTTTAAAATATGATTCTGGCTTTATCGTGCTTGTTAACATGAGA
Organism: Leucopleurus acutus; assembly: GCF_964270905.1. NCBI lineage: Eukaryota > Metazoa > Chordata > Mammalia > Artiodactyla > Delphinidae > Leucopleurus > Leucopleurus acutus. The sequence continues at coordinate 13,542,673 of NC_139143.1, forward strand.
CATGTATTTCTCTGGATTTAAATGTATAGTTAATCTTAAGACCAGCTTTAGCATTTCTGCCATATGTAATTTCAAAATATGTGAATGGCAACTATTTTGCCCAAGAAAGAGTATTTAAACTACTATCAGTTAAAAATCCTTTCCAAAATGTATCAATGTACTGGTGAAATTTTAATTTCACTTTTGATTCTTCATACTCTAAACCTCACTCTCACTCTTCAAGTTTGATATATAGGTAAACTGAGGGTTAAAAGTGTTAAAGATCACATTAAGTTCAAGCAAAAATGTTCCATCTTAATACATCTCTAGATATGAGAAAATAGTGTGGAATCTGATCAGAAGAAAGAAAAATGCCATGTGGACAAGAGTAGAGACAAACTTAATCTCCACGAAAAAAATATTTTTTTTTCAATAGACTGTATGAAAGAAAAGGTAACTGAAATCTTGGGCATTTGGAAATTTATTTTCAATAAGAATTTTTCTTAAATCAATATAAGAAACTTAAAAGATCTAAATTTATATTTATGTTCACCATTTTTTTAACAACCCATTTGAAACCCAAAGAATGCAGATAAGAATTTCCTTTTTAAATAGAGAAGAGAAATTTGCAACTTGGCTCTAAGGGTTTCTCAGTCATAGTGACTATTTTCCAATCTACTTTTTAGAGAATGTAGGGCATTCTGAACCCTTTTGTCTGAAATTCTGGACTCATAAAAGATATAGCTAGGCTTGCATAGTTGAACTTAGAAGCAAATTTATAAATGTTTGAGAACTACCATATGTTTATGTCAGAGCTCATATTGTGTTTCACAGTCACCATTTATTAGTCGTGAAGTGTGAATAGGAAGTGTCCAAGTTGGGAAGATGGAAAGAGCATTCCTGGCAGAGGCAATAGCATATGTGTATTCTATGAGGTAGAATGCAGTTTCAAGGAAAAGTCAGTTTTATAGGGTTTATTAGAGTAATTGCAGATAAAGCTAAAAGGACATTTGTGGCCAAATTATAAAAGGATACTTTGCCAAAATAAACTTATCTTACATACATCAATGTCACTGTTAGTAATTTTGTAATTATGCATAACAACTAAGGCTAGCATTATGTTTGACCCATGAACAGTGAAAAACATTCATAAATTGGAGATCACAATTATACTTGTACTGACAAAAATTATTAGTAGTTTGAAGCCACGTAATCTACCTCACTATAGCAATTTAATACATATTGCTGAATGATAAAAGTCTTTGATTTCCATGAGTATATTTGAATTTAAGGCATTGTGTATATATTTATTCATTTATTTATATATGGTTGTAGGCATTCAACATATGTTTCAGTTTTCTTACATGTTAGGTACTATGCTACTGCTCGCAGATATAAGGATGGATAGTTTTGTTAACTCCCTAAAGTATTAAAGTGGACAAGGGGAGATAGAGATATTAACTATATACCATTAATCAGGATATAGGTTTTTAGTAGAAGTATATGCAAAGAATTATGGATTTAGCAGGAAGGAAGCACAAACATGTCTGAACAGCAAAGAGAAGAATCTACACTTAAGCCAGGACCCTGGTTGGATAAATACTTAAAAATGCTCCTACAGAAAAGGGCAGAACTGCATTTTACTTTACCTAAACTCCTTATTGTTTACAAAAGATATGTTCTCTTCTTTAATTTTTTTTACTTTAGTATAATTTTAGATTTGCAGAAAAATTGCAAAGATAATACAGAGAGTTCCTATATACTCCAAACCCAATTTCTGCTGTTACTGACATCTTACATTAGGATGATACATTTATTACAATTAAGGAAGCAATATTGATATGTTTTTATTAACTAAAGTCCATAATTAATGCAGATTTTCTTATTTTTATCTAATGAACACTTTCTTTTCCCATCCTGGATACCACATGACATTTAGTTATCCCATCTCTTTAGGTTCCTCTTGGTTGTGACAGTTTGTCAGAATTTTCTTGTTTTTGACAACTGTGACACTTTTAAAAGTAGCAGTCAAGCAGTCTCTAGAATACCCCTCAACGGAAATTTGTCTGATGTTTTTCTCATGATCAGACTGGGAAGAAGACCATAGAGGTAAGGTGCCATCACATGGCATCAATGGTACATACTGTCAACGTGACTTACAGTGATTGGTAATGTCATCACTAATCACCTTAGTTGAAGTAGCATCTGTCAAGTTTCTCCACTATGAAGTTACCTTTGCTTCCTCCTTTTTATACTGTACACTCTGGAAGGAAGTCACTATGCACAGTCTACAGTTAAAGAGTGAGGAATATGTACATATATTATTTGAAATTTTCCTGCATGAAATATGTATTTACTTATTTGTTTATTTATTCAGTCATTTGTTTTATCAATGTAAACTCATGGATATTTATTTTATACTTTGAATTATAACCCAATACTACTTAATTTAGTTTCTCCCTTGAATTTTTCCAGCTTTGGACATTGGGAGCTTAATGGTTGGCTTCTGTGTCACATGGACATATCCCATCTTTGACGTTTTTGTTTGTTTTTAAATACTTCCTTACTTTCTGTCACTGCCTGTAAGATGCCCCAGACTCATTTGGTATATTCCCTAGCCCTAAAATCAGCAGTTTCTCCAAGGAGACCGGTTCCTTTCAATGGAGAATGGTATTATAACCCAAGATCTAAGCATTAGGTGTGCTCATTATTACTGGAGTGTCACCGTTTCTAGGCCTTCTCAGCTGAAAAAGCAAGGAAATACGTGTGTATTTATGTCATTACGTGCATATTTCAGTTGTTTTTCTCTGTTGTAACCAAAGTGAACATTAATTATTTCAACAAAAGTCTTAGGAACATCTATTTGCTCAGTGAACATTTTAACAAATGTCTTTTACTTTTCTCCACTCCTTGAAATAAAACTCATCAGAAGGTATGAGGAATTCGAAAATAAATGAATGTAAATATGCTTAAAAGCACAGGCTTGCTTTCACTTAAAATAATTGAGCCAAGATTATATTTCCTCTAAAATGTAGTTTTAGGATTACTGAACATAGATAATTAAAATATATTAAATCACAACTATAAAGATATTCATTTTGTTAGGACTTTATATGAATATGTGTCTTTCCAGGTTTCTATCCATAGAATTACCTATGCTCAGAAAAGAATACGCAGAGTTTAAGGTTTTCTTATTGGTCTGTAGAAGCCACTTATATGTGAAGTTAATGTCAACAATGTCAACTGAATTAAGTGTTTCCATAAGATGATCTTCCAAGGTGACGGGAGTGTAGGATCCAACATGCAGAGAGCTCACAATGGAACTCTGGAGTCTTTAACTGAAGACAATTGATTTATGTAAAATGCAAACCAATTAGACAATTAGTAGGTGATCACACTGTTTTTCGTGGGGTGGGGAACTGCCATCATGCTGGCCTGCCTTGTTTGGCGTGTTGAATCTGTTGTGTTTTGCTGTTTGAAGCTAATGACTAAAGATTGTAATTCCCTTTAAGAAACAGAGCTGGTGGAAGTCTGCAATTTTTGCAGTTTATCTTCTCTAAGAAAATGATCAAATTTAAAATAGTATTGCTTAGATTTGGGGGATGGGAATTATAGATATTCAAACATTCGAAACAGCAAAAAAAAAATTGAGGCTGTTCTTTAATTATAAGGACATTTGAGTTTGAGAGCATGACTACATTCATTCTTTAAAGAAAAGTTATAAGTTGTTTTGAATCACTCCTTTTTTTCAAAATTCTCCTTTTAATCCACTTAATAAATATGTTCTGATAATTGATCAAATATCAAGTTTATACAGAAAACACTAAATTTTCCAATTTTAGAATTGGTTGTTAGAGAAAATACTTTACATTTGATGTACTTTACAGGTACTAAAAATCACTTTACTATATTATTATGCCAAATATATGTTTTTAATTTTCTCATAAGAGGTTAGTTAATTGTTAGAAATTCGGATTAAGGTAGTTGTTAAATATGGTGGAGATAGGATAGTTATTTTGAAAGATAAAGCCTTAACCTTCTGACCCATGGAGGATTCTATTATTAAAAAAAGTATTATTTACAATGCATATAGTGACACTGGAAACCTACTGCTTATTTAACCAGACTCTCTGCCTTTCAGATGTAACCTTATCTCCTTAATCAAGTACTCTACATAGGATTCTCAATGGGCTAATAAATTCTAAAACTGCAAATCCCTCCTTACTTTCTTGAGACCTTCTGGTCAAGGTTTTATAATATATCTGAACCATAAAAATGAATTTCTTTTTTCAATTTTATGTTCTCTGCTTTTGCAAATCTTGTTGGTATAGTCACAGACATCATGATGGATAACTGTCAGAAACATTGGTTGACTTGAAATATGTTATTGAACTGCATTACCAGAATAATATCCAGTGGCACTTGCTCAAAACTCTAAAATATTCTGTGGCCACCAATTTACTTTCGTGTGTTCAGGAGATCAGAATTTGGTATTACTTGCACAAAGATTGAGTTTTCAAGTTACTAAAAGTTGCTCTTTTTTCATGTTAAGTATAGATTTTATTTTGAGGTAAAATGAGACAGTTAATATAATTCACTTAGCCCATTACGTAGCCTATAGTAAGTGCTCAGTACATATTACCATTATTATACCATTTAATACAACCTTCCAAAATACTGACACTGAGCAACTCTATTTAACAAAGAACTGAAGCTCAGAAAAACTGTTACTCTTCCATAGCTAGTAAGTAACTGAAGTTGTCTTTGAGCTCAAGTATCTCTGACTTCCGAGTCCTCTAGAATGTTCACATTGTACCTGCACATGCACACGGGTACACGTGCACAATAAAGACTAATTTTTAAATTATAAAAATGGAATTAAACACATTTTTATTTTATTTTATTTTCTAAATGGTCAGAATTTTCATAGAGAACATAATTTACATGGTACATCATTATCTACCAACCGTAGATGAAAAGTGGTCGAGTGGAGGGGCGGCAGAGAAAATTGTGGTTACAAAGAGGAGAAAGGTTCCAGTTTTTCACCACCTTAGTCAGTATATGCTTCACACGGTTGGTAGGAGAGCAAGGGGTATGGAACCATTCTACAGCCTATGTGTTCTTGAAAATCTGGGTGTACCTTGTGTAGGCATCATAGGGAAGGCAGTAGGAATGGCATGGGATGTGATGGCTATCCCCTGGAAGAGCTGCCAGGAAGAGCTTTCTTCTCTTAGGTTAACTGGAAGTTGTAAAGACATTTACAAAGGCTGGGTTGTCCATGCAAAAATAATCCATTGATACATAACATATAATTAAAAGCTGTTCACAATTTTTTACTTCAAACATAGCATTTATTCCTAAATTCAAATGAGGTATCATTTACTTGATTTTAATAAAAAGCCTACTGGCTTCAACTAACTGACGATATGGCATAATAGCCGGTGAGAGAAAATCTCCCTTATAATGTGTCACATACAAAGAGGCCTCAGGATCCAATACCCAAAAGGCAATATCCTTGAAGAATTCCACCAACAGACCCATGCACACACAAAGATATCATAATTTGAAGTAATTTTATTAGGGCATGCTAGCACTGACAAAATTAACTGGATCACTTCATTTTCACAGTGCTTACATAGTATTGTTGAGGATGAAATTTCTTTCAGATTTTATTAATGATTTTGTGAGATCAGCCAATTGTTCTCTTCCTTCTACATGCAAAGAGCTGGCCTTACTCCATAGCCAGTGACCTATTCCTTGGTGCTTCTGTTGATCTACAAACAGTGCATCCTCCAACTGAATGTTTTGAGGTCAACTACCATAACAGATGATTCTAGCATAATGATTACAGAACATTCTAACAACTCTGTTAATTTATTGAATTAGATAGAATTTATCAGTCTCACTTTGCCTTATATTTAGATAAGAGACTGTAAATACAATTCATAAATTTCTTTTTTTATTATCATGCAAATAGTAGAATTAAGAATCTAGGATCCTATTTAAGGCAACTTGAAGATTGTGACCTCTACTTTCTTTGCCCAGTAAATGAGTCATATCTTGAAAAACTGGATATTTTGTTTTGCTATCTGAGTACATTTTAGAAATTCTTCCCCTCCCTAATTTTGATATTTCCTTTAACTCTGACAAATTTAGAGAACAAAAAATTGCAAAATTTGGGATAAATTCTGAGCAAGGGAAAGCATGGTAAGTTAAAATTTATAAATATGATAGCTTTAATAATTTCAGATCATTGTAAAGAGTCAAAAAGTAAATTTAATATATAGTATAAAGTAAGTAGCCAATGTCTACCAGAATAAAATAGAATGATTTAACTAAACAGTATGAGAAGTAACTCTACAGGAAAATCTAGTGCTCTATCTTATGATGGAACAAAATGCATGTTCCTTTTGGACCTAAAGTGTTCACTATGAAAAGTAGCATCACTTGTTTAAACCTCATAAATCTACCTGGATGAGGTAATATGACTCATTGTAGGTCAATTTTCATAACAACTCTGCTGCCAAAAACTGAAATGACAGCTGTTGACACAGAATGTAGTTAAGGAGCGAAGACTGAAGAAACTTCTTTTGAATAAAACACGAAACTATCCCTGAACTAAATAAGTAGGACTACTGGCAACTGTTAGTCTTGTGAAAGATAAGATTATGTCAGAATTTATTTTTCAGTTGACTTCGATTTTCCAAGAGAGCTTGCTATGTGGGGGGGGGTTGTCAAAGTGTACACATTGCAACTTAAATGTGCCCCAAAAAGCTACTTTCTTTGCTTTCTAAAATTATTGCACCTGACACTGGAGTCCCATTCTCACTGATGGGGTTGGAGGTTGGAGAGGCACTTAAATATGTCCCTTCAAGGTCACTCAGCTCTTTGTGTTGAAACAATCTCTCTCTCTCTCTCTCTCTCTCTCTTCTCTCTCTCTCTGGTATGTTTAGTCTTATTTTTGAACCTCTTGGTTTTGTAACTGCTCTGTCCTTCAGCATTTCTTCTCAAAACACTCTCCTTCACCCTCAAGTGCTTAGCTTTCTGATACCATCTTTGCTGACTCCTTGCCAACGTCTCCCTACCCCTTCTGCAATAACAAACGCTTATCCTTGTTGCTTTCTTTGCCCAAGAAACCCACAAACTGTTTTCTTAGCACAGGCAATGTTCATTGGTTGCTCCCAGGGAAGTTCAGCAATCCTCTGCTGACCAGGATCCCCTAATGAAGTTTTATGGAGGTTCTTACCCATAGAAAATCAGCTGTGCATCCCTTGGGGATGTCTGCCCTGCTGCCTCTCACCAATGCACATCTCTGGAAGGCAGGCTGACCCTTAGTTCTAAGCTGCTTTACCTCTGCCTCCAAGAGTCTGGTGGAAATCTCTACATTAATTACATTACTTACATGGCCACTGGCCACTGAAGTGGAAACAGGGGAGTTTCTGTGCCAGGTCACAAAGTGGCCCAATTACATGGTCTGCCATTTAAAATTTACTGCAGCCACTCTACTGCATTGTAGCAAGAGATTCTCTAATAGATGAATTTTTTTTTCTTTTTTCTTTTTTTGGTAAGGGATTAAGAGGAACAAGCAACTCCATTCTACCCCCAGGTCTGAAAATCCAGAGTTTCAAGGTTATATAAGCAGAGAATAACCAGGAAGTTCACTGATCACTTGTTTTTCCACTTTTCATCCTTTCTCCTGGTGATAAGATGAAATATATATAGCCACCAAGGGGTCAGATCTGTTTCTTTTTATCTCTGCAAAGTGTGCAAAGTGACCTCTTGATATAATCCTTGTTCAGTGTTTCGAATTCCAGTTTCCATGTATCACTGTCAGTTTATTTACTGATGTTATTTCATGAAATTATTCATTGCAGTTTCTTTCAGTTATTTGAATTTGGTTCACTAGACAACACGTAAATCAAGATGTTACATGTTCTGATCCCCTGCGATCACTTATAAGTAGTTGACTCTGTGATGGTTATTATCCATTGTATTTAAGCCTTTTCTAAATTATGTTTTTCCTTTCTAACATCCTAATACCAGTTCTGTATTACCTTAGGAATGGCTCCATTTGCAAATTGCAGAGTAGTAAATCTCTGTTCTGATTCCTCCTAATTGGAGAACTTTATGTTCCAGCCTAGTATGGTGATGGGAGAGGGACTTGAATCTAGTTATCTATCTGGTTTGATACTGAGACTGTGTCTAAGTTGAAAGCATTTTTTTTGGTAACTAAATATGGAGCAATTATATTTGATATGTAACATCAGTACATGTACCCTGGCCCTATGTTTTACTAATCAATTTTACCTTTAATTTTAAAAAATAGATTTGTTGATACTCAGATATCTTTGTCATATAATCATTCCACTTATTTACACTGAGTGTTTAAATCAAAGGTAAAGCATTATATCCAAAAGAAAGAAAAAGTTTTGTAAAGAGAGGATAATAGAGGGGAAAAAAATCTAAATTAAAATATATAGCAATAATTGTAAATTCAAGTTCCTAAAATCTCTTAGGAATCTAAATTTTTTTCACAAAATAATGGATTGTGTGATTCAGGATTTCCTTTTACTCCACATTTTTATGAACTCGTAAAATGGTACTATCAGTTTAGTTGCAATGTTACCTTTTTATATTAGTTAACTAATATAATTTTTTTTTTTTTTTTTTTTTTTTTTTGCGGTACGCGGGCCTCTCACTGTTGTGGCCTCTCCCGTTGCGGAGCACAGGCTCCAGACGCACAGGCTCAGAGCGGCCATGGCTCACGGGCCCAGCCGCTCCGCAGCATGTGGGATCTTCCCGGACTGGGGCACGAACCCGTGTCCCCTGCATCGGCAGGCAGACTCTCAACCACTGCACCACCAGGGAAGTCCCCTAATATAATTTTTTTACAAAGCATTTCAGCTTTGTCTCTGAGGTTGTTTTTTCCTCTAAAAGATACAACCAGCAAAAATACACATTTTCTAAAAATAGTGTAGCAAATTATATCACTTCTTTTCTAACTTGATGATTAACTACTTTTGAGTTTTCAAAGGATGACCTCTCATTTTTTAAATTATGTTCCTGTGACTTTCAGCATTAGCTTTTAGAGATGTTTCTAATGAGAAAATCACAAGGGAAAATAACTTTATATATTAAAATGAAAGGAAGTTATACTGAAATGCTTTCAAATTATTTTAGTGAAACGTTAAATGAAAAAACATCCCAGAAATTCAAGAATAGCTTCTAAGCCCATTGTTTATGAAGAATTGGAATGAATACACTTAACAAATTTTTAAGATGCTATCTATGACACTCTAAAACATCACAAGAAGTAGATGCTAGATGTGGGGAAAAGATACAAGTGGTGACAGAGAGGGGCCCTTCACAGTGTCTCATGCACTCTGGTTAGAGGAGACAAAGAAGAAAACCCAAGTGGGTTCTTACAAAGCCTATCTTTTTTTTTTTTTTAATTTTATTTATTTATTTTTTATACAGCAGGTTCTTATCACTTATCTCTTCTCTATATATCAGTGTATATATGCCAATCCCAATCTCCCAATTCATCCCACCGCCACCCCCCCCACACCCTCACTTCCCACTTGGTGTCGATAGGTTCTCTGCATCCATGTCTCCACCCCTGCCCTGCAAACTGCTTCATCTGTACCATTTTTCTAGATTCCACATATATGTGTTAATATATGATATTTGTTTTTCTCTTTCTGACTTACAAAGCCTATCCTTTTATAATAGCTTCTATTTTGTTCAAGTGGCAAATTTTACTTTAGATGGAAAGTCATACCCTGTCTTGCAATAAGTTCAAAGTATCCACATACAAAGTTCTGAGTAAAAGTTAAAGATCATCATCTAGTGAGAGAAAGAAAGAAAGGATGGAAAGGAAGAAAAATATCAATAGAGAGGGAGGGAGGGAGAGAGGGAGGAAGGAAGGAAGGATGGTTTGAACAAACCCTAATCTCCTCCAAAATATAATCTTTGGCTTAACTCCAAGACTTCCGTGAACTTGGCTGTACATAGATGGTGTATCTTCTACTTCCCATTTTCAGTCCATGTTTTTGCTAATCTAAGTGAGATGTGTTCCTGTTTATATTTTTTAGTGGGGCCTAAACATTGTCCATCTACTGGTCTTCCTTTCTTGTTAAATGGAAACTATGTTTGTATTGATAAAGTTCTCATGATAAAAACCTGGGAGACAACTTGACTTCTCTTTTATAACCCAGATCCTATCTGTCAAAAAATCCCATCAGATCTATCTACAAAATAGACTTAGACTTCGATTTCTTTTTTTCTTTTTTGTATCATTACTGGTACCACCCTGGTCCAATCCACCATCCTCTCTCCCATATTATTGCAATACCTTCTTAACAGGCCTTCCTCTTTCGACCCTTGAGAGACTCTTCTCCTTAGAGCAGGCAGTGTGATCTGGTTAACATATGTTAGATCATGTCACATTCTGCCAAAATTCCTCTACTGTTCCCATATCCATGTCAGTAAAAGCCAAGCTCCTAAAATGGTCTACCGGCCTTTGTACTTGCTGTCCCTCTGCCCGAACACTCTGCTTCCGAAGATCAGCAAGCCTTCCTTCATCATCATCTTTAGATCTCTGCTTGTGTCATTTAATCAGAGGCCTTCCCTCACCAGCCTCTATCAAATACCCACACACCCTCCCCTATAACTGCTGAATGTCCCCCATAGCTCTTCTATCCATCTGATAAATGACATTAATAATATTAATAGCAGGTATTTCTAAGACTTTATGTTCCATACACTGTGCTAAGTACTTTACCTATATGAACCCCTTTGATCCTCATAACAACACTAGGAGACAGTTTTATTAACCCCATTTTGCATGTGGAGAGCTTAAGGCATGGCGATGCTAAGAGTCAGTCTTAGACTAACAATAGAACAATAAAGTGGCAGAGGGGAGATTCAAAGCCTTGTACTTTGTCTCCAGCATCTGTGCTCCAGTCCAATGTGGGCTATAGCTTCTCACGGTATAGGTAATTCTGTTGTTTGTTTGTGCTCTCCTGCAAGAATGGAAGCTTCAGGAAGAGAGAGATTTATTATTTTACCTACTACAATATTCCAGTTTCTAGAATAGTCCTGGCTCACAAGAGATTCTCAATACATATTTGTTGATGATGATTCTATGTCATCACTCACACTGTTCCTCTGTCTAAATTGCATGGCCTTGCCTATGCACGTGCTTAATTCCAGTTTGAATTATGGTTACATCCTCTATTATATGGGCAGTGATTTGAAACTGAAGGCATTCCTGAGTTCTGAGTTGATTATCACAAATCTTTTTACATGATATAGGATAAATCAGTCTTGTTCTCATCCTAAATGAATACATTTATCTGGAAGAAGATTTCTCAGGACTAGGAAACCTCTTGAGTAGTAGCTAGCAAAGGGAACATATTTATAAGAATATGTGCTAATTAAGACTTAGAATTTGCTCTGTGCTCTCTACCTCTGAAACTAAGGGTGATTTTAAACATAAAATGATTTTGATTCTGTACATACAGTTTTATTATATTTACTCAAGTGGAGTACTAAAAGAAACTTTTCAGACCACATTCAGTTGGTAGATTATTTTGTCATTATTTTGTGTTCACTATATAAAAATGTTTTAATTCCCAAAGGAAGTCTGAGGAACTTTATTATTTTCTAAGTGTCCTTAAATTTAATTTAAACTGTATATATATGCACTAGAGTTGTATAGTCAATATTTTTACGTGTGGCATGTTTTGAATATACCAGTGAAAAATTATTGGAATATGCAACTTAGTACCTGTAACTGTAAAGAATAATAACCTAAGAATCTAACCAGATTAAAAATCAATTTAGTGAGACTTTATTACATATCCTTCATTTCCTAATGGTTTGTAAGTGTACACTTTAGTTAATGGATAGGTGTGCTGAGTAATAATTTCTCATGCAATGGTTATTCTGTTGACAATATGAAAATGCTTTCATATCGCCCGTGGAACAATTCCATAATGAAACCATACTGACTTTCATGAGTTATGCAGACAAAATGAACTTCTGTGACAAGTGACTGTATAGTCGCTTGCCTTCTAAATTATTTTTACAAATCATTCAGCAAACCTTAGGGACAGAGAGAGATCAGGACGTAATATTTCATTGATACTACTATTACTAGAAATGAGCTCACATTGATTGTCTAAAGTTAAATATATTTCCTTTGTTGAGAATAGAATAATCTTTCAAAATTTTTAGAATGCACTTTTTGTTAGATTTAAAATCAGGAGGGTATTACCATTTTTGCACCCCCTATGTGCCGGGCATTAGTGCCGGACTATTTACATGCATTGTCATGTTTATTCCTCACAACAAATACGAGATTGGGATAATTATCATGATTTTACAAATTAAGAAACATGACTCAGAGGCATTAGTTATCTTGCATATATACCCTATATATGTGGTATCTAGGATTCAAACTCAGTTTGCTCAGACTCCAAGATCTTGCCTGGCTAAGGGTGACAACTAATACAGCTACATTTTTTAATGTTCATAGATGAACTTTTTTTTTTTTTTTTTAAATACGCGGCCTCTCACTGTTGTGGCCTCTCCCGTCGCGGAGCACAGGCTCCGGATGCGCAGGCTCAGCGGCCATGGCTCAGCGGCCATGGCTCACGGGCCCAGCCGCTCCGCGGCACGCGGGATCCTCCCGGACCGGGGCACGAACCCGTGTCCCCTGAATCGGCAGGCGGACTCTCAACCACTGCGCCACCAGGGAAGCCCCCATAGATGAATATTTTAACACATTTTATAATCATTAAAAATAAATCATTCAGCTCACAATCTGTGGTGACCACAAGAGCTCCCCCATCAGGAGTGTAGCTGAGCATGTGCTGCCCATGAACGGCTCCCAGCCAGTTAGTGAGCATAGCAGCTTGTTCCTGGGAGAGACAAGACTCCTCTGAGGCTGACATTGGCCATAGACCTCACAGCGATCTTCCTCCACTCTCTCCATCACTCAGGGTCAGACTTGCCCTCCCTGACTTCTCCAGACCTCTCCATATTTTCTCTCATGTTTGTTTTCCTAATAAAATCCTTCTACACTTAATTTTGTCCTGGCATTTGCTTCTGGGAGTACCCAAGCTAACATGCAAACCATTCATTTAATAAACTAAATAATTTCTGGCCACTACAGATCCTTCTCAACTTATGATGGAGTTACTTCCTGATAAACCTGCTATAAGTTAAACTATCATAAATCGAAAATACATTTAATATACCCAACTTAACAAACATCACAGCTTCACCTAGCCTACCTTAAATGTTCTCAGAACACTTACATTAGCTTACAGTTGGGCAAAATCATCTCATACAAAGTCTGTTTTATGATAAAGTGTTGAATATCTCATGGAATTTATTGAATACTGTACTGAAAGTCAGAAACAGAATAGTTGTGTGGGTCCAGGATGGTCATAAGTGTATCAGTTGTTCACCTTCATGTCATGAGGCTGACTGGGAGCTGCTATTACCACTGCCCAGAATCACGAGAGAGTATCACACTGTATAGCACTAGCCCAGGAAAAGATCAAAATTCACAACTTGAAATATAATTTCTACTCAATACATACCACTTTCATACCATAGTGAAGTCAAAAAATTGTTCAGTAGAACCACAAGTTGGGGACCATCTGCAGTCTGTCCTTTCTTTGCTGACCTTACATGAGATGGCTGACTTCTATCTCTACATGTCCAATATGTATCCTTCCTTTGAGCTTAAGTATTAGCTTAAAGGAGAACCTACCTTGGTCTCCTTCAGTCAAAACCTATGTCAACTTCCTCTGGAGCCCTCTGGTAGTTTATGTGTTCCAGTCTGTGAATGTTTTACTTAATACCTTGTTCTAGAGAAATGTGAGTACATGGTTTGTTATTACTATTAATGTTTATATCTATATGTGCATGTGTGTGTATATATATCCATTTAAATGTTATAAAGTTCACTGTGCCTAGTACAACGCCTTATATAACTAGCATTCAGGAATGCCTGGTACTCATTCAGCCACACCCATTTATTTAAGTATCATCAGTTGCTACTTTCCCATTATAACAGCTGAGTGAAATGCAGTCAGTTCTCTTTATCTGTGTAAGTTATGTACTATGAAGTCACAGCAAACACCAAATTAGCAAATAATGAAACGTTTCACCCAGAAGAAATATAGGGTTAGTTTCCTGCAAGCCTCTGATCACATGTTTTTATCAGCCAATCAATATATAGCCTTGTTTTGTGTGTGTTTCTGTTTTAAAGATCTTTATTTAATATAAACTTTTGATTGATTAACATTGAACTCATGGCCAACAGCACCACAACTCACGCCTGAAAGAAGATTATCTAACGTGTGCTTTCTCCCTAATACATCAGTCTTCTTTTACTTGGGAGCACTAGACAATGATTCAGCACTGAGCTTGGGGGCCATTTCAGACAGCAAAACCACCAACAAAAGGCACAAAAATGCAAGAACTGTAGTACTAAAATATACCATGAAATGGACACTTATTTACAGTGTGAGAATTGAAATAAGAAGGCAGAGCATGGCTTTGTTCAACTTCAGTTGGGAATGTGTGTGTTGGGCAACTCAAAGTTTACACTGTTAGAATCTTATTCTCTTGTGTACGTATAATCCATATTATAAAGAAGTGTGGTCATTAATTACCAATTGAAATATTAAAGAGTGTCTTCTCTATAGCCTATAATGTAGTCTTATCTTTCACCTGTGCAAGCTTTTTATTTAGAATGATTTACCCAGGGGTACTAGTAAGTATAGCAATGGATGGGCTTAACTTATTGAATTCAGAAAACTGTTAAAACTGTGAGGAATTTGATACTCTATGTAAGTGATACGACATTCTTAGTCTCCATTCTGATTCTAGAGGATGAAAACACTCTTTCACAGTCTTTCACATATTGTGGATAAGATTTTTAAAAATATATACATCAGAAAGTATGCTTTTAGATTTAAAATTGTTTAAATCATTTAGCCCTAATGACTTAAGTAGAAATATTGACTATTTCACTAAATGTCTGTTCTCAGTAGTTGGCATTTTGTTCATTAAGTAATTAGATGCACAAACTGAATAATATAAAGTAGAATTACAAAACTTTCATCATATTTTTCCTTGGTCAAGGTAATCTTTTTTTTCCCAATATAATTCAAATTCAGACACATTTTTGAAAATTTGGAAATATTTTTAAATGATTAAAAATATATCGTTTCATCAAAAATAGGGTGTGCATTCTCAGCCTTTAAAAATGTTATTATTGAGAAAAGGTCTTATTTTGAAAATTTTTTTTTTATTTATTTATTTATTTTTTTTTTTTTTGCGGTACGCGGGCCTCTCACTGTTGTGGCCTCTCCCGTTGCGGAGCACAGGCTCCGGACGCGCAGCCTCAGCGGCTATGGCTCACGGGCCCAGCCGCTCCACGGCATGTGGGATCTTCCCGGACCGGGACACGAACTCGTGTCCCCTGCATCGGCAGGCCGATTCTCAACCACTGCGCCACCAGGGAAGCCCTGAAAATAAATTTTTTAATTTTTAAAAGTTTTCCTTTTCTTATCTGGGCATAAAGTCAGCAATTGAAATGCATTATCTTCATTAACTTTTTTCTATTTTTCATAGTAAAAGACAAAATCAAAATTTTAGTAAAATTTTATATCTCTAGTTTAGTGATAATCCAAGATGAGTATCAATTAAAACATGTGGTAGAAAAAGTAAACTATTTATTAGGAAAATATAAAGCACTATTCATTACATTATGTGGCCTTCTGTGTCCTGAGAAAATAGATGCCACTTGGTTTCATAGCTTTAACTATTGGTTTTGATGTCTGCTCCTTGTTAGAACACAGCAACCGTTCTGAATGCTTGCTTACCTATGATTTTTTAGGTGTTCAGCAGTGCTTGTTGGCCAGCTTTTCCATCAGCTAAACAGTGTTTATCTGAATGTTTCAGCTACTCCCCAAGACCTTCAATGAGACAGGTTGCATCATTCTGCAATTATAAGCATCTGTTTAGATGTGCTCTCCACCATTTATTCACTATTGTTTATCACAGTTTTGTGTAATTGAGACTAAAATGTCAATCAGATCCCCTCTTTCTAAACTAGATACAGAATTCACTACATCTTTTATTCTATCATTTTGTGTGTGAAACAACTTACTTTTATTCAGACTACTGTATAGAAGTTATTCATGCACTTTCTTTTTCTTTTTCTTTTTTTTTTTTTCTTTTTTTTGCGGTACGCGGGCCTCTTACTGTTGTGGTCTCTCCCGTTGCGGAGCACAGGCTCCAGACACGCAGGCCCAGCGGCCACGGCTCACAGGCCCAGCCGCTCCGCAGCATGTGGGATCCTCCCGGACCGGGGCACGAACCCACGTCCCCTGCATCAGCAGGCGGACTCTCAACCACTGCGCCACCAGGGAGGCTCATACACTTTCTTTTACATAATGAGCTGTTTTACCTGCCATCTGTGTATATGTATAATTACATCTGGAAGGAAATAAAAAGCATTTGGCCCAGTATAAATTTTGACATATTGTTGCTGGGTTTGTTGCGGGTATAAAATTCACTTGAGTATTTCTTCAGAATTGCTCTGAATGATTCTCAAATATTTTATTCACTTATACCCCAAACTGATGAAATACTATTAAACTCAGAAAGAAATGAAAATTGTAAAAAAAAATGGTGGGAATTCAAGACTTTTACTTCTGTTAAACTGATAAAAAAAAAAAAAAGACTAGAAATTTTTAAAAAAGAGTTGAGAGCTGCATACAAAGGGTACATACAGAAAAAAAAAATAAAGGGAAACATAATCTCTGAAATGGAAAGGTACTGTAAAGAAATCTGAAAAATACTGTACTTGAACACCTCTAGAAATCAAAAATCAATACTGTTCTTGCATCGTTCAACAGCTCTCATCATTCTAATGCTTTAAACTCGTTGATACAATAATTAGTACAGCTGAAGCACACTTTGTCTTTCCTACTATAATTTCATAATAATAATTATTGTGAAGACATGTTTAAATTGATGTGTATCATCCACTCAACTATGAATGTTTCAGGCTGAGTTCATCTCTTCAGTGATTTCACAGCTTTTGTCTACTAAGTGGCTCCACTAATTCTTTTAAATTAGAAATCTAGAAACTTGGATTTCTCTCTTCTCATGTATACTTTATGTGTAGTTGAGAAATACACCACTGTGTAGTATTGGGGAATTATATTGATTCCCTATTTTCAAGGTCCTGTCCAATTCACAAATTTCATGATTCCATGACTTTCTACACTGTACATACAATCTATAGAAAGACAGTTTTCTTTCTGGAAATACCTCTCAAATTTCCCATTATAACACAGTTATTCCATGTTCATTTCACTCTTACTATTTTTTTGATAGTATATCTTTGGGGATATATAACACTGGGGATTTGGGGTTCTTCATCTATAAGCCCATCCCACATACACCTGAAAGACACATTCATTCATTTATTTCATGCTTATTAAGGATGATGCCAGGCCCTCGGGATGCAATTATTAAAACAAAAATGATCCCTGAGTAGATTTTGTATTGTGGGATATATAAGTGTGTAAACTGTTAATGCCAATTAAACTAGGCTATACTACAGAGGCTTGTCAGAGTTCAGAGCCTGGCAAGAACAGTGATTCAGAATCAGATTAAATAGCTTTCACTTTGTTTTACTACCTAGCATAAAACAAAATTGAAAAGGACTTGTGACGTAAGAAGTCAATTAAAAGTATACAAACAGCTCCCAGTATTTCTCTAGTTACTTTAGTTAATCCACTCAGTCAAGGTTGAATGGGTCAAGAAACCTACGGACTCATTCCTTTTAAACTATTAGAGTCTAGGAAATGACACATAAATAATTAAGTATCTGTATCTACTATATAAATAAATTCCTTGTGGTACTACAGGCACACATGTCCATGGACCAATTTTTTCAAGATCCTAGACATACAGCAGACCTGGACATGCTCACCATCATTCACTCTTTTGTTTCTGGGCCCACTTCTTATTTCCAGTAAATATTCAACAATTACGGACAATGTGAACAAATGTAAACTTTTTAACCTTTCATACAGCCACCATCGCAAACAGGTGTCACAAATCACTATGTAAACTTCCACCTTGAATAGTCTACCAGTTATAAAAATCTCCAGGTGACAATTTCATGTCTTTTGGATATCAGATTTTTCTTCCTATACAGTTCTTTCAGTTGTTGTTTTCAGTTTTTATTCAGTGGGGCAGTTATCATGCACCTCAATGCGGTGATAAATTATAGATTGGGAGGCTTATAAACAACAGAAATTTATTTCTCAGTTTCGGAGCTTGGAAAGTCTAAGATCAAGGTGAAGGCAGATGCAGTATTTAGGAAGGGCCTGATTCCTGGATCACAGATGCCCTACTTTGTTTTCTCTGTGTCTTTACATGACAGAAGGGGCAAGGGATCTCTCTGTGGTTTCCTTTCAAAGGGCACTAATCCTGTTGATGGGATCTCTACCCTCATGACCCAGTCACCTCCCAAAGGTCCTGCCTGCTCTAAATACTACCAGTTGGGATTTCAACATACGGATTTGGGGGGGACATAAACATTCAGTCTATAGCAAGCCCAGAATTGCCAGTGCCATCCCTCTATCCTCAGTATCTGCTCATCCAGAGCAGTATGTAGAAGTTAGTGAAGAATTAAATTCATCCTGTAGCAAGTTTGTACAGGGGAAGCCACTCACATTAACCTCACCTTATCTCTCTCTAACTTTATATTAATCCAGATGTGTTGCAGTCACGTCTAATAGCCTGTACCATAAATACCAATGAAATTTTCCATCTTTATCTTTAACCCAACACATCATAGAGAAGACGTAACTAAGTTACTCTACTCTTCTCTCCCATATGGAGACTGCATGAGGAGCATCCTTGTTATTCACGTAGCCTTGCAATATAATTCGCTTTTAACATAAACTCATTTCTCAAATAAATGGCTGATTCCAGGTCTGAGACAGGCACCAAAACATCTTTTTATAAACATAGGAAGAAAACAGTACAAAGTAAACATGTTATGATAAAAAGACAGCCTACTTGAAGAGGCCCCTATGGGCCAAAATGTAAATGTAATACATTGTAATTATTACCCTTGAGCTTCAGTAAGGATAATAATTACAATTATTAAAACAAAAAATATGTTTATATCTGTGAATTCATAATGATGTTAAACATGTTTATTTTTGGAAGGTAATAGTAAACCTATTCATTAGACTAGAAACTGGTAACTATAAGAAATGGATCATTTATTTTGCCTTTCCTCTATGAACTCTATAACCAGGAAACCCAGTAGTAGATGAAGAGGTGTCTCTTTATAAAAGTATTCCAACTAAGTATAAAAAATAAATGAGAAACCCAGAATATCACTATCCTGCAATCCCCAGTGAATTATTGAATCTAGGCATTGAGCAACAGTGAGATCTAATATGACACATGAAAAAGGAAAAACTAGATGTCATGGGTCCCCTGATATGAGGAAACAACACCAGCTATCGTCCTGCTAAAGATCTCACACCTGGGTCTGATGGAGCCTCTGGATCCAGCTGCCAAATTGCAGGAGATACAGAGGATACAGGTGCAAGTTAAGCTGCACAAAGAACGTAAAATGGGCTGGGTACACAGGTTCAAGGTCCCAGGTCCTTCAACAGAAAAGCAAGAAAAAGAAAGAGGTAGAAGGAAAGCCTACAGAATAAAGAGACTTAACAGATATATCACATTTTTTTAAGTGGCCAGGACTACACTGTATTGCCTAGGGACACACACTTAGGTGATACCTCTAAAAAAAACAAGAGAGAGAGGTTATTAGGAAATGAGACAGTGGTTCCTTTTGAAGGAGGAGGGGGGCTTGTGATCGGGATGAGGCCCATGGGAGGGTGGGCAAAGTTCTGTTCTACTTGAGCAGTGGTAATAAGGGTCTTCACTTTATAATAATTAGCTCAGCTTGTATATTAGTTTTGTTATTGATTTCTATAGATGTGCTTTATAATGTTTTAAAAACTGAAGCTGCACAAGGGAGGACAGTTGCAGTCCCTCATTGCACTAGGTAGCCAGGCAAGAGTTTATTTCATAGAATCTCATTTGGGCTGCCCACTGGCTCAGTTGCTTTCCCTCACAATTAGCCCCAAAACCTGGATGGCTAGCAATACTGACTCGAATAGCAGGCTGAAGAAAGAAGCCATTTGGTGAGCCTGAGGCTAATGTCGAATATGGGTAAGGTCAGAACTTTGTTTTTAGGGCACTTAGTATCAGCACTTCCGGTGTTTTTCCTAGCTGCTATATGTTTTGCTCCTCTTTGAATTGGTGCTATACTTTGTGTTTGTGTGTGGTGGGGCGGATAACAATGATGAATGACTCATCTGACATGTCTGTGCCCCATCACCTCTTGGGGTCAAGCTCAGGCAGGCATTTTTTTCCCCTGAGAGGGTGGGTGCCAACATTTGCCCTTCCCCACACAACCTAAAAGATATAAAATTATACCCCGCTCTCTCAGTGTTTTAGGGCTTTGCTTCTTCAGACTCAGTGTGTGTGTGTGTGTGTGTGTGTGTGTGTGTGTGTGCGCGCGCGCGCGTGCATGCACATAACTTCTTATCTTTATCTTAGTTCGTCACATTTCCCTACATAGAGCCCTCCTTTGCCTTTTACTGATGTGATAATAAATTATCTAGACCAGACCAAAAACGTCTAGTTTGAAGATTCTTCAGAATGGTGACTCAGACATTCTTAAAATTGCTTTCTCCTGGGTTTGCCAACACAACAACAGCACAAGCGATGAAAAACACTAATGAATAAAGATGCAGATGAAAGAGCACGGAGTCCCCCCTCCCATGCCTCCCTAGTTCCTCACCAAGGGTCTCCCTCTGTTCATTGTTAACTGAAATCCCTTTAGAGACGGATTCATCCAGACTGGGGCAGGTAAAGAACCATGGGATCCTTGATTTCTACACCATTAAGCTGAATGAGGGGGCCACATTAGCACTCCTAAACACATTCATCTAGTGTCATAAGTCAATTTTACGCTGTGGCCCAGGTATATATTTCTGTGTTCTCGATCTTTCCAAATCATTGCCGCATTGTACAAACACCATTTGATACTACTACGTAGTGTTATTATCCACATGCCATTATAATGAAACAGGTTTTAATTACTTCCTGAGATATTGCAGCTATTAAATGGATGAGGCAGGAGGAAGGCACAGCCAGTTCTATTCTGACTCCAAAGTCCTTGACCTTTCTTTTCTGCATCCTCCTTTGAGAATAACTTCATTTTCTATTCCACCTACTTAGATTTCACTCAATCTCTAAGTCCTAGCTCAAGAAGTTTTTTTCCAGTCCTTGCTAACTCACCTTTCTTCTTTCTCTGAACTCCTATTGTATATTTAGAAAAAACCGTGCAGTTTAACACTCATTGCTTTCAAGTAGGGATACGGCTGAATTCTCAACTACTTGCCTGCTTCCTTATGGGCAGGCAGTGTTCTTAAAAGCAGAAGTATGGTTTCCTTCTATTTTCTAAAGTGTCTAGCACTGGGTTACACACAATTAAGATTTTACAATAATCGTCATGAGTGATGACATTATACTCCTTCCATGTCCATTGTGGAGGCTAAACAATTAGACGCTTAAATGATGAAAGCAATCATTAATCGACTGATACAACCAATTGAAATATTGCTATTCAACCTTCCTCTTCTTTCTAACTCCCATTACTGTCACTTGCTTAGTGTTTGTAACATGCAAGTTACGACTCTCAACACCTTGTAAGTATTATCTCAAATAATATTCAAGATAGCATTGAGGAATAGTTATCATTATCCTCATTTATAGAAAAAGAAACTGATGCGCAGAGAGAGTAAGAGAGGGAGCAGTAAGAGAGTCAATAAGTAACAAAGTAAGTAGGCCTGAGACCTCAGATGGAAAAGCACAGGGCTGTGAGATTTTTAACTGACACGGGACAAATAGGACTTTGCATAGAACTCCTCACTGTGATCACATTCAGATGTGGGTGAGGTGCCCAACTTCATGATTATTAATTTGAACTTGAAGAAATGAATGGAAAAAGTATCAGTAGATTTCAACTTGTTTTACAAAAAATAAACTGCATGTGAAATGTAATTTTCTAGCATCTCATCTCTTTGGTGGTAACAAGACTAGAAGTAAATACCTACATTGCCAACACTCCTCTGTCAAATTTAAGACTGCTTTTAGTGGGAAGTCATACAATCTGTTTTAAAAGAAAGAATGATAACACTCATTTATAAATTTGGAAATATTCTTAATGAAATAATTAAAGTTGTTTCATTTAATTTGAGTAATATACTAACAAGTAAATTTAAAATGTGTTATATTTGAATTTGGAAAAAAATGCCCAGTGCTAACACAATTCTCAAGTGACAAAGAAAAGGCTATATCCTTTAAAGGAACATTTTATTTTTAAAAGTTTTTTTTTTTTTTAGTTTTATTGAGGTATAATTGACAAAATTGTAAGATATTTAAATTGTATAATGTGATGATTTGATATACATAAACATTGTGAAAGGATTTCCCACACTGAGTTAATTAATACATCCATCATTCATATATTAGCTCTTTGTGTGTGTAAAAACACAAATTCTACTCCCCTAGTAAAGTTCAATTTTACAATACGCTATTACCAACTATTGTCACCATGTTAGACTTTATATCTTCAGACCTTATTCATCTTATAACTGAAAGTTTGTACCCTTGTACCAGCCTCTCCCTATTTCCCTCAGTAATCTTGCCTTCATAACTACTTGTCATAGATACACCTAAATCTAATGATAGTGATCTGAATACTTTAACACCTTTTATATTTCTCATAGCAGGCAGGATAATAAAGCCATCAAAAACAATCAGAGGGGCTTCCCTGGTGGCGCAGTGGTTGAGAGTTCGCCGGCCGATGCAGGGGACACGGGATCGTTATCCGGTCCGGGAGGATCCCACATGCCGCGGAGCGGCTTGGCCCGTGAGCCACGGCCGCTGAGCCTGCGCGTCCGGAGCCTGTGCTCCGCAACGGGAGAGGCCACAACAGTGAGAGGCCCGCTTACCGCAAAAAAAAAAAACAATCAGAGCATCACAAAGGGAAACATATGAACATCACTAAATAGGAGCAAGAAGTAAAATTTTAATACAGGCATTCTTTTAAAAACTAACTGGAAATGGAGGGAGAAAGAGCAGGATGTAGAGCAAGCATAAAGAAAGAACACAAGTAATGGAATTATATACAGAAATTATAAGGGATAAATACGCTGGCTAGCAAGCTACAACTATGTTATAGCCCACATCAGATTTATGAGTTGGTTGAAGTAGATATGGTGTCAGGGTTACTCAGGCAAGGAAAAAAATACAAATGTAAAAATTAATGCACCAGTCTTTCTAAGGGATATATGAAAAACAAATGGAGAAGCTTCATTTGTTCCAGGCACGATAGCTCCATAGTGCACTGATCAAATTATATTATGGATTCACTTTCCCCAGTAAGCTGTAAGCTACCTGAGTGGTGACAGGTAAAGCTAATTTCTTAATTACATTAGGTTCCCCAATGCCTATTACAGACTTAGGCACCCAGTAGAGATTCAGTGCATTTTTATTAAAATTAATGGAAAAAAAACTTTAAGAGGAACACTATACTTTTCAATTTTTGTGATATTGGATCTTATTAGTATTCCTATTATGCAGAAATATTTTTTAGATAATAGGAAACAGCAGAAGCTTTAGTAACTCATATATTTGGTAACTATTTCCGTGATGCTTTTATTATCTCTCCTGGTTAGCTTGAGGTTAAAAAAAAAAAAACTAACTTAATTGGGCTTCAGAGAATTTAAGATATAGTGGCTTCTTATGTTTTCCACAATCCAAAAGAAGACCACAAACTTTTTCAGTTTTCTTTTTACTTCTAAAATTCTGTTTCTGTAACAGATTAAAAAATCTTATGGGGAAAACTAGAGTTTCATATTTTCTACTCCAGTAATATTAAGAAAGTACAAAAAGACAATAAGTAACTCTCTCAGCACATATGTATATTCATAAGTCACTTGTGTCTGGTCCAATAAATACCAAACGCCAGACCTGTGCTTAGTGGTCCAGGCCTGGATGTGTGCGCCTCTGATTCTGTTTTGTAATCACCAGAAGATCCCATGCTTGCTGCCAACAGAAATTACAAAGCTTGAAGAGCTTCAGGTGGCCAATAAAAGAGCCAAGGAGAGCAAACAAATCACAATTGGGTTATGCACGCATCCACAATTACTGTCGTTTATCTGAAAAAACAAGAACTCTGCTTGTGAAATGAAATTCTGCAGCATACTCTGCCCTATGATGCTTGTAAACCACTGAAGAGAGCTCAAGGTCCTCACATCTCTCCCACCACTTTGTTTTTCACCATCAATGTGGGGACCAGAGACTCCGCTGGATCAACATCAGGCCTATTGGGCCACAGTAGTGAAGGTTTAAAATGTCATGAGAAAGGATTGTAACATTCAACCCAAGTTTGCATAGTCTTTCCTGTTGTCTGTGTCTCTTTTTCTGAAGCCAGCTGGTGGTTGCTTTTGACATGGGTTTGGCAGTAAGGTAAGGCCTGGGGACTAAGATTTATCAAGTACATCCCTTTCTAGAGAGTGAATTGTAGGGATCCTCTAGCACATTTACACTCCACAAGTTCCCACGTGGAATTATCAGGATCTCATAATATTGAGAATAACTTTACTAGTGGGAGCAAGGAAACTCATACAGGGCCAGGAAACCATGTGAATACTATAGTGTTTCATTTTAACTTCCTGGTCATTTTTTAGTATATTGTTTTAAGTTATTTTCTTACTGGTTGTCCTGGAGATTAAAATTACCATCTTAATTTTAAAAATCTAGCTTGAATCAATACCATTTTAATGTCAATTGTGTATGAAAACATTGCTATTCCATTCCTCATCTTTCATTCTGCTGTTCTCTTACAAATTATATCTTTATCCATTCTGTGCCCATCAACAAAGATTTATAGTTTTTAGATTATGCGTTTTCTTTTAAGTCTGATAGAAGAAAAAATAAGAATTACAAACAGAAATATATATATATTATATTATCTTTTATATGTACCTGTATTTTTACCTCTACTGGTGCTACTCATTTCTTTTTTTTTTTTTTTTTGCGGTACGCGGGCCTCTCACTGTTGTGGCCTCTCCCGTTGTGGAGCACAGGCTCCGGAAGCGCAGGCTCAGGGGTCATGGCTCACGGGCCCAGCCGCTCCGCGGCATGTGGGATCTTCCCAGACTGGGGCACGAACCCGTGTCCCCTGCATCAGCAGGCGGATTCTCAACCACTATGCCACCAGGGAAGCCCTCATTTCTTTATCTGTATTTTCTTGGGGAAAATGTTTTCCACACTAGGTCAGGTGCTCAAGACTGTCTTTCAAGTGGGAGCCTTCCAGGACTACCAGACAAGTCAAATAATGACAATTCTCTGGGGATAAGCCTTTCAAGAAGCTGCAGCCCTCTTCTGCCTCCCCTGGTGTCTGAAAGCCTGGGGATAGCTTTCCCTGTTATTATGGGCTATTGATTTCAAGACTACCATGGAGCTGGAGAGGGAGGAATAGGTATTAGGCATGTCAAAATACCACAAAGCTTGCTGTTGCTACCAAGATTTAGCCATTTTTCTTAAATAAATCCTTCCTGGATCCTTATAAACCTTTGGGTAATTTCCAGAGTTGCGAAAAATTGATTCTAACATTTTTTTTGATTCTAACATTTTTTTGGCCAATTTTATCATTGCTTTTATGGAGAAAATAATTTTTGGAGGCCCCTACTCTGCCATTTTTTGCTGACATCTGGTTGAGTGTTTTAAATATTTTTTTTTTAGAGTGGAAGAAAATCTGGTGCATTTTATATTATTGGTATTTATTTATTCCATCCTCATTTACTTGATATTATTCTGTGCTAGTAAACTTGAGCAGACAACAGAATAGATTAAACAAAAATCAAAATATGAAAAACAATAGTGAGAACATTTGGGGCTTTGAATTTGGCATAAGTTTTGGGTAAATATAATTGAAATATTGTTTTGACTATTTCAGAGGTTTGGAGGGATTGTAGCCAATATTAATTCTCATGGACATTGGCAGATTTACTCCTAATCTCATTGGTCCCGGACAGTTATACAGTTTTGGTACAGCTTGTGAAGTGTCCCCCTGTAGATGTAAGATTTTTCTGATCAATATCCCTCTGATCTCCTTCAAGGAAAGTAACAACTCTGTTGGTTAATATGAGTCAAGTTCATTGTGTCCTCAGCGATGATCAACTTTCCCTCACAAGGTAGCTCTTAAAAAAGAACAATGCCGGATCCCAGCCACAGAAATTATAATTCATTTAGTCTCAGCTAGAGCCTTGACATTGTTATTTTTAAAATTCTCACAAGCAGCTAATATTGACAGAAATTGTGTTAGAGAAATGAAAAGCTCCCTCCAAGAACCTATCACATCCACCCCAAAATGCAAACAGTTAAAGGAGTGTTAATGAACTTAGATCAAGGTCTAGACTTTCTCAGATTCTGGTATTGAGCATAAATTGTCAATGTTTTATAGAAGGTCCAGGATGAATAAATTGGATCGTATTATCATAGATTTTAGGACGAACCCTCCCCCATTACTATTTTTTTTTCTTTTGGTCTGCCTTGTTCCTTTCTTTGAAGTTCAAATAATAAGATACAGAAAAATTAATATGCACATCTCAGTTTAGAAGATGCAGAAATGGAGGCTACTTGACATGTTTTAGTTCCAATTCTTAGATCTACTCGTGCCTTGGAAAATTTTTGTCACTTCACATGGTTCAGCCAAAATCATCAGGGCTAAAATATTTTCAACAACACCTCAGCCAGTAACCGCTAAGTGTGTCTTTGGTCAGCCACGTAGTCTGTCCATTTCCACTCCTCGGAGAGCTTGTGAGACCTTGTGCTCTGTTATGCACAGCAGCATTTGCTTGTTCAGGATCCTGAGCACCGACCGTCTCTCAAGCTTTCTTGCTGAAGATTTCCACTAGAATTAACATGAAAAAGCTGAACTTTCTTAGAAAACTCTAGACCAAACATAATGGTAATACTGTCTAAGTGACTATTCTATGAGGAAATAACTTCGAATATAGATGTCAATTCTCTAGAGCCAAAGACCATAAGGAACACACCTGTAGTCAAAGTTAGGTTTACTGATTCCTTATCACAAGGGATACTGCACACCCCAGGGAACTGAGGGATGTCTCAGTAGAAGGAAGCTAGAAAAACATATTTTAGGATTCGGGCTTGTTTAAGGAGATTTTGGGGAGCGTGCAAAGAAGTGGGACATTGCTCTGAACTGGGTGTTGTCTGGAAGCAGAGATAATTCTATGATTGAGTCTTATAATAATTCTTATTTAGAAGATGGGGGGAAAAGAGTGAAGCTAGAGCTTCTATTGAATTTTTTAAAGCTGCAATCATTTATATGAGCCAGAATAAGGGGTGTGTTTGGTCATTTTTGGAGTTTGTACAATGTTCTTTCTTTACTCTGTGTTCAGATATGATTATGGCAAAGCGGCTTATGTTTGCCTTGATTCTTCTCAATTAATGATTATCCTTATCTGATGTTGGTGCTCCGTGACCATGTTCATATTGTAAAGGAGAAAATCTCAGCTCTTCTGTAAGTGTCAGGCCAGCTGGTAGCAACACTGAGAGCTAAGAGCGCCAGGCTAGCTCCTAGATGTCAGTGGCTGCTTCGCTCTTTCTCATAGAATTTATATCCAAATATGTCACCAACTCTAAATTTATCTTTGACAGGTGTTGATACAACTTTTAGCATCTTGTCCACCCTTGACATTTATTATGTCCAGCTGCCTCTATGAGGCAAACCTCCCTTCTACTAACAAGGATAAATCATTTCTCTCATTATTGGCACTTTATATTCCGACTGATGAGTTTTGCATGTTCACAATGTTGAAACCCAATCCTGATAAAGACCTTCTCATGCCAGACACGTTACCACACATTTTTCATCTATCTCATCCTTACTACCTGGCCAGAAATAAAGTTTTCTGCTTGTACTCTTATTAACTCATTTTCATGTTATCCAGATGCTTTATTCTCTCCTCTGTGCTTTTCCTCAAAGACTTTTCAATAATATTCTTTTCTACGGTTAAGCTCTTCTCTAGGTGTTCCTGCAAACTTAAATGTATCTTGACAGAATTAGGGCTCTCCTGTGAGGATATTGATTCCTCCCCTGACCTTTTTTCCTAATTTATTTATTTATTATTTATTTTTGGTTGTGTTGGGTCTTCATTGCTGCATGCAGGCTTTCTCTAGTTGCGGCGAGCAGGGGCTACTCTTCGTTGTGGTGCATGGGCTTCTCATTGTGGTGGCTTCTCTTGTTGTGGAACATGGGCTCTGGGCTTGTGGGCTCAGTAGCTGTGGCTTGCAGGCTCTAGAGAGCAGGCTCAGTAGTTGCAGCGCACGGGCTTAGTTGCTCTGTGGCATGTGGGATCTTCCCTGACCTGGGCTTGAACCTGTGTCCCCTGCATTGGCAGGTGGAGTCTTAACCACTGCACCACCAGGGAAGTCCCCCTTGACCTTTTGAGTGAAAGATATTTTTGTCCCCATTTCTCAAATCTCTCCACTTTTTTTTAATACCCTTATTCCAGAAAATAGGTTCTTGATTTCATGTGGAATTCTAGTCTTTAAAAGAATTTACCTTAAGAGAAATATATCTCTATCTCTATTTCAGATATTCTTTTTGGCAGTTGTGTTTGATTATGTATGTGAAAGCATTCAGGTATAGTCTTAATAAACTAGGATATAATTTAAAATGATGACCAAACTAGTCTGTGGGTAAGATATTTCTGTTTGGGAAGGCAAGAAATCATCACTAATTAGGAAGAGGAGGGGGGACGTCAGAGAAAAGAGAGATGTAGTAATAACATCACAGATTTTGGAGCACAGGTTAAAAAGTCAGTCTTCCTTTTTAGAAAGAGCTGAAAGAATTTTAACAGCAGTCAGGTCCAGGATTCAGTCGTGTCTATAACCCTTTCTCTCTTCTATAGCTGTAATTTGGAGTGAAGGAATTGGGGTTGCCAAAGTATATTTTTTATAAAGTTAAAAGTTACTTTTATATGAATATTTAGTTCGTGGGGGTCAATGATTTCCTTAATTTAGTAATGAGAGAAACTGTAGCATAGTTAACCTGGTTCAAATACAAGTTTGAGAAATGGAGTTTTAGTAGTCTTTTAGGCAAAAAGATACTGAAATTAATTTATCAATGGATACAAAAATGGGTAAATTCCCCAAGGAAATAAAAATATAATAGTTGAGGTACTATTTTCTACTGGTCAGAAATCTACAGGTTCAAGTCTGAGTCTTAATCAATCATAAATATTTAATCAAACATTGCTATACTCCTCTAGATTAAATATTCCTTTGGGAGTTCTGTCAGAAAGTGCTTCAGGATTACATTGACAAGATATGTCATTATCTTTTTGCCTGTATTTCCAAATTTTGGATAATTTTTCTTAATAGCAAAGTGTCCATTTCTTTAAGATGATGTAGTAAACAAGCTCATGTAGGTCTTACTCCAATACTGTTTTTTTTCTCAGTTTGCTCTCAATAGCAGATTGCCAAACAGAGAATGGTGCTAAACAGAAAGATAGCTTTTTTAATGAAACTTTTCACCAAATGTGAGGAGAATTTTTTTAAAAACCGCAAGATAGAAATGTCATGTAACTGCAGTCAGTAATAAACTATAGGATTAGATTAAGTCCAAATAGCTATGCACATAGACTTTATATAGTGCTCTTCGGTAATTTTAATCATCTCCAAATTTTCTCACTTTTTTTTTTGAAGTGTCTGCTGAATGTGTGCTGTTCTTTGCTTCTGACTGCCAGCACTCCGAGCTTGTTGCATCTCTTTAGACTTGGATAACGCCATAACCTCCTGATGGACATTCTTTCTTATCTCCACCTGCCAGTTCATCCCTAATTGCAAGTCAGAAAGGCAGATTTCAGGATGCTGTTTCCATGCTTCCAGCTGCCCTGTGGCTTCTTATTTCATATCAAGTGTAGTCCAGTCTTCTCATCCAAAAATTCAAGGCTTGTCCCTGTATCACTCTCTTAAAGCCTAGCACTTACTACCTAGATGGTATGTATTTTATTTTTCCAAGTGAGATAGGTCCCCTTCCCATCCAGTATTTCCTTCTTACTTATTCCCTCCTCTGCTAATCCATCGCCTAAGAGAAATGCCTCTTTTCTCCTCTTTACTTTGCCAGATCATGTACAATTGTGGTTCATGAAGCCATACCTCTTTTATGCAGACTTTCTTGACAATTTCAAATCATAATGCTTCTTTTCACTTACCAAATCACAGGATATTAAAACCAAAGTAGTTGCAGAATTCTTGTCACCCCTCTTGATATTTAAATGTGAAAGCAGAGGACCAGGGTGGTTGTAATTAGTCATCTAACTTGTTAGAGATTAAAATTAGCCTTAGGTTGTTACATCTCCAGTTCAGGGGTTTCCCTAACATCATTTCTCTATTCATTGATTATGTGATTTTATATTGTTTTTCAATTATTACAATGTTGTTAGATTTGTTTTGTCTCCAAAACATTTGCAAACTACTTGAAATTGGTATTATAGCATATGCATTCTTTAAATATACCTTAAAATACCTGTTTATTTAAATATAGTGCCTGGGTTTTTTGAGCTGATAATTTACCTGAAATAATTTTACAAAAATTGCTGTTAGACTTACACTGAGCAAAATAAGAAAAGCCATCAAAAGTCATAAGTTGTAAATATACCCACAGATACCCATTTCATCAAACAACTCCCCTAAAAGAATTCACCTAATTTGGTACATTGTTTTTAAAAGAGCATTTTCTTTTCTAGAATCATGCTTAAGGGACACATGAATATAATTGGAGATAATTTTAAAAGAAATACAAATATATGTGTAACTTGTATTTTGTTTATTCCATGGTATGACTCAAAGTATAAAATATAAGAACACGATACTATTAAATGTTCATTGGAATACTTCTGCATTTGACAGATTTTACATTGATAGATACACAGTATTTGTTTCAAAATGCCAACAGATACACATATTTGCATATAGTGCTTAAAAAGCTAACATTGATCTCTGAATTAAAATCTAATAAAATAAACAGAAAGGGAAAATTTTTACAATGTAAGAAATGTGTTTAAAAGATGATTTATCATAGACAAGCAATCCAACAATGATTATATTCATAATTTATGTATTTGTTTTTGTAAGAAGATTAAAATCCTTCCCTGTAATTTTTTGTTTTACTGATTTCCTATAAAATTGAAGCACGAAAATACACAAATTTCACTGATTTGCATCTAGTTTTTCCCAAGAATTATTGAATCAGGTTAAATGAATACTTTAATTTAAAGTCCACACATTGGGGAGAGGACTGGGGTTGCCTGCATGAACACAGCCTGAAGGGGGCTAGTGCACCACAGCAGGCCGGGAGGGAGTCCGGGAAGAAGTCTGGACCTGCCTAAGAGGCAAGAGACCATTGTTTTGGGGTGCGTGAGGAGAGGGGATTCAGAGCACCACCTACACGAGCTCCAGAGACGGGCGCAAGCCGCGGCTAACAGCGCAGACCCCAGAGACGGGCATGAGACGCTAAGCCTGCTGCTGCTGCCACCAAGAAGCCTGTGTGCGAGCACAGGTCACTATCTGCACCACCCTTCCGGGGGAGCCTGTGCAGCCCGCCACTGCCAGGGTCCCGTGATCCAGGGACAACTTCCCCGGGAGAACGCACGGCGCCCTTAGGCTGGTGCAACGTTACGCTGGCCTCTGCCGCCGCAGGCTCACTCTGCATGCGTACCCCTCCCTTCCCCCGGCCTGAGTGAGCCAGAGCCCCCGAATCAGCTCCTTTAACCCCATCCTGTCTGAGCGAAGAACAGGCGCCCTCAGGCAACCTACATGCAGAGGCAGGGCCAAATCCAAAGCTGAACCCCTGGGAGCTGTGCGAACAAAGAAGAGAAAGGGAAATCTCTCCCAGCAGCATCAGGAGCAGCGGATGAAATCTCCACAATCAACTGGATGTACCTGCATCTGTGGAATACCTGAATAGACAGCAAATCATCACAAATTGAGGAGGTAGACTTTGGGAGCAACGATATATTTTCTTTTTCCCCTTTTTCTCTTTTTAGCCATATGGATGACAGGGTCTTGGTGCTCCAGCTGGGCGTCAGGGCTGTGCCTCTGAGGTGGGAGAGCCAAGTTCAGGACATTGATCCACCAGACAACACCCAGCTCGATGTAATATCAAACGGCAAAAATCTCCCAGAGATCTCCATCTCAACACCAAGACCCAGCTCCACTCAACGACCAGCAAGCTACAGTGCTGGACACCCTATGCCAAACAGCTAGCAAGAAAGGAACACAACCCGCCTCATTAGCAGAGAGGCTGCCTAAAATCATAATAAGATCACAGACACCCCCAAACACACCAACAGATGCACACCTGCCCACCGGAAAGAAAAGATCCAGCCTCATCCACCAGAACACAGGCACCAGTCCCTTCCAAGAGGAAGCCTACACAACCCACTGAATCAACCTTAGCCACTAGGGGCAGACACCAAAAACAAAGGGAACTATGAACCTGCAGCCTGCGAAAAGGAGACCCCAAACACAGTAAGTTAAGCAAAATGAGAAGACAGAGAGACACACAGCAGATGAAGGAGCAAAGTAAAAACTCACCAGACCTAACAAATGAAGAGGAAATAGACAGTCTACCTGAAAAAGAATTCAGAATAATGATAGTAAAGATGATCCAAAATCTTGGAAATAGAATGGAGAAAATACAAGAAACGTTTAACAAGGACCTAGAAGAACTAAAGATGAAACAAACAATGATGAACAACACAATAGATGAAATTAAAAATTCTCTAAAAAAAAAAAAAAAAAAAAAAAAAAAAAAAAAAAAAAAAATTCTCTAGAAGGAATCAATAGCAGAACAACTGAGGCAGAAGAACAGATAAGTGACCTGGAAGATAAAATAGTGGAAATAACTACTGCAGAGCAGAATAAGGAAAAAAGAATGAAAAGAATTGAGGACAGTCTCACGAGACCTCTGGGACAACATGAAACGACCAACATTCAAATTATAGGGGGTCCCAGAAGAAGAGAAAAAGAAAGGGACTGAGAAAATATTTGAAGAGATTATAGTTGAAAACTTCCCTCATATGGGAAAGGAAATAGTTAATCAAGTCCAGGAAGCACAGAGTCCCATACAGGTTAAATCCAAGGAGAAACATGCCAAAACGCATATTAATCAAACTATGAAAAATTAAATACAAAGAAAAAAATATTAAAAGCACCAAGGGAAAGACAACAAATAACATACAAGGGAATCCCCATAAGGTTAACAGCTGATCTGTCAGCAGAAACTCTGCAAGCCAGAAGGGAGTGGCAGGACATATTTAAAGTGATGAAAGGGAAAAACCTACAACCAAGATTACTCTACCCAGCAAGGATTTCATTCAGATTTGATGGAGAAATTAAAACCTTTACAGACAAGCAAAAGCTAAGAGAATTCAGCACCACCAAACCAGCTTTACAACAAACGCTAAAGGAACTTCTCTAGGCAGGAAACACAAGAGAAGGAAAAGACCTACAATAAAAACCCAAAACAATTAAGAAAATGGTAATATGAACATACATATGGATAATGACCTTAAATGTAAATGGATTAAACGTTCCAACCAAAAGACATAGACTGGCTGAATGGATAGAAAAACAAGACCTGTATATATGCTGTCTACAAGAGACCCACTTCACACCTAGGGACACATACAGACTGAAAGTGAGGGGATGGAAAAAGATATTCCATGCAAATGGAAATCAAAAGAAAACTGGAGTAGCAATTCTCATATCCTCAGAATGGGAGAAAGTAGTTGCAAATGAAGCAACTGACAAAGGATTGATCTCCAAAATTTACAAGCAGCTCGTGCAGCTCAATATCAAAAAAACAAACAACCTCATCCAAAAATGGGAAGAAGACCTAAATAGACATTTCTCCAAAGAAGATACACAGACTGCCAACAAACACATGAAAGAATGCTCAACATCATTAATCATTAGAGAAATGCAAATCAAAACTACAATGGGATATCATCTCACACCAGTCAGAATGGCCATCATCAAAAAATCTAGAAACAATAAATGCTGGAGAGGGTGTGGAGAAAAGGGAACACTCTTGCATTGTTGGTGGGAATGTAAATTGATACAGCCACTGTGGAGAACAGTATGGAGGTTCCTTAAAAAACTGCAAATAGAACTACCATATGACCCAGCAATCCCACTTCTGGGCATATACCCTGAGAAAACCATGATTCAGAAAGAGCCATGTACCACAATGCTCATTGCAGCTCTATTTACAATAGCCAGGGCATAGAAGCAACCTAAGTGTCCATCGACAGATGACTGGATAAAGAAGATGTGGCACATACATACAATGGAATATTACTTAGCCATAAAAAGAAACAAAACTGAGTTATTTGTAGTGAGGTGGATGGACCTAGAGTCTGTCAGAGTGAAGTAAGTCAGAAAGAGAAAAACAAATACCGTATGCTAACACATATATATGGAATCTAAAAAAAAAAAAAAGGTCATGAAGAACCTAGCGGCAAGACAGGAATAAAGATGCAGACCTACTAGAGAATGGACTTGAGGACATGGGGTGGGGGAAGGGTAAGCTGGGACAAAGTGAGAGAGTGGCATGGACATATTTAATGCAAAATGTAAAATAGATAGCTAGTGGGAAGCAGCCACATAGCACAGGGAGATCAGCTCGGTGCTTTGTGATCACCTAGAGGGGTGGGATAGGGAGAGTGGGAGGGAGGGAGATGCAATAGGGAAGAGATATGGGGATATATGTATATGTATAGCTGATTCACTTTGTTATAAAGCAGAAACTAGCACACCATTGTAAAGCAGTTATACTCCAATAAAGATTTAAAAAGATAAATAAAATAAAATAAAGTCCACACATTGCAGTATAACATATACGGTTCTTGTTTGGGACTTCCCTGGTGGCACAGTTATTAAAATTCATCTCCCAATGCAGGGGACATGGGTTTGATCCCTGGTCCAGGATGATCCCACATGCGTGGAGCAAGCCCATGCACCATGACTACTGAACCTCTGCTCTAGACCCTACGAGCCACAAGTACTGAACCTGTGTGCCACAACTACTGAAGCCCACGTGCCTAGAACCCGTGCTCCACAGTAAAGAGAAGCCACCACAGTGAGAAGCCCACGCACCACAATGAAGAGTAGTCCCTGTTCCTCACAGCTAGAGAAAGCCCACGTGCAGCAACGGAGACCTAATGCAGCCAAAAATAAATAAAATAAATTTATTTTTTTAAAAAAGTGAAGAGTAGTGGTAAAATGTTTAAAAATAAAAATTTTCTTGTTTGAATTTCTCTGTCGACCATGCATTAAAAAGCAGTATTTTAAGGCTATGGAAGATGCTCATATTGTATCCCTAAGCACCTCTTTTTTAGAAGGATTTGTGGCCTTCTGTTCCACTGATGATAAGGAATTTCATTGTTCTGGCTTCCATACTCTGCTTGACCTATTCATCCTAAATAAGCTAATCCTGGAGAAAGTTTTGCTTCAGGCATAAAATGATCAACACAGGGATGGAAAGCAAATCTACCACTGCACGTGCAAAAACTGATATAAGAGCCATGGTCGAGTGTTATATGCATGTAAATACAGTTTCAGAACATACCTCCTACTCAAGTCAAGACATCCAATTTAAGGACTTCAGTCATCATTTACAATAATTTATTTGATCACCAGAAATCGCTGTTACACAGAGCAACATAGTTACCTTTATATAACATGCAACTGTTGTCAAGGTTCTGATTCACTGATAAAATTACCCAGGAGAATACAGTATTAAAAACAAGAAAAATGGACTTCCCTGGTGGCGCAGTGCTTGCGAGTCTGCCTGCCGATACAGGGGACACGGGTTTGTGCCCCGGTCCGGGAAGACCCCACATGCCGCGGAGCGGCTTGGCCCGTGAGCTATGACCGCTGAGCCTGCGCGTCCAGAGCCTGTGCTCCACAACGGGAGAGGCCACAGCAGTGAGAGGCCCGCGTACCACACAAAAAAACAAGAAAAATAAGAGGATAGCACAAAATTATAAATATGATATTAAGGACTGCTACTTCCTTTGGGGCTTGTTTTGTAATTGATACCAAATGTGAATTCAGAGTATAACAATACCTTCTTTGATAAGAGAAAAGTTTTGGCCAAGAGTCAAAAACTTTTCTCCTAACTCAGCACATCTCCCTAAATGTACTATTATCACCTACCATCTCTAGTGAAGCTTCTACCAACTAATGCCCTGCCTCATTAATACCAGCAATAAAAATCTGTAGTCCTAAAACTGCCCTGAGCTGGAATGATTTCTGTTCCAAAAATCATTAAGGCTTTTGATAAGAACTACATCTAAGGGCTTCAAGTCAAGCCAGCTTAGTTGCATCTAAGTACAGAATGGCCAAGATAAGAGATGTTTTGCATGAATGTAAGTATATTGGTACAGACAAAATGGAAGAACACTTGTCATGCAGAAGTATTGGTTTGCCTCATTAGCACATCATTGGTTTTTAATGTAAACAAGATTTCTTGAAAGACATCTTTTCTTTGTTGGATTAAGAAAATTACATTTAGAATTGAAAGTATTTGCAGTAAAAGAAACATCTCTCGTCAAATTCTTAAGCTTCAGTTGATTAGAACAGAAATGTAAAGGTTATATTGTTGTCAATACATGTAGATGTTGTCAATTTCTTATTCAAGTGTTATAAAGGTAGCAAGGGGCTTAATCATTTAAATGGCATTTGAAAGCCAACAATTGATTTTTTTATAGAACAAAGATTATAATGATCAGAAATTGCTACTTTCCCCCAATATATTCAGTTAACAAGTCACAAAGTCAGAGTCTATATTCGTAAAAGTAGAAGTCATACCAGAATATTGTGTGGTGCTCCATCAGATGTTAAACCTATACTTTCTATTCCTGTGTGTAGAAAATAAGTAAAATTCTGACTAAATCTGTTCATTTTATCAAAAATATCCTGGAGGCCATTGTGAGGGGAAATCAAGGAAGTAACACCTGTTCCTTTGGACAAAAATCACGGAGTTAGGTATTCCAAATATGACTTTATATAATTAATAACCAGCTTTGAACCTTTGCCATTAGATTCATCTTTTATTAGACTTCTTTCAGTATCTAATCAGTGGAAGAATTGTGGGAATCTGTGAGGCTAGGAGAAACACACACAGGTTTTGAGGAATAACATTCCAGATTTTAGACTAATTAACCCTAATTATCTACTGCTTGTATCATATCTAAAAGTTTTAGTCCAGCTGTAAAAATATAGTGTTTACAACACACACACATAAATTATAAATCTAGTTACTATGGTAACCAGTAGCTTTAGAAATAAATTTCCCTGCATGCCCGCATCTGTAAGTCTGCGCCTCAAGAAGTGAACATGAAGTTTGTCTCCAGTGACAACCTAACTTCAGATTTTTGTCTGTGACTACTTTCTTACTCTGATGAAGAAAGGTCTTATAGACCCTGAGTTTGTTTCAAGAGTATACAAGACACAGAGATTAAGTTGAGTGATTCTTGAACGGGGATATCATTCTTAATAGGAAAAGCCTCTGGCACAGAATG
The DNA here is from genome assembly GCF_964270905.1 of Leucopleurus acutus. Lineage (NCBI taxonomy): Eukaryota > Metazoa > Chordata > Mammalia > Artiodactyla > Delphinidae > Leucopleurus > Leucopleurus acutus. The sequence continues at coordinate 13,580,481 of NC_139143.1, forward strand.
TGTTGAACCTCTTGCAAATATAGAAGACTACCCTATATAAGCAATATCAGTGGTAAATCTGTGACACATATTCCGCCCCAGAATTAGGGAGCATAGGTATAAAGGAAGTATTATGTACTAGGTCTGCCCCTGCCCTTTGATTCAATTTCACTTTAAACAAATCCCTATATCTTAATTTAAATAAAATAGGAACTTATATCAATCTTAGCACCTGTATGTGTTGTATTTAACTGCCAAGCTGAAAACCAAGCTGAAATGCTGCAGAAACATGACAGAAAGTTAAAATCAATAACAACAAACAAAAAGAGAAGCAAAAAAAACCAAAACTCAAACATAGTCTTATCATGCAAAATGTCTTTTTTTTTTTTTTGGCTGCATTGGGTCTTCGTTGCTGTGCATGGGCTTTCTCTAGTTGTGGCGAGCAGGGACTACTCTTCATTGCAGCATGTGGGCTTCTCATTGCGGTGGCTTCTCTTTGTTGTGGAGCACGGGCTCTAGGTGCACGGGCTTCAATAGTTGCAGCGTGTGGGCTCTAGAGCGCAGTCTCAGTAGTTGTGGCACACGGGCTTAGCTGCTCCACGGCATGTGGGATCTTCCCGGACCAGGTCTTGAATCCATGTCCCCTGCATTGGCAGGCAGATTCTTAACCACTGCGCCACCAAGGAAGTCCCTGCAAAATATCTTAGAATGAATTACAGGTCAAAAAATCTGTACTGTCCAAGTGAGCTATGATCCCTGTGGCAGTCTGCTCAGACCAATGAACAACTTTTCAGAATAATCTTTTTTAAATGTATAAAGTAAGTAGCTTAAAACTTTAACAAAAACTGATTACATTTAATCAGAGGTATATCCATGGCTCTTTTGGCGGTCTTTGGACCCTATATAAAGAATCTCTGCATGATAGGTAGGCAGTTAAAATAAGATGAATATGGGTGGATTGCAGACATTTGAAGTAGAAATTACAGAACTTTCTGAAGAAAACATTGGGTGGAGTTGATTGAGAATGAGGGAATAATCCAAGGGAATACCCAGTTTCAAGGTTAAACAATAGTGTGGGGATGCTGACATTTTCAGAGATGATGATAAGTGGTCGGTAGATGTAGCAAGAGAGTATGTCCATAAGAAAGTGATAGTTGGTTGTAGGGTAGACTCAAAGAGTTCCATTTTGGCCCTATGACTTTTGAAAGGCCTCTTAGGTTGTCAGAGAAAGATGTCAAAAAGGCAGTTGGGAGTCTAAGTCTGAATGTCAGGCATTCTGGGATATGCTCAATTCATAACATGCAAAATAATACCTGAGTGTTCCTCCCCAGTACACTGCTATCCAATCTTGTGTTAACACGGAACACTTTTCTTTTTCTTAGCAACCTCAAGGGACCAGAATTCAGCAGGGTTTTACTTTGGACATTTCTGATATTTTACTAAATGCTTATTCTATAATTATTATGTAACATTTTGTAGTTTTTGAGAACCTGCTAGATGACAGATATTGTTCCTGGACACTGTGGTTCACATACATCAATTCAAATCATGATAATCATTTTGTAGGTTTTTATAGGAAGAAGCTGAAGATTCAGTCATATTATCTATCTTTTGTAAGGTTATATGGTGATTAACTTGCTAACTAAATTTTGAACTCAGATCTGTGTGACTTCAAAGCCCATATTTTTTCTGTGGTATCACGTACTGATTCCTTTTTTAATCTATTCTATTCTGGTGTATTTAAACCTCTAATTTACTGGTTCGTTGAATTTATTATTCTCATATCAGTTTGAAATAGAAGTCTTTAATAACTCAGGAGATAAATAGTATTTCTCTTGCTCAGTAAATAAATGTATTCTTTCCAAAATGGGAGGCAACTATGGGTGTTTTGTTGCCTATTTGGTGCTATGGTGTAGCACCAAAAATCCTCTGTAAAATAACATTGACACCCAGAATTTTCCTATAAAAAAAGGGAGTATCTCACAATAATTCCTAAAGAAACCAATAAAAACAGAACAAACAAAAATAGTCAGAGGAGTCATCCGAACAGCCTCTTACCTGTAAAATGAAAAGCTGAGGAGAAGGCCTACCTTTTCCGTGGATGCTGTATTCATAGACACAGTCATAGGCATCCCTACAGAGTTAATAGAAAAGATTGGCTTCTTTGTTCCCTGGGAAATATTTTTTTTCCATTTCTACTCCTTGTTGTTTTATTCTTCTGAAAGCTTTTTAAGACTTGTTTACTTACTCACCTGCAGCTAAAACTTGTTGTCATAGGTAGGTGGTAAGGCTTTTTTCAGTGCCAGTTGTAGATTACTTTATTCTTTAAAAGAAATCACTTAGATTTTTCCCATATTTAGAATTAAAATCTTCACAGAATATTTTTTAAGAGCAATTTCTGTGTATTTATCTGAGCGTTACCTTTGGTTCTGCTAAACTTTAATACTTGGCTGGATGTTTATATGCCAACAGTTTTCTCCCATTTTTTACTTGTTCCCCTAATACCTTCAAAATACAAAAATACATGTGAGTGAAAGTCCTTATTGGCTTCTTATTGTTGAGTCAGCTTCTGAAATCTTGCTCTGGAATGTAGTTTCTGAAGGAATTCGGCTGCTACGGAGTATTTCCACAGTTTAATAACCCCACCATGGAAACTGCTTTTGATTTTTTTAATAGAAAGATGTACAAGATTTATACATACTAATTGGTTGTGAGTCTTGGACTATTTTGTTGTGTGATTTAGTAAACCCATGACTTTTTCTTACAGAATATTAATTTTAAATTTATTTGATTAAGCTGACAGAACTCAAACAACACAATTAAAGTACATTTAGAATAGAACAATGCTTTTTAAATACTGCTTCCATATTAAAAATAAACATTTTACACTTTGCAAAGTGTTTGATACAATATTATGTACCTCATTATGGCTAAGTAATTACTGAGCCCTGTATTTATTTAAAAGTACTGATAGAAAGATAGAAAGAAGGATAGAAAGATAGATTAGATAGATAGGTAGATAGATACATATTCCTACTGAGCACAGACAGCTAAAAGTCCTATCTCAGAGCTTTTCAGCTAAGTCTTCATGCCTATATTGTCAGGTATTTTAATAAAAAGTTTGATGCATTTTTGATCTTTGACTGCTGACAACTTTCAAGCACAGCCTTCTTTCTCCCCATTTGCCCACATCTGATTAGAAAGCCCTGCATTTTCTTCTTTGGCTCCAGCAGGCACTTTGAACCGTGAAAGCCCCAGCCAAATAAGTAGGAATCCCCTCTCCATGCCCCTTACTAACCATAACCACTCCTCAAGCCACCAGTTACTCCTTTTCTCTCCAACCATTTTTAGATCTGCTAGGGACCCTACCCTGTTCTCCTCAAAAACTTCCTTCTGTGAATAATGAATCTTTTATACCCTCTTGTGCATATGTGGCTTCATCACAATCACCATCCAAACCAGCAGGACATCAACCCTGCCCCATGCAGGGCAACCATGTCGAAGGTACCAATCTTGACAATATCACAATTTCACTCCGTTTTCTAATTTTAAATATTTGAATTAAAATATGTAAGTCTTCTAATATTGATAACATTCCTTGTACTTTACAGTGTGACTAGGTTCTTTGCATATTTTTTAATGAAGGTGTAGACATTAGATTCTATTTTATTATTTTTTTAATTGAAGGATAGTTGATTTACAGCGTGTTAATTTCTGCTGTACAGCAAAGTGATTCGGTTATACATATATATATATATATATATATATATATATATACACATTCTTTTTTATATTCTTTTTCACTATGGTTTATCACAGGATATCAAATATAGTTCTCTGTGCTATACAGTAGGACCTTGTTGTTTATCCATTCTATATATAAAGGCTTACGTCTGCTAACCTCAACCTCCCACTCCATCCCTCCCCCAACCCCCACCCCTTTGGCAACCACCAGTCTGTTCTCTATGTCCATGATTCTGTTTCTGTTTCATAGATAGGTTCATTTGTGTCATATTTTAGATTCCGCAAATAAGTGAATCATATGGCGTTTCTCTTTCTCTGTCTGACTTACTTCACTTAGTATGATAATCTCTAGTTTATCCATGTTGCTCTTTGCATGTGTTTTGAACAGCATGCAGCCTCACTGATACAGACCCGTGCTAGTATCTGTTTCTTAAAGTGGAATTCTTGAGTCATCTGCAGTTCAAGTCACTTAGGAATGCTATGTCAAAAGTGTAGATTCTTTTTTCTTTCAGTTTTATTTAGAAATTGATGTATATCACTGTATAAGTTTAAGGTGTACAGCATGATGGTTTGATTTACATATATTGTGAAATGATTACCACAGGAGGTTTAGTTAACATCTGTCATCTCATAGAGATACAAGAAGAAGAAAATTTGAAACAATCTCCTTGTGATGAGAACACTTAGGATTTACTCTCTTAACAGCTTTCCTGTATATCATACAGCTGTGTTAGCAGTAATCATCACGTTGTACATGACATCCCTAGTACTTATTTACCTTATAACTGGAAGTTTGTGCAATACCTTTTGATCAAACTTCCTCCAATTCCCCCTCCCCTCACTCTTACAAAGTGCAGATTCTTAGGACATATCCCAGATACCTTAGAACAGAATTCCTGAGCGTGGGGAATAGAAATTAGTATTTCTAGTGATAACATAAGATAGTTATGTGTAGTTTAGTTTCCATGGGAAACTAAACCATACCATGGGACTGGTATGACCTTGGGAAAACCTGACTGCATTTATTGGTAGACTTAATTGCGTCTATTCAATCACATCTCAACTGTTCCACTCAGGACCCATTGTTGTTGTTTTTCATGTAAATTACCTTGAATATCTTTGTGTGTTATGATTCCATCCAAAAGAAACCTCTCAAGATCGTAAGGAACATTTTGTGTTGACTTTTATTTCCATTAATATATGCATTTCGTGAAAACTAAAAGGTTAGATATGAGTTTTTAAACAGGACAAAAATAGGGACTTCCCTGGTGGTCCAGTGGTTAGAACTTGGCATTTTCACTGCTGTGGCCCCGGGTTCAATCCCTGGCTGGGGAACTGGGGAACTGAGATGCTGCAAGCCACGTGGCATGGGCAAAAAAAAAAAAAGGCACAGGGAGGCCTGTGTTCTCAAAAAAAAAAAAAAAAAAAGACAAAAATAGCATAAGTGCTAGCTAAACATTTCCAAGCTACAAAGATTTTTCAACCATACTAAAAGTAACAAAACAAAGATATGTGGTGTGTAGTATATCCCTTTATGGCACACACAAGTAAAACAAAGTATAGAAACTGAACACTTCGACAAATTCGATGGCTAAATAATAAAATTACTCTCAACCACATTCTTTTTACAGTGTATTTTGATGAACAGAATTTCCTTAACTTTAAGTCAAATTTATCAATCCTTCCTCTTATGATTAATTCATTTTGCATCATGTTTATGAAAGGTTTACTGACCCCAAAGTGATGAAATTATTCTCTTGTGTTTTTCACTTGGACCATTTACTAAAAAGACTATATTTTCATCACTGTATTGCACAGAACTAAGTTAGATAACCATAAATATATGGATTTTAAACCTATTCTGTTCTCTGTTCTATTCCATTGATCCATTTGTTTGTCCTTGTATGAGTACAGACTGTCGTTAACTACTGTAACTTTATAAGAATTTTAATATTTTGGAAAGGCAAGTCCTCCAAATTGTTTTTCTTTTTCAAAATTTCCCTGACTAGTGTTTGTCCTTTGAAAACCCATAAAAATTGAAGTATTAGCATGTTCAATTTGACCAAAAAAATCTGCTCAGATTTTTATTTGGATTCCGTTAAGCCCATAGATTAATTTGGGTACAACAAATTTTGAGTTGTGATATGAGTATTTTCATTATCATTAAATTTAACACATGTTAAAATTTCCATTGTGATTTCTTACTTGACTCAAGGTTTAATTAGCATTGTATTGCTTACCTTACTAGAAGTTGGGATTTCTTTTCATCTTTTTGTTATTGATTTCTAACTTAATCCCACTATGCTCAGTGCACACAACTTCGAATGATCTAATTTCTTTGAAACTGAGACTTGTTTTTATGGCCTTGCATAAGTTGAATGTTTCATGTGCAATTTTAAAGAATGTGTACTGTTAGCTGTGTAGATACTTATAATTGTTAGATCTTCATTTGAGGAACTAACTATTAACTGTTACAAAGTTCCCTTTTTATCTCAGTTAATGCTTCTCATCCCAAAATATACCTGTCTGATATTAAACTGAATCTCTGCTTCATTTTCGTTTGCATTTTTTTCTTATAAATTCTACTTACATAATTATATCTAAACTTACAACAAGTTTGTTTTGAGTGTGTCTCCTATGTACAGTATACAGTTAAGTCTGTGAGCCTTTTTTACCTTTAGTTCTTTTGCACTAACTTAAGGTTTAGTTTCCTTTTCAGTACTTCTTTTTAATTTATTTCATCATGGTCTCTTTGTTTTGCTTTATTCAATTGCTTCTTCCAATATTTAGGAAGATTTAATTTTTGTTTCACTGATTATATACTAAACATCTTTTCATTTTAAAAATTTTACATTGACTTTGTACTATGAAAATAACAAAATTAGTATTTATTAGTTTCCTTGCCTTTGGCCTGCATAACAGATGGTGCCATTACTCTGTCCATATCCCCTTGACTAATCATGGAAGTTAGCCCAGTGGCAGTGGACATTGAACAATTCTTGTACACTGAGGTTCAAACACCAGATATCTGTCTGAGGACATCCTCTGGTTTATGTGAGCATTCTCTGTCTCTTAGAGTAATTTCCAACTAATGAGAGGCGATAAGAATGGGTGGGAAAATATCCCAACTTTCCTGCTCCTCATTGGAACAATTCTGAGATTTGTTTTATCTCAATTCTGAGATCCTGGTTTTCTCAGGATCTCAGTTGAATAAATTTCTAGTTGCCTACAACAGTGGCCCCTCTAATAAGTAGGCATTTTATTGGTTTTCTTTACTTCTTTGATTAATTTCCTACTCCTTCACCTACTTCTCCTCAACTTATATTACCTCTGGGGAAGAAGGAATTAAAGAAGGTGATTTTTGAGGGTTAGATGTGTCAGGGAAAGAAAGAAGGCAGCTGCCCTGGTCTTATCTCCTTATAAATGGGATGATTACTGGATCTCTTTTCCTTGCAAACCACACTAATACTGTCTTCCAGGAGAAGAGTTCTTATGTATGAAATGTTTATGTAGAATATCCGTGGTTTAGGTTTATTTATGGTGAACAAAACTAGAATCTATGGATTTTGTGAGCTATGACTCCCTGGAAATTGTCCCATGAGCTATATAATAACCTATGGTATTAAACAGATATACTTCATAAATTAAACACTTCCTACTGTGTGATGTAACCCCTATACCTCACAGGAGACCTCCTTTACTGCTCTAGGTTACACAGCATGTGTACAAAATATGAAAGAAGGTCCTGGGAAGCAGCTCCTAGTTGCCTAGCTCTCTCCCTAATTCACCTCTGGTTCTTGATTGCTTTTATTCTCAAAATTTTTCATAGAACCTGATAAATGAGTAAGCTCTCTGATTCTTGTGAATCTGGCTTTAAATATGAACCTTCGTGTTAGTTCACCTCCTAAATAAATTATTTACTTAAATATTTGTTTTGGAATCAGCTTTTGGAGGAAACTAAGGTATGATGCTTTCCTTCCCCTTTACCTTCTTTTGTAGGCTGGGCTCCCAGGAAGCAGATTCAGTTAGTATTAAGATATTTACTAAGGAGTGCATTTAGGATACACATTTGTGAACAGGAGGGATAAGAATCAGGTCTGGGTAGAGGGAGAAATCGAACCAAAATGTAAATGCAGCTGTAACCTAGACTGATAACTCTAGGAGCTCTGAGCTACAGTGGTCCTTCAAAACTGTTCCACGTTGAGCTGAGATAGCCAGCCCTTTACATTCTACTAGGTCTCGGTCATTGTATGTGGCAGAATGTGACTTGGGCTAGATAAGTCTTTACAGTTGAGGCAACCCTTGAAGAAGCAAAAAGTTTCTCAACGATGCTCTCAGCCTTTCAACAAGAGCAACAAGTCTTTCACTGAAATGGAATATGGGTGGAATATCACAATCATTATATGCCTTCTGGGTTTTATGACTACATAATTTTTTTCTTTTATTCTTTTTTTCCCCTACTCTACTTTTTTAAACCTTTGAATATTCTCATTTTTTTACTTGTTTATCAGTTTCAAATGAGATAATCAGTGTGATTTCACACCCTCATAATTTTTCTTCCCCTTTCCCTCCTATATATTATTAATTATATTACTTATGGATTTTCAGGGTTGATTCCATTTACATTACATTCTGCTTTACTCTTAGTCCTGTTAATAAATAAATTGAATTGCATATCACAAATCATTTTGCTATAATTTCTCAATTCACCTCATGTTCAACTGAAGTTTTTTTTTCTTTTTTTTTTGACATCTTTATTGGGATATAATTGCTTTACAATGGTGTGTTAGCTTCTGCCTTAAAACAAAGTGAATCAGCTATACATATACATATGTTCCCATATCTCTTCCCTCTTCCGTCTCCCTCCCTCCCACCCTCCCTATTCCACCCCTCCAGGCGGTCACAAAGCACCGAGCTGATCTCCCTGTGCTATGCGGCTGCTTCCCACTAGCTATCTACCTTACGTTTGGTAGTGTATATATGTCCATGCCACTCTCTCGTTTTGTCACAGCTCACCCTTCCCCCTCCCCATATCCTCCAGTCCGTTCTCTAGTAGATCTGTGTCTTTATTCCTGTCTTACCCCTAGGTTCTTCATGACATTTGTTTTTTCTTAGATTCCATATATATGTGTTAGCATACGGTATTTGTCTTTCTCTTTCTGACTTACTTCACTCTGTATGACAGACTCTAGATCTATCCACCTCATTACAAAGAGCTCAATTTCGTTTCTCTTTACGGCTGAGTAATATTCCATTGTATATATGTGCCACATCTTCTTTTATCCATTCATCCGATGATGGGCACTTAGGTTGTTTCCATCTCTGGGCTATTGTAAATAGAGCTGCAATGAACATTTTGGTACATGACTCTTTTTGAATTATGGTTTTCTCAGGGTATATGCCCAGTAGTGGGATTGCTGGGTCATATGGTAGTTCTATTTGTAGTTTTTTAAGGAACCTCCATACTGTTCTCCATAGTGGCTGTACCAATTCGCATTCCCACCAGCAGTGCAAGAGTTCAACTGAAGATTTTTAATTGTTAATTTCTTTAGGAAGGGCTTACAGAACATGTGATTTGATTTATTTTTTTGTATGTTCAAATGTATTTTCTGCTTTCTTTATTTTAAAAATATATTCTATTAGTCAGTTTTTGCTACAGCAGTAGGCAACTCCAAGATTTCAGCTGCACATTTGCTGGGTTCTGCTGGCTTGGACTGGTTCAGTAAGGCTTTATGACCTTTTCATTGGGGGGCCTAGGTTGAAGGAAAGGCTACTGCCTGGGTCCTGCTGTTTTCATGGCAGGGGAGAGGAGCACAAAAAGAACTAATGAAAACATGGAATTTCTCTTAAAATCTGGCATGTTGACATTTTTGTTCACATTTATGGAACAAGACTGGCATGTTGACATTTTTGTTCACATCCTTTTGGCTATATCAGATCATATGGCAAAAGCCCATGTGGCAGAAAGCCAAATGGCAGAGGGGCATATTGGAGAGGAGTGAGTCAATGGCTTTGACAATACTGCTTTCTAACAAGTACATTCCTTGGTAACTGTAATTGAGTTCTCTCTCTTTTGCTTACAAAATACACTTACTCCTCCCCAACAAAGGTACCAGATTCTTCATTTATATATATGTGGCCTTAGGCTTGAAACCCAGGGTCTTGTGATGGACCATTCTTCATCAGGACCAGATGTAGATTCCCTTTATTTGGAGGCCTGTAAATGAAACAGAGACAAATAGCATACAATGGTGAAAACAACATATGGTAATTGTAGCAAGTACTCCTGTTTGGAAAGGAAAATAGTAGAACCATATGGCAGTTACTGGTTAATAGCAGTTCTGAAATATAGGCAAATATTCCAAGATTCTCCTTTTTAGAAAGAGGGAATGTCCTTTGATTAGGCTCTAGTTCTGCTCCTGATAGAAACTTTTAAGTTCCTTTTTATCTATTCCTCCTAGATATGCGCCCTGAGAAATCTTTTCCTTTTCATTATCCTTGCTCACATCTGAAGAGTTCCTGCTTTCTGTCCATAAAAAATTGTATATCCAAGGATATTTTTTTGGTTCTTTAACCATTAGAGTCTCTTTTAATCCACGTTTCAGATTATTTCCAAAATATATTACCACGTCTTCTTTTTTTAATTTCTATTCAGTTGAACTCAGATCTCAGTGTAAGTGGCCATACCCATAAAATATGCATCTTTTTCTTTGGACTTAATTTTAACTACCTGCATTTATCAAATTTCTATGTGGTAACCCTTTGCCTCCTTTCTCTGAGTCATTTTGTTCACCTGAAAGAATTACTTGAGAGTCACATTAATCCAAGCAAGAAGAAAATATGCACTGTTCCTTTGCATCTTGATGTTAAAAGTTGTTTTTCTTCTTTTGAAACTTTGTTATTTTCTCTGAAATATGATACTTTTATTCGGACATGTCTCAATGTTGACTTTTCCGTATTCATTTTGTTCCAATGTAGAATCTTCTCTTAATATTTGTGGAGTCTCAGGCAAGAATAAAAATGGTGCCCCACATGCCAAAATTCTACATCTTGAAACATAATGGATCCTGTTAACATGTGTGTTAAATAAATTATATTCTATCATCCTACTTTGAAAAGATAATCATGACCAAAAAACAAACAATCACTCTAGCTTCAAAGCTGACAGCGTATCAAAACCACTGAATGCAATCGTTAGCGAGTGTATTGGGGGTTATTGCTTTTGGTAAGACATTGTTGAGTGATACACAATTTAAATAAAAATATAATTTCTAAATTATTAAATATTGCATATAATTATTTATGCTTTTATTTTAGGAAAAATCAGAACTATGTTATAATTGACATCTTCACAAAATGTGTTTTATTTGTAAATTTTCAATACTGATTAAATGTATTTAATAATTATTTTATTATTATGTCAATTTGAAGAAGCCATTGCCTACTGAGGCATCAGCCCTTGAAATTGTCCATAAAAGCCTGAAAGCAAAAGTTAGATTCATAATTAAATTATGTACTTAATATATAATATTCGAATATTATAATGGTGTCACAATAAATTATCATTTTGCATAAAATATTACAAACTACATAAAGTGATCATATAAGTTGCTATCAGATATATGGTGATTTTTCACCATGTCTTAAAATATCTGGATCAATATAGTGTTTCAAAAATTCCTCTTTGGCGCGGGGCTTCCCTGGTGGCGCAGTGGTTGGGAGTCCGCCTGCCGATGCAGGGGACGCGGGTTCGTGCCCCGGTCCGGGAAGACCCCACATGCCACGGAGCGGCTGGGCCCGTGAGCCATGGCCACTGAGCCTGCGCGTCTGGAGCCTGTGCTCCGCAACGGGAGAGACCACAACAGTGAGAGGCCCGCGTACCGCACACACACACACACACACACACACACACACAAATTCCTCTTTGTATGAATTTTATGTTTTTGGAAAACACTTTCTTGCCATATCTTTTGGGACATTTCCATTTCCAGTCACACTCTTTTTTATTCTGATTCTATTTGTCCTATTCTGAGTTTCTAACAATGTTAATGCTAACAGTTCATTGCCTCCAATTTCTCATCATTTCTGGGATAATGTATTTATTTTCCTTCTCCTACTTCACTAGGCTTTGCTACCTGTGGCTGCATTATTTTTACTGTCTTGTCATTGTTTCACAGATTTCCCTGCCTACTTTTGTTGTTTTTCTTTTTTGGCTGCACCACACAGTATGTGGGAGCTTAGTTCCCTGTCAAGGGATTGAACCCATGACCCCTGCATTGAGAGCACAGAGCCTTAACCACTGGACCACCAGGGAAGTTCCCTGCCTACTTTTTGCTATTGATTTAAAGAGGTAATCCATTCACTGAGCTATCTTTTAATTCTTGGCAATATATTTCAGTAAAATTTTCAACAGCTCCATGAAATATATTTTTCTGAGAATATTCTTTTTTTATTTTTTTCTCATTTCTGTCTTATTTGTTTCTTCTAGTATGTTTTTATATTTTTTACAGTAGTTCCTTTTTTTCCCTATTATCGATGTTTTGAGTTCTTCTTTGCAAGCTCTTTTCAAGGCTTATACAGGAGATGAGCCATGGACATGTACTATCAGGAATTCTTCTGGCTTGTACCTAGGGGTGTGTGTGTGTATTTGTGTATGAGACAGAAGAAGAGAGAGAGACAGACAGATGAGAGATAGATAGCAGAAAGAACTAGATTTGATGTGATTTCTAATTTTGCCCAAGGAGATACTGAACATCTTTCAAATATAAATAAATAAAATCTATAAATGGAAGAATGTGCACTCCTGCCAATATATTGGTGGAAATCCAGAGTTGCTTCAAATACAAATTTAAAGTGATCAGTGATTTCAATTTCTCCATGAGGGCCCTAGATTTATAGTCTAGGTATGTTGGAAGTATAAGACAAAAAAAAAAAAAACCAGGCATCACTCCTCTGTAGCCCTCTCCAGTGGTGGCTCTCTTCTTCCCCCTACTTTGTGTACCATGAGCCCTGGAAGTGGTTTCCTCCTCCTTTTCACTTCCAGACCATTTCTTCTCCCTCCATTCTCAAACAAACCAATGAAAAGAAAACTGCTTTTGTTGATGGCCATCAGACCATAGCAGTTCCTTGTTACAACCATTTGTAAATTTCTCAGTTGTCCTTAAACATTGAAGATTTTAAGATCTTAACACCAGGCTCAATAGGTATCTCTTAGTCAATGCCCCTATCTCCACTCTGGTTACTTAAGCAACCATGCTACAAAATATCCAATTTATTGAGATCTGAAATCTCCTCATCAAGAAACTTTTTCTCCATCTTTCCTCAGCCTCTCACTTCCATGTTTATAGCCTAAAATCTCTTACAATCTATAACTTTATACTATTGACAAATCTCAATTTTGAGTTTTCTGCATACTAACTACCAACTCCTATCTTTCCTGCTCATTTTTAGTGGCCACCATAATTTACCAGCATCCATTTTTATTATGGCCATTGATACTGGCACTTTTTACTATGCATCATCTTACTCTTGTCTTGACATCCCTCCATATATAGCTCAGATTCCTTGTGACCAAGAAGGCCTTAATGTTCCCCTTAGCTTGATGACATTTTAGACAGTTTTCTTTCTAAAGATAGACCTCTAACTTCCTTTTTCTTAGAGAATTTGCTTTAGAACACTTGCAATTTTAAATTCTTTCTCTACTCCTTTGAGACGTAAATCAGCCTCTTGCCAGTTTTACAACCTAGGAATGTCTTTCTCAAGGACCTGGGAGCCATCCCTTTAAAATAGAATCATTAAGAAAGATAGCACCCCTAGACTGATAGTTAAGCCAAATATCAAGAGGGAGAGCATTAGCTAGCTGAGTTGACAAAGAACATTGTTTTTGTTTTTGAGATGATGAGCCCATATAAAAAGTTAAATAATAGAAAGCAAAGTGCTGTTAAATATGAGATTATAATTCTAATCTTCATGGCACTGTTTCCCCCACCCCCATACGCTGGCCTCTCACCGCTGTGGCCCCTCTCCTAGCGCAGCACAGGCTCCGGACGCGCAGGCCCAGCGGCCATGGCTCACAGGCCCAGCCGCTCCGCGGCACGTGGGATCTTCCCGGACCGGGGCATGAACCCGTGTCCCCTGCATCGGCAGGCGGACTCTCAACCACTGCGCCACCAGGGAAGCCCCCATGGCACTGTTTGATTGTAACACTCATAATATAAAATAAAGCCATAATAAAGAATTACCCAAAAAAAAAAAAAAAAAAAAAAAGGAGAAGCACTTCTATCTCAGAGTCTCTGTGGGAGGGTAGGAGCCTAAAGTCTTCCATAAGCATTAATTAGCAAACACAGATGGCCTAATCCCATTGACCAACCCACCAAAGAGTTTTCTCTTCCCATTGCTTCTTCCTCATCTCCCAGTCTGTCTTGAATCCACTCCTACTAGACTCTCTACCTTTCCAAGGAAACCATTCATGTCAATATCATCCATGATCTACTTGTTGCCAAAGCTTTAATTCAAATAACTTCTTTTCATCCCACTTGCTCTTTCAATTAACTCAAATTACTTCCTTCCTTTTAAAATACTTTTTTCACTTAGCTCTGTAACACCATAATTCTGGCTAATCTACGTTTTGACTACCTTTTCCAAGTTGCCTTTGCTAGTGTCCTATCCTTTACTCGATCCCTACATATCCTAGTTCCCTCAGGATATTGCCTCAGGCTCTATCCTCTTTCCTATGTATTCTCATTCATTAAAAAATATCCTCTACTCCCCATTATTTAAATATTATCAGAGGTCTATTGTGTCTCTGTATTTCTAGGCTCAACCCTGTCCTTGAGATTCCAACTGTCTGTTTAACATCTCTACTTTCATAAAAAATAAATTGTTTTTATACTGAAGGAAAATTATTTTGACTTTACTGACTACACCAAAAAGTTAATGGAGGTATATCTAAGTGAGGTAAAGCAAGACATATATCTATAATTAGAAAATTAAGTAAAATATTTCATAAACCACTGTTTAGCATTATAGATACCTATCTTTAGGGTGTAAAAATTGTTAGGACCATCTTCTCCAAAGCAGGTTAATGCTAATTACATATTATATAAAAGTATATAAGCTTTATTGTTTTGATATAAATCAAAGGCTCACATGCTTAAGAAATAACACACTATAAAAGCCCAAGGTTTAATGGTCTGTAGCTCCTCTGAAACTTCGAGAGGTTGGACAAGTAATGGTTTTCATACGATTTTCCGTGGGGTTCATCAGGTCTTTGACAATATCTCAGGAATTAAGTAGGGGAAGAAGGGGAGTTCTGTAGGCTCTATCTCCTGCATTCTCTTCAACCAGAGTGTCTTTCGTCTGCTTTACAAATTAAGGGTCCCTGTAGATTTCAGTTAGACAACATTTAGGACTATATTATATTTTATGGTGTTTGCACTTTAAAAACAGATAATCCTATACAACAGGGGTCCCCAACCCTGTCCGTGGACAGGTACCGGTCTGCAGCCTGGTAGGAACTGGGCTGCACAGCAGGAGGTGAGTGGCCACGGAGCAAGTGAAGCTTCATCTGCCACTCCCCATTGCTTCCCATCACTTGCATCACCACCTGAACAAAACCTACCCCCACCCCACTCCCCCACCCTCCCACACCCCGGTCCGTGGAAAAATTGTCTTCCATGAAACTGGTCCCTGGTGCCAAAAAGACTGGGGACCTCTGCTTTAAAAGGCATTTTAATCCTAATGACGTATTATGTAACATTATTGAACTGTAAATGTTGACTCAGTACTTAAAATAACAAATATGCTGTCAATTCTCAGTGAACATCAGTATTTGGAGTGTAATGGAAAGAGCACCAGGACCAGGAGATAGGTTTTCAGTCATTTCCTTTTACTGATTAACTGTATGAACATAACTCATTCTGCCTTGCAAGGCTCTTGTGGCATTAATTAAATCCATTTAAGAGTCTGGCCTTATAAGTCTAGTGAGTGTTTGGTGAAGAGCTCAAGGCATACTTGTTCATTTTGAATTCAAAAGGAGTATATTTGATGGAAAGCAATCTCAGTTCTATTACTTATTCATTAATTTATCAAATCTTTTAAAGCACATTGTCAATACATGTCAGTTTTGTGTATATTGGGGGAACATTAACAGTAAAATAAATATGATCCCTGCCCTCAAAAAGATTATACTCTGGAGGAACAGACAGACACTAATCAAATATTTTACACAATAAGTATGTATGTGTTTGTATGTGTGTGCGTGTAAAATTTGGTAAGCACTAAGTAAGCATTACCAGGTAACATGACATTGTATAGCTCAAAGCTGCACAGGAAAGTAGAAAAATATTCAACAATTGGAAAGTTGAATCACTAATAAAAGAAAATAGTTGTAAATCATTATAAATTAGTAAAAAGGCTAAACCCATGATTCTTTTAAAATAAAAGCTGCCTTTATACTTAAAGTACAAGCAATAAAAGTGTTGCTTCATGAAAACCTCTAGGGGAAGTTATTTTAATGACTGTATCATGATAAATTATAATCGGGCTTTCTACCGTTGCTTGTACTGTGTGCCTTTGAAATGCTCACATTGCTGGAGGGTATATTTCTTACATTCTTAATTATTCCTACGAAAGTTTTCTTCCTTATTAATTTGGCCTCTCTATGAAATAAGAATGTGCCAAGTCAATTTCAGCTTAGCTCCTTTGCAAAGGATCACTGAAATTTCAAAAACTCTGAGACTTTACTATAACTAGAAGTTATAATCATTAATGCTTACATTTAAATATTAAGCAGATAAAATATACAAGTAATGGAATACAAAATAAAGTAAGACTTTACGTTGGTGTTGGGTTGTTTGAAGTTTAAATATTTCTAGAGGCAAAATTCTAGTACTGTAAAAATTATCCTATTATCATGTAAAGTCAAACTTCTAGATTTTTCAAATTGAAGTAGAAAGATGACAAATTTCTATATTAAAATTAAATAAACAAAATATGTTCTCACAAGATAATATTCCTCCTTTTCTGTTGCCTTCATCCAAATTCTAACTTTAAACAGTGAAACTACTCTTTTTAATACTGCTTTTCTAACACAGTATTTCAAACAATTATCTAAAACAAAAGCAATTAACCAAATTATTTTACTGACAAGAAGTAAGGATAGGAAGAATGTCTCCTACACATGCACCTCATCTTCCTTTCCTCATTTTATTTTATTTTTTTAATTATTTATCTATTTTATACACATTAGTGTATATATGTCAATCCCAATCTCCCAATTCATCCCACCACCACCACCACCCCGCTTTTCCCCCTTAGTGTCCAAACCTTTGTTCTCTATATCTGTGTCTCTATTTCTGCCTTGCAAACCGGTCCATCTGTAACATTTTTCTAGATTCCACATATTTGGGTTAATATATGATATTTGTTTTTCTCTTTCTGACTTAACTTCACTCTGTATGACAATCTCTAGGTCCATTCGTGTCTCTACAAATGACCCAATTTTGTTCCTTTTTATGGCTAAGTCATATTCCATTGTATATACGTACAACATCTTCTTTGTCTGTTCATCTGTTGATGGGCATTTAGGTTGCTTCCATAACCTGGCTATTGTAAATAGTACTGCAATGACTGTTGGGGTGCATGTGTCTTTTTGAATTATGGTTTTCTCTGGGTATATGCCCAGGAGTGGTATTGCTGGGTCGTATGGTAGTTCTACTGTTAGTTTTTTAAGGAACCTCCATACTGTTCTCCATAGTGGCTGTATCAATTTACATTCCTACCAACAATGCAAGAGGGTTCCCTTTTCTCCACACCCGCTCCATCATTTGTTGTGTGTAGATTTTCTGATGATGGCCATTCTCACTGGTGTGAGGTGATATCTCATTTTAGTTTTGATTTGCATTTCTCTAATAATTAGTGATATTGAGCAACTTTTCATGTGACTCTTGGCCATCTGTATATCTTCTTTGGAGAAATGTCTATTTAGGTCTTCTGCCCATATTTTGATTGGGTTGTCTGTTTTTTTAATATTGAGGTGCATGAGCTGTTTATATAGTTTGGAGATTAATCCTTTGTCTGTTGATTCATTTGCAAACATTTTCTCCCCTTCTGAGGGTTGTCTTTTCATCTTGTTTATAGTTTCCTTTGCTGTGCAATAGCTTTTAATTTTCATTAGGTCCCATTTGTTTATTTTTATTTCCATTTCTCTAGGAGTTGGGTCAAAAAAGATCTGCCTGTGATTTATGTCAAAGAGTGTTCTTCCTATGTGTTCCTCTGACAATTTGATAAGGTCTGGCCTTACATTTAGGTCTTTAATCCTTTTTGAGATTATTTTTTGTGTATGGTGTTATGGAGTGTTCTAATTTCATTCTTTTACATGCAGCTGTCCAGTTTTCCCAGCACGACTTATTGAAGAGGCTATCTTTTCTCCACTGTATATCCTTGCCTCCTTTAACAAAAATAAGGTGACCATTAAAATAAAAGGTGACCTTAAAAATAAGGTGTGTAGGTTTATCTCTGGGCTTTCTATCCTGTTCCATTGATCTATATTTCTGTTTTTGTGCCAGTACCATGCTGTCTTGATTACTGTAGCTTTGTAGTATAGTCTGATGTCAGGGAGCCTCATTCCTCCAGCTCCATTTTTCATTCTCAAGATTGCTTTGGCCATTCGGGGTCTTTTGTATCTCCATACAAACTTTAAGATTTTTTTTTCTAGTTCTGTAAAAAATGTCATTGGTAATTTGATAGGGATTGTATTGAATCTGTAGATTGCTTTGGGTAGTATAGTCATTTTCACAATATTGATTCTTCCAATTCCAGAACATGGTATATCTCTCCATCTATTTGTTCCATCTTTGATTTCTTTCATCAGTGTCTTATAGTTTTCTGAGGACAGATCTTTTACCTCCTTAGGTAGGTTTATTCCTAACTATTTTATTCTTTTTGTTGCAGTGGTAAATGGGAGTGTCTCCTTAATTTCTCTTTCTGATCTTTCATTGTTAGTATATAGGAATGAAAGAGATTTCTGTGCCTAATTTTTTTTTTTTTTTGCAGTACGTGGACCTCTCACTGTTGTGGCCTCTCCCGTTGTGGAGCACAGGCTCCGGACGCACAGGCTCAGCGGCCATGGCTCACGGGCCCAGCCGCTCCACGGCATGTGGGATCTTCCCAGACCAGGGCACGAACCTGTGTCCCCTGCATTGGCAGGTGGACTCTCAACCACTGCGCCACCAGGGAAGCCCTGTGCCTTAATTTTGTATCCTGCAGCTTTACCAAATTCATTGATTAGCTCTAGTAGTTTTCTGGTGGCATCTTTAGGATTATCTATGTATAGTAACATGTCATCTGCAAACAGTGACAGATTTATTTCCTCTTTTCTAATTTGTATTCCTTTTATTTCTTTTTCTTCTCTGATTGCCGTGGCTAGGACTTCCAAAACCCTGTTGAATAAGAGTGGTGAGAGTGGACATCCTTGTCTTTTTCCTGATCTTAGAGGAAATGCTTTCAGTTTCTCACCATTGAGAATGATGTTTGCTGTGGGTTTGTCATATATGGCCTTTATTATGTTGAGGTAGGTTTCCTCCATGCCTACCTTCTTGAGAGTTTTTATCATAAATGGGTGTTGAATTTTGTCAAATTTGTCATTCTTTTTCTGCATCTATTGAGATGCTCATATGGTTTTTAATCTTCAATTTGTTAATATGGTGTATCACATTGATTGATTTGCGTATGTTGAAGAATCCTTGCATTCCTGGGATAAATCCCACTTGATCATGGTGTATGATCCTTCTAATGTGCTGTTGGGTTCTGTTTGCTAGTATTTTGCTGAGGATTTTTGTGTCTATATTCATCAGTGACATTGGCCTATAATTTTCTTTTTTTGTAGTATCTTTGTCTGGTTTTGTTATCAGGGTGAAGGTGGCCTTGTAGAATGAGTTGGAAGTGTTCCTTCCTCTGCAATTTTCTGGAAGAGTTTGAGAAAGATGGGTGTTATCCCTTCTCTAAATGTTTGATAGAATGCACCTGTGAAGCCATCTGGTCCTAGACTTTTGTTTGTTGAAAGATTTTTAATCACAGTTTCAATTTTGTTACTTGTGATTTGTCTGTTCATATTTTCTATTCTTCCTGGTTCAATCTTGGAAGGTTATACCTTTCCAAGAATTTGTCCATTTCTTCGTGGTTGTCCATTTTATTGGCATAGAGTTGCTTGTAGTAGTCTCTTATGATACTTTGTATATCTGTGGTGTCCATTGTAACTTCTCCTTTTTCATTTCTAATTTTATTGATTTGAGTCCTCTCCTTTCTCTTGATGAGTCTAGCTAAAGGTTTATCAATTTTGTTTATCTTCTCAAAGAACCAGCTTTTAATAGTATTGATCTTTGCTACTGTTTTCTTCGTTTCTCTTTCATTTATTTCTGCTCTGATCTTTATGATTTCTTTCCTTCTACTACCTTTGGGTTTTTTCTGTTCTTCTTTCTCTAGTTCCTTTAGGTGTAAGGAAATTATAGATTGTTTATTTGAATTTTTTCTAGTTTCTTGAGGTAGGATTGGATTGCTATAAACTTCCCTCTGGAACTGCTTTTGCTGCATCCCATAGGTTTTGGATCATCATGTTTTCATTGTCATTTGTCTCTAGGTATTTTTTGATTTCCTTTTTCATTTCTTCAGTGATCTCTTGGTTATTTAGTAGTATGTTTTTTAGCTTCCATGTGTTTGTGTTTTTTATGTTCTTTTCCCTGTAAGTTATTTCTAATCTCATACAGTTGTGATCAGAAAAGATGCTTGATATGATTTCAATTTTCTTAAATTTACTGAGGCTTGATTTGTAAACCAAGATGTGATCTATGCCCGAGAATGTTCCGTGTGCACTTGAGAAGAAAGTGTAATCTGCTGTTTTCAGATGGAATGTCTTATAAATATCAAATAAGTATATCTGGTCTGTGTGTCATTTAAAGCTTTTGTTTCTTCATTAATTTTCTGTCTGGATCACCTGTCCATTGGTGGATGTGAGCTGTTAAAGTCCCCCCACTATTACTGTGTTACTGTCAAT
Source organism: Leucopleurus acutus (assembly GCF_964270905.1). Classification (NCBI taxonomy): domain Eukaryota; kingdom Metazoa; phylum Chordata; class Mammalia; order Artiodactyla; family Delphinidae; genus Leucopleurus; species Leucopleurus acutus. Next base: position 13,601,254 of record NC_139143.1, read on the forward strand.
TTCCTATTTTATAGCTGTTAACATTTGCCTTATGTACTGAAGTGCTCCTATGTTGGGTGCATAAATATTTACAATTGTTATATCTTCTTCTTGGATTGATCCCTTGATTATTATGTAGTGTCCTTTTTTTGTCTCTTGTAATAGTCTTTATTTTAAAGGCTATTTGGTCTGATATGACAATTGCTACTCCAGCTTTCTTTTGATTTCCATTTGCATGGAATATCTTTTTCCATCCCCTCACTTTCAGTCTGTATGTGTCCCTAGGTCTGAAGTGGGTCTCTTGTAGACAGCATATATATGGGTCCTTTTTTAGTATCCATTCAGTGAGACTGTGTCTCTTGGTTGGAGCATTGAATCCATTCACATTTAAGGTAATTATTGTTATGTATGTTCCTATTACCATTTTCTTAATTGTTTTGGGTTTTTGTAGGTCTTTTCTTCTCTTGTGTTTCCCAGTTAGAGGACTTCCTTTAGCATTTTTTGTAGAACTGATTTGGTGGTGTTGAATTCTCTTAGCTTTTTCTTGTGTGTAAAGCTTTTGATTTTTCAGTCGAATCTGAATGAACTCCTTGCTGGTTAGAGTAATCTTGCTTGTAGGATTTTCCCTTTTGTCATATTAAATATGTCCTGCCACTCGCCTCTGGCTTGCAGAGTTTCTGCTGAAAGATCAGCTGTTAACCTTATGGGAATTCCCTTGTATGTTATTTGTCATTTTTCCCTTGTTGTTTTTAATAATTTTTCTTTGTCTTTAATTTTTGTCTATTTGTTTACTGTGTGTCTTGGCATGTTTCTGCCTCGGTTTATCCAGCCTGGGACTCTCTGCACTTCCTGGACTTGGGTGGCTATTTCCTTTCCCATGTTAGGGAATTTTTTGACTATACTTCTTCTTTTACTATAACTCTTCAAATATTTTCTCAGGTCCTTTCTCTCTCTCTTCTTCTGGGACCTCTGTAATGCTAATATTGGTGTGTTTTATGTTGTCCCAGTCATCTCTTAGGCTATCTTTATTTCTTTTCATTCTTTTTTCTTTATTCTGTTCCATGGCAGTGAATTCCACCATTTTGTCTTCCAGGTCAGGTCACTTATCCGTTCTTCTGCCTCAGTTACTCTGCTACTGATTCCTTCTAGTGTATTTTTCATTTCAGTTATTTTATTGTTCATCTCTGCTTGATTGTTCTTTCATTCTTCTAGGTGTTCTTTAATTCTTCTAGGTTTTTGTTAAACGTTTCTTGCATCTTCTCGATCTTTGCCTCCATTCTATTTCCGAGGTCCAGGATCATCTTCACTGTCATTATTCTGAATTCTTTTTCTGGAAGTTTGTCCATCTCCACTTCATTTAGTTGTTTTTCTGGGGTTTTATCTTGTCCCTTCATCTGGAACATAGTCCTCTTCCATTTCATTTTGTCTATCTTTCTGTAAATGTCCTTTCCCTCATTTTAGATCTTCATACTCTGTAGGGAATTATGAATCAATAAATTGGATTGACTTATGATCAGTGAAGTTAAATCTCAAAATGTTGTCACCTTCATTGGAGTATTTTTTAAATTTCTGCTCTTGCTTTATTCCTATTAAAGTATCTGTTATCCATTCCTCCTTAGGTAGCTAGAGCCAAGTTCCAAAGAAAAAATATTTCTGCTTCAAAAATTTTCTACCGGGCTTCCCTGGTGGTGCAGTGGTTGAGAGTCTGCCTGCCAATGCAGGGGATGGAGGTTTGTGCCCTGGTCTGGGAAGATCCCACATGCCTCAGAGCAGCTAGGCCCATGAGCCATGGCCGCTTAGCCTGTGCATCTGGAACCTGCGCATCCGGAGCCTGTGCTCCGCAACGGGAGAGGCCGCAACAGTGAGAGGCCCATGTACCACAAAAAAAAAAAAAAAAAAAATTCTACCTAAAGGCCTTAAGAATTACATTATAAATATATCTGGGCTACACAATATTTAGAAAGAAAATTTAACTTTGAGATAGTTTGATCAAGGATACATGCATCTTCTCAGTTTAATCTTTTATCATGGCTAAAAATCCATTTTTTTCAGTTGCAATACTTATTCATTACACTGTTAAATGTAAGAAATAGCTAATGATTTTCAACTTTTTAATATTCTGTCGTGGGAGCTTGTATCCTGATAGTGAATTAACGTTTGATCTTGGGAAGTCTCGAATATTCTTTCCCATCTTACTGTCTAAAAATATTAAGTATTACCTTTAATCTTTTAACTTATGAATATATATAGACATAAATATAGATAGATATAAATATATAGATATATTTATCTCTCTCCTCAAGAATTTGAACTTAGAAATCAGCTGGCTTGGTTTGAACCCTGGATCTTCTACATACACTTTATGTATCTTTGTACAATCTATTTAACCTTTTTGCCTCTGTTTCTTCTTCTGTAAAATGGGGTAATAAAAGTGCCAATATCATAGGGTAAAGATTTAGGAGAGTACCAGTTACAATATCATTGATTATTATTATGAACATCATGAGATCTACTGATTGAGGAGAGAGACTAAGAGGGAGAGGAGAGAGTTTAAGATATTTGCTCAGGATTGTAGAGACTGCAAGTCCAGAATCTACAGGGCAGGCCAGTGGGTGGCTGGAGACCCAGGGAAGGGTAACATTTCAAGTCTCAAAGCAGTCTGCTGGCAAAATTCCCATATCATTTTGAGTAGGTTTTACCTTCCAAGTTATCCTCATTGTAGTCCTCCATCCCCCTTCTCATTGCTTCATTGCCAGCAGTTTTACCTGTATGCCCCACCCACCTCACTCCATCCTGGGTCCTTAGTGCGAAAAGTGTCTAGGATCTTCCAGTTATCAAGCCACAATCCAGTTCTGAGGCTAATCTTGAATCTGTGTTTCATAATTTGACATGAACACTAGATAGATCCAGACATTGTTTCACTATGCTTCCAAATTCTTTTCACAGGCAAAGGCACCTACCCTACCTCTTAGCTAAATGTAGATAGTCACGGAAAGAGTGATCTGAGGAGCCAGACTTCCTGACCTTCCTATGTCTTCACCCAGAGCCCAACAGTCAGATGGCTCTATTTCTGCTAATTTCTTTGCATTTCTGCTCAATTTCTTGACTTTGAAAATGTAAATCTTATTTTTAAATTGACTATGTTGCTTTCTTATGTTTTATTTTCCATTAATTTTTATTTGAGTGAAGGAATATACCAGAGCATCAACTTCCTAACCCATTCTGGCTAAAAAACTAGATTTATTTTTTAATGAAAGATATTTTCATTCAGAAGTCAAAAATTGAAAATATTAAGAATATTCTCTGAACTCTCGATTTCATAATGTTAATCTTCATCCTTTGACCTCTCTTTTGTAAGAAATAGATGTGTCACTGTTGCCTCAGTAAACAAAAACATGCTCCGTTAATCAGTGCATGGCGGGGAGGATATATTTCAGCTTCTACACACTGACTCAGGTTGAAAAAATGGAGATCACTAGGAGACGTTTCTTTTTCTTTCTTTTTTTTTTTTTTTTTGAAGAAAAGAATTACCATTTTGAGGCTGCTTTAAATAAAACATTATTGACTTTTAAACAAACATGAAGACATGACCGAAATTTTAAGCTTTTTTTTTTAACATCCCTAGTTACTAAAAAATATTATTTTCTGGTTTCTAGGGAATAGAAACTAACTAAAAATCTATTGTTTTTTTTTAAAAAGAGATACTGTATATCTATATTATATAATATAGATATACAGAGAGAGAGAGGGAGAAATATAGTTTGGGGGTATTCCCAAGTCTCAATTTCATGCTATAATTTAAAAAATACGAATCAAGTACAAAGTAATATGTTTGTACTTACCTTCTAATAAGTGTATGTTTATTGTCTCAAGGGCAAAATTATCACATCTTTAAATTTTACAGTGTCAATAAATTCCATGAGTTTCTATGCCAATTCAAAAGACCTTATACAACACCTATTGTTATGTTTGACAAAACAGAAATATATTTTTCTTTTACTCCTTAGGAAAAAGTTGATGAGAATATAAAAGTAGAATATCACATCTAATTATCCACAAAACTCATTAGATCTTTTGTACTTTCGCTAGCCCTATTGCAATAAAGCTTACTACATAAATCAATCACTTCCAAGTTTTAATTACCTAGATACAGTTATATTCAACATAACAGAGCTAGAATAGAGTAACTATATGTATTTAGAGTACTATATACATCAACAAGTGTTGTCAGTTCTACCCATCCCCCAGCCCTAAACGTTTCTCAAATCCATTTATTTCTTTCCAACTCCACTAAAAATCCCTAGTTCATGATGTTACCACTATGATAAGCTGACCTTACTTCTTCATTTTTGGTCTTCTCCAATCAATTCTCACAAAACAGGTACAGTTTAAGAGTTAAGGGGTATCAGTAGTTAACAAAACAGTGTTTAGTAACTGCAAATTTAGTAACTCATTACCAATTTTTTTAATGACATTTTCATTTATACATGATATCTAAATCCAGATACATAATTTCTTATACAATAAATTTCTAGAAATATAAAAGAAATTATTTGTTTATGAACCAAAACACAATTTAAAATCAATGGACTTTGGATAATTCATTCTGTGGGGTTCTAAGTACAAATGGTACACACCTGATTTGAAATATACAGAAGAACTGTGAACTACAGCAATCTGGATGGTGAATATTAATTTGATGACACTCTAACATGACTATGAAATTTCCTTAACCCAATATTCATACTTATTACAAAATTCCATAAGAATTTTTCATAATCTGTAGATGTACAGTTTGGAACACTTTTCAGAAAAAGCAGTTACATATTTTACCATGTTATTAATAAAAAGGATTATTTTAAAAAAAACCTTTCTTACAGGATTAAAATGTATTAAAAGAAAGTATATTTGTGATTACTTGTGTACCAATATTTTAGAATTTAAAGTTATCATGGAATTCCATTTTTTTAAAACATCTTTATTGATTGGAGTATAATTGCTTTACAATGCTGTGTTTCTGCTTTATAACAAAGTGAATCTGCTATATGCATATGTATATCCCCATATCTCCTCCTTCTTGTGTCTCCCCACCAAGCACCCTATCCCACTTCTCTAGGTGGACACAAAGCACCGAGCTGATCTCCCTGTGCTATGCGTCTGCTTCCCACTAGCTACCTGTTTTACATTTGGTAGTGTATATATTTCCATGCCACTCTCTCACTTCATCCCAGTTTACCCTTCCCCCTCCCCGTGTCCTCATGTCCATTCTCTACATCTGTGTCTTTACTCCTGTCCTGCCCCTAGGTTCTTCAGAACCATTTCTTTTTTATTTTATTTTATTTTATTTTTTTAAGATTCAATATATCTGTTAGCATATGGTACTTCTTTTTCTCTTTCTGACTTACTTCACTCTGTATGACAGTCTCCAGGTCCATCTATCTCAATACAAATAAATCAAATTTGTTTGTTTTTATGGCTGAGTAATGTTCCATTGTATATATGTGCCACATCTTCTTTATCCATTCATCTGTCTATGGACACTTAGGTTGCTTCCATGTCCTGGCTATTGTAAGTAGAGCTGCAGTGAACACTGTGGTACATGACACTTTTTGAATTATGGTATTCTCAGGGTATATGCCCAGTAGTGGGATTGCTGGGTCATATGGTAGTTCTAGTTTTAGTTTTTTAAGGAACATCCATAGTGTTCTCTATAGTGACTGTATCAATTTACATTCCTGCAAACAGCGCAAGAGGGTTCCCTTTTCTCCACACCCTCTCCAGCATTTATTGTTTGTAGAATTTTTGATGATGGCCATTCTGACCAGTATGAGGTGATACCTCATTGTAGTTTTGATTTGCATTTCTCTAATGATTAGTGATGTTGAGCATCCTTTCATGTGGTTGTTGGCAATCTGTATATCTTCTTTGGAGAAATGTCTATTTAGGTCTTCTGCCCATTTTTGGATTGGGTTGTTTGTTTTTTTGTTATTGAGCTGCATGAGCTGCTTGTAAGTTTTGCAGATTAATCCTTTGTCAGTTGCTTCATTTGCAAATATTTTCTCCCATTCTGAGGGTTGTCTTTTCATGTTGGTTATGGTTTCCTTTGCTGTGCAAAAGCTGTTAAGTTTCATTAGGTCCCATTTGTTTATTTTTGTTTTTATTTCCATTTCTCTAGGAGGTGGGTCAAAAAAGATCTTGCTGTGATTTATGTCATAGAATGTTCTGCCTATGTTTTCCTCTAAGAGTTTGATAGTCTCTGGCCTTACATTTAGGTCTTTAATCCATTTTGAGTTTATTTTTGTGTATGATGTTAGGGAGTGTTCTAATTTCATTCTTTTACATGCAGCTGTCCAGTTTTCCAGCACCACTTACTGAAGAAGCTGTCTTTTCTCCATTGTATATTCTTGCCTCCTTTATCAAAGATTAGGTGACCATATGTGTGTGGGTTTATTTCTGGGCTTTCTAGCCTGTTCCATTGATCTATATTTCTGTTTTTGTGCCAATACCGTACTGTCTTGATTACTATAGCTTTGAAGTATAGTCTGAAGTCAGGGAGCCTGATTCCTCCAGTTCCGTTTTTCTCAAGATTGCTTAGACTATCTGGGGTCTTTTGTGTTTTCATAAAAATTGTGAAATTCTTTGTTCTAGTTCTGTGAAAAATGCCTTTGGTTGTTTGATAGGGATTGTCTTGAATCTGTAGATTGCTTTGGGTAGTATAGTCATTTTCACAATGTTGGTTCTTCAAATCCAAGAACATGGTATAGCTCTCCATCTGCTTGTACCATCTTTAATTTCTTTTATCAGTGTCTTATAGTTTTCTGCATACATGTCTTTTTTCTCCTTGGGTAGGTTTATTCCTAGGTATTTTATTTTTTATGTTGCAATGGTAAAAGAGAGTATTTCCTTAATTTCTCTTTCAGATTTTTCATCATCAGTATATAGGAATTAAAGAGATTTCTGCGCATTTATTTTGTATCCTGCTACTTCACCAAATTCATTGATTATCTCTAGTAGTTTTCTGGTAGCATCTTTAGGGTTCTCTATGTATACTATCATGTCATCTGCAAACAGTGACCGTTTTACTTCTTCTTTTCCGATTTGGATTCCTTTTATTTCTTTTCCCTCTCTGATTGCTGTGGATAAAACTGCCAAATCTATGTTGAATAAGAGTGGTGAGAGTGGGCAACCTTATCTTTTTCCTGATTTTAGAGGAGATGGTTTCAGTGTTCCACCATTGAGAACGATGTCGACTGTGATTTTGTCATATATGGCCTTTATTATGTTGAGGTAACTTCCCTCTATGCCTACTTTCTGGAGAGTTTTTATCATAAATGGGCGTTGAATTTTGGCAAAAGATTTTTCTTTCTCTATTGAGATGATCATATAGTTTTTCCTCTTCAATTTGTTAATATGGTATATCACACTGATTGATTTGCGTATACTGAAGAATCCTTGCATTCCTGGGATAAACCCCACTTGATCATGCTGTATGATCCTTTTAATGTGCTGTTGGATTCTGCTTCTACTATTTTGTTGAGGATATTTGCATCTATGTTCATCAGAGACATTGGCCTATAGTTTTCTTTTTTTGTGACATATTTGTCTGGTTTTGCTATCAGGGTGATGGTGACCTCGTAGAATGAGTTGGGAGTGTTTCTCCCTCTGCAATTTTTTTGAAGAGTTTGTGCAGGATCAGTGTTAGATATTCTCTAAATGTTTGATAGAATTTACCTGTGAGGCCATCTGGTCCTAGACCTTTGTTTGTTAGAAGATTTTTAGTCACAGTTTCAATTACAGTGCTTGTGATTTGTCTGTTTATATTTTCTATTTCTGCCTGATTCAGTCTCTGCTTTTCTAAGGATTTGTCCATTTCTTCCAGGTTGTCCATTTTATTGGCATATATTTGCTTGTAGGAATCTCTCATGATCCTTTGTATTTCTGCAGTGTCAGTTGTTACTTCTTTTTCATTTCTAATTCTATTGATTTGAGTCTTCTCCCTCTTTTTTCTTGATGAGTGTGGCTAATAGTTTATCAATTTTGTTTATCTTCTCAAAGAACCAGCTTTTAGTTTTATTAATTTTGCTATTGTTTCCTTCATTTCTTTTTCATTTATTTCTGATCTGATCTTTATGATTTTTTTCCTTCTGCTAACTTGGGGGGATTTTGTTCTTTCTCTAATTGCTTTAGGTGTAAATTTAGATTGTTTATTTGAGATGTTTCTTGTTTCTTGAGGTTGGATTTTGTTGCTGTAATCTCCCTCTTAGAACTGCTTTTGCTGCATCCCATAGGTTTTGGGTCATCGTGTTTTCATTGTCATTTGCTCCTAGGTATTTTTTGATTTCCCCTTTGCTGTCTTCAGTGATCTCTTTGTTATTTTGTCGTGTATTGTTTAGCCTCCATGTGTATTTTTTTACAGATTTTTCTGTATTTTTTACAGATTTTTTTTCCTGTAACTGATATCTAGTCTCATAGCATTGTGTTCAGAAAAGATTCTTGATATCATTTCAGTTTTCTTAAATTTACCAAGGCTTGATTTGTGACCTGAGATATGATCTATCCTGGAGAATGTTCCATGAGCACTTGAGAAGAAAGCGTATTCTGTTGTTTTTGGATGGAATGTCCTATAAATTACAATTAAGTCCATCTTGTTTAATGTGTCTTTTAAAGCTTGTGTTTCCTTATTTATTTTCATTTTGGATGATCTGTCCATTCATCAAAGTGGGGTGTTAAAGTCTCCTCCTATTATGGTGTTACTCTCGATTTTCCCTTTTATGGCTGTTAGCATTTGCCTTATGTACCAAGTTGCTCCTGTGTTGGCTCCATAAATATTTACAATTGTTGTATCTTCTTGGATTGATCCCTTGATCATTATGTAGTGTCCTTCTTTGTCTCTTGTAATAGTCTTTATTTTAAAGTCTATTTTGTCTGATATAAGAATTGCTGCTCCAGCTCTCTTTTAATTTCCATTTGCATGGAATAGCTTTTTCCATCCCCTCACTTTCAGTCTGTATGTGTCCCTAGGTCTGAAGTGGGTCTCTTGTAGACAGCATATATATGGGTCTTGTTTTTGTATCCATTCAGCCAGTCTATGTATTTTGGTTGGAGCATTTAATCCTTTTACATTTAAGGTAGTTATTGATATGTATGTTACTATTACCATTTTCTTAATTGTTTTGGGGTTGTTATTGTAGGTCTTTTCCTTCTCTTGTGTTTCCTGTCTAGAGAAGTTCCTTTAGCATTTGTTGTAAAGCTGGCTTGGTTGTTAAGAATTTCCTTAACTTTTGCTTGTGTGTAAAGGTTTTCATTTCTCTGTCAAATCTGAATGAGATCCTTGGTGGGTAGAGTAATCCTCTTTGTAGGATTTTCCCTTTCATCACTTAGATATGTTCTGCCAGTCCCTTCTGGCCTGCAGAGTTTCTGCTGAAAGATCAGCTGTTAACCTTATGGGGATTCCCTTGTATGTTATTTCTTGCTTTTCCCTTGGTGCTTCTAATATTTTTTCTTTGTATTTAATTTTTGATAATTTGATTAACATGTATCTTGGTGTGTTTCTCCTTGTATTTCTGCTATATGGGACTCTCTGTGCTTCCTGGACTCAATTGACTATTTCCTTTCCCATATTAGGGAAGTCTTCAACTATGATCTCTTCAAATATTTTCTCAGTCCCTTTCTTTTTCTTTTCTTCTTCTGGGACCCCTATAATTCAAATGTTGGTGCATTTAATGTTGTCCCAGAGGTCTCTGAGACTGTCCTCAATTCTTTTCATTCTTTTTTCTTTATTCTGCTCTGCAGTAGTTATTTCTACTATTTTGTCTTTCAGGTCACTTATCTGTTCTTCTGCCTCAGTTATTCTGCTACTGATTCCTTCTAGAGAATTTTTAATTTCATTTATTGTGTTGTTCATCGTTGTTTGTTTGCTCTTTAGTTCTTATAGGTCCTTGTTAAATGTTTCTTGTATTTTCTACATTCTGTTTCTAAGATTTTTGGATCATCTTTACTTCATTATGCTGAATTCTGTTTCTGGTAGACTGCCTATTTCCTCTTCATTTGTTTGGTCTGGTGGGTTTTGACCTTGCTCCTTCCTCTGCTGTGTATTTCTCTGTCTTCTCATTTTACTTAACTTACTCTGTTTGGGGTCTGCTTTTCACAGGCTGCAGGTTCGTAGTTCCCATTGTTTTTGGTGTCTGCCCCCCATTAGTCAGGTTGGTTCAGTAGGTTGTGTAGGCTTCCTCTTGGAAGGGACTGGTGCCTGTGTTCTGGTGGATGAGGGTGGATCTTGTGTTTCTGGTGGGCAGGACCACATCTGGTGGTGTGTTTTGGGGTGTCTGTGACCTTATTATGCTTTTAGGCAGCCTCTCTGCTAGTGGGTGGGGTTGTGTTCCTGTCTTGCTAGTTGCTTGGCATGGGGTGTCCAGCACTGTAGCTTGCTCGTCGTTGATTGGACCTGGGTCTTAGCGTTGAGATGGAGATCTCTGGGAGAGCTTTCATCGTTTGATATTACATGGAGCTGGGAGGTCTCTGGTGGGGCAATGTCCTGAACTCAGCCCTCCCAGTCAGAGTCTCAGGCCTGATATACAGCCAGAGCACCAAGACCCTGTCATTCACACACCCCAGAAGAAAAGGGAGAAGAAAAAAAGAAAGAGAGAGAGAGGGAGGGAAGGAGGGAGGGAGGGAAAGAGAGAGAGAGAGAAAGAAAGGAAAAAGTTATTAAATTAAAAAATAAAACATTATTAAAATTTAAAAAATTAAAAAATAATAAAGAAAAGAGCAACCAAACCAAATAAACAAATCCACAAGTGATAACAAGCGCTAAAACTATCCTAAAAACAACAAATCAAAGAACCGACAGATAGAACCCTAGGACAAATGGTAGAAGCAAACCTATACAGACAAAATCACACAAAGAAGCATACACATACACACTCACAAAAAGAGAAGAAGGGGAAAAAAAAATATATATATATAGGAAGAGATCAACCAAATCAATAAACAAATCTACCAGTGATAATAAGCTCTAAATACTGAACTAAGATGAACATAAAACTAGAAATAAATTAGACTCAGAAAGCAAACCCCAAGTCCATAGTTGCTCCCAAAGCCCACTGCCTCAGTTTTGGGATGATTCGTTGTCTATTCAGATATTCTACAGATGCAGGTACATCAAGTTGATTGTGGAGATTTAATCCACTGCTCCTCAGGCTGGTGGGAGAGATTTCACTTTCTTTCCTTTGTTGGCACAGCTCCTGGAGTTCAGCTCTGGGTTTGGCCCCGCCTCTGCTTGTAGGTCACCCTCTGGCCTCTGTTTTTCACCCAGACAGGACAGGGTTAAAGGAGCAGCTGATTCGGGGTCTCTGGCTCACTCAGGCGGGGGGGAGGGAGGGGTACGGAATGTGGGGCGAGCCTGCGGCGGCGCCGTGCGTTCTCCCGGGGAAGTTGTCCCTGGATCACGGGACCTTGGCAGTGGCGGGCTGCACAGGCTCCCCGGAGGGGAGGTGTGGATAGTGACCTGTGCTCGCACACAGGCTTCTTGTTGACGGCAGCAGCAGCCTTAGCGTCTCATGCCTGTCTCTGGGGTCCGCGCTGATAGTCGTGGTTCTCGCCTATCTCTGGTGCTCGTTTAGATGGTGCTCTGGATCCCCTCTCCTCGCGCACCAGGAAACAATGGTCTGTTGCCTTTTCGACAGCTCCAGACTTTTTCCCGGACTCCCTCCCAGCTAGCTGTGGCGCACTAACCCCCCTCAGGCTGTGGTCACGCAGCCAACCCCTGTCGTCTCCCTGGGATCTGACCTCCGAAGCCCTAGCCTCAGCTCCGAGCCCCCACCCGCCCTGGCGGGTGAGCAGACAAGCCTCTCGGGCTGGTGAGCGCTGGTCGGCACCGATCCTCTGTGCGAGAACCTCTCCGTTTTGCCCTCTGCACCCCTGTTGCTGTGCTCTTCTTTGTGGCTCTGAAGCTTCCCCCCCGCCACACCCTGTCTCCACCAGTGAAGGGGCTTCCTAGTGTGTTGAAACTTTTCCTCCTTCACAGCTCCCTCCTTGAGGGTCAGGTCCCGTCCCTATTTTTTTTTGTCTCTGTTTTTTCTTTTCCCTACCCAGGTACGTGGGGAGTTCCTTGCCTTTTGGGAGGTCTGAGGTCTTCTGCCAATGTTCAGTAGGTGTTCTGTAGGAGTTGTTCCACATATAGATGAATTTCTGTTGTATTTGTGGGGAGCAAGGTGATCTCCACATCTTACTCCTCTGCCATCTTGAAGGTCCCCTTGGAATTCCATTTTTAAAACAGTATTTAAAACAACTTTTCATTTATGCAGTAGAAATTTGGAATTTTGTCTTCAATATGAGATTATGCTGCTGATTTCACACTGTGACAGGATTTTCTTTTGAAGAAACTGCAGATTCCAGAAGGAGTGTTCAAAAGCAAAGAAGCTTTTCTCTTCTAGGGACAAGAAAACAGAACTTTCTCAGTAAGAATTGGCCCCATAATTTCCATCACCCTCCACCCTTACTCCTCCCCTTCTTGTAAAGACTGGTGTAGCTAATCTGTTTATGTGGTATTTGAGAAGCCATATATGGAGTTGTTTCATCTATATTCACTTGTCTCCTCTTCAATGTGTAAGAAACTTCTAAAATTTAATAAGGTCAAAATGAAGATCTTGACTCTTCTCCCCCAACCTGATCTTCTCACAGTAAAACTCCCTATCCTTCACCCAGTTTTTCAACATAGACACAGCATTAGTGCCTCTTTTTCATCAACCGATTGTACGTCATCATTGTTGTCAGTTCTGAAGCCGAGTCTGGCCTCTGTACCCTGACACCAAGTTAAATCTCAAAGACAGAGTTTTGCATGAAGTTGAAAAGAATAGCTTTATTGTTTTGCCAGGCAAAGGGGGCCACGATGGGCTAATGCCCTCAAAACTCTTTGTCCTGGAGGGAGTAGCGAGTTTTACAGTAATATTTCAAAGAGGAGGGCGTGATCAGCTTGTGGACATTCTTCTGATTGGTTGGTGCTGAGGTAAGTGGCAGTCAGCACCATCAACCTTCTGGTTCCAACCAGGTCTGGGGTCTATGTGCTTGTGGGCAGCATACAGTTAACTTCTCCCACTTGGTGGGGGTTTCAGTATCTTCAAAACAGCTGAAAGATATTGTTATGTGTATCCCTTGAGGGGGAACAAGGACCCTACCCCAAGGCTGCAGTATTGTTTCTTGACTGTTCCTCACTAGTCTCTGCACCCTCTCCGTTTTCTAATTAGCAACTGTTTGAACCTGCCAGTTGGAACTCAGGGAAGTTCATGGTGGCTGAATAAGGCCTATTTAATCAAGAAATAGGGACACAGAAAGACTTCTGTGCCCAGGAATTCCATGGGGTCCTGCTTGGTTTCACTTGTACCCATCCCCCAGGCCCAAACATTTCTCAAATCTATTTATTTCTTTCCAAGTCCACTAACAACCCCTAGTTCATGATGTTACCAGTATAATAAGTTGGCCTCACGTCTTCATTTTTGGTCTTCTACAGTCCATTCTCACAAAAGCAATTCAGATTACTGCACTTTTCTGCTTAAATCTCTCGATGACTTCTTAGCACTTTTAAAATAAAATCCAGGGCTTCCCTGGTGGCTCAGTGGTTGAGAGTCCGCCTGCCGATGCAGGGGACATGGGTTTGTGCCGCGGTCCAGGAAGATCCCACATGCCGCGGAGCCGCTGGGCCCGTGAGCCAGGGCCGATGAGCCTGTGCGTCCGGAGCCTGTGCTCCACAACGGGAGAGGCCACAACAGTGAGAGGCCCACGTACCGCAAAAAATAAAGAAAAAATAAAAATAAAATAAAATCCAAACTTCTTAACAAAGACCACAAGTCCTTGAATGCTCTAGTTGCTTTGCAGTCTTCCACTTTCACTCTCCTTAAGCAGGAGAAAGCCTTCTGTTCTTGGAACACTGTGTTTCTAATGCTACTTCTGGGCACGTGAATATCCTGATCCCTTTCCCTGGAATGTTCTTTCCTCTGCTGTTTGCTTGGATGGCTCCTTCTAATCCTTCAGGTCCCAACTCAAATGTCACCTCTTCAGAGAAACCTTCCCTGATTTTCTTATATAAAGAAGCTCTCCCTGTTTTCTCTCTTCTTACAGCCCTGTTTGTTTTTTTTATTTGATAGCATTCAACACAATCTGAAATCAGTCCAACTCTCTGTTTCTTGTTTATAGTCTTAATCTCATTTAGAGTACAAATTTCATGAGTGAAAATATTAATTTATGTTATTCACCATTGAATTCTGGGAGGTGATACAGTATCACCATGTAGTATGGGCCCAATGAATATTTGCTGCTTGTTTGAATTTGGGGGCTGCATAGCATAAATGCTAATACGATATACAGCTTAGAATCACAGTGACCTCATTTCAGGTCCCCCATTATTTGCTTTTTTGCCTTTTGTCCTTGGGCAACCCACTTAGTTAATTTGAACCCAATTCCTCCTGATTACATATGTTAAAATAATGATCATAAACATTTATTGAATATTTGACATGTGTAAAACATTCTGACAGATATTTGAAGGGATCGATTATTTTAACTGTTATGATAATCCTGAGGTAAACATTACTAACATTCCCATTTCTTAGATTGAGAAAACTGAGTCTAACAGAGTTAATTAACTTCCCAAATTCACAGACCCAACAGTCTTACTTCAGAGACTGTGCTCTGAGGATGCAGTGGGATACTATCTGTAAAGCTGTTGTGGTGGTGATTACTGTAGTTATTATTGAGCCAAGAAAGTATGATAAGATTGGAAACTACTTCAGTTACACTCTTGTAACAATAATTCAAGGTTTTAGTAGCCTTGGAACAGGAGTTCTGGGGCCTTCTCTGTATTTTCCTGCATGCCTGGTGTGAATCATTACACCTGATTTACTGATATCAGATTAAGAAAAATTTATTTATTATTATTTTATTTAGTTAGTTATTTTTGGCTGTGTTGGGTCATCGTTTCTGTGCGAGGGCTTTCTCTAGTTGTGGCGAGCGGGGGCCACTCTTGTTTTTTTTGTTTTTTTTAATATGAGAATAACCGTATAAAGAAAGAATCCAGAAGACCGCACTGTTGTCATCTTGCAAAGGATCAAAATTCAGCACCTAGAGGGCCCCACCCACCCTCCATGCTGTGTGTCTGTGTTTCTGTAAAAACAATAACCTTCAATTGGCATATAATAAAACCCATAGGCAGCTTTGAATATGAGATCTAGGCAGAAAAAGTAGCAGCAAAGACAACAGTAGCTGGAATTTGGTAGAAAAGCAAGAGAAGACTTTTTAAAAGCTTCCAGTTCCAGTCAGAATTAAGGTTAAGTTTCAACAGCTTGGGACAGCTGTGGATGTTTTGCTGTTCTCTGAAAAAAGAAGAAAATCTATCATAAGTATGTTCATTCGAGAAAAATACTGTGTTTGTTTAGATTTTCTGGCCATGCCCAAGTGACTTTCAATTATGTACACTGTTCAAGGGCAGACTGTAAATTGGTTAGGATGTGTTCATAGCTGGTGCATCTCCAAAAAAGGCTTCATGAAGGCTGCCAGCTTCTGACATCTTCGATGGTGACAGCATTACGCAGAGAGGCCCAAATGCCTCCCACGGACCCAGAAGAACCACCCATGCAGCCGTTAAGAACAGGAGCGTCTGGTTGAGCATCAGGACGACCCTCCTTCCCATCACCAGCTCCTGCGAGAGTCACAGCACCTGAGGCCATCGTGTCCAACCTCCCACCTGAAAGCCCCCGCAGGTGGCCAGGAGCGTCACACATCTCAGTCATTAGAAAATTCCTTTCCAACGCAGTGAAGGACCGTCACGCTCACAGGTAACCTAGGTTAGCTCAACTCTTCGATGAGCCTGCCATGCAGGGGGCAGGGAGCGGGCAGCTATTCTCATGCGTGAGAACATACATCTTCCATGGAGCTGACAAAATTAACTACTCTCTCTGACGTTCAGGGGAGCAGCAGTGTCTGTTCTTACACTGGACAGGCTGTGCCAGCTGCACCAGAGATGGGATGGCACCCTCTGTGCTGTCAGA
The DNA here is from genome assembly GCF_964270905.1 of Leucopleurus acutus. NCBI lineage: Eukaryota > Metazoa > Chordata > Mammalia > Artiodactyla > Delphinidae > Leucopleurus > Leucopleurus acutus. The sequence goes on from NC_139143.1 coordinate 13,617,273, forward strand.
GCAGAGATTTTCAAAGGAAATTTTGACCAAAGCTCCTAGAAGGTGTGGCCCCTCCGTGCTCCCGGCCGTGGAATCGTGCTAAGGGGCCTGTAAGCAGCAGCAGGAGCACCCCCGTAACAAACGGTCTTTCCCAACTAGTTACAATAACTGCTACTCCAGGATGGGCAGGCTCCTAGATGTGTCTCCTTCAGCGTCTGAAAACCAATTCTCTCACAAGCTTCTGGATGGGACACGTATTCACCACCTATGCCCTTTCAGGGAGATCATATTGAGTTCAAGAGCTTTGTCGAGAAATCTTTTTTCTAAAGCATCATCTCCTTTGGTGTTACCAATGAAGAATGGAATATTCATCTTGCTTCTATTCTGGGCCTCCACTGGACATCAATTCTAATAGTAGCTTTTCCTTTTTGACCACTTCCCAAAATTATAGCCTCTTTTTCTGTCTAGCAGCTTTGGATGGTTCCTTCACCGATGGAGAAGTTATCCACTGGTACAACAAGTGGATTTTTTCTTATATCCAGAACGAGCAGAGTTCTGTTGGTTTCAAGGGCCTTTAGTAAAGCCTTTGCTTCTTCACTGGTGAGGCCACACTGCTGCAGGTCAAGTGTTCTAAGCCACAAATCCTCACTAAGAGATTCTGCCAACGCACTTGCACCCAGGTCACCAATGAGCGTGTTGCAGTTCAGAGTGTTGTGCCTCAAACCAGCCATACAGTCAAGATCAGGTCTCCTGGAACGAAGACTCTCAGCCCAGGTTTCTTCATGCCTTATGGTAGTCTGATACTTTGTTAACATAGTTAAGTCTCTCTCTCTCACAACTAGCCCACTTAGCTCCAAGTTCCTTAGCGCACCCGACGCACGTACACAGCGTTTAAGAGCTTTACACAACTGGAAGGTCACATCTTTATTTCTTATCGCAGGAACACGACTTCTGTAAACTTTATTTCTGCCAGAACCTGTGTCGCCAAGCTGTGGCTGGAAGAAGCTCTGGATACAGATCAGGGGCAGAGGGTGCCCAGGAGCGGCGCCCAGTCTGCCCCGCAGAGGCGGTCAGCGTTAACTCCAGCAGGCCCTCCCGCAGGGAAACGCGCACGGCGGGCAGAGGCACCGAGCCCTGCAGCGCACACAGGTCCTCAGAGCGCGAGAAGAAGTCGGCCACGCTGTCCCGGCGCAGCTTCACTGAGTGATCATGGCCCCAGCGCGGCCTCGGGGACGCTGGCTGCGGACACGATGCCCAAACCCGCCTGGGGGCCCCGGCTCGCCTCCCGGCCCCTCGGGCGCCCACCGCCCGGTGGCTGCGGCCCCACAGCATGCGCAGAACCAGCCTCGCAGCCAGAAGACATAGGGCCACAGGCCCCAGCTACGCTGGTGCCTCCGTGCCGCGTTCCCGTGTCACCACATTGCCGGCTCTTGGCGCCGGCCTCAACCGGGGGCCACCCTTCATCGCCGTGCGTGGGCCTCTCACTGTCGTGGCCTCTCTTGTTGCGGAGCACAGGCTCCAGATGCGCAGGCTCAGTAGTTGTGCTCACAGGCCCAGTTGCTCTGCGGCATGTGGGATCTTCTCAGACCAGGGCTCGAACCCATGTCCCCTGCATCGGCAGGCGGACTCTCAACCACTGCGCCACCAGGGAAGCCCAAGAAAAATTTTTTGACTGTAAACTTTCCCTTAAGTACCATTTTCATATTGTTGTTTTAATTAAATCTTTTGAATTTCAGTAAAACTCACATGATCAGATTTAATTCTCCCAGAATTTTTTGCTTGACATTTTACAAATTGATGTAAGGGCTGTTGTTTAAAAATGCACTTACGGGCTTCCCCGGTGGCGCAGTGGTTGAGAGTCCGCCTGCTGATGCAGGGGACATGGATTCGTGCCCCAGTCCGGGAAGATCCCACATGCCGCGGAGTGGCTGGGCCCGTGAGCCATGGCCACAGAGCCTGTGCGTCCGGAGCCTGTGCTCCGCAACGGGAGAGGCCACAACAGTGAGAGGCCCGCGTACCGCAAAAACAAAAACAAACAAAAAAAAATGCACTTACAACCATTACATCTTATCAGAAACTACATATTCCCAAGAAAAATGAAGCCATTTAAAATTTAAATTTCAAATAAATATTTCATTTTTTTTGGAAATACTTGTGTGTTTCAAAATACCCAAGCTTAAATTATTGAAATAAAATTGAGTAATTTCCTATTTACTGTTCCAGATCAAAGGTGTATTTTCTTTTTCTTTTTTTTTTTTTTTTTTTGTGGTACGTGGGCCTCTCACTGTTGAGGCCTCTCCCGTTGCAGAGCACAGGCTCCGGACACGCAGGCTCAGTGGCCATGGCTCACGGGCCCAGCCGCTCTGCGGCACGTGGGATACTTCCGGACCGGGGAACGAACCTGCGTCCCCTGCATCGGCAGGCGGACTCTCAACCACTGCACCACCAGGGAAGCCCAAAGGTGTATTTTCTATGTGCAATTAGAATTTATTTCACTCTCCTTTAAGCTCTTACAGTAGCTTATTCATACCACTTAGCCTATCATCAACCAGAAAGTGTTTTGGTGTTTTGATTATTTTTTTTGTTTTGAATTTGTATACCCCCCAATAAATTCTGAGCTCCTCACAGACAAATAAATGCTGCAGGGCTTGATAGACCAGCTATGTTATGACTGAGTGCCCTGATGCTTGGTATCTTATCTTCTCTCTCTCACACACCTACATGTCTGTGGGTTTCCACAATTTCCCTAATGATAAAACATGGAAAAGCACAGTTTTAAGAGGTTATTAATGAAAAATTGGGTGGGGGAGTCATATTTTGGTGCTCTGATAGTCTCCCAGCTGAGAGTGCCTCCTTTCTGGAAGGTGGAAACTACAATGTAGTCACGTGTAGTAACAGAACACCCTGTATCAAACAGTCATGGTCCAGTGGTTAAGACTCAAAGCAGGTTAAGACTTCCAAAGCAGGGGGCAAGGGTTTGATCCCTGGTTGGGAAATTAAGATCCCACATGCTGTGTGGTGTGGCCAAAAGATTATGAAAAAAAAAAAAGAAAAAGAAAAAAAAATGAAAATTATTTTAAAAAAAAAGTAACCTTCATAAAGTATTTAGCTGGTGTCTCAATATGGAGGGTCAAGAACTATAAACCCAGGTCCTGCTCTGACAGTCTCTTATTGCATTAGCCTCTGAGTTAGAAACTTTTTCCAAGTGTACTATGACAATCTAGTGAGGGCAACAACAGAAACAATGTAAAATAGCCTCAATTTATCAGTGATCCCTCTTTCCCCTTTCTATAACCCCTCCTCCAGGAAGAGTTTTGAAAGATTGCTACAAAGCACAATATTTTATCAACCTTTATATCAACAGCATTCATTACCTATTTCTGCCCAATAAATATTTTTCTTATAATTATAGACCCAGCATTTTACTCAAGTAATCTGTACCTAAGGGAATGGTGGTGACAAAATTGGTATGTGTAAACACCTCATGAATGATAGCAATGGAGGAATCCCAGTCCTATCCCTGACTACAACCACTTTAATGTATAGAGCCTGTCTTTATTATTATTTTTTTTTTCCCTGTATGTGGGCCTCTCACTGCTGTGGCCTCTCCCGTTGCGGAGCACAGGCTCTGGACGCGCAGGCTCAGTGGCCACAGCTCACAGGCCCAGCTGCTCTGCGACATGGGGGATCTTCCCAGACCAGGGCACGAACCCGTGTCCCCTGCATCAGCAGGCGGACTCTCAACCACTGCGTCACCAGGGAAGCCCGAGCCTGTCTTTTATACAGTGTTAGGTATTTACATGTATTACCTCCTTTCACACTAGCAAAAAAAATTATGAGGTAGGTGTTATTTTAAACCCATTTTACAAATGAGAAAATTGAGGTTTAAATAACAGTAAGTTTACAGTGAGAACCAGGATGATTGCAGATTCTGTCTTATTTCCTTAAAACTGCCCTTAAGTCTTAACAAGTTCTTGTAGTGATTCTCCATCATAAACTGTAATAAATAATGACTATATAGATGATTTTATCTTTCAGTATACCAAGATCATGTAATTATACTTTAGAGTAACATACAATATGTAGATATGTGAATTGAAGCAGATTGGAAGAAATCATGTCAATACTGTAATTCACTATCCTGTGGGGGAAATGCCAGAGCTCCTGGTTGCCTGCCAGATTTATTATAAATATAGCATGCTTTATTTAATCACTATGACATAATATAGAAGCATTCTTTTCTAATTTCAAACAGTTTTATTCTAGTGCGTGAATACATTCTCCACCTTGCTGCCCCTGGACTTTAATTGTTTTGCCCTTTATTAACATCATAGTTTTCATTGAGGGCCTGTCATGTGTTAGGCATTATGCTTAGTGTTAAGACCCATGGATGAATTAAATACTGCTTCTGGTTTCAGAGACATCATAGACAAGTAGTGAAAATGACAGATAAACAGGTAGTATTCAATGGAAATGAGTATTAGATCATAGATAACTGTATATGATATCTTCTTCATCCCACACTCCAAGAATCAGGCAAGAAGCAAGAATCAGAGGAGGAGAGGGAGGAGGAAGAAGAGGAGGAGGAGGAGAGGGAGGAGATGGGGAGGAGAGGGGGGCAGGAGGAGGAGGAAGAGGAGGAAGAGGAGGAGGAGGAGGGGGAGGAGGAGGAAGAGGAGGAAGAGAGGGAGGAGATGGGGAGGAGAGGGAGGAGGAGGAGGAAGAGGAGGAGGAGAGGGAGGAGATGGGGAGGAGAGGGAGGAGGAGGAGGAAGAGGAGGAGGAGGAGGAAGAGGAAGAGGAGGAGGAGGAGCAAGAGGAGGAGGAGGAGGAAGAGGAGGAAGCGGAGGAGGAGGAGAAGGAGGAGAAGGAGAGGGAGAAGGAGAGGGAGGAGGAGAAGGAGGAGAGGGAGCAAAAGAATGAAAGCAAAGCACTTGCTCAAGTGCAAATCATCCTCCAATGTGTAGGTCAAATTCCACCTTCTCTACAATATTTTCTCTGACATCTCCACCTGAAAATAAACTTTCCCTCTTCTGAGCTTTCATGGTTTTTATTTTGTATTGTTTAGGATATATTTTTGCTGTACGTGACTGCATTTCTCTGCTAGATGGGAAAAGATAGGTTATATATATTCATCTGTTTTCTAGAATAATAGCATAGCTACATTAACTCAATGAATATCCAGGGCCTATATTTTGATTAATGAAGTAACATTATAAATAGGATAAATAGAATAATGGAATGTCTGATAATTTATCAAATCCTAACATTCCTTTAGCTCTCCCTGCCCCCTATAATATTCTTTTTCCATTGTTGAGACTTTCTTTCTTCTCTCAGATATTTCTCCATCCTCCTCTATCATTCACGATGTGTCTGCATCCTTTTTAAGGCGTTCTATATTTTTCCTTGTGTTATATTGATTTTATACCAATATGGGATATAAAACATTTGCACATAACATGGATCTATACAGTATATTATTAGCTAAATTTACATTCTCATTCTGTGTTTTGTTTGTTTGTTTTTAACCCCCTGGGTTGCATTCAAGCAATGTGAAGATGGATGCATCCAGTGAATTGAATGAGGAACATTTTCCTTCCCCTAGAATGAGGACACTAATTAAAGTCATAGCTTCTTTACTGATGGCTTTTAAATCATCCTTATGTTTATTTAGAGATTTTCCCTAATGAATAGGAACAAAGGAAATAATTTTCAGATTGTCAAATAACAGTAATGGTTTCAAGCACTCTGTTTAGTACTTCCTACATATATTTACCATTTTCTGTGTATACCCATGTACTATTTTACAGTTAAGTGTTTAGAATGGTAGGTTGCCCCCTTCCCCAAATAAAATAAACTAATTTCAGTTTGCCTTCTAACTAGAAACAACTGTTAATAATGTGGAAATTTAATGAACACAAGGCAAGAATCTTTCACCAAAACTATTTCCATTACATTCACATAATATTCTTTAAAAACTACTGCATTTCAGAGTTCTTTGGTAATGGAGGAAACAAGTCATCATAATTTCATGTAGTCACGCTGTTTTTCTAAATAGTTTGTGACTGTGACAGTTAAATTTTAATCCAGCTAGCTGTTTACATTATATTAATGTGAAAAACCCAAACTACAAATTCGCGAGCTCTTCATGCTGAAATAATGTCTGTCCTTAAATAGCTTATTTCTTGATCCACCAGCAAAGTAATTTTAATCAGTTTATTGCCTACATCAATGTTCATTAGCAGCAGGACAGAGATGGTTTTAGTAAGTACAGCAAACCTTTCTTCAGGCTGTTTTATGCATTGGTTCCTGGAACATTCTAAGAATTGAGCAATGAAAATCATGTCACAACATGGTCAGCCAGGGAGGGGAAGTGAGGACTGAGGCATCTCACCAGGAACAGGAACTATTCTGGACATGAATGTGCAGATCCACTGATGGGAAGCTTCTAGTGTCTGTACTGCCTATTAGGAGGAGCAAAGAGGTGTTACACTCTATTTGCCTCATCCAACAATTTAGATAAGGAGATACTTATCCTGAAAATAATTTGGATTCTCACAGGTACATTATTTTACTCTTTAAGTTGAAGGTGGGAACACATAAATGACATACACATGTGTGTGCACACACATGCAGGTGATTCAAATTACTTACCATTCCTTTACTAAAGTTGTCCAATTAATCAGTCTGTCCCCTGACTGGATGGTGGACTTAAGATACAGCTCTCATTTTGCATTGTTTTATCTCTAAACACAAGCTCTGTGCATAACAGAGAGTTGGGGATGAAAATACATTGGTAGATTTGAGATAAACTGAAAGCAAGAAGTCAGAGAGGGAAAATTTCCTTCCCTGGTGTTTAGAGAAATGATGCTCAAGAGCTTAACCAATGTTCTGTGGTCCTTGTCTCCAGGAATGTAGCACCAGCAGTAGACAGAGAGTTAGAATTCTTGAACCCCATCACCCCTGGTTTCTCATAGCATTACTTTTCTCTCCCTTCCTTTATGCTTACTAACTTTGTAGATGCTCTGGGCACCAAATATTTTCTTCATTTAAACATTTTAAAACAAATATGTAATGTCAATCCATTGTAATCTAATAGAAATGGGCATTTATCCAAATCTTAATATAAAAGAGCATCTTTACGTATGTTCCTTTAAGTTATAGCATGATAACCTAAGTAGGAGAACTAGGGCTGCATAAATCAAAGGTGGACCTGTTAATGGAAAATTGGGTTCACTTCTTGGTGGGTGTCAAGCCAATAGACACAACCAAGTAAAAGATTGGGAAGAAGGAAGGATTTATTATTACTTGCAGCAGGTAAGGAGAGCACCGGGGACCATTCCCAAAGCAGTGTCTCCTGAACAGCAAAATTGGGAAAGGTTTAAGCTAAGGGCACATGCATATTCATGAAGGGGCTTGAATGGAAGAGAATTCAGCATAAATTTGGGGCAAAGGTTGACAGAGTCCAAGCTTCAGTTGATTAAAGTCGGGAGGGTCCACATCTTCATTCTATCCTCCATCTGGGTGGGAGTCTTAGTTCCTGAAGAACTCAAAGATATATTATTATGTGTATCCTTTGAGGAGGAACTAGGACTCCGCTTTATCCCTGCACTATTGTTTGACTACCTTTTCTCTGTTCCTCCATTCTTTTGCTGCCTAAGATCATTCATTGATTACTGAGACCTGTTCAAGAGCAAGCATTGTGGCCAGGCTTAGGCCAAAATGGCTTCTCTTATGTCAAGAGAACCATGCCTGTTCTATTTCTGCAGAGACTCCCTAACCTATCTGCTTACAGACCTTGCCCCACAAGACCAACATCTTGATTTTAGAGAACTTTATCCTATTCATCAAAACTCTGAGACTGCTTCTGCCTCGGTGCAGGGTTTCAATTATCAGAAAATGTATTGAATCATGTTTGTTGGCCTGCCTGCCACGTAGGAAGTGGTGTGCAAGACCAAATATATAGCTGAATACCTCAGATGTAGGAAAAAGAAATATTTCCCATCATTCAGTTTGCAGGAGCAAAAGTATGGTTAAGCTCAGAACTTAAAGAAGTAGTTTGACTTAAGAACCCAGACAAAAGTTAAAAAGTTGTCATAAAAAAAAAAGTTGTCATAAGCACTAAGTCACAATTTTAACACAACACAGCTTGGATTGCATATAAATAGGCTTCTTCTACTCCAGTGGAAAGAATATTGAACAAAGCGTGTTTCAATTGCTTTTGCTGTCCTAAACCACCCAGAAATTTAGTGGCATTACACATTCTTTGTGTTGTGCTCACAAATGATGCATCAGGAATTTGGATAGGATGCAGTAGGAATGGTAGGGATGGTTGTTGTACTTTAAGATGTCTGGGGATTTTGACGGAATGATTCAAGCCTGGGGGGTCACCAGCAGCTTGAGGGCTAGAATCATCTGAATGGACATTCTTTTGCTCACATATGTGGCAACTTGGCTGGAAAGATGAAATGGTGATGCCGAAAACCCGGCCTCTGTACACTGGTGCCAAATCGAATCTCGGAGACAGAGTTGTAGGTGAAGTAGAAAAGAATGGTTTTATTTCTGTGTCAAACAAAGGGGGACACTGTGGGCTTGTGCCCCTCAAAACCGTACGTCCCAACCCAGAGGGATTTGGTGAGGAGTTTTGTAACAATGGTTCAACATACAGCAGGGATGCCGGTAAGGATCAGGGTGTGTGCAGGGCCTGCGCTCCTTTAGTCTGGCCTCAGGTGGTCTTCTGATGAGCTTCTTGGTTATCAAACTGTGACCTTCTCTGGAATGAAGAGTGCTAACGTCTTCCATTTGTTGGGGGTTTTAGTTCTGTAAAGGAGCTCAAAGATACTGTTCTGTGTATCCCTTGAGGCAGAACCAGGACCTGCCCCAAGGCTGCACTAGTGTTTCCTGGCTGCTGCTCCCTTTTCTCTGCATCCCTTCCCTTCCCTGAGTAGCAACTGTTTGAAAGGCTTCCATGCCCGGGAGCCCCACAGGTCCTGCTTGGTTTCAGAAATGCTCCATAAATCTGAGGTACTCCATATAAATAAATTTATTTCAAAAGATAAGCTTCAAATCATGGATTGTGATACCAGAAGAACACCATGCATCAAGAATAATAATATGACTTCCAGTGAGGAAATATGGCTTAATAACTTTATGTGCCAAGCACTGTGTTGCTCATAATGAAGAAAGAGGATGACACAAAAGATCTTACTCTCATCTTGTTTAAAATAAGTAGAGGAAACAGGAATGCACACATACAAATTTAATGCAACAAGGAAACTGGTAAATGCAATGTCTTATGAGAAACATAGTAAAAAAGCTACAGAAGTACAAAATAGGTCTAAATTACCTTCAGGAAAAGGAATCAGGGAAGTCTTCCTTAATGGTAGTACTTGACCTGGCATTTGATTTAGCAGTTAAGAATGAGTAACACCGGGCTTCCCTGGTGGCGCAGTGGTTGGGAGTCCGCCTGCCGATGCAGGGGACGCCGGTTCGTGCCCCGGTCCGGGAAGATCCCACATGCCGCGGAGCGCCTGGGCCCGTGAGCCATGGCCGCTGAGCCTGCGCTTCCGGAGCCTGTGCTCCGCAACGGGAGAGACCACAACAGTGAAAGGCCCGCGTATCGAAAAAAAACAAAACAAAAAAGAAAGAATGAGTAATACCAAGCTTGAGGATTTATTTTTCATCCTGAATGTGATCGTTGTTTCAATTTTGTTACACATTATGTTAAGAGGCTTCTTTATCAGAGTAAAATTTATGCATCAGGATGTTTTGTTTTTGATCTATGAGAGGATTCATTGTGTAAGTTATCAATTTGCATAACAAACCATCCCAATGTTTGTAAATTTAAAAATACCTTTTCTTTACCTTAGTATTCTGTTGATTGGCTGTGTGCTTCTTCTTAGCTGGGCCAGCACGGGCGATGGGCTGAGCCGTCTCTTGTATTCATGGTCAGCTGGTAAGTGGCTGGTGGCTGAATATGCAGGATGGCTTCATTCTATCTAGTGACTGGCAGGCTATCAACCAGAGCATCTTGGTTCTCTTCCAACTGGTCACTTATTTACACCTGTGGGCTATTTTGACCTTACTCGAATGATGGTCTTAAGAAGGCAAGCACAAAAAGAGGGTGGCTTCACTGCACAAGTACATTTTGAGACTCTGCTTGCATCATATTTGCTAATGTCTCCTTGGCCAAAGCAAGTCAATGGACGGACTAGCATTGAAGAGGTGGAGAAATAGACTTCACCCCTACATGTCACACTGAAAAGGGCATGAGCATGCAGATGGGAAGAATTTATGAAATTTCTGCAATGTTATCCCACATGATTGCTTGGAAAATAACTGCTGAATAGAAACTTGAAAACTTGGACCTGTGAAGGCTTTATATGCTTATATTTACTCTTGAAAATATAACTAAAAACTAATGAAGCTTTTAGAGGTATTGTGAAAAATAAATACGAGAAATCTTTCTATACAATAAATGGGATAACATGCTGTGTTTGTAAAAAAAATCATATGAACATGATTAAAATCACTTAGGGTTCTACCATTACATGTATAAAATATAAAAACACAAAGACAAATATGGTGATTAATATATTAATATTAATCACTTAAATTTTGTTGACTCTGCTGTTATGTGTCTATTGGAATCACATTCATGTATTGTTAAACAACTTAGTTAAATATGACTTGTTATGTGTGAATTCTGGAAAGCCCTCTGCTCACTGTATTTTGACTTAATTTGGGTACCAGAATCTTGACACTGATCATCAGGTCTAGATGTCAGTGTTTAACATCTCATCAGGAGGTTATTTAACTTAATACTTGATGAAAGTAGCAGGAGGTTCTGTTGAAGGTGACAGAACCTCATCTATTAAAAATTCTTATTTCATAACACAGCTATATATGGCAAAACCCAGATATGCTGTATGTTCAATAGTTATCTCTAATTCTTCTGCTGAAGTGTGGCTATGGGAATAGGTCTCCTGTTCAGTCTGAACTCACTTACTGGTACCCCTTACTGCTCTTAACCCTACCAGCTGCTCTGGCATGTGAGTTTATCTGCAAGATCAGTCAATTATTTTGCATGTGTCTGAGCACTCAAAGTATGTTCTGTAAGAACTGAGTGTTGATTGTCTGTAGGCTATGAAAGAGTTTATTTCCTTCCACTGTGTTATGATAAACGTTGATGGTGGCCTCCCAGTGCTACGCCATGTATCTCAGTGCTCTACAAACTTTTGAACACACTTCCTCATGGTAAAAAGCTTTTAGCATATGTATATTTCTTCATTTTGAATTGTATATATGTTCTTTTTTTATATAAATTATTTTATTTTATTTATTTTTGGCTGCATTGGATCTTTGTTGTTGCGCACAGGCTTTCTCTAGTTGCGGTGAACGGGGGCTACTCTTCGTTGTGGTGCACGGGCTTCTGGTTGAGGTGGCTTCTCTTGTTGTGGAGCACAGGCTCTAGGCACGCAAGCTTCAGTAGTTGCGGTGCGCGGGCTCAGTAGTTGTGGCTCATGGGCTCTAGAGCTCAGGCTCAACAGTTGTGGTGCACGGGCTTAGTTGCTCCGCAGCATGTGGGATCTTCCCGGACGAGGGCTCGAACCCATGTTCCCTGCATTGGCAGGTGGATTCTAAACCACTGCGCCACCAGGGAAGCCCTATATGTTCTTTTATTAGTTAATATTTCCAAGAACACTATAAGCTTGGAATGTGGCTCAGTAATTATGATTTTAGCTGTAAATTCATTTTCATCATAATCTTCTTGATTATTTTGTATGTTTTGGCTTTTTACTTGGCATCATTATTTTGCCACCATCCAATGAAAAGCTTATATTAGGTGCAGGAAAGTGAATATGTTGCCATTTTTTTAAGTTGTTTTTTAATAATTGAAACTATCTTTTCTCCGTCAGTTCTTTCCATGAATCTTTTCAAGCCTCACGTTCAGTTTTAGGACCAGTTTAGTTAGGGCCATTCTGATGTGTTTGGAAACTTCATTACAGTTTTTAAATCTTTGTAGGAATACAACTCCTACTTGGAATTTGAGTTGAAATTACAAACAGAACCAACTATTATATACGCTATTTTTTTAACACCTACCATATGCCTCATATATTTTATCTTGTTCAAGTCTAAGCTCAACCCTATGTAGCAAGAATTATTCACAATTTTCCAAATGAGGAAATAGAATTTGCAAATAAATCGTTGACTGCATCAAAGTACACAAACTAGTAAGTACTGTAACAGAACTGGGATTCAAATCTGGATCTGTCTAAATAAGAAATTACTGTTCTTTACACTGACAATGATTTGTGTAATGTCTTTAAACATCTTTCAGTAATATTATTTTAGGTATCTTCATTCCCAGATACAGTTAGAAAAATGTGAGGTATTACAGGCTACCAGAAAACAGCACCAACCCTTAGGAATTTGAATATCTTAGGAGGAGTCAGACAAATAAATATGGACGATAAGTGTAATATAATAAACGTTATAAAGAGAGAACTCCTAGGTACAATGTAAGCACCCAAGATTGGCATTTAATCCAAAAAAGACTTAGAAAATAGTCCAGGGAATATGGGCAGCAAGGCATTCCAAGCAGATGGTGGACATATGAGTTAGAATTAAAGCTGTTAGGGCACCACACAGAATTGGTCAACTTACATGACTCAGTAGGACTCTAGAAAGGGATTCAAGGTGAAGAGGGACAAAAGATAAGTTTGGACAGAATAGAGGCCAGTTCGTAAAGAACCCTCTAGAGCATACTAAGGACGTCAGATTTTATCTTGAATTGTCATGAAAGGTATTGAAGGATTCTGAGTAAGAAGTTACCTCATCAGATTCTTTCTTTAAAAAGATCACTGTGTATCACTGTGAAGATTGTTATCAGGGCAGGACAATATGTCAGGAGATATTTTTGAATAGCGAAAGTGGAATAAATCGAGGAGATAGAATTTTTAAAAAAATCAACCCTTTATAGATATAAAAAATAGGAATATATAGAGAGCTAGAGAATACAGGGGAAGAATAGAACTTGGTTAGATTTTAAGATTGTTATGGTATATGTTACATTTGAAGTGACTAAAAGATATTCAAACGTGGACAATATTTGAAGGAATAAATGTTCTGAGCTTCACAGAAAGTTTTGGTTGTTATTAACCTATAAGTGGCATTTCAATTAAGTGGAGTAGGAGAAATCTGTCAAGGAGTATTATTAAGTGCTTTCTATGTTCCGAGTACTATTTTAACTGCTTTATATGTATTTTCCTATTTAATTCTTATGACAAACTCAATACATTTACCGATAAAGAAATGGAACAATGAAGCTGATACTTATATAGAGAAAAGCCATTGAGACAGTGCTTTGCCTCTTTTCATACCTGGGTACATTTAGCTTTCTGGATATAATAAATATTATCACTCTCATGGAGAATTTGACCTGGGCTTAGCTTCTTGGGGGACTTAGAGTCTTCTGATAAAGCAATCAATTTATAAAAATTATGAAATTGGAAAACTATTTTAACCTGGAAGTCATAGTTAATGAGTAGTGTGTAGTTTTTCACTTGTTTTACTGTATTTTGTTAGTAATATTTGCTCACAAGTTTTATAAATATGTCTCCACTTATTGAGATATAGAAATGGATAGACAGGTTAATAAGTTTTAACACGATAAATATAGTTGTTTTTACTCTGTCATTATTATAACCTCTTAGAATCTAAGGGGTATAATTCCTGTCACTAAACTCTCCTGATATGTGGTTCACCAAACACGTACAATTATAGAATTAATGGGAAAGAGGAGAGAAAGCAAGGGGCAAAGGTCGATGATAGAAGCCCATTTAAGACGAGTAGATGTCACAAGTGAGGAGTGTAAAATTAGAGATAAAAGCAACAGAATATCAGACTCTGTAGCTCTACAGAGATAAATTTCCTCTTAAAATAGAATTATCCCATGATAACAGAGAAGTGAGTGCTATAGCCCTGTAGTTCTCAACCAGAGGTGATGTTTCCCCACAGGGATATTTATCAGTGTCTGGAGACATTTCTGATTGTCATGGCTAGGTGTGGGGGTACTACTGATATCTACAGGTAGGCTCCAGAGATGCAGACAAACATCCTGCAGTTCGCAGGACAATTCCCACCAAATATTATCCCATCCCAAATGTCAGTAGTTCTGCCGTTGAGAAACCCTACTGTTGCCCAAAAGTTCAATTTGGGGAAATTCCCTGGAGGTCCAGTGATTAGGACTTGACGCTTTCACTGTGGTGGCCTGGTGGCCTGGGTTCAATCACTGGTGGGATAACTAGGATCCTGCAAACCACGCGGTACAGCCAAAAAATAATAATAATAAGATAATAATAATTTGAATAAATATTCAGTCCAAAATAAATAACTGTCACCAAAAACTTTGCAGCCAGAAAATGTAGTTGCTTTTGAAAGTCTGTCTTAATCCTCTGTGAACCATCCCACAAAAAAGAAAAAAGATTATTAGAAACCAATAGAAACCTAACCATGGGGTGATACACTGATAGTGAAAATAGTTTCTGCCTGCAACAAAGTTATCGTATTATTTTGTTGTCAGAATTGTTAACAAGTTTAGAAAATAAGTTTGAAGAAGTCAGGAATTATTCATATTTTCTTTTATTAAGGAATAAAATGATCACAGGGACTGAAATTCAGTAAGTGGAGCAGCATGTGTATGAGACATAATTTGCAGTAAACTTACTTATAAATCAATAAATTATATGCAGAAAGGTTTCATTCCTGTTTTTCTTCCAGAGTCCAGCTAATTATTTCTAATTGGAAATAAACCATTTCCCCTCCCTAGTCCCTTTGACAAAAAACCAAAACTAATTTTGCAGGAGACCACCATTTATTTGTATGAATGGCATGTTTCTCTGCAGACTGCAAATAATAGGGAAACGAACAAAAGGATGATTATTTTTGTATCTAGTTATTAGATTATTGTAAGTGGTAGTGAAACAGGTGTTCCTGAGTTGGAAGCTTTAGGCTGAGAGAGTGATTGCTGCTGAAAAAGGAAGCCCACAGTGAAGTATAAATACACGTGGCTCTTCAGGAAGGACCGCTGTGGTATAACAATGAAACAGTCTAGGTGCCAAGATGGGTGGGGGTGGGGGGCGTCGAGGTATGCAGGGAAATAATATTCAGAAAACAGAGTTGCACTGTTTCTTTCCAATCTTTAATCTCCTTTATTAAAAGCAAAACTGCAGAGATTGGAATCCCCTAAGTATATTCTTCACATTAAAAGACTGAGCTATGACAGTATTAAAATAGTGAGTTTTCCCATATGTTTATCTATCTGTCTATCATCAGTCTATCCATCATCAGTTCATCCATCTAGTTTTGCTTTTATCCACACAAATGGGAAACTGTGCAATTACTTCCAGAGTCATTTTTTCTCTTGAATTCTGGCAAGTAGAGAATTTTATTTATTTTTGGTATGGCTCTGCTATTTGGTTGTCTTACATTTCATCAAGCTTATAAGGAAGGGAGGTTTATGTGACTAGGGAAATGCAGAACTATCTTCTTTGTTTGACACAGTGGGAAAAATAATCTGAAGTGATTTCTTTAAAAAAAAATCAAAATTATAGTCTTTTCAAGTGATACATTTGTTTTTTGTTTGTTTATTTCAGCACATTCATAAATTCACTTCTAGACCTTCACACATGACCTTTATTATTTACTTACTTTTATTGATGTATAATTGATTTACAATGTTGTGTTAGTTGCAGGTGTGCAGCAAAGTGATTCAGTTATACATATACATATATTCATTCTGTTTCATGTTCTTTTCTCATATAGGTTATCACAGAATATTGAGTAGAGTTCCCTGTGCTATACAGTAGGCCCTTGTTGTTAACTTTCTTATATATAGTTAGTTTGTGTATATTAATCCCAAGCTCCTGATTTATCCTTACCCTCCCCTGCCCCACCCCATGCATCCCCTTTGGTAACCATAAATTTGTTTTCGATATATGTAAGTCTGTTTCTCTTTTGTAAATAAGGTCATTTGTGGCATTTTTAAAAAATTACATTCCACGTATGAATATCATGATATTTGTCTTTGTCCGTCTGGCTTACTTCACTTAGTATGATAATCTCTAGGTCGATCCATGTTGCTGCAAATGGCATTATTTCGTTCTTTTTTTGACTGAGTAATATTCCATTGTATACATATACCACATCTTCTTTGTCCATTCATCTGTCGATGGACGTTATTTTGCTTCTGTGTCTTGAATGTTTTTAATTAAACTTATCTCTACTTTCTAACATAATAGTAACTAAGAATTAAGCACTTCTTTAATGATTAAGATCACGGAGTATTTTACATAATCTATACCAAAAGTTTTTGCTGTACTTTGGTTGCTTGGAGTCAAATCTTCTACTACTGTTGCTGTTGATGTAGATTTGGATCCTGATAATTGAGTTTAAATCTATCTATTCATTGTTCTGCAAAATGAAAAACAGAATTAGAAGCCAGAACAAGGTTTATTTGTTCAGAATGGATGCTTAATTTCATATTTATGTTCGTAATAGGAAATATTTTGAATGAGGGGCCAATGAACTTTGAAGTTTGAAAGAACAAGCATTCATGAATAGCTTGGCTTTTGTTGCTAAGCTTTGAGGAGTGTTGGATATTCATTTCAGTAGTCCTTCTAGTCTCTTCCAAGACAGGGCTATGTTCTAGAGCCTTGAGGAAAATGAAAATAACCTTTCATAAAATACATATTTCTGTAACATCCCTTTGGCAACTGCAATATTTCTCTTCTTCCAAGATAACTAAAATCCTAAAATACAGATTAAATCAAAGAGACTAAAATAAATGCCTATAATAAAAGTCTGTGCTATGTTCAATCTCACTAATTAAGGTTGATTTTGACTCCTTAAAAAATGAGCAGCATTGTTCAGCTCGATGAGAGGGTGATTCTGATGTCAAGAGACCAGTGTTCCAATTTCTACATTGCTTTCCTGCATAATTGCCTCATTACTTCTACTTCTCAGTTTCCCTAGCAGTAAAAGTTGGATAACCTTTGCCTCTTTTTCCTCAAGACAAACTTAACGGTAATCTTGGGATCAAGAATGTTTAGGTATTAAGCCCCTAGGAGGTAGAAAAGAAAGTATAGAATAATACTTACATTTTAGGGGATTTCTTTTAGAAAATACCATAAACACCAGAGCTTTAGATTCTCAAACAGACGTATATATCAATATGTATTTTTTTCTTCACAGAACTCGCCTTTCTCATTATCCCAATTTTCTTGTCCAATTTCTTACAGCTCAAACGTTGAAAGTGTAATTGAGTTATTTTTGGTGGTATCAGTTTCTTTTTTTTTTTCATAAATTTATTTTATTTATTTTTGGCTGCGTTGGGTCTTCGTTGCTGTACATGGGCTTTCTCTAGTTGCGGCGAGTGGGGGCTATTCTTCATGGCAGTGGGTGGGCTTCTTATTGTGGTGGCTTCTCTTGTTGCCGAGCACGGGCTCTAGGCGTGCGTGCTTCAGTAGTTGTGGCATGCGGGCTCAGTAATTGTGGCTTGGGGGCTCTAGAGTGCAGGCTCAGTAGTTGTGGTGCACGGGCTTAGTTGCTCCGCAGCATGTGGGATCTTCCCAGACCAGGGATCAAACCCATGTCCCCTGCATTGGCAGGTGGATTCTTAACCACTGCACCACCAGGGAAGTCCTGGTGTCAGTTTCTATGAATCAAATTGAGAGTAAAATTTGTTAAGAATATATAGAACCACAGACTTATTTCAAATAAGAATAAAGATATTATGTAGAAAGTTTTTATGTGAGTTTTATTTATATCATTAAAGCAGAATCCTTCATATAACTTAGATCTAAGTTGCCTTGTAATGTAATTACAATGGTAGATCAGGTCACAGCTCATTTCTGACTCTATTTATTGAGTTAAAAAAGGGCACTTTTAAGTAAAAAATCTTAACTACATGATCTGTGTAAAGTTTTCTAATAAACATATCTGGCCATCTTTGAATCATTCAATTTCCTTTGTTGTTTATAAATAAAATGGTAACAAAATAGGTTTTACCAAGGACAACTATTGCCTCAAGAAGAATTTAGCTATCATGGGTCAAGGAGTTTATGAACTATCTGTAGAATTTCCATTTCCAAAGGTACATTACACAAATCTCCAAGGTTACATGCTCTCCAAGGCACATTAGTAAATACCTGCAAGGTTTCCATTTTCCTGACAGAAACAATTACAAATGCCATGCAAGAATAATTTCACACAGAGAGTTGAGGCAGCGATCAGAATTCTCTTAGGTAATAGTAGCAAATGTTTATGCTAATATCATTTCGCTTTTCACTTTTAACTTTAAAAATCAGGTTCCTGAATCCAGTGCATTTCTTTTGTTGTCTGTGTAGTTCTGTTACCGACCAGTGTTCTTGGCCTCCTTAATCAATAGAAATTGACAAGAGGCCAGACAAAAAATTCAGGCAAACCTTTATTGGAATTCACGCTGCAGCATGAGGGAGCAAAAACAAGTAACAGGTTCTGTTCCTTGCTCCCAGGGGGAGAGGGGGGGCAAGCTGGTCCCTTTTATGGGGTAAGGGTAGGGGTAGGTCCAGGGGTCTGATTGGAGGGATGGCTTAGGTGGTCTGCCCACACCCCTTTGGTGTTGCTGTGTGCAGGGGGCATGCGCAGTACCCTGCTTTTGCTCCCAGCTCCTCAGAAGTGGCAGTTGGGTTTTGGTCTTTTTGTATCTTGTTGTTCATAATTTGCCCCAACTCTGCATGCAGGCAGTTATTTTTAGTCCCTTATAGTTTCTTTGTATTTTGTTGCTGGAGGAGATGTTTGTCCAGGTACAAGCACAGCAGCAAAGGGTCCCAGGTCCCAGGTCCCAGCCTGTTGCAGCTGCAGTTGAAGGAATTCACAGGTGAATTCACAAATAAGATATGAAATATCTTCACAGTGTGCCAATAGTCGCTTCTTTTATATTCTTTATTTTTGGTACATTAAGCCTTATAAATGCTCTGTGTTTTTACCTAAGAGTTTATAGGAAGACAAAAGGTAAAGAATATGAATTTCTGATAGGAGTCTCATATTAATAATTACTGGATGATGATGGGACCTAAGGAGTAAGAGCAGGAAGAAATGTGAGGGTCAAAATTCTTTCTTCCCATCTCCACACTTTCAGCTGAAACTTCCTTACCTAATATGGAAAAGCAAACATTATAACGTGGACAATGAGGCAGAATTTAAAAATTAAAATGGCATAAAAAAATGCACTTCAAAAGGAAAATCAACTGTCCAAAAATACATTAGACACCAAATACACAGAATTTAACATTAATATTAACTTGATTAGCATTAATCTGAATTGACATTTTATCCCTTCTTTATTCTCTAAAGTTAAAGAATATTTGGTGGAGATATTGATTGTGGTTACTACTTTTCATTAGCAGATGGTATTAAACTAGTATTATGTCATTTATTTTATATATATATATATATGTATATAATTCTACTTTATTTCTGCATGAATATCTCTCAGAAAATTTTAATTCTTTAGATTTTTAAATTTTATTTATGAACTTTCAGTTATCCATACAGACATGAGCTGTACATGACTCAGATGCTCTTTCAAAGGCAACAGAAGTGAAATGAAGTTTACTTATTTGATTTTTTTTCCCTAAGTTTATCCTAACTTTATTTTGCCTCTCAATATGCACAGCAAAAGAAATGGTAAAGAAAGCATACAGGACACATTTACAAAACGTAAGTATTTTTGTGTCTATTACAAATTGTTTTTAAATACATCTTTATTGGAGTATAATTGCTTCACAATACTATGTTAGTTTCTGTTGTACAACAAAGTGAATCAGCCATATGCATACATATATCCCCATACAATGGTAAGCAATATTAAATGTGTTAAAGACATTATGGAACCCGGAAAAACATCACATAAGCTTTTAATTTACAATAAAGTGGGAATATGACATATATGTTTAGGATAGAATTATAGAATTTAGCTTGTTTCGTAATTTACTTTTGCAATAAATAATAAATTATTTTTAAATAGCTGCAGAGAACACCTTGCTAATGGAGAATGATTCTGTGGTCTTCTCGAATTTATGATTTCTATTTCTTTCATCAATTAACATTTCACTATAGACTTTCGCTCACAAGTTGACTTCTCTGGTGCGTCATCAATGAGACACTGTTTCTCTAATTGTGGTGATACTCGTACCTGCACAGGGGCTTGGATAGGAGTGAGCGATAGAGGATGCGGAGCAATCGAATGTGTTTCAGTTAAGTGGTTAATAAGGTCTGTAAATCTGTTAAAAATTCTGTGGACTAAAGAAGATCAAAATTCTTGCTCTAACACACATTTATCTTGTAATTCATGGCAAATACTGAACTTCCCTGATAAATTTTGAGCAAATTGATTATAAGGACTGTGTATATTTTTATTTTTACATAGCTGTGTATATTGTATTTTTGCTTAGTGTACTTAGATGTATTCCTCTTCCTCTGAAAATTAGTTTCTAATAAATCCCATTATATGCACTTTCATAGTATTTTAATATCAAAAAATCAATTCTGATTGGTTTGTGGCCATTTATTGTTTCCTTTCTTCCTTTCATATGATGAAGTCTTTTTATATTATTTCTGTAATTAGTGTCATGCAAAAACATAGGTATTGTGATAAACACACACACACTTACTGTATCGTAAATATTGTTAATTTTCGGTACGTTATGATGTTTTGACAACTCAAAAATCCTTTCTGGCTGAGGAGGGACTGCCCCTCCCTGAGTTAGCCAGTTCTTAGAGATAATAAAGTACCCAGACAGGAACACGCTTTTGATGTGCAAACTAATCTATCCAGAGCCTTGCCTTCCCTATTCCCTTATCTGGCCCTTGCACCCAGGAAGTGACATTCCTCTGCCTTAAACATTCCAGGGCCAGGTGCCAGGCAACTAGGGCCCACCCTTATAGCCAAAAGATCTCCAAAATTATTCAAACAGCCAAGTCCTAAACTGTTTACCCTGCCCTGCGTTGCCTGTCCTGTGAATGTTCAGTAAAGGCCACAGCGCAAGCTCCGCCCTACATCTTGTCTTCTGCCTCTTGGCCACCCTGGTTGTTTCCTTAGTTGGCCCTACATGGCATGCTCTGCTTCTTGTCTTTAGGAGCTTGTGGGTATTATAAACTTTGCTTTTTCCTGAGCCTCTCTGTCTCTGCTTATGGCTGCACCTAACTGACCATCTCATAAAGAATATAAGAATGTAAAACATTTACACACTTCTTTTCTCCTTTCTTTCTTCTTTCCTTCCTTCCTTCCTTCCTTCCTTCCTTCCTTCCTTTCTTTCTTTCTCTCTTTCTTCTTCCCTCCTTCCCTTCCTTCCCTCCTTCCATGGAGAGGCAGGGTGAAATTATTTATTTCATAGAAAAATATCCATTTGGAAAATCTTCAATCCCCAAAAAAAGTTATTAGAGGAATTATTTTTTGAATTTTCCAGAACCCAGTTGGGAGCATAGTGTTATGACACTGAAGAAACATTACTGCTATATTTCTGGCATCAATCGTCCATATTGTTTTCTAATTTCCAACTCATGATGCCAAATAATTAATAGGAACAACTAAAATCAACAAAGGAAGCATGATTATAAATAACTCTCAGCAACAGAACTCTGAAAAAGCATTAATTTTTCTATTCATGATTTAATCATCTAGATAACTACTAGAAGGAAAAAAAAAAATCAAAGCTTAGCCACAAGATGGAGCTCATGTAGAAATGATAAAGATGCTATCAACTAGTAACATGAAGAAATTAGGCAAAGTAATTATGTTTCTCTCTCATTTTACTGGTTCCCTCATTCATTTGGTATGGATAGAAGCCAGATAATAAAAGGCTCCTGTACATTAATTTATTGAAAAGTTATCTTCAATGGTACATTCTGAAGCTTATGGGCCATGACTTGACATTATAGGCATGGCCCATTATAAGCATGGCTTAATTAATAAATGCACATAAATAAGTAGGCTCTTAAAAACTTAAATTTGTTTAGAACAGTGCTTCTCAAACATCAGTATTCATAACATCCATCCAAAGAGCTTAGTTAAAATGCAGATTTCCAGTCCTCACCCCTAGAGACAGTGATTCAGTAGGTTGTAAATAGAGGCCATTTGTTTGTTAGCTGTTTCTCTAACAAACTCCCAGATGATACTGATGACGACAGTTTTTCTAGTCACTGGTTAAAGTGTCCTCTTTATTAATTGCTTAAAAACTAGTTTTAGTGCCGTATTGCAGCATAGATTGTGAATCATGGGAGAGAGGTTTTGGTGTATTCAATTATTCTATTTACCTATGCATCCAGACCCAGTTTAGAAAGACTTTTATACAAACAAAAGAGGAAATCAAAGGGTTGAAGTGCTTAAAGTGGTAAAGAGTATGGTGACCTCTATAAGCTTACACGTATATACTCAAGCTCTATGCCTACATGAGCTTACCTTTTTGAAAAGGAAATAGAAATTGAACAAAGAAAGATACAAATCAACATGTACTTACAAATTCTGATAAGGTCTGTGAAAGAAAAAAGGGTACCTATGAAAGGTTATCAGGTGGGACTTCCATAAACTGAGGTAATTCAGGAAATCTACATTTAAAGTCAAATTTGCATGTTGAGTAGAAGTTAGCAAATGTAGGGGAAAAGTACACTAGGAAGAAAGAGTACCGGGTTCAAATACCACCTTGCTATGTTGGAAGAAACCCAGATGGCTGAAACATAGGAAGCCCACAGCAGGAGTAAGTATGGGGTAGGGACAAGTGAATAGGGCCTCATGTTCTAGGTTAAGAAATGCAGATTTTAATCTAAGTGCAGTAGAAAGTCACTGAAGGATTTTTAATGAGTATTAAAGATTTTATATGTTTAAAGCTCACTTTTGCTACTCTGTTTAAAATGAATAGAAGAGGGACTTTCCTGGTGGCGCAGTGGTTAAGAATCTGCCAGCCAGTGCAGGGGACACGGGTTCGAGCCCTGGTCTGGGAAGATCCCACATGCCGTGGAGCAACTAAGCCCGTGTGCCACAACTACTGAGCCTGCGCTCTAGAGCCCACGCACCTATAGCCCGTGCTCCGCAACAAGAGAAGCCACCGCAATGAGAAGCCTGCGCACCGCAACAAAGAGCAGCCCCCGCTAACTGCAACTAGAGAAAGCCCGCGCGCAGCAACGAAGACCCAACACAGCCAAAACTAAGTAAATAAAATAAATAATTTTTTAAATAAATAAATAAAATAAAATGGATAGAAGAAACTAAGAGTGGGGTAGAGAGACCATTTAGAAGTCTATTGAAATTCTCTATTTAACAGACAATGGTATTATAAATCATTATATTAGTTTTGGTTTTATTTCCATTTAGTTAACTCTAAAATTTATCTGGGATACTCTATACCTGTTATTTGACGTATTACTATATCCAGTATTTATTGGATATCTTTTTATTATAGGGGTGATTATGAGTGAAAAGTACATATTTTCAGAAGATCCCATCACTCTCCTTCTTTTCTCCCTTAAATACCCTGTGGTGTTAGGTCCTGGCTGGTTCGTTTCCCGTCCAGCAGGTCATAGAGTGGTGACTTGTGGTTAAGACCTGAGGCTTTGCGATCATGCTGCCAAAGTTCATAAGAGGGTTCACATCAAGATTCTTCCACAAGTTATTTGTCTGCTTAACTTTTTATCTTAATTCTGTCATCTACAAAATGGGAATTCAGTGAATTACTGAGCACACTAATACAGAAAGGCCTCCAAAAATTCTTAATTATCATTACTATTTTTTACATAAAATCAAAACTAGAAACACTTCTATAAAATTTTATACTTCCCTGGAAAGAGTTTATCTGATTACAAATGCAGATGGATGATTTCCACTTAGGGAATCATTTGTTGTTAACACTAACTGTATATGAAGGTTAAAAACTTGATGTATCTCATTTAATCTCAATTAAATCCAGTGCAGGTCAACCACTGATGTATTCAAAGAGAGATAGGATGGAAAATGTATTGATATTTGAAAGTTGTACTTTATTACAACAAAATATTTTTTAATAAAACATAAGAAACTGTAACCAGTTTCTTATGTTTTATTAAATAATAACAACTGCTGATTTTATTAAACATAGACAAAATCTTTTAACAATGCACAAACCAAAGATAAGCCAGGTGTTCAATTCACCTGAAAGGGAACTGATCAAAATAAAAGGAAATATAACAGCAGTTATATAAAGCAAGGCACAACACAGGGGAGAATAAAGTGAAATTACTTAATCATCTTTGAAGTTCAGACATTTAAGTTTTTCGAGCACATCGTTTAGTATCATTGAGATGAGCTCTGAGTAAATGTCACTCAGTGAACTAACTCAAGGGCTGGTCTCATTTTTACCAATTATTATTTATAATGGGGTTGGTAAAACTATAAGTACTTATTATGCTCTAACAAAATGTTATATGCTATTATAACATCCTAAATGTTCTAAAAACAAAAATTTTGATGAACATATTTACAAAAGCAAATTTCGTTCCATTTCTAATGATTTACAAATAAATTTCATCCCATTTCTGATACACCTTCATCAGTTAATATTTAAAACATGAATGTTCATGCCTGTAACGTACTTATAAAAGCAATATCAACCAGGAAAACAGATTATTTTCCTTATGAATATTGCTTACACATAACAAAATCCTCTTGTGTTGTTACAATGACATGATATGAACTAAGATATGGTTTAATAGAATGAAGTGATGTTTGAATTGTGATAATTTCATCTCCTGGAGATATATTTATGTTTAATATTCCAAAAAAAATTCCCATCATAGAATCATTGATCAAATCTATTCAGCAAAATATTTATTGAGCTCCTATTACTATGCTTCAGCATTTTTCTACATGCTTGGATTTGAGCAATAAAATTAACATACCAGATCTCACGGTGCTGACTTTCTCCATGGGAGAATATACAATATATTACTAAATTATAGATAGTACAGATACACGATGTATTTAAGGAAGTGAAAAAGAGTATGAAGGAAAGAAAATTGAGGGCATCTAGAGCACCCAAGTGGCTGCTGTTGTAGAAGAGGTGGTCAGGGACGGGGGCTCTGAGGAGGTGAGTTGGCAGAGTCTGAATGAAGCATAGGGACCCAGAAGACATCTGGGAAAAGAGCATTCCAGGCAGAAGGGATGCCAGTATAAAACTTTAACTGGAACTGCCTTTGGATGTTCTGGGAGTAGCCATGGGGTCACTATAGTTGGATCAGCATGAATATGGGTAAGAGCGGGAATAAATAAGGTTGAGGAGGCAACTGGTGGCCTGATAATTTAGGAAGAACTCCAAGGCCTGTTACGGAATTCCAGTTTGTTTTGTTTTCTTTTTTATAAATTTATTTTATTTATTTATTTTTCACTGTGTTGGGTCTTTGTTGCTGCGCGCAGGCTTTCTCCAGTTGTGGCAAGCGGGGACTACTCTTCATTGCGGTGTGCGGACTTCTCATTGTGGTGGCTTCCCTTGTGGAGCACGGGCTCTAGGCACGTGGGCTTCAGTAGTTGTGGTATGCGGGCTCAGTAGTTGTGGCTCACGGGCTCTAGAGCACAGGCTCAGTAGTTGTGGCACGGGCTTAGTTGCCCTGCGGCATGTGGGATCTTCCCGGACCAGGGATTGAACCTGTGTCCCTTGCATTGGCAGGGGGATTCTCAACCACTGTGCCACCAGGGAAGCCCTTTTAGCCTTTTTGCCACCACTTTCCCGTATTTTATTTTCTTTTGATTGTTGTTTTATCTACTTCCATATTTGTCCATTTTTGTGACATACACTTTTTCATGCCTCCCAAACAATTTCAAATTCTCCATTCAGGACTCGCTTCCTCTGGGAAGCCTTCCCCAAACTCTTAACGTAAGATGAGGACCCCTTCCTGGGCTTTATCAACCTTTTAAACTCTCTTTGTCTCTGTCTCTCACTGACACACACACACACACACTCACACTCAAAAAACGCACACAGGCGTACATTGACACAGCATATATCTTATTGTATTGCAATGTGTGTGCACTTTTCTTTCTTCCCCCTAGAATGTATAGACTCTAGGTTCTTTTAAGTAAAAGACATGATGATTTTATTTTGTATAATGAACTTCTAATTCAGAGCCAGACACACTTAAGGTGCTCAATAGACAAATACATGAGGACTTCTTTCTTAATTTTATATTAGTTTTAGAAAAACACATTTTATGATGCCTAATAGTGTTTAGGATATATTAATTTAGATTACATAAATATTTCTGAAATACTGAATATTTGATGGGTTAAATGTGACAACTTTATGCACAGTTACTTAGAGGGAAAACAACTCTGAGAATTGTCTGGGGAAAAGGCTGATTTTTGCACCCTGTAGAGTGCAGGTGTATTTAAACTATAAGAGCTATAGGAAGGCAATTTCTGCATAGTTAAAGAAATCTTTCTGTCCGTAAATACAAAGATCATGCGTTAAAAAATATTTTTTGGAAGAATTTTTGAGACTTATAAATGAGATTCACTGAATGACCAAGCATAAAGCCCTTTATGTTTGCTACTCTTGTTTAATAATTTATAACAATACACTTGGGCAACTTATTAAAATAAAATAAAAATCCCCATCAAGTGATGATACTGAGAGCTTTGTTTCTGAGGTAGACTTGCAGAGACTTTTTAGATACACATAATAACTTCTGTAGTGGTTTGCAGTTGTTAATGTTGCTTTTTTCCAAAAATCACACAATGTATTATTAAAACAGTACAGTTCTGGACACTACATTTCTTTCTATTCAGAGGTGTAAGTTGAAGGTATGTGATGTTTTCTGTAGATTCAACAACTCTTTCTAGGACTTCTCCCTCAAGAACTGGGAAGCTTTCAGAGAACATTTGTAGTAAAAGGAAAGGATAGTTTACTACATAGCAGCAGAAAGAAAACACAGGTTTCTCATTGTATGCTGTGAAAATTGTGATGGCGATTTTGGGATATTCAGCTATTGAATTAAAACAATTTTAAGATACTTCTTTCCCTTACAGATATGTGCTTCACAGAAATGTAGAATCTAGTAAATATCCAAGTGACACAATGTCCTTCAATAACAGCCATTTATTGGATAATCTGCAGAACACACTCTATGGTAAATCATTGCAACTCACGACTCACAGGTTCATAAAAGGGTGAAGGAGATTCAAAAGAAAAGATAAACTTCTGTAACACAAATACCAAATAAACACATTTCAGAGATTTTATTAAACTCAATTAATGAAGGATCCAGTAAGATGTTACAAAGAGAACTCAAAGTATCATGCTTCTATACTCAGGTAAAAAGTGCTGAAGTGAATTTACAAGTAATTGCAAAACAGACAAAACAGATCAATTTCCACAATGCAATAGTCACTTACATTCTGCTAGACAACATTTGAATTTCTAGGGACAAGAATTATTTGCTTTAATATGAGTTTTTGTTTTGTTTACAGCTTACAGAGACATAAAAAAGCTCAAAGATAATGGAAAAAGAAATAACAAAAACAGATTCTGATAACTCTGAAATGTGTGCTCTAAACAACACACAGTTTTCTTTGAAGACACCTATTTTGGTTCTTTCACTGCAATCTTGTCTTCATGAACTAGGTACATATAGCATTTTGGTGTACAAGCTCAGAGAATGAAGAGTGTTTAAAAAGTATCTCCAATATACTGTCTGCATTTAAATTATCATGCCATAATATATATATTTTTAATTTTAATTTTTTAACATCTTTATTAGAGTATAATTGCTTTACAATGGTGTGTCAGTTTCTGCTTTATAACAAAGTGAATCAGTTATACGTATACATATGTCCCCATATCTCTTCCCTCTTGCATCTCCCTCCCTCCCACCCTCCCTATCCCACCCCTCTAGATGGTCACAAAGCACCAAGCTGATCTCCCTGTGCTATGCAGCTTCTTCCCACTAGCTATCTATTTTACGTTTGGTAGTGTATGTATGTCCATGCCACTCTCTCACTTTGTCCCAGCTTACCCTTCACCCTCCCCATATCCTCACCTCCATTCTCTAGTAGGTCTGCATCTTTATTCCCGTCTTGCCCCTAGGTTCTTCTGACCATTTTCTTTTTCTTTTTTTTTTTTTTTAGATTCCATATATATGTGTTAGCATATGGTATTTGTTTTTCTCTTTCTAACTTACTTCACTC
This sequence comes from Leucopleurus acutus, assembly GCF_964270905.1. NCBI lineage: Eukaryota > Metazoa > Chordata > Mammalia > Artiodactyla > Delphinidae > Leucopleurus > Leucopleurus acutus. The sequence continues at coordinate 13,645,503 of NC_139143.1, forward strand.
TGTATGACAGTCTCTAGGTCCATCCACCTCACTACAAATAACTCAGTTTCGTTCCTTTTTATATGCCATGTTATTTTACATTATAGCTTTTTTTCCTTAATGGTTAATCATCGTAAATTCAGAAATTATTTTTATTCTTATAGTTTCTCAATTCTGTGCTTTCTAGAATTTCCCTTCCATGTATACCAGTAAAATATAAGAAATAAAGGCATATTAATATACGAGCTTTAGCACAGATTGGTTAGAGGTTTAATCATGAGATTTGTATTTAAGCAGTCTTTACCAGTGTGGCTATGTGCCTAGGAAAACTCTCTTGTGTGAAGAAAGAAAAAGCCAATGTAAATAGTTAGCTAAAAATCACTGGCATGCATGGAAATCCATACCTCCTTCTCTATAATGAGAAAATCTTAAAGTTTACTTCACCAAACACTTTGCCACCAAAACTGTGCTCCCAGTGTTTCTGCTATGTGATTTTTAGGACAGAAATGTATTCACCTCAGTTCTGGGGACTGTCTTGAATGGTCCCTTTCAGTCGTGCTCTCAGATTTGGCATGATTTTCTACCAAATATAGTGGGCAAATGTTTCACATTTGGATGTGATATCATTGGTCTTCTTGGTCCAAAATAAACAAAACAAATAAAATTGTGCCCATACCAGTTTTTGAGCTCTTTCCCTCCTCGTAAGGCCAAATGTAATCATATACAATTAATGCTTTTTGAAACAGGGAAGATATAGAGAGTTGTCATTGCCTTAACTATCGGTAACACACAAACTGATCCTCTTTTTTTTTTTTTGGGCTGCACCACACAGCCTGTGGTATCTTAGCTCCCCAACCAGGGATTGAACCTGGGCCCTCCGCAGTAAGAGCACAGAGTACTAACCACTGGACCACTAGAAAATTCCCGATCCTATTCTTATTTTAATCAGTTGTGTCAGTCAAGTCTTACTTATAAACAACAGTAACTATATCTTAAACAAAAGCAAAAACAAAACTCTTAAATAAAAACAGAATAAATATAAACATATCGGAGGTGTACAGAGTGGTGGTCTTGCCTAGGAGGTGGACAGATGCCAGGGCTGCTCTGACGGCTTTAGAGCTGCCGTCATCAGAGCAACCATCGTCACAGGAGTCAGATTGGTGGCCAGACCCCTGAGTTCCATCACTGCCACAGTCCTTGCTTCAGTGGTTCAATAGTAAAACATTAAGTCAAGTCACATGTCCTTTCCAGGAAAAATAGAGGAAGCATTTGGCCCACTTATTTGCTCTTTGGTAAAGGCTTGGGAATTCCCCTCAAAGACAGACATTTTGATAATAATAAAAAGGTATTTACATGCTGAATAGTAAAACCAATTCAAATATTTACTACATCAGTGTAGTTTATGCTAAAGTCAGGAAAAAAATCGTAATTTCCCTGGAGGTAAGGCTCATCTTCTGTATTTGGGAAACCTAGGCCTTCCAACTTGAGATAATATAGATATTTCCAAAGTCCCGAATTGGACCAGCACATAAAGGTTTTTGACATACTTGCTCTATGACAATATTCTACACCCCAGCACTTCCTAAGTGGTCCTGATTCTCTTTATTCTCTAGTGATTGAAGCAAGAACACAAAAGCATTCTCAATGCTAAGCATTGTCCCATAACAGAAACTTTCTAATGTCACGACCATCACGGCCACATTTTGTCCAGCTTGGCACCAAACAGTCATATGATGGAGAAGGTCATTTTACTCTTTGAACAGGACGCCATACAAATTCCCCAAACTTGTCTGTGACAGCTGTACATCAGGATTTTTCTAGAGATCCTTTAGTTTTCCTTGTCCTTTTTAGCACATAATTCCTAAGTTCTAACAACCGATAGGCATGTGGAGAATGGAAGATCACTAGCTCAAGCTCCCGTACAACCCAAGCTTCCAAGCCTTTAAATCACCCTTGAGATATCACCTAACCCTTATTTACAAAGTTTTCAAAAGTATGCATTCTTCTTATAGCTTAACTTTTCTTTTTCACCCCAATAGATTAGTTCTTCACCAATCTGTTACAGAATACGTCTACCTCTAATATATTCTTAAATTTTATATAATTTATGTTTTGGAGATTTGACTAGCTAGTGTAAAAAAAAAAGCACATTTTTCTGCTCACTTGTTGCTTTACTATATATTATACCTATTTACTAGGTTTAGCAGATGAGGCACAGGTCAATGGACAACAAGTTTCATGTGTTAGGCTAATACCTATAAAAACAATCCCCAGATGTCAGAGACCTAACCCATTAGAAGGTTATTTTTAGCTCACATAACAGTCCATCATTGCGGGTGATCTTCCATGCAATGATTTCAGCATCCTAGCTCCTTCCAAATGTGGCTCTGCCATCCCTAGAATGTCAGCATTCTCTGCTGGATCTTTAGCATTTTACGGGGAGATGGGGGGAAGAGTGTGGAGGATCACATGAGACGTTTTCATGGGCCAGGGTTGGAAGTGGCCAAACACTGCTTCCATTCTCATTGTGCTAACTAGGACTAAAACTCAGCCACATAGCCATATCTAACTGTGAGGGAGGCAGTAGTCTATTTGTATAATAACCTTTCCCAGAAGGAAGAGGAAAAGAATTTGATAAATGACTAGCCGAGCTCTGCTACAGTCATCTAGACAGACCAGCACTTTGGAGCCTTTCTATTAATGCTCCTTGAACCTTTAATCAAAACCTATTTGCTCTCTCAACAATAAGCACCTCCAGATAATTAATTTTTAAAACTACCCTTTTAAACACTGTTGTGAGTTACCAAGGGCTCCTATTTTGAAGAAGATAAAGAGCCTCATGATAAATCTATACTGTCTTGTCTATGACCCTTCAGCCATAGGGGTCTTGTAATACCAAATCCTCAAATCCAGCTCTGAAAGTCCTGGCTCTTTGGACAGCAGTTCAGAGCACCACAGATAGTTTAGAGTACCATTTTAGTGCATTTTCCCCAAATGTGCTACTTCAGCTATATCTAAACATGGGACGATTTATTCTATTCTATCACTACAAAGAAAGCATTTAGCTTAAAGGACACAGAGCTGCTTGTGCTAATCAGTACCTCTTTAATAACAATCACTTAAATTATTTCTTTAAGACACTAGGCCCTTCAAGACTGTGATTAAAATTATCAGGGATGATATTCTGTGCGGCTCTAGATATTCACATCCCACGTGACCTTTAGGGAGACGAGATCTCCCTTCCTCAATCTCTCCTTCCACTTCTCCACACTGAGTGATACCTCAGTTAAATATGTTGTGATTTAATTTGGAGAAGACTTTTGGGATAATATAGATTCACTTAAGAAGTGAGATGAGTGCACATGTATGTGTGTGTGTATTTGTGTGGTGTGCTTGGGTGGGTAAAGAGTGAGCCTTTACTTTTATTTCACCAAACATAAGTAGACACAACATTGTTAATCAACTATACTCCAATATAAAATAAAATTTAAAAACAAACAAGAACATAAGTAGAAATGATGCCCCAAAGTCTTCTTCAGCATAGTGCTTACTGTATTAGGTAAACTATTTAACTACATTACAGATGATCATTATCAATCCATTTGCCCTTGTGCATCTGCTTATGCCCACCATAGTGTCTCCATTGTATCTTGCTCTTGCCCACACCTGAGTGCCAATTTCTTTAGAAGACTCCAGCCTCTTAGTCATGTAGCCAATATATAGATGAGTCTATGAAAGAATTACCACTTATGATTGTTTGTAATTATGTTCTTATTTTATAGCTCTACTTAATACCGAGACTGCACTCTTTTCTTTCATTTCATCCCACATCTTACCAATCTCTTGAGAATTTCAACCTTAAGCTGATATGACCCTACAACTGTGAGCACCAGAGTCATTTTAATGTTTTGATGCAGCATCTTTCCCAGGCTTCCTTGAGAGGAACTAAACCTTTGGGAGCTGTCTCTTCTTTTTTTTTTTTTTTTTCTTTTTTCACATTGCTATCTCCATTTTTATTGTACTATGTGACTTTCTGAAGTCATATGTTTTGGGCTCAGGATTTTTAGCAATCTTTCAGGATATTTTGTTAAATATATTACATGGCTACCCTGCCCAAAGAGCTACCTACCTAAGGCGGGCTCCCTGACCATGCTGGAGAAATACATTTGAAAGAGACATATGGATTATTGAAAATTCCTAACGGTGTCCTTACCAGTAGACACATATATGAGGTTGGGAAATAAAAAGTGTAAGAGACGAAGATTGTTAATGCCTGTTATTAAATTTTCCCTTGTATTTTTTAACTACAATTTACATTCATCCACTGTTTTTGTTGTTGTTGATCACTGAGCATTTATTATTATATTACATTTTCTCTCCTGGGTTTTCTTCTCCCTGTAAACAGGCTTTAGTCTTCACTAGCTCTTTAAAAGCACCATTATCAAGCCTACTTATAATGATTGTCCTTTGCCACACCTGGCCTTGTCTCTCCACCGTGCTTTCAATGGCTTCTGCTGCAGTGAGTGTGCATCAGAATCACCTGGAGGGCTTGTTGGAGCCCAGGCTGCAGGGCACCACCCCCGCAGCCTCTGATTGGCAGGTTTGGAGCGGGGCTGAGAATTTACATTTCCTAACAAGTTCCCAGGTGATGCCGATACTGCAGTTCTGGGACCTCACTTTGCTTCCTGCCTCACACTGTTTACCAGTTTTCCCAGCTAGAGCCACTTAACTCACACGTGTTGATTCTGCCCCACGCGGGTAAGAGGGAATACAGGCCTCTCATTGGTTCCCTACGACGTAACTTTACGGCGGATTTGCCGTGGGTAACAGAGCTGAGCCTTTGCTGAGTTTTCCAGCCCCCGTACTTCATCCCTTCCTGGATTCCTCGGTGGACACGCTGTTTCCTCTAGGGCTAGGACACTGCCTTCTCTTGCTTAGTTCCTCCTAGAAGCTGAAGATGAGCAGGTAAGTGCACTTCCCGCATCCGGAATCTGCCTGGTTGCCTTCTGGACATTTGTGACCCTGTGCTCACCTAGGTGGTATTGGTTTGCCTGCACTGCTTCCCGATACTTGTTGTTAAGACTTTGAAGTTCGCCTTTTCTGTGCTAGCGAGTCTAGAGTTGTGGGCCTGGCGTTCCCAGGCCTGACTTGAAATAACCCAGGCTACCTGCTTCTCTGCTTTTCAAACATGGGTTATTTACTCAGTTGAACAACATTGTTGCTGTTTCTATGAATACTGCCCATTGTTTCCCTCTCTTGATTTTTATATGTGTTTCCAGACCCCTCAACCCAAGGCTCCGTCTCCCTCACGCTCTGTGTCTCCTTTCTGGCTTAGTCTTTTTCCTCTATGAATGATTACGTTTCTGGTAAGATCATGCACCTTGGCTGGAAGGTTCTAATGCCACCTACATGCATAACTTAGGTCCAAGTAAGTCAACTATATTATTTCCTTTTTAAACCTGTGTCAGGGAGGTCTGTGGGCTTGCTAAGCAAAATGTAGTCCGAGGATCAGGCTTTCCGCATGTTAGGGGAGCTTGTCAGAAATGCAGAGCCTCAGGCCCCACCTCAGATGGACTGAGTTAGAATCCATGGTGTAACAAGAGCCCCAGGTGATTTTCATGCACATTGTAAAGAAGGGATGTATGATGTAGGACCTGTAGGATGAACTGCTCCCACCTGAGACTAATTGTGACTCTCAACTTTACCAATCACTACTTTTTCCAACTTCCTAATTACCCTGTTGTGATTTTACAAAACTGTGTTGGGTGAGTTTCCTGCTGACAATGTGAACTTTGACCAACAACCTATAATTCTGCAGGAACTAAAAGTCTCTCTGTGTACATCTCACGTTTTGTTTTTTGGTATATCTTTTGCACAAAGCCTTTTCCACTGTGTCAGCATACCAAAGGAATATTTCTTCATGCTTTGGGCCATGATCTGATGTGGTCTGGATGACAGGCAGCCTGGAGTTCCAGGGTGGATGAATACCACTCAAGTTCAACAATAAATTTTAGGAGCGTAATGTAATGCCGGCCCACAGTAGGTGACCATCCAGACGTCTCTCATCAGCATTTAATATGGAAAAGGTGTTGAAGGTAGATCAGCCTGGGTGAACTAACTCCACCCCAGGGCGTCTGTGGTGGGTGGGGCCAGCAGTACTGGTCTGGACAGTGACCAGCGAATGGCCTTTTTACTAGAAACCTATCCCTGAAGGAGCAGGACTCCAGCTAGTGACCGAGTCCACAAGTCAGATCCAGCCATTGCAGGGAGGGGGCTTATAAGAGATATCCAGAGTGTCAGAGCTTCAGTCAAGACTGCCTATGTTCAGGATAGGGTTACAGCCCCAAAGGGAGGAAACTGCTGTATTAACCTGGAGACCCAGGTGGACAGGCCCTTATTCATAAGCCGTCCATAGAAAGAACATGGGTTCTAGAATCCAAGCGGGGTTTGTGTCACCTTGAGTAACTTTATCCTCAGATGGTCTTCCTAGGCAAATGAAAATGCATGTCCAGGGTCTCATAGGGGACTCAAATAGCAAATGCTTAAGTAAGTGGTAGTAACTATTATGTTTAAAAGAGGGAATCATATTCTTATGTGAGCCTGTGGGCCTCAGGGCTGCTCCAGGTTCTTTGAATTCTAACCCGATTGGTTGAAGGGCTGGTATCTAGTGTAGTACCTTGTTCAGGATTGGAGCAGAAGGGAGCAGGCATGCTCAAACCACAGGTGCTTAGCTAAGTATATTGGAGGACTTCTTTATTTCCTCTTTTATTCTCTTCTCTTGTGATCTGATGGCTGTCTTTAGAGTTGTGTTTGGATTCATTTTTCTTTTTTGTGCATCTATATATTATAGATTTTTGGTTTGTAGTTATCATGAGCTTTTGGTATAGCAGTCTCTCTCTCTCTCTCTCTCTCTCTATATATATATATATATAATGTGATTGTTTTAAGTTGCTGATCTCTTAATTTCAAATGCATTTTAAATATCCTGCATTTGTATACTCTCCTCCTCTCATGATTACTGGTTTTAATATCATATTTGTGTGTGGATAATTTCCTGCCTTCATGTTTGCCTTTACCAGTGAGCTTTCCCATTTCGTAATTTTCTTGTTTCTAGTTGTGGCCTTTTCTTTTTCTCCTCCCATCATCCAAGGGCCAGAGTCCAGCTGCTCCCCTGTTCCCAGAGTAGGTTCTGACTTAGTTTATGGACTCAGTTGCACAGGCTGCAGGATCATAGTTTTCTTGCTTCTGGTGCCTGCACATTGATGAGTGGAGCTGGGTCTTGGCCCTCTGGTGGGCAGGGCCATGTTAAAGGACATGTCTAGAGGTGACTATGGACTCAGGAAGTCCTTAGGCAGCCTGTCTGCTGATGTGTGGGGCTGTGTTCCCATTTTACTGCTTGTTTGGCCTGAGGTGTCCCAGCACGGGAGCTTACAGGCTGTTGGGTGGGGCCAGGTCTTGAGCGCTTATGACCCAGGCAAGATGTCTACCTTCAATAAGCGTACATGTAGATGACATTCTCTGATACCTCTGCCAGCACCACTGGTGTCCATGTCCCCAGGGTGAGCTACAGCCACCCCCCACTTCCCCAGGAGACCCTCCAAGACCAGGAGGTAGGTCTGGCCCAGGCTCCTAGTCACCTTTTTTTTTTTTTCTAGTCACCACTTTTGCCCTAGGTCCTGGTGCATGTGAAACCTTGCGTGCACCCTCCGAGAGTGGAGGTCTCTGTTTCCCCCAGTCCTGTGGAGCTCCTGCAATCAAGCTCTGCTGGCCTTCAAAACCAAATAGTCGGGGCTTCCCTGGTGGCGCAGTGGTTGAGAGTCCGCCTGCCGATTCAGGGGGTGCGGGTTTGTGCCCCGGTCCGGGAGGATCCCACATGCCGCGGAGCGGCTGGGCCCGTGAGCCATGGCCACTGAGCCTGTGCGTCTGGAGCCTGTGCTCCGCAACAGGAGAGGCCACAACAGTGAGAGGCCCGCGTACCGCAAAAAAAAAAAAAAAAAAAAGAGTGCAGCGAGAGGCTGAGGCAGTTGATGTGGTCAGTCTAGCCTCTAACATGCCCTGGAGGGACCCAAACTATTCAACAGCTTTATTTGAGGGCTTACCTCGTGGTCAGTGGTTGAGAGTCCGCCTGCCGATGCAGGGGATGTGGGTTCGTGCCCCGGTCCGGGAGGATCCCGGCTGGGCCCATGAGCCATGGCCGCTGAGCCTGTGCATCCGGAGCCTGTGCTCTGCAACGGGAGAGGCCGCAGCAGTGAGAGGCCCGCGTAGCGCAAAAAAGAAAAAAACAAAAACAAAAAAACTCTGGGGGCTCCTCCTCCTGATGCCAGGCCTCTAGGCTGGGGAGCCTGATGTGGGGCTCAGAACTGTCACTCCTGTGGGAGAACTTCTGTGATACGGTTGTTCCCTAGTTGTGGGTCACTCACGCAGGTGGTATGGGGTTTTATTGTATCACGAGTACACCACCCCCACCATCTTGTTGTGGTTTCTTCTATCTTTGGATGTACTTTTTTTGGTAGGTTCCAGTCTTTTTTACTGATGGTTGTTCAACAGTTAGTTGTGATTTTGATGTGCTTGTGAGAGGAGATGAGCTCAAGGTCCTACTGTTCACCATTTGTCCCTCCCAGTGGGAGGTTTCTCTTCTTGACTAATCTTTGTGCATGTGCTCACTTTCCCTAAAATGATTATAAATTAAAGGGTGATCTATAGTGCCTCTCTTCAGATTTTTTTTTTTTTTTTTTTTTTTTTTTTTTTGCGGTACGCGGGCCTCTCACTGTTGTGGCCTCTCCCATTGCGGAGCGCACAGCCTCAGCGGCCATGGCTCATGGGCCTAGATGCTCCGCGGCATGTGGGATCTTCCCGGACCAGGGCGTGAACCCGTGTCCCCTGCATCGGCAGGCGGACTCTCAACCACTGTGCCACCAGGGAAGCCCCAGATTTTTTTTTACAGCTAAACATTTGAAATCCAAAAGCCTTTTTTTCCCTGAGTTTCTTGAGATGAACAAATAGAACTTTCATGTGCTGTGGTGAATCATTGTGGCACTAGCATGCAGGGTCTTGGTGGTATCTTTTTGGCTACATTAATTACTCATAATTTCTCTTCTCGGGGCTTGGATAGAATTCCTTTTTTTCTTTTCTCCTTTTTCATGTGTAACAGTTTCAGTAATTTAAAGAAAAAAAGATGAAGATCTTTGTTCTTGTACTTAGCATTTTTGCTAAATTATTCTACTTTGGGTAGATCCAGTATTTAAACATCTTCTAATTTTGCTCATTTATCTGTTCTCTCTAAAAAAGCCACTTATATTAAAACAGAAGAGAACAACTTTTCCTCTCTTTATCACATGACATTAACTTGATGAGATCATATCTTTTAGTTACAATATTCACAGATGTGAGCAAAAAATATTTTAAAAATATAATCTCCATTAGTGAAGCAGTGTTTGCCTTAATTTAACAAACATGTATTGAGCCCCATCTCTGAAATACACAGAGTTCTTAGTGCTGGAATATGTTAGTGAACAATAGAAGCAACAATTCCTGTCTTTATAGAGCTTTTATTCTTATGTGGTGAGACAAACAGTAAACACAATAGATAAGTAAATTTTGCTGCATGTGAATTGAACAAACTCTGTTTCCCCACCTTCAGACTCTCATGACTAACTTTTTTCTTCATAAAGCACTTTTGCTTTCCAGATCTGCTGCTTCCTGGGGCCAACCACTCACTATTCCTGGAATTTCTGGACTCTGTTTTAAGGGCTACCACTACCACAGCTGAAGCTGCTTGCCTAGTGTTTGCAGCTCCTCTCACCCCTTAAGGACTTTAATAAAATATGTGACATCCCATGTGGCCACCAAAAAAGGTAAATAATTTAACATTAGCTCTACTTCATACACTTATTCAACAAATGCTTTTTTGAGCACAAAAGGCTGGTCAGATACTGTTCTAGGTCCATAGGATACATCAATAAAATCTTGGAGTTAACAATCTAGGAGGAGTCAGAGAACCAATAATAAAGTATTTTAGAAGGTGGTAAGTACAATAGTAAAAAAAAAAAAAATGTAAAACAAGATAAGGGGGGGATTTGGAGAGCTGGGAGTAGAGTGAAAGCAGTTTTAAAGAAGAGAGTCAGGACCGGCTTCAATGAGGAGGGAGCAATTGAGAAAAGACTTAGAGGAGGGTTGGAAATCAGAATCAGTGAGGGAGAAGCAGATAGAACGAAGGCAAAGAGGTAATTAGAATCAGCTCATGTAGGATATCCAAAGAATGTTGGCTTTTAGTCAGAGTGAAATGGGAATTGTTGCAAGATTTCGAGCAGAAGCGTGATGTGGTATGAAAAAAAAATGTGTCTGTGCATGTACACACAATTGGTACCTAAGTCTGCTGGATAAATAACTCGTATCTCCCTGAGCTAGGACCTCAGCCCTTCTCCTTGGATCTTGGATTCTAAGTGTTAGAGGTAATGATAGGCAAGAATTCACATCTGCAAGTTGCTCTACTATCTGTCCTGGCCACTGCTCTTGCTAGTTGTCTGGTTTCTACTCCTTAGAATCTCACATTAATGCTCCACCTGTCAGACAACTGGGCTGTTATGTTCTTCTCGGTTCAGAAGCAAGGACATGCCTTGATGGCTGACATTATTGAAACATCTACTTATGCAGGCCTGCCATTTTAATTGAACACACACACACACACCACCAAATAAGCTGAGTGGCAGATATTACACTTGAGCTGCCCATGTAGTGGTGTTGGATTACCCTTGATACAAAATATATCATTTCTCTGGCCAGCTCAGGACATAGTACCACTTTTGTAAGCCTGGTCTTTGGGAAATGAGTCCTCATTATAGTTGTGTGGCTCTATGGTGACAAAGATCTTTTGGTTTTATCATACAGCTCTCTCTGTCCAGGGGTGTGTACGCAGTGCCACAGAGCTATGTCTGGGTGGTTCAACTACAGGCTCACGCTATCTCTACCACCAGGCCCTCTGAACTTAAGGTCCTGCATCCTTCCAAGGTCCTGACCACCTTCCAACTTCTAGTCATCTTTTCCCCTTAGTGTCTTCACTTTTTTCTAAAAGCTGGAATCCATCAAAATTCCCAGAACATCAACTTACAAGAAGTCTAAGTACAGATGGAATTCATGTACTATGACTGTGGATGAGTAGACATAGAATGTAGCTATTTAACATAACAACTGGCCCACCTAGATAAATCCAATCATTAACTTGTTATATGAAGGAGGCACTGTTCATAATAGGAATGAATTGCCTTAAAATATAATGAACTCTTAATCACCTGATGTGCTAAAGTAGATATAATGTGACCATAGCTAGGAATGCTGTGGAAGAAATCTCTGAATTTGTTTGGAATGACTGCTACCAAACAGAAGGGTCCATTACTCTTTACATTCAAGGGAAAGAATTGGTTAAAGTCTGTAGCTCTTAGGATCCAGGAGGTCTAAATTTGGGGGGTCAATGTACATCAAAGGCCAAAGGAGAACAAACATTAAGGGAGTAAGGGGTCATTCTGACTTGTCCTGTTCCCACTTGGAAACTAAGGGCTGAACAAGATTATAGCAGAGCCAGGTGTCAGAACCTCAAAGATCAAACATTTAAGCAGGTGTTCAGCAATAGTAACAAGAAGAAAGTAAACTAAAGGGGAAATTAATCATGGTACCAGGGTCATGGGGACTACCATATCAAGACAACACTGTGCCCCAATAACAACTTCTTTACTCTCGCTTTTAGGAAAGAAGTTTTCTCAGGGCATGACTGTCTTAGGGCATATGAGTAAGAATAGAAATAGATGAATGCATAAGTGGGACTCGTTAGGGTATAGGGATGGTGGAACTGACTCTCAGTTCTGGGCTTTTCACCTATTATTATCCCCTCCCTGCCCCCTCCATAACACACACACACACACACACACACACACACACACACACACACACACACATATTCTACATTACTGTTAAAGAAAACTACATAACTGTTTTAGTCATGAGAGCTCTTGGATGGTAAAGTATTTTGGGTACCTTCTCAAATTGAATATTTTGACCTTGATTATTTTGACAGCTCTATAGAGCCACATCTATATTGACATCAACTATTTAAGTATTAATGTGCATATGTCCAAATCATAAAAACATTCGAAAATGTACTACAAGTTACAAATCATCCTTAAAACATTTTGAGAAATTTGCCTGAGCTTAATGCAGTGCAGATTCACACAGTGCATTGTGGTAATCCTGAACCCGGACTGAAAGCCGTTAGAATCAAGAGTAGATTTGAAAGCTTGCATTTGTTTATAGGGTAACTATTATCTTAACTTCTTTTCATGACGAAAGGAGGACACATAAACTTATCTGCAGGAAACAGGCTGCGCATTTCAAAATTCCTTCTCACATCCCACACTGAAATCATCTACAGCCAAGATGCAGTTATGCAGAACACAGATGAAGTTTTGCTCCATATTACAAATGCACTCATTTAAGCATGTTCTGCAGGAGACCACTGGAAGATAAAACTATTATCTTTCCTACTATGAACATCAAAATTTTATTTTTTCATTTAACTTGGTAGAATAATGTAGATGAAGAGATTGCGATGAAGAGATTGCTATTAAAAATTTTAACCTATTTTTTTGATGCACTATGAATCTCTAGCAGGAGTATCTTTAAAAGTGAACTCAAGGTCAAAACACATGGGATGGGGAAATAAAGAGGCGCGAGGAGAAAGAGGCACAGTCGATTTTAATATCTAATGGGACAAACTCAGTTAAATTATAAATAAAGAAATCCTGTAGCTTCAGTTTTGAAAACAAATTTGAGTAGGTTCTATACAAAATATATAGAACACTGAAGAGGCAGAAGTCAAAATCAAATATTTGTTCTTTATGGGGCAAGGAAGAAGCTCTTATCTTCGTTATTTCCCTCCCAATGACTCCAGGTTAGACTATTCAAGTAAAGCCTTGACTGATTTGTTTAATAATCTCCAAAATATATAGACAGCTCATGCAGCTCAATATCAAAAAAACAACCCAATCCAAAAATGGGCAGAAGACCTAAATAGACATTTCTCCAAAGAAGACATACAGATGACCAAGAGGCACATGAAAAGATGCTCAACATCACTAATTATTAGAGAAATGCAAATCAAAACTACAATGAGGTATCATCTCACACCAGTTAGAATGGGCATCATCAGAAAATCTACAGACAACAAATGCTGGAGAGGGTGTGGAGAAAAGGGAACCCTCTTGCACTGTTGGTGGGAATATAAATGGATACAGCCACTATGGAGAACAGTATGGAGGTTCCTTAAAAAACTAAAACTGGAATTACCATATTACCCAGCAATCCTACTACGGGGCATATACCCAGAGAAAACCATAATTCAAAAAGACTGGCCTATTTTTTCAGAGATTGTTTTCTTTTTATATGCTGCTTTGGTGAATCCATCTGTAATCATGGTTTAAGCTGCTACCAGCATACTAATGAATCTCAAACCTTTAACTATATCCAAGGGTCATCTTGAGCTGTCTGCTTAACATTTCTAATAGGTTATCTCAAAGTCACTTCACATTTGAGAAGTCCAAAATGAAACAGCAATTTCTCTTTCCTTTTTGATTTTCCTCCTATTTTTCTGCCTTAAATGTTGGTTTCATCAAACAATGATTCATCAAACCACAGGAGACATCGTGGTGTCTTAAATAGTTCTCAACTGACTATCACATTTAGTTACTATCAAATCCATCCTCTTTTATCAGTCTTCATTACCCTTAGTTCAGACCTTTTTATTCTCACCTGGATTGCTGCTACACCCTCCTCACTGGACTGGGTCTTCTGTTCATCTCAAATTCATCTTGAACACCTATGCCACCATGTTGGAGCTAATCACAATGCAAACTAAATCATCCTTCTGCTTTAAATATTTTTTTAAACTCCAGATTAATTTTAAGATAAAATTCAAGGTTCTTAACAAAGTATATGAAATTCTGGAACTTTTCTAGTAAAATTTTCTGCAATTTCTGGCTTCTAAATATTATGCTCCAGCAATGTGAAGCTACGTAAGTTACCGAACCAAACCTGCGTTGGCTTGCTCGCATGCATTGTAGCCAATCAACTGACACCGGAAAGTACAGCACTTATTGCAGGGTGGCAAGCAAGGAGAACAAGTAGCTCATGCTCAAAACACCCAAACTCCCCAATGGCGTTCAGGGAAGATGTTTTAAAGAGGGAGGGGGCTGCAGGGTGTATGATCAGTTCATGCACAATTCCCAGATTGGTTGGCATCAAGGTGAAGTTTCAAGCATCATCGACCTTCTGGTTTCAACCAGTCTAGGGTCTGTGTGCTTGAAGTCAGCAGTTTTCATCTGGTGGGGGTCGGCTTCCTATAAAAACAACTTAGGAATGTGGTCAGGCCTTTGTATCTTTCAGGAAACTGCGAGTTAGGTGATTTTGCCATGTGGCAGATATATAGTCTAAATTGTGACCAGCTCTGCAGCCCAACAGCTCTTCTTTGTTCGTACATCTTCACATGCCCTAAACATTAACTCTTGAGTCGGCCTTTTGAGAATGAGGGGAGGCCTGGGAGGCTAATGGGAAAACCTTTTGCTTCAAAAGACAAGGACACAGGCTTGCACACAATTTCACACACAGCTCTTCAAGTACAATGTGTAGTACCATCATCCTTTCTTCTTAACCTGGCTTCATCCTATTTGTCTTTTAAAATTCTGTCCAGGTGTCACATATCGTGTCAATATTTTACTTAACCCAGCTCCACCCCATCATAATCTTCACTCAGATTGAATCAAGTGTACTTCCAAGGTTCCCCAAGTGCAACTTGTGAATATCAGATACTTACTATGTTATGTAGTAACATCCTCATCTCTCTCTCCCTGACAAGAATGCCCACTCCTAGAAAACAAGGCTTAATGAAATTTTATTTTTGTGTACCTAGTTCACTGGTAATAGTTAACTGAACTAAATCGTACTGCATAATATTGGAGAAATCAAGGGGTGGGAAGAAAAATTCTTGGTGTGACCTAGTGTGACTGACTCACAAATATTTTGACAGGCATCATTTTGTAAACATTGAGATAGACCATGTATTCAGACAGACCTTGGTTTGAGTCCTAGTTCTACCACTTGCTCTGGGAAGAGGGAGAAATTACATTGTAGCTCCAAGACTTCAGTCTTCTCATCCTTAAACTAGACATAATAATAGTAATAATAATAACAATTATACTTACTTGTAGGCAGAGGTGAGCCCAGATCTTCTGAGACTTAAGCTTATAGAAATTTGGAGGCCTCTTTTAAGAAAAATACAAAACTATAAATTAAGAAAAATACAAAACTATAAATTAAGAATTAAGTACAAAATATGTGTATTTATAATGAGAACTCATCAAATTATAAATTTTGAAAATCTGATAAATATTTCATCACACACCTCAGAAAGATAATACAGTTGAAAAAATTAACTGCCTCACTTACCTCTAGTATTTCTCCTTCAGTGTTTAGTTTCATATATTTTTATTTTTTTTAACTTATTTATCCCATACTCCTAATTTTATTTTTACTATTTCATAGCATAATCAAGATTTTGTGATATTTTATATGGAAAATAGGCAATTCAGTCTTCTGAAATGGTTTATCCTTTTTTTTGTTATCAATGAATTAGTTTTTCTTTTAATTCATAATTTTCTCTTGGTAATATTCAAATTATTGGTATTGTCAAATACAGGAAGAATTATCAAGTGTTTATATGGTCTACAAGATTTGGAATAATTTTCCACAAACCACCATCCAGTTTTTCACGCTTCCCCCTGGCTACCTCTTCAGCCCAGTGTCTGTGCCATAGTCTTCCTGTCACGATGCTGCATAAATTGGTACAGCAGGCAGGACGAGTATATCTGGAAACCATTTCTACTTCAGAATAGTTAACTAACAACTTATCTGTATAAGGAAGTCCCTGCAAACTAAATGTATCCCCAACTCAGCTTACCCTTATCTGGGTCACTAGGATGTCCAGTTCACTCTGTTGCCACCAGACACACAGGTTAGCTTTGATGGATGAAAATTCATGTTAGAAAAAAGAATAATCTTATCAGATGGCAATTAAAATACCTTTTTTTAAATTTTCCTACTGGCAGATGGCAGATGAAATACTACTCAGCCATAAAAAAGATGAAATCTGCCATTTGTGACAACATGGATAGACCTTGAGGGTATTATGCTAAGTGAAATAAGTCATACAGAGAAAGTACAAATACTGTATAATTTCAGTCATAAAATATCTTTTGCAAACTTTAACAAAATGTGTAATTATATAACACAGTGTTAGGGCCCCTTCTCAGGCTTTGCAAAGAACCTGTGTAAGTTAAGAGACTCAGAAAGTCAGAACTACAGTGAGGGTTGCTGCTGGTAGGATCAAATTTAGATAGTAAAAACAAAACACTAGATAACGTTTGGCCTGTTGTGCATACCAAACTTCATTGTATATAAATTATTTGAAAAGAAGAGGTAGTTCTATTCTTTTGTTTATTGAAGTATAGTTGATTTACAATGTCATATTAATTTCTGCTGTACTGCAAAGTGATTTAGTTATATGTATATATACATTATTTTCTTTTAATATTCCATTATGGTTTATCACAGGATACTGAATATAGTTCCCTGTGCTATGCAGTAGGACCTTGTTGCTTATTCCTTCTATATATAACAACTTACATCTGCTAACACCAACCTTCCACTCCATCTTCCCCTAACCCCCTCCCTCCTGGCAACCACCAGTCTGTTCTCTGTGTCCATAAGTCTGTTTCTGTTTTGTAGACAGGTTCATTTGTGTCATACTTTAGATTCTACATATAAGTGGTATTATATGGTATTTGTCTTTCTCTTTCTGACTTCACATAGTATGATAATCTCTAGTTGCATCAGTGTTGTTGCCAGTGGCATTATTTCATTATTTTTTATGGCTGAGTAGTATTCCATTGTATATATGTACAACATCTTTGTTGTTTTTTTTTTTTGCTGCTTCAGTTGCTGTGCGTGGGCTTCCTTTAGCTGCGGCTAGTGGGGGCTACTCTTTGTTGCGGTGCGCAGGCTTCTCACTGCGGTGGCTTCTCCTGTTGCGGAGCATGGGCTCTAAGTGCACGGGCTTCAGTAGTTGTGGCTTGCGGGCTCCAGAGTGCAGGCTCAGCAGTTGTGATGCATGGGCTTAGTTGCTCCACGGCATGTGGGATCCTCCAGGACCAGGGATCGAACCCGTGTCCCCTACATTGGCAGGCAGATTCCCAACTACTACACCACCAGGGAAGCCCACAACATCTTTATCCATTCATCTGTTGATAGACATTTAGGTTGCTTCCATGTCTTGGCTATTGTGAATAGTGCTGCTGTGAACATAGGGGTGCATGTATCTTTTTCAATTATAGTTTTGTCTGGATGTATGCCCAAGAGTGGGATTGCTAGATAATATGGTAATTCTATTTTTTAGTTTTCTGAGGAATCTCCATACTGTTTTCCCCAGTGGGTGCACTAGATTACATTCCCCTAATAGTGTAGGAGGGTTCTCTTTTATCCACACCCTTACCAACATTTATTGTTTCTAGACTTTTTGATGATGGCCGTTCTGACCAGTGTAAGGTGGTCCCTCATAGTTTTGATTTGCATTTCTCTAATAATTAGACATGTTGAGCATCTTTTCATGTACCTATTGGCCATCTGTATGTCTTCTTTGGAGAAATATATATTTAGGTCTTCTGCCCATTTTTTGATTGGGTTATTTGTTTTTCTGTTGTTGTTGAGTTGTATGACCTGTTTGTATATTTTGGAAATTAAGCCCTTCTTGGTTGCATCATTTGCAAATATTTTCTCCCATTCTGTAGGTTGTCTTTTTGTTTTCTTTGCTGTCCAAAATCTTGTAAGTTTGATTAGGTCCCATTTGTTTATTTCTGTTTTTATTTCTATTGCCTTGGGAGACTGACCTAAGAAAACATTGCTGTGATTTATGTCAGAGAATGTTTTGTCAATGCTCTCTTCTACAAGTTTTACGGTGTCATGTCTTATGTTTAAGTCTTTAAAACATTTTGAGTTTATTTTTGTGTATGGTGAGAGGGTGTGTTCTAGCTTCAATGATTTACATGCAGCTATCCAACTTTCTCAACACCCCTTGCTGAAGAGACTGTCTTTTTTATTCTTGAATACTTTGTTGAAGATTAATTGACCATAGGTGTGTAGGTTGATTTCTGGGCTCTCTATTCTCTTCCATTGATCCATATGTCTGTGTTTGTGCCAATACCATGCTGGTTTTATTATTGTAGCTTTGTAGTATTGTTTGAAGTCTGGGAGGGTTATGCCTCCTGCTTTGTTCTTTTTTCCTCAGGATTTCTTTGGCAACTCTGGGTCTTTTATGGATCCATATACATTTTAGGATTATTTGTTCTAGTTCTGTGAAAAATGTCATAGGAAATTTGATAGGGATCACAATAAACCTGTAGATTGCTTTGGGTAGTATGGCAATTTTAACAATATTAATTCTTCCAATCCAAGAGCATGGGATACCTTTCCATTTCTTTGAATCACCTTCAATTTACTTTATTAATGCTTTATAGTTCTCCGTGTATAAGTCTTTCATTTCCTTGGTCAGGTTTATTGCTAAGTATTTTATTTTGGGAGGTGAGATTTTAAAAGGTTTTTTTTTTTTTTTTTTTTTTTTTTTTTTTACTTTTTCTAATATTTCATTGTTAGTGTAAAGAAATGCAACTGAATTTTGTATTTTAATTTTCTATCCTCCTACCTTGCTGAATTTGTTTATCAGTTCTAGGCATTTTTGTGTGGAGTCCTTAGGGTTTCCTGTATATAGTATCATGTCATCGGCATAATGACAATTTTACCTCTTCCCTTCCAATTTGGATACCTTTTATTTCTTTTTCCTGTCTGACTGCTGTGGCTAGGACATCCAATACTATGTTGAATAGAAGAGGTGAGAGTGGCCATTCTTTCTTGTTCCAGATTTTAGTGGGAAGGCTTTCAGCTTTTCACTATTATTACATTGGCTGTGTGTTTGTCATAAATAGCTTTTATTATGTTGAGATATGTTTCCTCTATACCCACCTTGGTAAGAGTTTTTATCATGAATGGGTGTTGGATTTTGTCAAATGCTTCTTTTGCATATATTGAGATGATCATGTGGTTTTTGTCTTTTGTTGATATGGTGTGTCACATTGATTTGCTTATGTTGAACCATCCTTATGAACTTGGGATGAATCAAACTGGTCGTGGTGTAAGATATTCTTCATGTGTTGTAAGATTTGGTTGGCTAATATTTTTTTGAGAATTTTTGCATCTATATCTATATTGGCCTGTAATTTTCTTTTTTGGTGGTATCTTTTTCTGGTTTTCGTACCAGGCTGATGGTGGCCTCATAGAATGTCTTTGGGGATGTTCCCTCCTCTTCAGTCTTTTGGAAAAGTTTGAAAAGGGTCGGTAAAATTTCTTCTTTGTATGTTTGGTAGAATTCTCCTGTGAAGCCATCTGGTCCTGGACTTTTGTTTGTAAAGAGGGTTTTTTTGGTTTTCTTTTGTTTTTTGTTTATTACAGATTCTATTGCACTTCTAGTGCTTTGTTCAAATTATCTATTTCTTCTTGATTCAATTTTGGTGGGCTGTGTGTTTCTAGAAACTTTTCCATTTCTTCTAGGTTGTCAAATTTGTTGGCATATAATTGTTCATAGTACTCCCATATAGTGTTTTGTATTTCTGCAGTATCAGTTGTTAAATCTGCTTTTTCATTTCTTGTTTTGTTTACTTGGGTCCTCTCTCTTCTCTTCTTGGTGAGACTGGCCATAAGTTTGTCAATTTTGTTTACCCTTTCAGAGAACCAGCTCTAGGTCTTATTGATTTTTTTATACTGTTTTTTAAATGTTTCCTCTCTGACCTTTAGTATTTCCTTCCTTCTGCTGAATTCAGGTTTTGTATGTTTTCTTTAATTTTTTAAGTGGTAGTTTAGGTGATTTATTTGAGATTTTTCTTGTTTTCAGAGGAAGGCCTGTATCGCTATGAAATTCCCTCTAAGAACTGCTTTTGCTGCATCCTATAGATTTTATATGGTTGTGTTTTCATTGTCATTTGTCTCAAGGTATTTTTAAATTTCCTCTTTGATTTCAATGTTAACCCATTGGTTTTTTAGTAGCATGTTGTTTAGTCTCTATGTAATTTTTTTTTCCTCATTTCTTTTTCTGTGACTGATTTCTAGTTTCATGCCATTGTGTTCAGAAAAGATGCTTGAGACAATTTTTTTAAATACATCTTTATTGGAGTATAATTGCTTCACAATGCTATGTTAGTTTCTGTTGTACAACAGAGTGAATCAGCCTTATGCATACATATATCCCCATATCCCCTCCCTCTTGAGCCTCCCTCCCACCCTCCATATCCCACCCCTCAGTCTTCACAAAACACTGAGCTGATATCTCTGTGCTATGCTACTGCTTCCCACTATCTATCTATTTTATATTTGATAGTGTGTGGATGTCAATGCTACTCTCATATCGCCCCAGCTTCCCCTCCCCAACCCCACGTCCTCAAGTCCATTCTCTCTGTCTGTATGTGTATTCCTGTGCTGCCACTAGTTCATCAGTACCATTTTTTTTTAGATTCCATATGTATGCGTTATAATACGGTATTTGTTTTTCTCTTTCTGACTTACTTCACTGTATGACAGACTCTAGGTCCATCCACCTCACTACAAATAACTCAATATTGTTTATTTTTATGGCTGAGTAATATTCCATTGTATATACGTGCCACATCTTCTTTATCCATTCATCTGTTGACGGACATTAAGGTTTCTTCCATGTCCTAGCTATTGTAAATAGGGCTGAAACGAACATTGTGGTACATGTCTCCTTTTGAATTATGGTTTTCTCAGGGTATATGCCCAGTAGTTGGACTGCTGGGTCATATGGTAGTTCTATTTTTAGTTTTTTAAGGAACCTTCATACTGTTCTCGATAGTGGCTGTATCAATTTACATTCCCACCAACAGTGCAGGAGGGTTCCCTTTGCATCAAACTCTCTCCGGCATTTACTGTTTGTTGATTTTTTTGATAATGGCCATTCTGATCGTTGTAAGGTGATACCTCATTGTAGTTTTGATTTGCATTTTTCTAATAATTAGTGATATTGATCATCTTTTCCTGTGCCTCATGGCCATCTGTATGTCTTCTTTGGTGAAATGTCTACTTAGGTCTTACACTCTTTTTAATTGGGTTGTTTGTGCTTTTGACATTGAGCTCCATGAGCTGTTTGTATATTTTGGAGATTAATCCATTGTCCGTTGCTTCATTTGAAAATATTTTCTCCCATTCTGAGTGTTGTTTTTTCCGTCTTGTTTACGGTTTTCTTTGCTGTGCAAAAGCTTTTAAGTTTAATTAGATCACATTTGTTTATTTTTGTTTTTATTTCCATTTCTCTAGGAGGTGGGTCAAAAAGGATCTTGCTGTGGTTTAGGTCAAACAGTGTTTTCCCTATGTTTTCCTCTAAGAGTTTTATAGTGTCTGGTCTTACATTTAGGTCTTAACTCCATTTTGAGTTTGTTTTTGTGCATGGTGTTAGGATGTGTCCTGATTTCATTCTTTTACATGTATCTGTCCATTTTTCACAGCACCACTTATTGAAGAGGCTGTCTTTTCTCCATTGTATATTCTTGCCTCCTTTGTCAAAGATAAGGTGACCATATGTGCATGGGTTTATCTCTGGGATTTCTATCCTGTTCCATTGATCTATCTTTCTGTTTTGGTGCCAGTACCATACTGTCTTGATTACTGTAGCTTTGTAGTATAGTCTGAAGTCAGGGAGCCTGATTCCTCCGGCTCCATTTTTCTTTTTCAACATGGCTTTGGCTATTCGGGGTCTTTTGTGTTTTCATATGAATTGTAAAATTTTTTATTCTAATTCTGTGAATAATGCCACTGGTAGTTTGATAGTGATTGCATGCAATCTGTAGATTGCTTTGGGTAGTACTGTGATTTTCACAATATTGACTCTTCCAATCCAAGAACATGGTATATTTCTCTCCATCTGTTTACATCATCTTTGATTTCTTTCATCAGTGTTTTATAGTTTTCTGAGTAGAAGTCTTTCGCCTCCTTAGGTAGGTTTATTCGTAAGTATTTTATTCTTTTTGTTGTGATGGTAAATGGGATTGTTTGCTTAATTTCTCTTTCTGATTTTTCATTGTCAGTATGGGACAACGAAAAGTGTGGGAATGCCAGAGATTTTTGTGCATTTATTTTGTATCCTGCAACCTTACGATATTCATTGATTAATTCTAGTAGTTTCCTGGTTGCATCTTTAGGATTTTCTGTGTTATAGTATCATGTCATCTGCAAACACTGACAGTTTACTTCTTCTTGTCCAATTTGGCTTCCTTTTATCTCTTTTTCTTCTCTGATTACCATGGCTAGGACTTCCAAAACTATGTTGAATAAGAGTGGCAAGAGTGGACATCCTTGTCTTATTCCTAATCTTAGTGGAAAGATTAGCTTTCCGTTTTTCACCATTGTGTATGATGTTTGCTTTGGGTTTGTCATGTATGGCCTTTATTATGTTGACGTAGGTTCCCTCTATGCCCATTTTCTGGAGAGTTTTTACCATAAATGGATGTTGAATTTTGTCAAACGCTTTTTCTGCATCTATTGAGATGGTCATACGGTTTTTATTCCTTAATTTGTTAATATGGTATATCACATTGATCGATTTGCATATACTGGAGAATCCTTGAATCCCTGGGATAAATCCCACTTGATCATGGTGATATGATCCTTTTAATATGTTGTTGGATTCTGTTTGCTAGTATTTGTTCAGGAATTTTGAATCTATGTTCATCAGTGATATTGGTCTATAATTTTCTTTTTTGTGATATCTTTTTCTGGTTTTGGTATCAGAGTTATGGTGGCTTTGTAGAACGAATTTGGGAGTGTTCCTCCCTCTGCAATTTTTTGCAAGAGTTTGAGAAGGATTGGTGTTAACTCTTCTCTAAATTTTGATAGAATTCACCTGTGAAGCCATGTGGTCCTGGACTCTTGTTTGCTGGACGATTTTTAGTTACAGTTTCAATTTCATTACTTGTGATAGGTCTGTTTATATTTTCTAATTCTTCCTGATTCAGTCTTGGAAAATTTTACCTTTCCAAGATTTTGTCCATTTCTTCATGGTTGTCCATTTTATTGGCATATAGTTGTTTGTAGTAGTCTCTTATAACCCATTGCACTTATGCAGTGTCAGTTGTGATTTCTCCTTTTTCATTTCTAATTTTATTGATTTGCGTCCTCTCCCTTTTTTTCTTGATTAGTCTGGCCTAGGGTTTATCAATTTTGTTTATCTTCTGAAGAAACCAACTTTTAGTTTTATTGATCTTTGCTATTGTTTTCTTTGTTTCTATTTCATTTATTTATGCTCTGATCTTTCTGATTTTTTTCCTTCTACTGACTTTTGGTTTTCTTTGTTCTTCTTTCTCTAGTTGCTTTACATGTAGTGTTAGGTTGTTTATTTGAGATTTTTTTTGTTTCTTGAGGTGAGATTGAATTGCTATAAATTTTCCTCTTAGAACTGCTTTTGCTTCATCCCATAGATTTTGGGTTGTTGTGTTTTCATTGTCATTTGTTTCTATGTATTTTTTTAATTTTTTCTTTGATTTCTTCAGTGATCTCTTGGTTATTTAGTAGTGCACTGTTTAGCCTCCATGTATTTGTTTTTTACAGTTTTTTTTTTTTTTCCTGTAATTGATTTCCAATCTCATAGCATTGTGGTCAGAAAAGATGCTTGGTATGATCTTAATTTTCTTAAATTTTCCGAGGCTTGATTTGTGACCCAAGATATGATCTATCCTGGAGAATGTTCCATGTCCACTTGAGAAGAAAGTGTAATGTGCTGTTTACGGATGGAATGTCCTATAAATATCAAATCTCTCTGGTCTATTGTATCATTTAAAGCTTATGTTTCCTTATTTACTTTCTGTTTCAATGATCTGTCCATTGGTGTAAGTGGGGTGTTAAAGTCCCCTAGTATTATTGTGTTACTGTCAATTTCCCCTTTCATGGTTGTTAGTATTTGCCTTATATATTGAGGTGCTCCTATGTTGGGTGGATAAACATTTATGATTATTATATCTTCTTCTTGGATTGATCCCTTCATCATTATGTAGTGTCCTTCCTTTCTCTTGTAACCTTATTTTAAAGTCTATTTTATCTGATACAAGTATTGCTACTCCAGCTTTCTTTTGATTTCAATTTGCATGGAATGCTTTTTTCCATCCCATCACTTTCAGTCTGGGTGTGTCCCTAGGTCTGAAGTGGGTCTCTTGTAGACAGCATATATATGGGTCTTGTTTTTGTATCCATTCAGCCAGTCTGTGTGTTTTGGTTGGGGCATTTAATCCATTGACATTCAAAGTAGTTATTGATGTGTGTGTTCCTATTAACATTTGCTTAATTGTTTGGGGTTTGTTTTTGTGGGTCTTTTTCTTCTCTTGTGTTTCCCACCTAGAGAAGTTCCTTTAGCATTTGTTGTAAAGCTGGTTAGGTAGTATTGAATTCTCTTAGCTTATGCTTGTTTGAAAGGCTTTTGATTTCTCCATTGAATCTGAATGAGATCCTTGCTTGTAAAGTAATCTTGGTTGTAGGTTTTTCTCTTTCATCACTTTAAGTAAATCCTGCCATTCCCTTCTGGCCTGCAGAGTTTCTGCTGAAAAATCAACTGATAACCTTATGGGGATTCCTTTGTGTGTTATTTTTTGCTTTTCCCTTGCTGCTTTTGATATTTTTCTTTGAACTTAATCGTTGTTAGTTTGATTAATATGTGTCTTGGTGTGTTTCCCCTGGGTTTATCCTGTATGGGATTCTCTTCACTTCCTGGACTTGGGTGACTATTTCCTTTACCGTATTAGGGAACTTTTCCACTGTAATCTCTTGAAATAGTTTCTCAGACCCTTTCTTTTTCTCCTATTCTTCTGGGACCCCTATAATTTAAATGTTGGTGTGTTTAGTGTTGTCCCAGAGGTCTCTGAGATTGACTTCAATTCTTTTTATTCTTTTTTCTTTATTCTGCTCCTCAAAAGTTATTTCCACCATTTTGTCTTCCAGCTCACTTATTCATTCTTCTGCCTCAGTTATTCTGTTTTTGATTCCTTCTAGAGTATATTAAATTTCAGTTATTGTGTTGTTCATCTCTGTTTGTTTGTTCTTTAGTTCTTCTAGATCTTTGTTAAACATTTCTTGTATTTTCTCATTCTGTGCCTCCATTCTACTTCCGAGATTCTGGATCATCTTTACTATCATTACTCTGACTTCTTTTTCAGGTAGATTGCCTATTTCCTCTTCATTTATTTGGTCTTGTAGGTTTTTACCTTGCTCCTTCATCTGTGACATATTTTTTTGTTGTCTTTTTTTTTTCCTTATTTTTGATAGGTAGGATTTTGTTCCTGTCTACTGGTTGTTTGGCTTGAGGCTTCCATCACTGGAGTCTGTAGGCTGTTAGGTAGGGCAGGGTCTTGGTGCCTAGATGAGGACCTCTGGGAGACCTCACTATGATGAATATTCCCTGAGTTCTGAGATTCTCTGTTAATCCAGTGGTTCTGACTCAGAACTCCCACTGCAGGAGCTTCGGCCCAACCCCCAGCTCATGAACGAAGATCCCACAAGCCACACGAGGTGGCAAAAAAGAAAGTAAAACAGACAAAAAGCAGAACAATAACAAAGAGTAAAAAATAAAATCAGACTTTTAAACTAACAGATATGTTAGAAAAGATATACAAATAAAAATATACATGAAACAACAACTGGAAGATAAAACAGAACCACAATAGTAAAAAAGAGGAGGAAAAAAAGGTGGAAAAGGCCTTGGCTGTGGGGGTCAGGGCTTAAGCAGGGACAGGGTTTAGGTGGTGGGTGGGGCCTATGCTTAGGACCCACGGGACTGGAAAAGGCCCTGAGGGGGTGGGGGGTGGGGCTTAGGTTCAATGGAACTGAAGGGGCCCAGGCATGCCTCTGGTCTCAGAGGGCAGGGGCAAATGCCCTCTGATCCTCTCCAGCTCCTCCTCTCCTAGTGGGCCCCTCCCACCTGCCTCTCCTGTTCTTCCCCAGCTTCCCACCTACACCCCCAGGATCCATGGGGCCCAGAGGGGGCTTTGGAGGGTGAGGGACCTGACCTGGCAGCCCAGTAGGCTTCCCAGGCCCGAGGTGGAGGAGCAAAGCCCTCCGCGCCTTCCCCAATCATGGGGTCCTAGTGGGTTCCCCTCCCACCGTCCACTTCTACTCTCCTTCCCCCCTCCTCCCTGTCTCCTACAAGCCTAGGACCAACGTGGCCCGGAGAGGGCGTCTGAGAGTGTAGGACCCAGCCTGGCTTCCTGGGCCGATTGGGCAGAGGAACCCCTACCCGCCTCCCAGCCACCCCTCAGTGGTGCTGGTCATGTCCATCCTCCACTTCTCCTCCCCCCTCAGTCCCCCCATGTCCTATCTGGTTGCTTGGGGGTTCCTCCCGTCTACTGGGCCTCAAGGTACCCCTCCAGCATCTGGTAGGTGGCCTAGTTGTGGGGAGACGCAAACTCCGCATCTTTCCATGCTGCCATCTTGACTCTGCTGAGACAACTTCTATACTCTTAAATTTGAGTCTTGCTTTGTGCCCTGGTATGTGGTCAGTCTTAGAGAATGTTCCACGTAGACTTGAATGTATATTCTGGTTTTTTGGATGTAACATCCTGAAAATATCAATTAAGTCTAACTGTTCTATTTTATCATTTAGAATCTCTATTGCCTTATTGATTTTCTGTCTAGAAACTCTCTCCATTGATGTGAGTGGGGTGTTAAACTCCCCTACTATTACTGTATTCCTGTCAATTTCTCCCTTTTTGTCTATTAGTATTTGTTTTATGTATTTGCGTGCTCCTATATTAGGTGCATATATGTGGACAAGTGTAAAATCATCTTCTTGTATTGATCCTTTTATCGTTATATAGTGTCCTTTTCTTTATGGCTTTTGTTTTAAAGTCTATTTTGTCTGAGTATTGCGAACCCCTGCTTTCTTGTCATTTCCATTTACATGAAATATCTTTTTACATCCCCTCACTTGCAATCTGTATGTGTCTTCTGCCCTAAAGTGGGTCTCTGTAGGTAGCATATTATAGGTTCTTGTATTTTTTTATCCAATCCGCCACTCTGTGTCTTTTGATTGGAGCATTTAGTCTATTGACATTTAAGGTAATTATTGATAGACATGTATTTATTGCCATTTTAAACCTTATTTTCCAGTTGAGTCTGTGTTTCTTCTTTATACCTGTTTTTCATTTTGTGGTTTGATGATTTCCTTTTATTTTATGCTTGTGTTTTCTTTTTGTTTTTTGTGAATCTTATGTTTTTGATTTGTGGTTACCCTGTTTATCAAGTATGTTAACCCCTTCCTGTATCTACTTGCTTTAGACTGATAGTCATACAGGGTTAAACACATTCTAAATAATAATAATAATAATCATCTACGTCTTCTTGCTCTCCTCCCCCACATTTTATGATTTTGATGTCTTCTTTCACATCTTCATGTTTATTATTTTGTTGTTCATCGTGGTTATCATCGTTTTCACAAAAATGTTTTGGTTTTTTGAAAAAATCTGTGTACTGGCTTATTTAAGTGATTTACTTTCCAATTATGATTTTCTCTTTCCTATAG
Source organism: Leucopleurus acutus (assembly GCF_964270905.1). Taxonomy (NCBI): domain Eukaryota; kingdom Metazoa; phylum Chordata; class Mammalia; order Artiodactyla; family Delphinidae; genus Leucopleurus; species Leucopleurus acutus. The sequence continues at coordinate 13,673,197 of NC_139143.1, forward strand.
ATTCTTGCTTCATTTCTGTTTAGAGATCTTTCAATATTCTTTTAGGATAGTTTTAGTATTGCTCTAATTTTTTAGTTTTTGCTTGTCTGGGAAATTCTTTATCTCTCCTTCTATTCTAAATGATAATCTTGCTGTGTAGAATATTCTAGGTTGCATGTTTTTCCCTTTTAGAATTTGAATATATCTTGCCACTCTTTTCTGGCCTGTAATGTTTCTGTAGAGAAATCAGCTGATATTCTTACGGGGGTTCCCTTGTAATTAACTCTTTCTCTCTTGCTGCCTTCAGAATCCTCTTTAACTTTTGCCATTTTAATTATATGTTTTGGTGTAGGTCTGTTTGGGGTTCACCTTATTTGGTACCCTCTGTGCTTCCTGTACCTGGATTTCTGTTTCCTTCTTTAGTTTTGGGAAGTTTTCAGCCATAATTTCTTCAAATACATTTTTGATCCCCTTTTCTCTTTCTTCCCCTTCTGGGATCCCTTTGTTGTGTAGATTGGCATGCTTTATGTTATCCCACAAATCTCTTATATTGCTTTCATATTTTTTTTTTTTCATTTGACTTTCTGTCCGCTGTTCTGATTGGGTGATTTCCATTATTCTATCTTCCAGATCACTTATTCATTCTTTTGCATTATTCATTCTGCTATTCATTGCGTTTAGCTCAGCTTTCATCTTGGCAAATGGATTTTCTAATTTGTCTTGTCTCCTCTTAATAATTTCTAGTTCCTTTTTACAGTACTCTGCATTTCTGCTGATAGCCTTTCTTAATTCCTTCAGTATTTTCATTATCTTCTTTTTGAAATTAGTGCCTATTAGACTGAAGAGGTCTGTTTCATTGTTTGTTCTTTCAGGGGAATTCTCCTGGTCTTTTAACTGGGAGTGGTTCCCTTGCTTTTTCATTTTACTTGTATTTCCCTTACTCTGTGAGTTTAGGAGAAACAATTATCTACTGTGGTTTTTGAGGGCTATATGTGGCAGCATCCTTGTGTAGCATGTGTGGGTTTAATATTTTTGTTGCAAGTGCTGTTTTTAGTATGGATGCCTGCTGCCTCTTTCCTCAGTGTGTACTGGCTATTATCCCCTTGGTAGAGAGAGGGTGTGCAGCTGTGGCAGCTGGTGCCCTCTCCCAGGGCTCTCTGTGGCAGTGGCAGCTCGTGTGCACCCCTGGAGCCTGCGATAGCAGTGGAGGCAGCTCATGACCACTCCTGGAGCCTGCAAGGGTGGCTCTCAACCGCTCCTGGAGCCTGGATCTCAGAAGAGCAGCAGCAGTGGCTCGCAACTGCTCCTGGAGTTCACAGCGGCAGCTGGCACCTGCTCCAGAAGCTCGTGTGGGTGGTGTCCTGTTGCCTGAGAGTACGCAGACGAAAAACGGCTGCAGTGGCAGGTCCTGCCCCTCCCCTCCACACCCTCCAAACAATGGTGCCTGGCCTCTGAGGCCAGCCAGGCTTCCTCCCCATACACCCTGCGTTGTGGTTGCACTAGACTCTACCCCCTTCAGGCTGTTTCCCCCAGCAACCCCAGTCCTCTCCCTGGGTCTGATCTCCAAAGCCCGAGCTTCAGCACCCAGACCCCACCTGTTCCGGTGGACACATGTCTCAGGCTGGGGAGCACAGGGTGGTGGCACTGACCATCTCTGCATGCTTCTCTCTGTTCTGGCTGCCACAAACTGGTTGCTGCACTCTCCTCTGAGGCTCTGAAGCTCCCCCTTATCTTGGCTGACCTCTGTGCTGGTAAGGGGACTTTGAGGGAACCTTTCCTTTCACAGCTCTTTCCCAAGAGCACCAGTCCTGTCCCAATTTCTTTCTCTCTTTTTTCTTTTGTTCTACTCAGTTACATGGAGATTTTCTTGCCCTTTCAGAAGTCTGAGATCTGCCAGTGTTCCATAGATATTCTGTAAGAATCATTCCACATGTAGATGTATTTTTGATATATTTGTGCAAGGAGGTGAGTTTCACATCCTACTACTCTTCCATCTTGATTCACCTCCCAGTAGTTCTATTCTTAATTTTTTGAGGAAACTCCATACTGTTTTCCATAGTGGCTGTACCAATTTACATTCCCACCAACAGTGCACCAGCATTCCCTTTTCCTCACATCCTCACCAACATTTGTTATTTCTTTTTTTTGATGATAAGCATTCTAACAGGTGTGAGGTGATATCTCACTGTGGTTTTGATTTGCATTTCCCTAATAATTAGGGATATTGAAAATATTTTCATGTGCCTGTTGATCATCTGTATATTTTCTTTGGAAAAAATGTCTATTCAGATCATCTGCCCATGTTTTAAGTGGGTTGTTTTGTTGTTGTTGTTCACTTTGAGTTCTCTATATACTTTGGATATTAACCCTTTATCGAATATATGATTTGGAAATATCTTCTCCCATTCAGTAGGTTGACTTTTCATTTTGATACTGGTTTCCTTTGCTGTACAGAAGCTTTTTAGTTTGATATAGTCCTATGTACTTATTTTTGCTTTTGTTTCCCTTGCCTTTGGAATCAGATCCACAAAACATTGCTAAGACCAATGTTAATGAGGTAACACCTATGTTTTCTTCTAGGAATTTTATGACTTCAGGTCTTACATTCAGGTCTACCATATGACCCAGCTATTTCACTTCTGGGTATTTATCTGAAAAATACAAAAAACAACACTAATTTGAAAAGATATATGCACCCTTATGTCCATTGCAGCATTATTTAGAATAGCCAAGATATGGAAAAAACCTAAGCATCCACCTGTGGATGAACGGTTAAAGAAAATGTGGTTAAAATATACAATGGAATACTAGTCAGCCATAACAAGAGTAAAATTCTGCTATTTTGAACAACATGGATGGATCTTGTGGCTATATGCAAATGAAGTCAGTCAGAGAAAGAAAAACACCATATGATTTCACTCATGTGAAATTAAAAAAACAAAACAAGTGAACAAACAAAACAAATTCATAGATACAGAGAACCAGTTAGTGATCACCAGAGGGAAGAGAGTTGGGACTGAGCAAAATGGGTGAAGGGGGTAAAATGTATGATGGTAGATGGTAACTAGACTTGTGATGGTGATTACTTTGTAGTGTATACAGATGTTGACTTTTAATGCTGTACCCCTGAAACTTACTTTAAAAAAGGAATGGGTATATTTGACTCTACAAGCTAATTTAGATCTCTAAAAGAAACCTACTCAAACTAATGTATTATGTATTGATACACCCTATGGAGTTAGTGAATAGTGGATGATAAAAATGTAAATCCAATGAGTTTAAACCATTTATTTGAAAAAATTTTAAGTAAAAATTGAGAAAATAAAATAATAGTTGGAATAAATTATCACTGGTTCATGACAGTTTATCTTTATTCACGTGTATTTTTTACAGACAAGTACTTCAATTTTATTAACTTATTAAGAAATATATTATTATAAATCTGACTGCAATATCCATGTTTCTGCAAGTCATAGACAAAGCTACATTTTTGTCAGAAGACTTTCCAGTGACCATGGAATCAGGGTAAGGGTACTTGGATTATGTAAGTGGCACTTTTTAATTTGATGCATGTCCACTGTGAATATATGACTCTGACACCCACCAAGAGTAAAGAATTTCACCAGATGGTTGATCCAAGCACTTTCTTTACTGAACAATCCTGGGGACACAGTCTCTGAATCAAATTTGTCTATGGAGTCAAGGCATTTTACAATAAGTATTGGTGCAGGATGAGAAACAGTTGGACAGAGAAAAAGAAAGCATCAAATCAAAGCTTTTCAGAGAGCAGGAAGTGGTGTTACCCAGAATAAAGCCCTAGTTCAGTGTTGGTCTGACATTCTCCAGTAGTTTCCCTGGAGATGAAGTATAAGGGAATAATTGTTCTAGTCGTTTTGTATCATTTTCTCCTCACACTGGATTGGCAGTCTGGATAGAAATGGAATTCTAGATTGAAATGCATTTCCTTAATGATATTTTTCTAATTGTTTTTACTTTTCAGTATTGTTGAGAAAAAGGCTAATATTTTGATTTTCACTAATATATATTTGTAATTATTGTTTCTGACTTTCTCCCTCTTGACTATTATCTATCACATTCTGCATTATGGAATAGTGTATACTTACACTAAGTAGGTCTCCTTTAATTCACTCTCCTGGGCATTTGATAAATACTTTAAATCTGGAAACACTATCATTCAGGAATAATCTAAAATCTTGTATTATTTTGTTTAAAAAGGTTTCCCCAGCACTTCCTCTATCTGAAATTGCTAGAAATGTTGGATCCTCCAGATTAATGTTTTGAATAATTTTTCCTAATAATTTCAATTTCTTTTACTTTTTCAGTTTCTGTGATTTTATTATTCTATTTTCCTTTTTTTTAAACTGAAGTATAGTTGATTTATAATGTGTTAGTTTCAGGTGTACAGCAAAGTGATTCAATTATATATATATTTACATATATATTTATATAACTGAATATATATAAGAATACATATACATACTCTTTTTAGATTCTTTTCCCTTATAAGTTATTACAAAATGTTGAGTATAGTTCCCTGTGCATTTTCTAACCTAGTTTTCATGTTCTAGAAATTAGCTACCATGCTTATAATTTAAAGGAGTTTATTTCTTTTACAGTTATAGGCCCTTTGGTACAATATTTTGCCATTGCGTTTTTAATGAATGTAATTTTGTGTTACATTGAGGGCTTAACATTTTTTCCATTGTTTGTTACATTATACCTGTTTTTTTTTTTTCAAATTTGCTTATTGAGGTGTGGAGTTTGCTTGGCAGACTAAGAAGGATATAAGTGTTCTATATCTGGGGTGAGAAGGAAGATCTGACTCTTCAGGTTTTCAAACTTTCTCCCTCCAATCTGATTCCTCTAAAGAATAAATCCCTATTATTTGGCCTGTGTATAGGGACCTATGTGTGGAGTTGAAAGGGGAAATGGCTGTTCCATACATTTCAATGTATTCTCCAGTTTTTTGCCTTATCCTGCCTATCAGTTCTAAGGTCAAGGTTTTCTGTTTGTTTGTTTTTTAGGTTTCTGCAGGGTGAATGGTCTGTACTCTCAACATTCTCTCTTCCTGTATTTTAGTTGTTGCTTCTTTTGCCCTATTAAATCATTTTCCCCACCTCTGTCTGCTTTTAAAAATCTGTTGAAAACTTGCATCTACTATTCTCTTTATACTCCTATAATAATACTTTTCAAAATTGTAATTTAATATCAGTAGGTCTTGGGCAGGAGAGGTTACAAATACATACATATTTAGTTATTTTAAAAAGAAACTATCTAATAAGGTAAATTTTGAGAAGTATATTCCCGAACTATTGAGGGGAAAATGACTTCATATTCCCCTTAATTTTTTTAGAAGTTAGAGGTAATGTGTTAGTTGAGGCAGATAGTACACATTTTGCAAAGAATAAATTAAGTATTTCTAGGAATATGTACTAAATTGCAAGCCTCCTTTTCCATATGCTGTCATTTATATATAGAAGCACAAACTCCATACATTTGAAATGGCCAGATGGCAACTCTTCTCTTCATTACTTAAATGAAATAGGGAACACAAGTGCTCCCTGGTGAAAACACACTGCAGTATTTTGTTTTAAAACATACAGTTTTGAAGTGAACATAAACTTGCTTCTGCCTTTTTTTTAATGTTTGTTCTCTTTCTCAGAACTGAGGCAGGCTGGGACCTGAGACCCTTTGCTGCAGTGGTTGCACATGGACAGATATCTCCCCCAGCAACAAAATACAAGGAAACTATAAGGGACTAAATATAACTGCCTGAATGTGCAGTTGGGGCAAATTATGAACAAGATACAAAAAGACCAAAAACCCAACTGCCACTTCTGAGGAGCTGGAAGCAAAAGCAGGGTACTACACATGCACCCTGAACACAGCACCACCAAGGTGGTAGGCAGAACACCTAAGCCACCCCTCGAGCTTGACCCTTGGACCCACACCTATCCTCACCCCATATAAGGGACCAGCTCTCCCCCCCCTCCAGGAGCAAGCAAGAGAACGTGTTACTTGTTTTTGCTCCTTCATGCTGCAGCAGGGGCCCCAGTAAAGCCTTGCCTGAATTTCTTGTCTGGCTTCCTATCAATTTCTATTGATTAAGGATGCCAAGAACCCTGGTTGGTTATATACTTTGTAGCAACCATGAAGGGACATTGATCCCTTCCTGGGAGAGGACCTGGGCACCTCTGTGACCACTGAATGCAGCTTCTCCATGGGCGACAAGTGGCTACCTGAACCTCTTGTTTCAGCATCACCATATTTGATAAGTCTGCCCTCCTGGCCCCTGAGGGACTCAGTACCTTCATTCAGGCAACACTTTCCCTCTCCTTATATCTCTTTACTTCTCCTCTCTCTGTCTTCTCCTACTTCTGTCCTATCCTTCCAAGAAAGTGAATGTCAGGCAGCTATAGCATCACTCCTCTCACCTTGTGAGACCTGCTCCCTCTGGCCGGCAATGGCTCACCTTGACAGGTGATAGACAGAGGTGGGAAAGGCTTGCCTCATACCACGTGTAGATCTCGGTCTAGTGGGCTCTCCCTGATGGGAGATTTCTGAGAGTGATAGAGGTTCAAACCTCATATTGTGTAGTGACTGGAAGTCCAATCACACCAATATACTCAACTTTATTTTCCTGCTGCCAACGGAAGTCCCACTGGGAGTGAGCTGAAGCGGCATATTTCTATACACTGGTGTAAGCATGGGTGAGAGTCCCAACTGTGGGTTAGAATCCCACAGATGACGTACAACTGGCTGGTTTCCAGGCTTGATCACCCCGGTGGGCAGTAGACAGGGTGTGCCCTCCTTCACTGGCCCTTTCTGGAAGCGTGCGGGTTTCGTGCCTGAATAGACACCTGCAGGGGATGGATTGAAATGGCAATCTCTCTCATTGTGTCTTTCTCTTTTTCAATCTTTTCTGTCCCCACTCCCTTTACCTCTCTCTTGGTCCTCACCCCTATACTCCTCTCTCTTTCACTCTGAGGACTCCTTGTTGGTGTCTTTAAGTTTCTGTCCTTGGTACATGTTGAGACAGTGAATTTAAAAGGATCTTTGTTTCATAGGTTTTTTTTGTTTTTACATCTTTATTGGAGTATAATTGCCTTACAATGGTGTGTTAAGTTTCTGCTTTATAACCAAGTGAATCAGCCATACATATACATATGTTCCCACATCTCCTCCCTCTTGCGTTTCCCTCCCTCCCACCCCCCCATCCCACCCCTCCAGGCGGTCACAAAGCACCGAGCTGATCTCCCTGTGCTATGCGGCTGCTTCCCACTAGCTATCTATTTTACGTTTGGTAGTGTATATATGTCCATGCCACTCTCTCGCTTTGTCACAGCTTACCCTTCCCACTCCCCATATCCTCAAGTCCATTCTCCAGTAGGTCTGTGTCTTTATTCCTGTCTTACCCCTAGGTTCTTCATGACATTTTTTTTCTTAAATTCCATATATATGTGTTAGCATATGGGATTTGTCTTTCTCTTTCTGACTTACTTCACTCTGTATGACAGACTCTAGATCCATCCACCTCATTACAAATAGCTCAATTTTGTTTCTTTTTATGGCTGAGTAATATTCCATTGTATATATGTGCCACATCTTCTTTATCCATTCATCCGATGATGGACACTTAGGTTGTTTCCATCTCCGGGCTATTGTAAATAGAGCTGTACTGAACATTTTGGTACATGACTCTTTTTGAATTAATGATTTTCTCAGGGTATATGCCCAGTAGTGGGATTGCTGGGTCATATGGTAGTTCTATTTGTAGTATTTTAAGGAACCTCCATACTGTTCTCCATAGTGGCTGTACCAATTCACATTCCCACCAGCAGTGCAAGAGTGTTCCCTTTTCTCCACACCCTCTCCAGCATTTATTGTTTCTAGATTTTTGGATGGTGGCCATTCTGACTGGTGTGAGATGATATCTCATTGTAGTTTTGATTTGCATTTCTCTAATGATTAATGATGTTGAGCATTCTTTCATGTGTTTGTTGGCAGTCTGTATATCTTCTTTGGAGAAATGTCTATTTAGGTCTTCTGCCCATTTTTGGATTGGGTTGTTTTTCTGTTATTGAGCTGCATGAGCTGCTTATAAATTTTGGAGATTAATCCTTTGTCAGTTGCTTCATTTGCAAATATTTTCTCCCATTCTGTGGGTAGTTTTGTCTGTCCAACTGCTCCTGCGAGTCTCTGCTGATACTGTGGGCACAACGGAGCACTTCAGCCTTGAAATGCAAACAGCCCACATTGCCCGAGACTCCAGCCTTGGGTTACTTAGTAGGACTTTAAAGAAGAGCAACAACAACAAAAGAGGAGCTTGCATTTCCAATGTAACTGTTCTGCCCTAGCTGTCAGGAACTATCTGAACCATCTGTAGTCCCCAAGACTGGAAAAAAAACAAAAAAACAAAAAGGCCTTTTTAAACTCAGGCAAGAAAACTGTGAGGTCTCTGGTTCTGGCAGCTGTCTTTATGTAAATGAACTGTAATTAACTGGCTTAAAGGAAATTGAGCCCATTCTCAGAAATATAAAAGAAACTTGTCAGAATATATTTCAGGTTCACGTGACCTGGGAAATATTCAGTATTGAATTAATATCTAGTATTAGAGCTAGCTTAAGCTTGTGGGTTTAATTAATACAGACCTGTATTTAGAGTCCTCAACATTAACTATAAAACTTTTATTGTACCTAGGGTTACTGCAAGTCAGTAAGTGCATATTGTTTCTATTATAAAAATTGTCAACAAGGAAAATAATATTATTAAACTTTTAAGTAAATGTAACTGAGATAAGAGCTTTTTGGTAAACTCTAGGAATAATTATGTTTTCGAAATGTCCATCTAAAACAGTCTCTCCAAATTTTGGTAACTTGAAAATAACTTAAATGATAGGAATTCATGGAATATCCAGGTTATTTCAAGTAAGATAAAATACTGGGACATTAATTGCTAAGCAGATATAATTCTACCTACTTTTGTCTTCTTATCAGAGGAAAAGTAAAGATATTTGGGTTTATTGGACACATGGCATGTGCCACATTGAGGAAATAAATTATGCATTAAGAAGATGTATGTTTCTAGAGGTTATGGGATAGTCCAAAAAATGAATGCTGATGTGACAAACAGTTTACAAGGACTTGCTTCTTGGTTTTTATTAGATATTAAGCCTTTAAGGTTAAAAATTATAAGGGAAACATTTCAGTATGCAAGGAAAATGGAAAACATATTTTCAGTTAAAAAATTTAAGAAGTATCAGGAATTGAAATGTATTTTGTGAAAGGAAAACAAAAGGCAGTTTTGTCCTAGACCTGGTTGCTTCTAAATGAAAAACACACACAAAACAAAACAAAAAAATGGGACAAAATAATTTGGATACCAAAAGTTGTAGGAGAGGTTTATGGAAATGGAACACTGAGAAAATAAATTTGTACATGGATAGGATTCTCTAAGGTTGGATTAAATTTAATTACGCAAATGATTTAAAGAAGGTTGATGGAAGAATAAATTTGGATTCTCTTGTTTTAAATTTTTATTTTATATTGGAGTATAGTTGACTTATAATGTTGTCTTAGTTTCAAGTGTACATCAAAGTGATTCAGTTAAACATGTACATATATCTATTCTTTTCCAGATTCTTTTCACATATAAGTTATTACAGAGTACTGAGTAGAGTTCCCTGTGCTATACAGTAAGTCCTTGTTGATTATCTAATTGTTGTTTAGTAGCATATTGCTTAGCATCCATGTGTTTGTGACTTTTACATTTTTTTTCTGTAGTTGATTTCTATGATTTCTAATCTCATAGTGTTGTGGTCTGAAAAGGTGCTTGGTATAATTTCAATTTTCTTAAATTTACCAAGGCTTGCTTTATGGCCCAGTATCAGGTGTATCCTGGAGAATGTTCCATGTGCACCTGAAAAGAATGTATTCTGCTCCTTTTGGATGGAGTGCTCTATAAATAACAATTTAGTCCATCTTTTCTAATGTGTTATTTGAGGCCTGTGTTTCCTTACTGCTTTTCTCTCTGGATAATGTCTATTGGTGTAAGTGGGGTGTTAAAGTCCCCCACTATTATTGTGTTACTGTTGATTTCTCCTTTAATGGCTGTTAGCACCTCAATATATAAGGCAAATACTACGATGTTGAGTGCATATATATTTACAATTGATATATCTTCTTCTTAGATTGTCCCTTGATAATTATGTGTAGTGGCCTTGCCTCTTGTAACAATCTTTATTTTAACCTCTGTTTTGCCTGATATGAGTACTGCTATTCCAGCTTTCTTTTGATTTCAAATAGCATGGAATAAATTTTTTCATCCCCTCACTTTCAGTCTGCATGTGTCCCTCGATCTGAAGTGGGTCTCTTGTAGACAGCATCTGTGTGGGTCTTGTTTTTGTATCCATTCAGCCAGTCTGTGTCTTTTGGTTGAAGTATTTCATCCATTCATATTTAAGGTAATTACCAATATGTATGTTCTTATTGCAATTTTGTTGATTGTTTTGTACTTGTTTTGTAGCTTTTTCTTCTCGTCCTCCTTTGTTCTACTGTGATTGGATTGACTATCTTTAGTATAGTATCTTTAGAAAGGAATAGCTTGGATTCCTTTATCTGTTTTCGTGTTTATATATTACAGATTTTTGGTTTGCAGTTACCATGAAGTTTTGATATAGCAGTCTATATACATGTTTACAAGATTGTTTTAGTTGCTGATCTCTTAATTTTAAATGCATTTCCAATATCCTGTATTTGTACTCTCCTCTTCTTACAAGTGCTTTTTTTTTTTTTTAATTTTATTGGAGTTGATTTATGATGTTGTGTTAGTTTCTGGTGTACAGCAAAGTGATTCAGTTATACATATACACATACTCATTCTTTTTCAGATTCTTTTCTCATATAGATTATTACAGAATATTGAGTAGAGTTCCCTGTGCTATACAGTAGGTCCTTGCTGGTTATCTATCTTTTATATAGTCGTGTGTGTATGTTAATCCCAAGATCTCATTTATCCCTCCCAACACCCCAAGTTTCCCCTTTGGTAACCATAAGTTTGTTTTTGAGATATGTGTAAGTCTGTTTCTGTTTTTGTAAATGTTCATTTGTATCATTTTTTAAAAAAAATTAGATTACACATATGAGTGATATCAAATGATATTTGTCTTTCTCTGTCTCACTTACTTCACTTAGTATGATAATCTCCAGGTCCATCCATGTTGCTGCAATTGGCATTAATTCATTCTTTGTATGGCTGAGTAATATTCCATTGTATATATGTACCACTTCTTATCCTTTCATCTGTCGATGGACATTTAGGTTGCTTCCATGTCTTGGCTATTGTAAGTAGTGCTGCAGTGAAAATGGGGTGCAGGTGTCTTTTCAAATTATGGTTTTCTTTGGATATATGCCCAGGAGTGGGATTCCTGTGTCATATAGTCGTTCTGTTTTTACTTTTGTAAGGAAGCTCCATTCTGTTCTCCATAGTGGTTGTATCAATTTACATTCCCACCAACAGTGTAGGAGGGTTCCCTTTTCTCCACACGCTCTCCAGCATTTATTGTTTGTAGACTTTTGGATGATGGCCGTTCTGACTGGTGTGAGGTGGTACCTCACTGTAGTTTTGGTTTGCGTTTCTCTGAGAATTAGTTATGTTGAACATCTTTTCATGTGCTTCTTGTCCATCTGTATGTCTTCTTTGGGGAAGTGTCTATTTAGATCTTCTGCCCATTTTTTTTGATTGGTTTGTTTGATATAGAGCTGCATGAGCTATTTGTATAATTTTGGAGATTAATCCCTTGTCTGTTCCTTTGTTTGCAAATATTTTCTCCCATTCTGCGGGTTGTCTTTTTGTTTTGTTTATGGTTTCCTTTGCTGTGCAGAAGCTCTTAAGGTTAATTAGGTCCCATGTTTGTTTTTATTTCATTACTCTAGGAGGTGGTTCCAAAAAGATATCACTGCAATTTATGTCAGAGAGTGATCTGCCTACGTTTTCCTCTAAGAGGTTTATAGTGTCCGGCCTTACATGTAGGTCTTTGATCCATTTTGTGTTTATTTTTGTGTATGGTGTTAGAGAATGTTCTAATTTCATTCTTTTACATGTAGCTGTCCAGTTTGCCAAGCCCCACTTGTTGAAGAGACTGTCTCTTCTCCATTTTATATTCTTGCCTCCTTTGTCATAGATTAATTGACCCCAGGGGGCATGGCTTTATTTTGGGGCTGTCTATCCTGTTCCATTGCTCAATATTTCTCTTTTTGCACCAGTTTCATACTGTTTTGATTACTGTAGCTTTGTAGTGTAGTCTGAAGTCAGGGAGCCTGATTCCTCCAGCTCTGTTTTTCTTTCTCAGGATTGTTTTGGCTATTCAGGGTCTTTTGTGTTTCCATACAAATTTAAAATTTTTTTTGTTCTAGTTCTGTGAAAAATTTCATCAGTAATTTGATAGGGATTGCACTGAATCTGTACATGGCCTTGAGTAGTCTAGTCATTTTGACAGTATTGACACTTCTGATCCAAGAACATGGTCTATCTTTCCATCCATTTGTGTCATCTTCGATTTCCTCCATCAGTGTCTGATAGTTTTTGGAGTACAGGTGTTTTGCCTCTTTAGGTAGGACTAGTCCTAGGTATTTTATTCTTTTTGATGTGATGATAAAAGGGATTGTTTCCTGAATTTCTCTTTCTGGTCTTTCATTGTTAGTGTACAGGAACATAAGAGATTTCTGTGTATTAATTTTGTATCCTGCAACTCTACCAAATTCATTGATAAGCACTAGTAGTTTCCTGGTAGCATCGTTAGTATTTTGTATATATAGTATCATGCCATCTACAAACAGTGATCTTTTCCAATTTGGATTCATTTTATTTCTATTTCTTCTCTGATTGCCATGGCTAGGGCTTCTAAAACTATGTTGAGTAAAAGTGGTGGGAGTGGACATCCTTGTCTTGTTCCTGATCTTAGAAGGAATGCTTTCAGCTTTTCACAATTGAGTATGATGTTAGTTGTGAGTCTGTCATGTATGGCCTTTATTATGGTGAGTTATGGTTGGAGGGACTGGTGTCTGCCCACTGGTGGGTGGAGCTGGGTCTTTTTCCTCTGGTGGGCAGGGCCATCTCAAGGGGTGTGTTTAGAGTCGGCTCTAGGCTAAGGAAAACATTAGGCAGGCATGGATGGGACTATATTCCTGCCCTGTTGGTTGTTTGGCCTGACACATCCCAGAACTGGAGACTACAGGCTGTTGGGTAGGCCCTGGTCTTGGTGTCAAAATGGCCACCTCCAGGAGAGTGCATACCAATGAGTACTCCCCATTACCTCCGCCACCAGTCTCCTTGTGCCCACAGTGAGCCACACCCCCCAACCCCACCTATACAGGGACCCTCCAAGACCACCAGGTAGGTCTGGCCCAGGCTCCTGTGAAGTCACTGTTATTCCCCTGGGTCCTGGTGCATGAGACCTTGTGTGTGCCCTCCAAGAGTGGAGTTTCTGTTTCCTCCAGTCCTGTGAATTTCCTGCAGTCAAGCCCCACTGGCCTTCAAAGCCAAATACTCTGGGGAGCTCCTCCTTCCGATGCCAGACCCCCAGACTAGGAAGCCTGATGTGGGGCTCAGAACTCTCACTCCTTTGGTAGAACGTCTGTGATATAGTTATCTTCCAGTTTGTGGGTCACCCACCCAGCAGGTATGGGATTTAATTGTATCATGAATGTGCCCCTGCTACCATCTCACTGTGGTTTTTTCTTTGTCTTTGGATGTAGAATATCTTTCTTCATAGGTTCCAGACTTTTTTGTTGATGTTTGTTCAGCCCTTAGTTGTGGTTTTGATGTTTTCATGAGAGGAGGTGAGCTCAAGTCCTTATACTCTGCCATCCTGTCTCCACCCTCTGGGCTCCAGATTGTTCTTTCTGTAATGTAGTGGACTCACTTGCCCTTGTGTATAGTACACTTAGGGTGCAGAGGTCTTGCACCTAACATGTCAGATTAGAGTTCCCAGCATAGAACTGCTGCGTTGACACCACACTTTGGTGGACACTGTGCAGAAAAGCTGCTTGCAACACCTCAATTTAAGATGACTGCACCTGGAATCTGAGGCTGAAGTGCTGTGAGCTGGTTTCTCTCTCTTGAGTGAACAGTTTCCTTGGAATGCTGCTTCTGACAGATTATGCAAATTTCTTTGCCTTTAAATAAACTGTCCCTATTTGCCCTTGAAATCTTTTATTGTCACTTTGGTTAAATGAATCAGAATTGTTTCACAGAGACATATGATCCTATCTGATCAGGTGTTTTACATTTTTTTTTGATATTTTTGACAGACTTCCTAAATGTCAAATGCTAATTAAAATTTTGACCTTCTGCTAACTTTAGGGTGCTTCAGAGAGACCCTGGACCATCCCAAAGAGAAATCCTAAACTAACTGGGTTCATTTGGTATGTTAAATTACATGGGAATCATTGTCAAATGAATACTAAATCTTCTTAGGTTGTATCATATGGGTGAATGTTATTAATATAGATATTTTAAAAATTTTATGGATTTCCTTAAAATCTGGTGTGTTCTGATAAAATGTTACCAGTCATGATTCTAGTTATTATAATCAAGTTTCTTTGTCAATTGCTTTGTGATCAGGTGTTTAACTGTGCCCTTTTAGTCTTTTGTCATTCATAGAGAGATAAGCTGATGCTTTGTAAAAATGCTTCATCTCCAGGAAGATTCATAGAAAGGGCTTTTTGACAAGTACAGGTTTTTGGTAACTTTCATATCACACCACTGAACTGGGTAAACCTGATGGCTTTCTAAAGCTGTTAATTATATGAGTTTATTAAAGTGGTGGATATGGTTATAATTTTTCACTTTTGTCTAAAATATTACTGCTTTTTGAATTTTATTTTTTTTTATACAGCAGGTTCTTATTAGTCATCAATTTTATACACATCAATATATACATGTCAATCCCAATCACCCAATTCATCCCACCCCCACCCCCCTGCTGCTTTCCCCCCTTGGTGTCCATGTTTGTTCTCTACATCTGTGTCTCAATTTCTGCCCTGCAAACCAGTTCATCTGTACCATTTTTCTAGGTTCCACATATATGCGTTAATATACGATATTTGTTTTTCACTTTCTGACTTAACTTCACTCTGTATGACAGCCTCTAGATCCATCCACGTCTCAACAAATGACCCAATTTCGTTCCTTTTTATGGCTAATATTCCATTGTATATATGTACCACATTTTCTTTATCCATTTGTCTGTCGATGGGCATTTAGGTTGCTTCCATGACCTGGCTATTGTAAATAGTGCTGCAATGAACATTGGGGTGCATGTGTCTTTTTGAGTTATGGTTTTCTCTGGGTATATCCCCAGTAGTGGGATTGCTGGGTCATATGGTAATTCTATTTTTAGTTTTTTAAGGAACCTCCATACTGTTCTCCACAGTGGCTATATCAATTTACATTCCCACCAACAGTGCAAGAGGGTTCCCTTTTCTCCACACCCTCTTCAGCACTGGTTGTTCGAAGATTTTCTGATGACGCCCATTCTAATTGGTGTGAGTTGGTACCTCATTGTAGTTTTGATTTGCATTTCTCTAATAATTAGTGATGTTGAGCAGCTTTTCATGTGCTTCTTGGCCATCTGTATGTCTTCTTTGGAGAAATGTCTATTTAGGTAGGTCTTCTAAAATATTACTGCCTTTTAATCTGCATTTTCCAGATATAAGGAAACCCTTTCAAGCTAATTATAATTTAGAGCAGGTTCATAAACTTACATCCCTAAGTAGAATTGAAACATTTATTTTTTCCCTCTACTTGATCCCTCCAGAAATTGGAAACTCATATTCCCAGCAGCTTTATTGGGTAAATAAGAAAGGCCACCTCCTAACGAGTGCAGGAAACTCAAGGTGTTTTTCAGACACCTCAAAAAGAGAGGAATTCATCCAAATCTGTAAAGCAGAATTAGATAAGCCCTTGGCATTGCTTTCCTGGCCCTGAGCAGCCTTTTAAAACTTCAGTCTGAGATTCCTTATAAAAATTTCTTAACACAGCCAATTTAAAGGACCTATGTGATAAATTACACTTATATAAGTAAGCAAGCCAAGTTTATTGAAATCAGGCTTAATTTGCAAACAAATTAATCGTAATTTGGATATTTGGTAAATAGGGTATTTTAGAGAGAAAACGATTGTTTCAGTGGATATCAAATACTGTTGAGTTTTGTATTTACTAAGACTCACTCCCCAGATAGCCCCTTCCTGTATAACTTTGAGTGAATAAAATGACACTCTAAGATTGTTTCTGAAGCTTATCTTTCCCATGTAAACCCTGGGGATCAAGTTATTCTTAAAACCTGGAAAGAGGGGTCCCCCAAAGGTGAATTATTGCCAAAATGGAAGGGCCCCTGTAAAGTAATTTTAGCCACCCCACCCCCTTGGTGTCAAACTGCAAGGGATATGTCTAGTTGGATACATTTAACCAGATTAAAAGCTTTTACCTCCAAAGACCCTGCAGGTCACAAGAGAAGAACAATACACCCGTGAGCCAGTAGAAGAATCTGAGATACCTATTCAGAATACAGGTACCATCGACAGGTAAGTAAAATGATGTGGTGGGTTGGACTTTTGCCATTCTTGCTATTGTACTCTTGCTTGCATTCCACCAGTTTGCTCAGCCACTGCCACCAGGGAAGGAGCTCCTTTGTCCATGCTGGGTTTAAGGGAAACACTGTCCCACAGAAATGCTCCTCCCATTGACTTTATCCATCTTACTAGTCCCTGTAACTAGGGGACAGTGGCAAGAAAATACACTTACCAGTATTTCCAGAATTGTATCTAAAGGGGAACATTTAAAAGAATGCTGGATATGCCATCAACACCCCCAGCTGGCTACTGGTCCTCTTGCATTTCCCCTGAACTGGCTGGGTCCAGTGGTAATTAATGATCTAAATCAGGGACAACTGCCACCCCCTCGACCTCTGCTAGTCACACTTGAACTTTCCAGGGTGCGATTCCAATGCTTTAACGCAACTACCCCTTTAACGCAACTACCCCCATACAACTGGACCCGAGGTGTGGGGCACACTGTTAAATTGCACAAATAGCATTTATTTCACATGCCCTGAGAACCCCCCAAGATATAATGACACCAGATATCCTGTCTCTTATATAGGGATAAACTATACCTACAACCTTACCCACTGGTGCCCTGTTTCAAACTATGGCCCAGTCTCCCTAAACAACATGGAAGGGGAATGTGAGTGGTGGGAAGGAAATGTCCCATCCACCTAGTCAATCCAGTTCAACCCACCTGTGGAATTCCAGGCAAACAGTGATCTGGCCTATGGAGTGTGACCCTCTGATGGTGTCAGCAGGACCATACATGAGCATCTTGTTAAAAATGTTGTAGAGCTTTACACACTTAATTATCAGCTTAATGGTCTGCTGTTCCCTAATTGTAGTACTAACAACAGTTATATCCTTCAAGAAGTGTCCACTCTTAACAACCATGAGACAGACATTCAGGTCTGCACCCCTGACAGACACCCAAACCATCATATGTTATGGAATTATGGCCAGGCCCTGTCCTTTTCCAGCCAAGCTATATAGCCTGTAAATGCATTGTCCATTTCATAGGAGGGTGCACTATAGGGATAAGAGGTGTTTTTATCTATAACAGGACCATTCCAGCAAACCACTGAACCCAGAGAGCACGAGAAATGATCCTAATAGGGGCAGGGCTGGCCATAGGACTAGCAGCTCTGGGGAGGCTTTACCTATCATAAAGCAACAGCGAGAAAACTCACCAGACAGCTTGGCTATATGATGAAACAGGACAAGCCTTAACATGACTTAAGACCTCTCTTTTTCCTTTGGCTAATGTAGTTCTTGACAATCATCTAGCTCTTGATTACCTTCTGGCAGAACAAGGTGGAGTTTGTGTGATAACTATTACTTTCTGCTGCACCTGGATCAATGCGACAGGACAGGTAGAAAAGTTAATATTAAGGAAATACACACCCAAGCAGAATGGCTTCACAATTTTAGCAGGGGTGATATCGCTTCCACTGTCTGGTCAGCAGTAAAGGAAGCCCTAAGTTAACCTGGTTGCTTCCCTCTCTAGGCCCTTTAGTGGTATTGTTCTTCTTTTGGGCCCTTGTTTGTTTAATCTTTTGGTGAAGTTTGTGTCTTCTAGGCTCCAACAGTTTCAAATAAGACTCATGGTTCAAAGAATTCAACCCATTCCAGAGGAGGTGGCCCAGGTAGCTACAGTTCCTTGGGACAGTCAGTAAGGGACGTCTACACCTCTAGGGTAGGCCAGGGTCTGCAGCCCATGTCCAGCATGAAGAAATCTCAGAAGAGACCTTTGGCCCCTTAAGAAAGAGGTGTGTAGAATCCCTCAAGGGGGAATGAGACAGGCTGGGACCTGGGACCCTTTGCTGAAGTGCCTGCACCTGAACAAACATCTCCAGCAACAAAATACAGACACTATAAGGGACTAAAAATAACTGCATGCATGCACGCACAGTTGGGGCAAATTACGAACAAGATACAAAAAGACCAAAAACCCAACTGCCACTTCTGAGGAGCTGGGAGCAAAAACAGGGTACTGCGCATGCCCCCTGCATACAGCACCACCAAGGGAGAGGGGCAGACCACCTAAGCCACTCCTCGAGCTTGACCTCTGGACTGCATACAGCACCACCAAGGGAGAGGGGCAGACCACCTAAGCCACTCCTCGAGCTTGACCTCTGGACCCGCCCCCTACCCTCATCCCATATAAGGAACCAGCTGGTCCCCTTCCCCTCCGCACCAGGGAGAGAGCAAGGGAACCTGTTGTTTGTTTTTCCTCCCTCATGCTGCAGCACGAATCCCAGTAGAGCCTTGCCTGAGTTTCTCATCTGGCCTCAGATCTGTTTCTATTAAGGATGCCAAGAACCCTGGTCAGTAACACAACCATCATTAAACATTACATTAAAAATTTAAGCTATTAAATTGCCAAATATATTGGTCAATACAGTTAACATGATTTAAGATACTCTCCAATAACATTCTAGAATTTTCAAAAAGAATATTATCTAGTGCATTTTATCAGATAAATGCTTTAAGAACATTTAAAAATGCATTCCTTATGAAAGTAATAAAACTGGTTCTCAAATACTGTTTTTTAGCAAAAGGTCTTCAAATGCAAATTGATTTCCAAATCACATTGTACTTATACAACATATACCAGTATACAAATTTAAACACTATGCATGTCTACCTTTTAGAAGTACAGTGTATAAACTAAAAGGTACTTACCAGTCTCAACTGTAGGGTAATAACAATAGCATAAGAGGAATTCAAATATATACTGTAATTATAATATAGCAACACATTATAAATTTTAGTTGTGAAACTTTATAGTTTAATATGGTAAATAAAGTTTTTTTTCTAGCAACCTGATTAATACTATTGTCAATCTGGAAAAAGAAGAAAATGTAAAATAAAAGAAATGAACAAAATTTGCCTGAGAAATTGTGCCCAAAATAAAGTGGGACTTTGAGTGGTAAATAAGGAAAAGTAAATATCTGTTACAACACTATAGAGCACAATAAATTCACTGCTCGCTCTTTTACAAGGACATTCATCAGTCACCTTTATATATAAATTGATTGTATTGTTGCACTCAGAATAGTTTAAAACTTTTGAAACCTAAATGCTAATACAATTTGGCATGCAGTATGTAAAAATACTGATATCAAATAATTGTAGAGTAACATACAAAACACCTTAGCACAGATGTACAATTCCCATATGTACTGAAACATAAATCATGCATTAGTTGGCCATATTGCAAAAATCTGCACTATTACCTAAATTAAAAAATCAGGACAAGTAAATCACTACATTAACCTTTTGGAATTACCATTTAATTATTCTCCACACACCAGTTCACATTTATGCAAGTTTTTCTTCTGAATTAATAAGTCATTTCCTTTAATTGCTCAAATGGTGTTCAGAGTTCTGATTTTTACAAGCACACATTTGTTTTGGGGAGTCAGATTTCTATAAAATTCTTCATTAATAGCTACTAAAATTCTTCTTTATTAATAGCTACGTATCATTTGCCAAAAAAATTTAACAGAGCTAAAGAGAAATGCATTATAGTATTTTACAATTTGTCCTGGATGAAAAATGTATATAACAGTCATGACTTGCCTATGTAATAAGAGTTACATCCTTTAGTCTTAAATATAATTCTATTTTAATTAAATATTTGAATACAATTATTTGTAAAGCCTCCATTCTAATATTATAGCCTTACATCACATGCCAAAAGCAGCCTTTGTTTGAACTGTTTGAGTTTTGTCACTTTTTCACAGTTAGGTTTTATAGTAATTATTTTTAAATGGATGTACCTACTAAGTTATTATAACTTCACTGCCCTGTAAGGCTTGGTCCTCAAAAATATTTACTGTTTGATTACTGACTACCATTTATCTTTTCATTGTTTGAGTCACACACCACGTACACACACACACAATGATAGGAGATTACGATACAACCTTCCTTGAACTGTTACAGCTGTTTCCAGTTCCCTCCACCTGTGGCATCCATCCAGATTGCAGTGGAAGGTACATTTGATGTAGTTAGACTCACCCAAGTATGAGTCCTACTCCTGTAATCACTAACGGGGGCATCTTAGGTAAATCATTATCTTCCTTGAGAACCTTCATCTTTTAGATGCCCTCTGTGAAATGCCCAAGGCTTTCTTGTAATTTCCAAGAATTTTGGGCAGCCTTTATTACTTCTGCCTCAAAGTTCCTAGAATCTTGCCACACACAAGTTACTCTCTCTTCTTCTTCTTGCCAGATTTTAAAGTCATTCCGCCTTTTCTCATTTCCAACAAATTTCATTTGCTGAACATCTCCAATAAATTTAAAGGTAAACTTACTAAGTCTTTTGTAATTTAATCATGAACACCATATAAAACATATGTATGAGACTTCACAAAATGATGGGAGATTAGAATCCTTAGTCTTAAAAGGTCTTGAGCCCTCAAATATCTCACTTGTTTACAAGTTTTATGTTTTTCTTTGTTGTTGTTTATATGTCTGTTTTTAGTCCCTTCTCTTTTTTCTTTCATCCTATCCAACATTTTTATTGCCAAAGGAGGGCAGCTATTTATATTTTGTTTACTTACGCATGTACATATGCATGAATTTGATTCCTTCTAGCCAAATGTAAAATAAATTTTGCAATATCCATACTGATTAAATAAGACCTAATGAAGATTCCTATGCCAATACATGACACATAATCATTAGTCAAACCAAGTTATGTCTCATCCCCTTTAACCAGAAAATAGATGAAATAATGCATTTCCTACAGGTGAACTTACCCACAGACCATACCAGTGAATATTCAAGGACTACATACCATGTGTACTCTGGGAGCTGAAGTTGCACATAAACATAACTGTTATGAAATTACTTCAAACGGTTATGCAGTAAGTCTATTCTCTAAAATCAATGAAAAATAATTGTTAATTGGCTTGAAAGACAGATTGTAAAATGGCTTCCCATTAGATTGGAAGAATCAATATTGTCAAAATGACTATACTACCCAAGGCAATCTACAGATTCAATGCAATCCCTATCAAATTACCAATGGCATTTTTCACAGAACTAGAACATAAAATTTTAAAATTTGTATGGAAACACTAAAGCCAAAGCAATTCTGAGAAAGAAAAATGGAGCTGGAGGAATCAGGCTCCCTGACTTTATAATACAAAGCTACACTAATCAAAACAGTACAGAAATGGTGCAAAAAGAGAAATATAGATTAAGATCATAACTCACAACTTCTGTCTTATTAGAAAACTGTCTCTGCTAACTCTCACCCTTGCTGGCATTTCAGCTGCTCTATGGAAAGGTCCAAGTGATAAGGAACTGAATGTGGCTTCCAGCCAACAGCAAGCAGGTGACTAAAGATCTCAGGATGACAGACCTTAAGGAACTGAATCTTGCCAACAGCCATATGAACTTGGAAGTGCATCCTTCCTCAACTGAACCTCAGATGACACCACTGCCCTAACCAGCATGTCCTTGATAACAGACTTGTAAGACCTTAAAACAGAAAACTCAACTAAATCATACCTAGATTCTTGACCACTGACATTGGGAAAATAAACTTGAGCTGTTTCAAGCTGCTAAGTTAATGGTAATATCATTACACAGCAAAAATGAGATCCAGAATATTTCCACAATGTGAACAAAATAGTTTTCAAATATTTTTGTGTAAAAAATTTTAAGCAAATACAAAAGTCAAAACAATTGTATAGCAAACACCAATATAAATAAGACAGCAATGCTCTCATCAGTGCTTATGAACAACCAAAATTATGGAGCAGAACATTACAGGCATACCTCGTTTTATTGCACTTTGCTTTACTGTGCTTCACAGATATTGCAGTTTACAAATCGAAGGTTTGCGGCAACCCTGTGTTGATTCAGTCTATCGGTGCCATTTACCCAACAGTATTTACTTACTGTCTCTGTGTCACATTTGGTAATTCTCTCAATATTTCACCCTTTCATTATTATTCTATTTGTTATGGTGATCTGTGATTAGTGATCTTTGATGTACTATGAGGAACCGCTGAAGGCTCAGATGGTTAGCATTTTTTTTAGCAATAAATGTTTTTTAATTAAGGTACGTACATTGGTTTTTTAGATATAATGCTATTGCATACAACAGACAACAGCATAGTGTAAACATAACTTTTATATGCACTGGGAACCAAAAAATATATATGACTGACTTTATTGCAATATTCACTTTATTACAATGGTCTGGAACTAAGCCCACAATATCTTTGAGGTATGCCTCTGTACTATAAGCAGCAAAAAAAATTAGGCAACAGAGCTAACTGAAATATGTACTTATAATTTTTAAATAATCCAGTATTTTCTAACACATCTTATCCAATTTTAATTTCCATGAAGTTTTTTCCTTAAAAGGATAGACTATTATTCTTGCACAAGGCCATGCTAAATCTTCTCGGCATTGTTCCAATTTTAGTATATGTGCTGCTGAAGCAAGCACAAGGATAAGATATTATTAGTCAATGATTGAAAAATTAACAAAAAATATTCTTAATATTTATGGGTTATATTTGACAAATACCTTAGTAGAAAAAATTAGAATTGATTCTTTGAAAAAATTAAAATTCAATTATTTTTTCTTGAGGAAAAAATTACAACATGGATTTTATTTTGTATTTGAAGGACAGAAGCAAATTAATTACATTTACAGTTGGATGGATGCCAAAGTTGTTTTTATGAATAATTAACATTGGGAATGCTGATGATATACTGAATACCTTATTGTCATAAATGCTTTAAGAATATAAAACAGTTACAGTCATCATGTCCTTCTGATCTCTCTTCCTATATCTAATCCTTTCATTTCTTTAAGAAATCATTTTTTTTTTCAGGGCGAACAGCATGATAAAGGACACATTGCTTTGCTTTTAATAGTGTTGTAATTTTCATATATAAATGTTATAAATTTCTTACTTTAGTGTATTTACTTATGTGTATCATTTACCTTGAGTTTTGTAAAATCCATCTTCTAAATGCTGTTGCATTGCAAAATTAGGTGCTGAGTGGAAAACAGATATAACAAAACTTGGTGGGGGACTTCAAATAATGGTGGAATGGTACTTTAAAGATTAACAGATCCTGAAAATGTCTGTTTGACTACATGGTTAAACTTGTAAAGAGGTTGTATATATAAGGGATTTATCAAGTGGAGCTCAAATACTGGGTTGGCCAAAAAGGTCGTTCGGGTTTTTCAAAGATGTTATGGAAAAACCCGAACGAGCTTTTTGGCCAATCCAATATGAGAAAAATTGCCATCAGCATTAGCAATAACTCTAAAAGAAAAATGTCACCTGGTATTTGTTAAACAAACTAATTTAAAGCATGCCTATGAAGGCCTGAGTTAAAATTGTTAAAAACTAAAACTTTGCCCAAAGCTGGACTATATATAAGAAGTTCTGCATAAATAGCTTAAAGTTAGGGAACCAGGGGAAGGACAGAGCTGAGTTCAGCTACCAGTGACACTACGAAGCACTGGTTGAGGCTATTAGGGAACAGTTCTGGGCTCCCTGAGAGCTCATTTACCTGCAATGTATCAGCTGTGGAGACTTGAGCAGCACATAGACTGAGGCTGCAGGATGACGCTAAAATTTTAAGCATGATTGTACAACTAAGCATGACCACAGACCATGGCCTCCATGGACCCGATGCCCCTTCACTGATATCAGGGCTATGCAGATGGCCTGAACACTTCATTTGCCTCACTCTGGGTAGAGAAGAAGAAAGAAGAGAGAAAAAATTAGTCTTAAGTTGGTTGGGTCTGAATATTAAATTTGAGTTAATTTTATCTAAAAATAATTTTAACCCCAAAGTGACAGAGCTTTAAATTTAAAGAGTCATGCTTATCAGGTAGAGTTTTGTTTCTGGTTTTTTACTCCATGGGAAGAAATGGCAGCTCCAAAGCTAAGCTAAGATCTGTTTAAAAAAAAAAAAAAAAAAGATTTTAATGCTCCACTTCTGAATTTTGACTGTATATTTGAGCTTTGTCACATATACACTAGTGTGTGTGTGTGTGTGTGTGTGTGTGTGTGTACTGTGTGAAACAAGTTTATTCCATAGTCTTGACTAACTCTTTGAGGCATAAATATAGAAGAATTTTATTTTTACCCAATACTGTGGTTTGTCATATCTTCATCTCCTGTATATAGTATTATTTGTGACAGATTTTACTAATTTCTTTTCAGTTTTGTCCATTAAACTTGGTCCGATCTATTTAAAACTTCCAATCTTATACCTGATTCTAAATATGCAGATATTCTTCTACCATCATTCTGGCTCGAGTTGCTCCCATGTTTGAAGGCAGAGAGGAGAAAGAAACCAAAGCCTAACGTGGTGATGTTAACTGTCTTATGAAGAGAAGGCTTTGCTGCCTGCTGGAAAAAGCTCTGGCGGTTTCTTCTAAAGTTAAATGTACACCTATCACTCCTTGATCTAGAAAGTTTACTCTCTGGTATTTGCACAAAAGAAATGAAAATACACACAAACACACCCAAAAACAAACTATCGAAGAAACAAAAACACGAGATAAGAATCTTCAAATAACTCTTATGTGTTAAGTCAGACATCAGAATCAGTAAGTGACTGGTCAAGCCACTTGACTATTTAACCTACCTTCTAATATAACTCCCTCCCAGTGCACAGGTAGACGCTTCAGAAGCTCTCATGGAGCCCCCCCAGCAGTTTCCTGAGTGAGCAAGCTTTTCAGAAGCTCTGCATTCCCATCTGTGCAGGAATCACCCATCTGATTATTCTCTTTTCCTATCGACCAGTATATGGGGAGAGGATGACTAGGGTGACGTGTGGGAAAGCAGAGCTAGTTCTGCCTCTAAGAAAGCAAGGTGCCTGGTCCCCATCTTGGGTAGCTCCAGGGCACCTCTCTTTAGACTGAGCGCCATTTGACATTTCATTCTTAATTTTTAGCCTGGCAAAATTTGGAAACACTAACATGCCCCTGAAAATCCTACTGTACACACACTCACGCATGCACTGAAGAGAAAGTCACGCAGTAGTTTTCAACCAGGGGTGATTTTGCCTTCACATGACATTTGGCAATATCTGGAGACACCTGATTTTCACAACTGAGGTGGAAGTTGCTATTGGCATCCAGTAAATGGAGAAAATAGGTGTTTCTAAACATCCTACAATGCAGCGTACCCCCATAAAGCAAATAATTACCTGGTCCAAAATGTCAAACGTGTCGAGGCTGAGAAACTTTGAGTTACAAGAAATCTCAAACTTCAGACTTTTATAGAGAAACTATAAATGCTGGAGAGGATTAAAAAATCGTACCCAGAAATACGGCACCTTGTAAGGGTGAGCCTATGTGAAATAAGCACGCCGCGCGATCAAGCTGCAGATATTTACAGTGATCGTAGGCATTGTCTTCTCAACCTTCACACATCAAGTCATTTCAATAAGCCTGTACAGTTTTTGTGAGAAGTAATTACAACTAGAAATGATAGCAAAACCATATTCTCAAAGGACAGTTTTGTACGGTAACCTAATGATGCAGACAGAACATCATTTAGTATGTTTTAAAAGAATTATGAAGAACATCTCCAATGACATTATGTTGAGTCCTTTAACACGTAACACAGTATTTAAAATATTAAAGAAATATGGTACCTTTAAATGATGCAAAGATGTCTACTTATTTTCAAAATTAATTTAAACCCAGGAAATGAGTGCACTTATTTGTGCCATAACTTACATAAATTCATTTCAAAAAGATAGTTTTATAGTTTGACCAGCAATAAATAAGTTCTGGAAGAGAATATATACTCCTAATACACTCACCTCTGTCCACACCCTAGAGCTAAATATTATTCAGCAAATTTTGTATTATTAAAAAGAATGTACACAAATATAAAGTATATATTGACAGATTTAATAAATGTCACTTAAATATATATCTCTTCACTTATTTGACAAATATTTTTTGAGCTTAAAATTAAACAAGCGCTGGGCTAGGTGCTGAATGCACAGCAATGGACAGGAAGATAATGTCCTTGCCCATATGGAGAAACATTCTAGTGTCCACGTTAAATCGTTTATATTTAGACTCAGTGAATCCTGAGCCCAAATGAGCTAACATCATTAATTTCATCCATACCAAAACGACATTATGTATATCGACTACTAATTTAAAAGATGACTAAGCAAAATTTCAAGTATGTTTAATATTCTAAAATTATTTTTAGCTTATCTAAATTAAAACTATTTTCAGCAATTTATGTATATATTTATGATATAACTTCATATATATATGTATCTACATATAAACAAAATGGTGACATTTTAATAAGAGTTTCATTAATAATTTTCCAAACCTAAGAAATATATCTTGAACAGGTACCTAGGAAGCAATAGATATTAAGTGAATTCAATAAAAGCACAGAAATTTCTATGGTACAGTCATTATTTGATTTCTAGCCCATATTTAAATCTAAATCCAGTCAAAGCTGTTACCATCTGTTTACTATTTGTTGGCCAATCTTAGGTGAATTGGTACTTAGTCCAGCTCATTCCTCACTAAATCAGATCATGTTAAAAAAGAATGACTGCCATTAAATTGGAACTAATTGAGACCAGCGGTGGTCTAAGTATCAGACTGAAAGATTGCTGGAGTCCACTGTTAAATTGGCCCGGTGGGTTACATGTCACTTTTAAGGTCTGATACCATAGAAATGTCACAGAATTTCTGCTTGGTAATTTCAACATCATTTTAGAAAATTAAAAAAAAATTTTTTTTTGAAAAAGAAAAATGCATGACAAAGAGGCAGAAATATTTTAAAGTTTCACAAGACTAGTAATGAAGTGCTTGCAGCCATTTAAATATGTGCTGTTCATCCAAGATTATGAAGTTACAAGTTCATTTGAATATATAATTCACAACTAAAAGTGACAGTTAAATATACTAAAATGATTTTTATATAAAAATATACAAATATATATTTATGTGCATGTAGGTATCTGTGTGTATGAAACAAATCCGTGAAATAACACTGATACTTATTTCTCCTCATTCTCTGAGCACTATTGCAGGCTCTCAGTCAGTGAGTGGTAGCGTGGAATATTTCACTGGATAATATTGGCCAAGGAGTATTTGGAACAGATACCTCCAGGCATCACAGATCTTCCCTTAGGACTGAGGACTGTGGGGAGTGCTGCTGAAAGAAAGGCTTCAGCTGTAAGCCATCTGAGGACAGTCAAGTCACATCCAATGACTGGTCAGACATGGGGATATGAACCCCTGGGGCCCTTGCCCCAACTGGGTACAATTCTAAAAGGTGCTTCCCGTTTCACAAGCTCTTTGCGGAGCCGGCGGAAGCCTGCATCAAGAGTTCATGACAGTTTTTCCCTTAGCCCACTCCTGCTTCCTTCCCTTCTTTCCCTTGGTGTTGATCCCAGAAATGTTCCCTAATAAAACACCTGCAGACTAATCTCCGTCTCAGAGTCGGCTCCCTGTGGAAACTACAACAGTGTTATAACACATTCTGCCGATAATCTTTACTTCTTAGTGCCCTACTGTGCTCTCTGGCATTGGTTGAGTACACCGTGGTTTGGTTACGGCTTCTTTCAAGCCATTTATTTACATACTTCTTAGAGAACTGTTTAGATCCATAATGGATGGTAAAAGTTGTTCAACTAGTAACACGGACCCACAGGAAGAAAAAAAAAAAGTATCACAGTGAATGTGAAAATTAAGTTTATAGAGTCTGGAATCCTTCAATAAAATCATTGAATAAACAGTGAGTAAAGAAAAACGGGCAGCTAGGGATATGTGGGAGCCCTTTGACATTCTGAAGAACATTGTGAACATCAAGGCAGCTTGAGAGGAGTAAACATTTCAGCTGGAATTACATCAGAGCTTCAGGCATTTCAAAGAGAATAGAAGAGGGAGATCAATGTGTGATGCTTGGATAGGATCACAACAGGACTATGCTAACCTCACCCCAAATTGTACTGATACAATCAGTGTTTCCATATTCCTAGGACTGGATCACCCACCTGAAAGAGTATTTGGCTATGTTAAACAGCTAAAAAAGAAGCTCAAAATTTGGGACACAATGATCAATATGATGAAACGTCTGCCTTCACGACATTTCAATGAGTTTCAAAGGAAGTAGTTTCAAGATGAACACATATTAACTTTTCTTAGAAAGTTATTTCATCTTAAGTATACGTATTCCTATTTTGTATAGTTTCAGTGTGGTAAAAATAAATATATTAAAACTCTTGGTAGAACACAATCCACTCAATTTATGAAGATCTTGCTTCACTAATGATGGAATTAAATGATGCCAAGTTACTGAAAATGTGTTCTTCCAAAAGCACCACCATCTGGATTCTTGACAGAGTATTGGCAGCTGGAATCTTAGTTCTTAAATTTAACAGTACTCTTGGGCCTCTAACTGGGTTAGTCCATCACAAGCTGTGTTAACTAACAAAAAGACTCACTATGCTTTGGTTATGTAACATTCTTTCACTTTTAGAAAACAATGTTAGTTTTAAAATGCAACAGATGAAATTCTCAACCATTCACCATATTCTATTTAATACTGTTGGTCCCTAATATTTTCATATAGAAAAAATAATATGAATTTATATCATTAATTCATTCAACTTTATTCATTTATCAAAGCTTCTAAATCCATGAGATCTGAGACCACTTTCTTTTTATTCAATATTGTAAGACCAGAACTTAGGAAAGTGCCTGAAACTTATTAAGAATTCATATATGATTATTCACATATTACTGAATATATGGAAAAAATCCAAAATGAATGAATGAATGAATAAGTGAATGAATGAATTCATCTTTTATCTCCCAGAATGGGCCTCAGTTACTTGTGCATCACATGCATTTCCTTTATAATTAACTAATTTTAAACATAAACACGAGCTAAAAAATTAATCATGGCAAAGCAAAACTTGTCCACCAAGTATGAAGAAATATCTCCTGGCATGAGTTGAGCTGAAAAGATCTCACTGATTGCATCATAAATGCACAAATTTTCATCTTGAACTGCTTGAAAAGGTTCTAGTTTCAGTTTAAACGTATTAGAAAAATCCTAACCATCCACAGTAATGTCTTCACAAATTTTATTTATATAACAGATGTTATCTTCTACAGAGCTGAGGAAAAAACAACTAAATCAAATATACTTTCATTTTTCTCTAAGGTAGAGGGAATTTTTAGTTGAGCAAATCTTCCTAGGTACAGATTTCTTGAGTATTTTATACCACAAGTTAACAAATTAAGGCCAAAAATATTATCTGGGGGCTTCCCTGGTGGCGCAGTGGTTGAGAGTCCGCCTGCCGATGCAGGGGACACGGGTTTGTACTCCGGTCCAGGAAGATCCCACATGCCGTGGAGCGGCTGGGCCCGTGAGCCATGGCCACTGAGCCTGCACGTCCGGAGCCTGTGCTCCACAACGGGAGAGGCCACAACAGTGAGAGGCCCGCGTACCACAAAAAAAAAAAAAAAAAAAAAAAAAAAAATATATATATATATATATATATATATATATATATATATAAAATCTGGGCAATATAAGAGAACAGCATCTCCAGATTTGGCACATATTATGTTTCCTGACTTTACAAGGTCAAGACAGATCTCAATGTCCTTCTCAGGACAATTAACGGTTGGTTCAAGCCCTTAAAGAAATACTTTAAGAATGGTCACTGTTTGCAGGTGACATGATACTATACATAGAAAATCCTAAAGATGCCACCAGAAAACTACTAGAGCTCATTAATGAATCTGGCAAAGTTGCAGGATACAAAATTAATGCAGAGAAATCTCTAGCATACATTAACAACAGAAGATCAGAAAGAGAAATTAAAGAAACAATCCCATTTACCATTACATCAAAAAGAATAAAATTCCTAGGAATAAATCTACCTAAGGAGGCAAAAGACCTGTACACACAAAACTATAAGACGCTGATGAAAGAAACTGAAGATGACACAAACAGATGGAAAGATACACCATGTTCGTGGATTGGAAGAATCAGTATTATTAAAATGATTATACTACCCAAGGCAATCTATAGATTCAATGCAATCCCTATCCAATTACCAATGGCATTTTTCACAAACTAGAAGAAAAAAATTTTTAATTTGTATGGAGACACAAAAGACCTCGAATAACTAAAGCAATCTTGAGGAAGACAAATGGAGCTGAAGGAATCAGCCTCCCTGACTTCAGATTGTACTACAACACTACAGTCATCAAAACAGTATGATACTGGCAAACAAAAACAGAAATATAGATCAATAGAACAGGATAGAAAGGCCAGAAACAAACCCATGCATCTGGATTGGTTAATAAATCTATGACAAAGGAGGAAAGACTATACCATGGAGAAAAGACAGTCTCTTCAATAAATGGTGCTGGGAAAAATGGACAGATACATAGAATGAAATTAGAACATTCTTTAGCGCCATACACAAAAATAAATTCAAAATGGATTAAAGGCCTAAATGTAAGGCCTTATATTATAAAACCCTTAGAGGAAAACAGGCAGAACACTCTATGACATAAATTGCAGCAAGACCTTTTTCAATCCACATCCTAGAGTAATGAAAATAAAAACAAAAATAAACAAATGGGACCTAATGAAACTCAAAAGCTTTTACACACCAAAGAAAACCATAAACAAAATGAAAAGACAATTCACAGAATGGGAGAAAGTATTTATAAATGATGTAACAGACAAGGAATTAATCTCTAAAAATTACAAACAGCTCATGCAGCTCAGTATCAAAAAATCAAACAACCCAATCAAAAAATGGGCAGAAGATCTAAATAGACATTTCTCCAAAGAAGACATACAGATGGCCAAGAGACACATGAACAGATGCTCAACATCACAAATTATTAAAACTACAATAAGATATCACCTTACACCAGTCAGAATGGCCATCATCAAAAAGTCTACAAACAATAAATGCTGGGGAGGGTGTAGAGAAAAGGGAACCCTCCTACACTGTTGGTGGGAATGTAAATTGATACAGCCACTAGAGAGAACACTATGAAGGTTCCTTAAAAATGTAAAAACAGAACTACTATATGATCAAGCAATCCCACTCCTGGGCTTATATCTGGAGAAAAACATAATTCAAAAAGACACATGCACTCCAATGTTCACTGCAGCACTATTTACAACAGCCAGGACTTGGAAGTAACCTAAATGTCCATCGACATAGGTATGAATAAAGAAGATGTGGTACATATATACAGTGGAATATTATTCAGCCATAAAAAAGAACAAAATAATGCCATTTGCAGCAACATGGATAGACCTAGAGATCGTAATACTGAGTGAAGTAAGTCAGACAAAGACAAATATATGATATCGCTTATATGTGGAATCTAAAAAAAATGAGACAAGTGAACTTATTTACAAAACAGAAATGGAGTTACATATGTAGAAAACAATCTTATCGTTACCGGGGGGAAAGGGGGAGAGGGATAAATTGGGAGATTGGGATTGACATATACACACTACTATATATAAAACAAACAACTAATAAGGACCTACTATATAGCACAGGGAGCTCAATACACTGTAATGACCTATATGGGAAAATAATCTAAAAAAGACTGGATATATGTATATGTATAACTGATTCACTTTGCTGACAGCAGAAAGTAACACAAGATTGTAAATTAACTATACTCCAATAAAAATTTAAAAATATGTGGTCCATATATACAATGGGTTATTACTCAGGCATTAAAAAGAATGAAATGATGTCAATGGCAGCAACATGAATGGACCTGGAGATTTTCATACTAAGTGAAGTAAGTTAGAGAAGACAAATATGATATTGCTTATATACGGAATCTTAAAAAGACAACAAATGACCTTATTTACAAAACAGACTCAGAGACTTAGAAAACAAACTTGTGGTCACCAAAGGGGAAAGGTGGTGGGGAGGGATAAATTCAGAGTTTGTAAGTGACATATACACACTACTGTATTTAAAATAGATAACCAACAAGGACCTACAGTATAGCACAGGGAACTCTGCTCAATATTCTGTAATAACCTAAATGGGAAGAGAATTTGAAAAATAACAGGTCCATGTATATGTGTAACTGATTGATTTGCTGAAACTAACACAACATTGTTAATCAACTATGCTCCAATATAAAATAAAATTTTTTTAAAAGAACTACTTTAAGAACCAAGTGTGGAGGCTGGTACTCAAGATTAGAAATCCCAACACTTCTTTTTTTCAATGATTCCAGATTATATCTAGCTCTTAGAAACCTATTTGAAATAATTAATTTCAAAAGATATATCCGTAAGTCATAATGTCAACTAGTTGTATTTCACTCAATGCTGATCATGTCCATTTAACTAAATATACATTTATACTGTACTACTGTAAAAAGGAAGCCAAAATATTGGAGTTTAGGTAGGATTGGAATAGTTTGCCACGACAGAAAAAAAGAAGAGCTAGTTTCCCTTGACTCCAAAAGGAAAGCATACTTATTTATTGACCATTATTTTCCTCCCTTGCCATTTGGCAAGACAACGGCTGGAAGTAGCTTTGAACTCTAGCTCTTTGACTGCTTAAGGATTTTGGCAGGTTATCCCACCCCTCTCTTTTTAGATATGTTAAGCAATTAATTAGTATTAATTAGGGTTAATGCCTTACCGCGAGACTATTCTTTTTGCACTGTCAAAGGTCTAGGGCTATAAAGAACTACATTTTTCTTATATATCTTATTTTTCATTCTCAGGTGCCAAACTTAGTTTAAAATTCTGAGCTATTTTAGGTATAAATTTCTCAGAGTACTTTTAGTACAGTCTTGGCCTCTGTAGCGGCTTCCATTTAAAACTACAGGTTTTCTACAGCTACATGTATCCTCATCAAGAAGGAACAGTTTATACTTTTGTTCTCTTTTAAGTCTGAAACTATTTCTTTTTATATGTCTTAGGGCACTGATCTTGTTCTCGTCTTAGCATGGCTTCTTGTTATTTTCAGACTAATTCTAATATTTCTGTATTAGACTGTAGTTTCTTGTAGGCAGGAATATCATTTCATTACATTATGCACTATAGCACTAAACAGAAACTCTTACTACCTAGTAGTATCAACAAAATGTAGAATGGAATGAATTCTTTCACCAAAATCATCTATTGCTTTTATGCATGGAAGAAGAGGTTCTATGATCTTTTCTAAATTGCATTCTTCTAAATCCAAACAAAACAAAGAAAATAGTTGGTTGCACATAACTTATGATTCTACATGGAAAACACATTCATTGTTAATGAAATCTTTGTAGCAAACTGTGCAAACCAAGGTCTAGGAAAATGATTCATAGCAATGTTCTATTACAGCCATCGCAGGACTACATTTGATTCTATTACCTGGGATGAAATGTTTCATAATATATGCATTTTTATCATCAATAATTTGTCACATTATCACATAAATAAATTGATTCTTATATTTAAATAAATCCATGAATACAGATTCTGAATGAAACATTGAGAGAAAATTGAAACATAATTTTGTCAGTAGGCTTTGTGTAGGCTTTGTAAGTGCCAGGACTTCTTTTTTGATCCCAGATATAGAAGTGCAGAGAAACCAATTTCCTCCTTTTTTGCAGAGAAAGAGTTAATTGAAATTCACCACTTGCTGAAAAGAACAAGCACCAGGTCAATGAGACCTCTCCATAACAGGCAACCAAATAAAAGTCACTGGGTGCAATTAAGATCATTGAAATTTCAAGGGAACTATGTGTATCTTTAAATAAACAAATCAATAAATGGTACTTAAAGTATGAATTGGTTCTAACTGAGCTGAAATGATCTAAGATACCAAATTGCTTAACTATATCTTTTAAATCATTTCATTTCTCTAGTTCAAACTGAGCTACAGATCTATATAAAATCTTTGTAATATTTTTATAACAGAAAGCTCAGTATATATACTGTATTAACTAGTGAACTATCAAGAATATTTAGTTTAACTTAGACTGGAGGCCCAACAGATTATGAAAATCATCATAATAAAGCCCTAAATGTGCTTTCACTTTAAGGATTTTACTATAAGGAAACAACTAAATAACATTTATACCATCTACAGTCCACAGATGACCTACACTATCAAAGGACAGATTTTACAGGAATCTCAGATCTAGTTCAATAATATCCTAGACATTTGAAAGTACAGCATAAATTAAGCTGACAGTGCTTCTGGCCTTTACCAGTTTTTGGCTTTATTGTTTGTAATTATATTTGGTATTTAATCATATTTTTTGTTAGACATTCTTGTTAAAGGAGATATTTTTCTGTTAAAATGCCATTTTAAACATGAAAAAGAACCTGTGTAATAAAAGAAAGATTCAGGGCTTCCCTGGTGGTGCAGTGGTTGAGAGTCCACCTGCCGATGCAGGGAACACGGGTTCGTGCCCCAGTCCGGGAAGATCCCACATGCCACAGAGTGGCTGGGCCCGTGAGCCATGGCCGCTGAGCCTGCGCGTCCGGAACCTGTGCTCCGCAACGGGAGAGGCCACAACAGTGAGAGGCCCGTGTACCGCAAAAAAGATTCAGATATAAAGCAATCTTTTCAAAAACTTCCATTTTGAAATTAAAGAGTAAGAAGTCTACTTAGCACCACTATAAAAAAATAAGGAAGATTTAACCCTTATAATTTTACCTAACAAGCCCTTCTTAACTTCATATTGGTTTTCTACAGAGCACAAGAAAATGGAAGTTTGAAGGAAAAACCTATTAAGTGGTTCCAGTAATACTGAAATTGAAACAAGTTCAAATATATCTATTAGTGTGAAATCCTTTGTAAGGAAATTTGGATTAAACTCTAGAAAGGTTTAGACTGTTAACAACATCAATAAAATAGACATATAAAGTCAGGTGAAGAAGAAAATGTCTGATTAACACATACAATGTTTTAAATATATAATGCAGGCAAATCTGGAGTCACTACTTAAATTATACCTTCTCATTTTACAGTAGATATAATCTATGTGATATATGGGTGCCCCGATGTGTCTTTCCTAAATGTTACAGTATAGAAATTTTCAATCACATAATAAAGAAGAGAGAATAATATGGTAAAGACTCATATACCTATAATCTAGTCTAGATTGGGCAATGGTTACAGTTTGTTATACTTATTCCTCTATATTTTCTTAAATATTTCAAAACATATTATAGATATCATAACATTTCATCCCTATTTCAATGTGTAACAAAAAACTTACTCTACACGGCCAAACTGTAATTTTCACAACCAACAAAGTTAAAAATAGTTCCTTACTATCATAAATACCCAATCCAAATTCAAATTTCCCCCATTGTCTTAATAGTATTTTACAGCTGGTTTTAGTTGGGATCCAATCAAGACCATGAATTCAATGTACTGTAATTTTTATGTCTTTTTAAATTTTTAACAATTGTTTCCTTTTCTCCACTTCCAGCTGTGACTGCAGAGATATGGCAAGTTGTCCTTTAGAAGGTACCACTTTCTGGAGTTGTTAGATAGTTAACTCATGTTGTCATTTAGCATGTCCTTCCATTTTTTAGAAGAACTTAGAGAAGTTCTCTTTAGAAAGGAATTTAGACCTATAAGATAAATAAGATTCAGGTTAAACACATATGGAAAGCTGACTTTATAGTTGGTGGTGGAAGCCAGAAGGGTGATAATTTAGGGGAGGAGGAACCGGAATTGGCAACACTGGAGAGAGGGGGCAGATTCTGTGGGGCAGGCAGTGGTCTATTTTGTTTCTAGATGTTTGTTATACATGACTGTTCAACTTTGGGAACATTAATCAAGTTCATATTAATCAAGCTGTGAACTTTTAATTTTAAAATGTGCATTTTAAAATTATTTTTTTTTAAAAAAAGAATATCACATATTCTTCTAATCTATAGCATCATATCATTATGTACCTAATGCTTGGTTATCCTAATAGCATTTCTAAAATGATCACACTAGAGCTGTGACGGCCTTAACTTTCCTCTATAATGTTATATTTTTCGCCCTTAAGGACAGGCAGCTATTTGTGGAGTGATGCTTCAGTGCCCTGAAAATATCCAGTTTACCATTAGTCTTCCATCTAATAATTTTAGTAACCACTGATGTCCCTTGCCTAAATCTATTAATCAATTTATTCATTAAGTGTAACAAAATGGTGTTTATTCCCCTATAGTCTTTCAAAGTTTATATACAAATACAAAAGCAACTACAAGCCACTACTTGTATGTAGCAATATATAGAAAGGTACATCTTATTCATATGCAGATGTACACATACAAGTGCATATGTTTTACTTTCCCCCTTATAAAAATCCATTATATTATAAACTTTTTCATCTTGCATTTCTTACTTAATACGCCTCATGAAAATCCCTCCAAGTCTACTAGTATAAAAATTTGATTCATTTTTTAATGATTCTACAACAGTATAGGTATACGATCATTTATTCAGCCACTATTTTTTCCCATTTTATGTTCCTATCAAGAATCTTTCAATTTATATCCTTGTATGTATATTCTTAATCCTTGAAAGGTTTATGTATTTTAAACATTTTGAGATAGTTTCATCTTGCTTTCCAAAAAAAAAAAATTAAAAAACATGTACATTTTCTCTATCAATGTTTGAGAAAAGCGCTGTATCTTATCTCAAATGGTACAAAATGATATTTTATTGTTACTTTGTCTGTCTAATAGTTTGAGAATCTTTCCTTTTATTTGAAGAATAGTCCAATATATTTGTTTGTGATTAGCCTGGACATATTCTTTTCCTTCCATTTCTTTATTTATACTTTTATACTCAGTTGACAGGAAATCACTACAAACAGCACTGGCAGGATATAGAACTCTAGCTTTAAAATATTTTTAATAATTTTAAAGTCTTTTTAATGAGTTTGTAAGAACCCATTTCAGTAATGGGAAATCTGATGTCTCTGATTTTTATACTATGTTACATAACAGTTATTGCTGTTTTTCTTTCTGGACTCATTTAGAATTTCAACTTTATCTCTGGAGTTCAGAAATTTCACCAATATAAAAATATTTCAGTTACCTACTTTGTTCTTAAGATATGTTCACTCTTTTATGTAACAATTTTACCAATCTTTTAAAAATCAGCATTCATTCATTTATTCATTCATTCATGAATATTTATCAAATACATGGGGAATGTATTGGGTGTAATTATACAGAGTGTATGAAGAAGATTTGTATCCCCACCTTCATGGAGCTCACAGAGGTATAAATAAAATACTATATGCAGTGACACACAGTGATACCTATTCTGATAGCTCATCTCAAGATAAGAGCATAGCCATAATGCAGGTGTGCAGCTGCAAAGTGAGAAAATATTATGTACTGATAATGCAGAGTGCCTGGGTCAGAGGGGAAAAGCTCACAAGACAACAGATAAGAATGCCTATGTGCTTGCTAGCTGATAAACCTCAGCTGTGTCCTATGTGTGCAACATCTACTAAGATTCTCAGCAAAACTGTAATTAAATACTGATAAGAGAAATGAGTCTCATAAGGGAAATCCCTAACATCACTGGAATTTCTAATTCTCTTCTACCTTCTTGTTTCCTTTCCTTTCAAATAAACCACGCTTCCTGGTGATCTCTGGGAGGGTGATAATGCCATACAATACTGTAGAAAGGCAGAAGAGAAAAACTGATACTGACAGGACATGAAGAAAAGTGTGATAGAGAAAGTCAGGTTTTCAGAAGTGGATAGATATCATTACAGATAGAGAAAATAATGTAAGTAAAAACTAAAAAGGAAGTGATACAACGGAAACAGAGGAGAGGATGAAGATAATGTGTACAATAGGGAACAGCTGGGAAAATAATGAAAAGAAATGGCTCCGGGACTTCACTTGTCTTAGTATCATTGCCCCATCCGCTCTCTAAACTTCCATGCCTTCAAAAGCAGGAGTGAAGAGGAGACCCCCAAAGCTCAAGTGCCCCTGCTAAGACTGCTCTTCTTCCAACTTCCATACCTGCATTGGCTTCTGAGAAGTGTCAAGGCTCCCAATGTTACCCATTACAATTCAGCACAGGGTAATGGAAAGAACAATGATCTTGAAATGAGCTATGCACTGTGGTTGTAGCTGGGGTACAGAGCCTCTGAAATGGTTTCCAAAGATCCCCATGTCTTCATATCCGTGCCTTTGTGCAGTCCGCACCCCCATTCCCCCCTTTCCTGTTTACCCCATCAATATTCACAGCCTCTTCCATGCAACCTCCCTTAAAGACTCTGAACATTGATTTCATCACACACTCAAATCAATTCCTGACTGTATCAGTCGTCACCAGAAATACAATTGTCCCCAGTAACCCTCATCTCTTATCAGATTTTTATCTCCTGATCCCTAAACCCTTTCACTGTGCACTCTGGATCTTACAGTTCATTATGAGAAAAATCTCCCAGATCTTCTATTGCTTCTGTGAGTATTCACTTCTCCTAATACCTGGCTCTTCCCTGAAGACAGGGCTTCCCTTGCAGCTCTCTCAATCAGAGGCTGTTTTCTCTTCTATACCCCTTATCCTACTAGGCCTGGAGGTGGTTTTCCCTTTAAAAACTGGAGGTTTGAAGCTCTAACCATTAGATTATCTCACCCACTATCCTTCCTTGTTGCAGTCCTCTGCAGACTTCAGTTCACTCCCTTTGTTCCTTCAAGACTGTAGCTTCTAATTTAATCTCCACAATCACTCTCATAACTTTGGTAAGTTTTCAATCATCATATAGATAGTTTTTCCAGAACCCCTGTCTCTGAATACTTTGACCTCCACTCCAATGATTACCTTATTATTCACAGTATCTCTACCCATCACACTCATGGTTATATTCTAGCCTCACCTCACACTGGTCAGAATGGCCATTATCAAAGAGACTACAAATACACCAAGAAGAAAAGACAGAGAACCCAAATAAACAAAATGAAAAAAGATACATAACTGATACTGCAGAAACACAAAAAAACCCATAAGGGAATTATGAACAATTATATGCTAAAAATTGGACAACCTAGAAGAAATGGACAAGTTTCTAGAAACATACAGCCCACCAAAACTGAATCAAGAAGAAATAGATAATTTGAACAGACCAATCACTAGGAGTGAAATAGAATCTATAATTTAAAAACTCCCTACAAACAAAAGTCCAGCACCAGATGGCTCCACAGGCAAATTCTATAAAACATACAAAGAAGAACTTATACTGATTCTTCTCAAACTCTTTCAAAAAAGTGAAGAGGAGGGAACAACCTAGACATTCTATGAAGCCACCATCACCCTGATACCAAAAACCAGACAAAGACACCACCAAAAAATAAAAATTGCAGCCAATATCTTTGACGCATATACGTAAAAAGATCATACACCAGACCAAGTAGGATTCATCCCAAGTTCACAAGGATGATTCAACATAGGCAAATCAATCAAAGTGATACACCACATAAACAAAAGAAAAGACAAAAACCACAGGATCTTCTCAAAAGATGCAGAAAAAGCATTTGACAAAATTCAACATCCATTCATGATAAAAAAAAAAAACCTCTTACCTAAGTGGGTATAGAGGGAAAATATCCCAATATAATAAAAGCTATTTATGACAAACCCATAGCCAATATAATACTAAATGGTAAAAAGCTGAAAGCCTTCCCACTAAACTCTGGAAGAAGACAAGGATGCCCACACTCACCTCTTCTATTCAACATATTATTAGAAGTCCCAGCTACAGCAAAAGAAAAGAAAAAGAAATAAAAGGTATCCAAATTGGAAAGGAAGAGTTAAAATTGTCATTATATGCAGATGATATGATACCATATATAGAAAGCCCTGATGACTCTACACAAAAACTACTAGAACTGATAAATGAATTCAGCAAGGTAGCCGGATATGAGATTAACATACAGAGATTGGTTGCATTTCTTTACACCAACAATGAAATATCAGAAAGGAAATGTAAAAAAACATTATCTTTTAAAATTGCACCCCCCAAAATAAAATACTTAGGAATAAACCTGACCAAGGACGTGAAAGATTTATATGCTGAGAACTGTACAACATTAATAATAGAAATTGAAGACAACTCAAGAAATACAAAGATATCCCCTGCTCTTGGATTGGAAGAATTAATATTGTTAAAATGGCCATACTACCCAAAGCAGTCTACAGATTTAATGCTATCCCTATCAAATTACTCATGACATTCTAAACAAAACTAGAACAAATAATCCTAAAATTTATATGAAACCATAAAAGACCCAGAATTACCAAACCAATCCTGAGGAAAAAGAACAAAGCAGGAACAAATCCTCCCAGACTTCAGGAAATACCACAAAGCTACAGTAGTCAAAACAATACGATATTGGCACAAAAACAGATGTATGGATCAACAGAACAGAACAGAGTCTAAAAATAAACCCACACACCCACAGTCAATTAGTCTTAGACAAAGGAGGCAAGAATATACAATGGGAAAAAGACAGTCTCTTCAGCAAGTGGTGTTGGGAAAGCTGGACAGCCACATGTAAGTCAGTGAGGTTAGAACACACCCTCTCATAATACACAAAAATAAACTCATAATGGCTTGAAGACTTAAATGTAAG
Organism: Leucopleurus acutus; assembly: GCF_964270905.1. Lineage (NCBI taxonomy): Eukaryota > Metazoa > Chordata > Mammalia > Artiodactyla > Delphinidae > Leucopleurus > Leucopleurus acutus. The sequence continues at coordinate 13,714,465 of NC_139143.1, forward strand.
ACATGACACCATAAAACTCCTAGAAGAGATCATAGGCAAAACATTCTCGGACATAAATCATAGCATTGTTTACTTACGTCAGTCTCCCAAGGCAATAGAAATAAAAACAAAAATAAACAAATGGGACCTAATGAAACTTACAAGCTTTTGTATCGCAAAGGAAACCATAAACAAGACAAAAAGACAAGCTACAGAATGGGAGAAAATATTTGCAAATGATGTGACTAACAAGGGCTTAATTTCCAAAATATATAAGCAGTTCATACAACTCAACAACAACAAAAAACAAACAACCCTATAGAAAAATGGGCAGAAGACCTAAATATATATTTCTCCAAAGAAGAAATACACGTGGCCAAGAGGCATGTGAAAAGATGCTCAACATCACTAATTATTAGAGAAATGCAAATCAAAACTACAATTAGGTACCACTTCACACCAGTCAGAATGGCCATCATTAAAAAGTCTACAAATAACAAATGCTGGAGAGGGTACAGAGAAAAGGGAACCCCCCTACACTGTTGGTGGGAATGTAAGTTGGTGCAGCCACTGTGGAAAACAGTATGGAGATTCTTCAGAAAACTAAAAACAGAATAACCATAAGATCCAGCAATCCCACTCCTGGGCACATATCCAGACAAAACTATAATTCAAAAAGATATATGTGGTAGTTCTGTTTTTAGGTGTTTTTTTTTTTTTTTTTGGCTGCATTGGGTCTTCATTGCTGCGTGCATGCTTTCTCTAGTTGCGGTGAGCAGGGGCTACTCTTCGTTGCAGTGCGCAGGCTTCACACTGTGGTGGCTTCTCTTGTTGCAGAGCACAGGCTCTAGATGCGCGGGCTTCAGTAGCTGTGGGACATGGGCTTCAGTAGTTGTGGCTTGTGGGTTCTAGAGTGCAGGCTCAGTAGTTGTGGCACACAGCTTACTTGCTGCACAGCATGTGGGATCTTCCCGACCCCGGGCTTTAACCCGTGTCCCCTGCATTGGCAGGCAGATTCTTAACCACTGTGCAACCAGGGAAGCCCTATTTTTAGATTTTAAGGAACTTCCATACCATTCTCTATAGTGGTTGTATCAACTTACATTCCCACCAATAGTGCAGGGGGGTTCCCTTTTCAGCACACCCTTTCTAGCACTTATTGTTTCTACATTTTTTGATAATGCTCATTCTGACCGGTGTGAGGTGACACCTCACTGTAGTTTTGATTTGCATTTCTCTAATAATTAGTGATGTTGAGCATCTTTTCACATGCCTCTTGGCCACGTGTATGTCTTCCTTGATGAAATGTCTATTTAGGTTTTCTGCCCATTTTTGGAGTGGGTTGTTTGTTTTTTTGGTATTGAGCTCCATGAGCTGTTTGTATATTTTGGAGATTAATTCTTTGTCTGTTGTTTCATTTGCAAATATTTTCTCCCATTCTGAGGGTTGTCCTTTTGTCTTATTTATGGTTTCCTTTGCTGTGCAAAAGCTTTTAAGTTTCATTAAGTCCCATTTCTTTTTGTTTTTATTTCCGTTACTCTAGGAGGTGGGTCAAAAAAGATCTTGCTGTGGTTTATGTGAAAGACTGTTTTTCCTATGTTTTCCTCTAAGAGTTTTATAGTGTCCAGTCTTACATTTAAGTCTTTAATCCATCTGGAGTTTATTTTTGTGTATGGTGTTAGGTAGTGTTCTAATTTCATTCTTTTATGTGTAGCTGTCCAGTTTTCCCAGCACCACTTATTGAAGAGACTGTCTTTTCTCCATTGTATGTTCTTGCCTCCTTTGTTGTAAATTAGGTGCCCATATGTGCATGGGTTTATCTCTGAGCATTCTATCCTATACCATTGATCTATATTTCTGTTTTTGTGTCAGTACCATACTGTCTTGACGACTGTATCTGTGTGGTATAGTTTGAAGTCAGGACACCTGATTCCTCCAGCTCTGTTTTTCTTTCTCAAGATTGCTTTGGTAGGGCTTCCCTGGTGGCGCAGTGGTTGAGAGTCTGCCTGACAATGCAGGGGACACGGGTTCGTGCCCCGGTCCGGGAAGATCCCACATGCCGCAGAGCGGCTGGGCCTGTGAGCCATGGCCGCTAAGCCTGCATGTCCGGAGTCTGTGCTCTGCAAAGGGAGAGGCCACAACAGTGAGAGGCCCGCGTACCGCAAAAAAAAAAAAAGAAAAAAAGATTGCTTTGGCTATTCGGGGTCTTTTGTGTTTCCATACAAACTGTACAATTTTTGTTCTAATTCTGTGAAGAATGCCATTAGTAATTTGATAGGGATTGCATTGAATCTGTAGATTGCTTTCAGTAGTACAGTCATTTTCACAATATTGATTCTGCCAATTCAACAACATGGTATATTTCTCCATCTGTTTATGTCATCTTTGATTTCTTTCATCAGTGTTTTATAGTTTTCTGAGTACAAGTCTTTCACCTCCTTAGGCAGGTTTTCTTTTTTATTGAATTTTTGAATTTTATTTTATTTTTTTTTATACAGCATGTTATTAGCTATCTATTTTATACATATTAGTGTATATATGTCAATCCCACTCTCCCAACTTAGGCAGGTTTATTCCTAGGTATTTTATTCTTTTTGTTGCAATGGTAAATGGGAGTGTTTCCTTAATTTCTCTTTCTGATTTTTCGTTGTTGGTGTATAGGAATGCTAGAGATTTCTGTGCATTAATACTGTATCCTGCAACTTTACCAAATTCATCAATTAGTTCTAGTAACTTTCTGGTGCCATCTTTAGGATTTTCTATGTACAGTATCATGTCATCGGCAAACAGTAACAGTTTTACATAAGGAGGGACACTACATAATGATCAACGGATCAATCCAAGAAGAAGATATAACAATTATAAATGTATATGCACCCAACATAGGAGCACCTCAATACATAAGGCAAATGCTAACAACCATGAAAGGAGAAATCCACAGTAACACATAAATAGTAGGGTTCTTTAACACCCCACTTACAGCAATGGACATATCATCCAAACAGAAAATAAATAAGGAAACACAAGCTTTAAATGACACTATAGACCAGATAGATCTAATTGATATTTATAGAACATTCCACCCAAAAGTGGCAGAATACACTGTCTTCTCAAGTGCACACGGAACATTCTCCAGGATAGATCACATCTTGGGTCACAAATCAAGGCTTGGAAAATTTAAGAATATTATAATCATATCAAGCATCTTTTCTGACCACAACACTATGAGATTGGAAATCAATTACAGGAAAAAAAAATGTAAAAAACACAAATACATGTAAACTAAACAGTGGGCTACTAAATAACCAAGAGATCACTGAAGAAATCAAAGAAGAAATTAAAAATACATAGAAACAAATGACAATGAAAACCCGATGACCCAAAACCTATGGGACGCAGCAAAAGCAGTTCTAAGAGGGAATTTTATAGCAATTCAATCTCACCTCAAGAAACAAGGAAAATCTCAAATAAACAATCTAACCCTACACTTAAAACAATCAGAGAAAGAAGAACAAAGAAAACTCAAAGTCAGTAGAAGGAAGGAAATCATAAAGATCAGAGCAGAAATAAATGAAATAGAAATGAAGAAAATAATAACAAAGATCAATAAAACTAAAAGCTGGTTCTTTGGGAAGATAAACAAAATTGATAAACCCTTAGCCAAACTCATCAAGAAAAACAGGGAGAGGATGCACATCAATAAAATTAGAAATGAAAAAAAAGAACTCACAACTGACACTGCAGAAATACAAAGGATTATATGATACTACTACAAACAACTATATTCCAGTAAAATGGACAGCCACGAAGAAATGGACAAATTCTCAGAAAGGTACAATTTTCCAAGACTGAACCAGGAAGAATTAGAAAATATAAACAGACCTATTACAAGTAATGAAATTGAAACTGTAATTAAAAATCTTCCAACAAACAACAGTCCAGGAACAGAGGGCTTCACAGGTAAATTCTATCAAACATTTAGAGAAGAGCTAACACCCATCCTTCTCAAACTCTTCCAAAAAATTTCAGAGAGAGAAACACTCCCAAATTCATTCTACGAAGCCACCATCACCCTGATACCAAAACTAGAAAAAGATATCACACACAAAAAAGAAAATTACAGGGGCTTCCCTGGTGGCACAGTGGTTGAGAGTCCGCCTGCCGATGCAGGGGACACGGGTTCGTGCCCTGGTCTGGGAAGATCCCACATGCTGCGGAGCGGCTGGGCCCGTGAGCCATGGCCGCTGAGCCTGCGCGTCCGGAGCCTGTGCTCCGCAACGGGAGAGGCCACAACAGTGAGAGGCCCGCGTACCACCAAAAAAATAAAAGGAAAGAAAATTATATACCAATATCACTGCTGAACATAGATGCAAAAATCCTGAACACTAGCAAACAGAATCTAACAATACATTAAAAGGATCATACACCATTATCAAGTGGGATTTCTCCCAGGGATGCAAGGATTCTGAGAAAACCATAATTCAAAAAGAGACATGTACCACAATGTTCACTGCAGCACTATTTACAGCAGGCAGGACATGGAAGCAACCAAAGTGTCCACTGACAGATTAATGGATAAAGAAGACGTGGCACATATATACAATGGAATATTACTCGCCATAAAAAGAAACAAAACTGAGTTGTTTGTAGTGAGGTGGATGGACCTAGAGTCTGTCATACAGAGTGAAGCAAGTCAGAAAGAGAAAAACAAATACTGTATGCTAATGCATATATATGGAAACTAAGAACAAAAAAAGGTACTGATGAACCTAGTTGCAGGGCAGGAATAAAGAGGTAGACATAGAGAATGGATTTGAGGACATGGGGTGGGAGGGCGAGGCTGGGGCGAAGTGAGTAGCATCAACATATATACACTACTGAATGTAAAATAGTTGGCTGGTGGGGTGCAGCAGGATAGCACAGGGAGATCAGCTCGGTGCTTTGCGATGACCTAGAGGGGTGGGATAGGGAGGATGGGAGGGAGGCTCAAGAGTGAGTGGATACGGGGACATGTGTATGTATATGTCTGATTCACTTTGTTGTGCAACAGAAACTTACACAGTATTGTGAAGCAATTATACTCCAATAAAGATCTATTTTAAAAAAAAGATTCATGCACCTCTATGTTCATAGCAGCACAATTCATAATAGCCAAGACATGGAAACAATCTAAATGTCCATTGACAGATGAATGGATAAAGAAGACATGGTTGATATACACAATGGAATATTACTCAGCCATAAAAAAGAACAAAGAAATGCCATTTGCAGCAACATGGATGGACCTAGAGATTATCATACTAAGTGAAGTAAGTCAGAAAGAGAAAGACAAATACCATATGATTTCACATATGTGGAATCTAAAATATGACACAAATGAACCTATCTATGAAACCAACAGAATCACGGACATAGAGAACAGACTACTGGTTGCCAAGGTGGAGGGGGTTGGGAGAGGGATGGAGTGGGAGGTTGGCGTTAGCAGATGTAAGCTTTTATAAATGAATAAACAACAAGGTCCTACTATATAGCACAGAGAACTATAATCAATAATCTATGATAAACCATAATGGGAAAGAATATTTAAAAAATGAATATATATATATGTATAACTGAATCACTTTTCTTACAGCAGAAATTAACATTGTAAATCAACCATAATTCAATAAAAAAATAAAGCAATCTGTGTAAAAAAAAAAAAAGTCTACGTATAATAAATGCTGGAGAGAGTGTGCAGAAAAAGGAACCCTCCTACACTGTTGGTGGGAATGTAAATTGCTACAACCACTATAGAGAACAGAGTGGAGGTTCCTTTAAAAACTCAAAGTAGAACTACCATATGACCCAGCAATCCCACTCCTGGGCCTGTATCTGGAGAAAACCATAATTTGAAAAGATACATGCACCCCAATGTTCACTGCAGCACTATTTACAATAGCCAAGACATGGAAGCAACCTAAATGTCCATCAACAGATGAATGGATAAAGACGTGGTATATATGTATATACACAGACACATATATACATATACACATACATACATACGTACACAGTGGAATATTACACATCCATTAAAAAGAATGAAATAATGCCATTTGCAGCAGTATGTATGGACCCAGAAATTATCACACTAAGCCAGATGGAAAGGCAAATATCATAAGATATTACTTATATATGGAATCTAAAAAAATGATACAAATGAGCTTATTTACAAAACAGAAATAGACTCACAGACATAGAAAACAAACTTATGGTTATTAACGGGGAAAAGGGGGGAAGGGATAAATTAGGAGTTTGGGATTAACATATACATAATACTGTATATAAACTAGATAACCAACAAGGACTTACTGTATAGCACAGGGAACTATTTTCAATATCTTGTAATAACCCATAAGGGAAAAAAAATCTGAAAAGGAAGAAATATATATATAATATTGAGATATATATATATATATAAACAGAATCACTTTGCTGTACACCTGAAACTAACACAACATTGTCAATTAACTATACTTCAAAACATTTATTTATTTATTTATTTAGGCTGCTCCGGGCCTTAGTTGCAGCACATGGGATCTTCCCTGTGGCATGCAGGCTCTTAGTTGCAGCATGCACGTGGGATCTAGTTCCCTGACCAGGCATCAAACCCAGGCCCCCTGCATTGGGAGCATGGAGTCTTACCCACTGCGCCACCAGAGAAGTCCCCTATACTTCAATTAAAAAAAATAAAGGATCCTCCTCATTAAAGTCAATTTCATGCATTCCACTCTCTATCTCCTAACTTTCCAGCATACATCCTCATTCTCCACTACCTTGATTCCAATAATTCCTTAGCCCTACATCTGCCTGATTTATTAACTTCTCACTGTCTTCGATAATACTTTATACCTTCTCTTTCCGTGAACCTCCCTATCTCTTATCCATCTTCATTTTCAGATGAAGACCCTTTTCATATTTCCCTGAAAATTAAAAACTATCAGAAGGAAACCTCCACACTCCCAGGACACCTTCCAATCTATCTCTACACTCGTGTTTCTAATTCCTATAAACTGCCCCCATTCCCATCTGAAGCCAAACTCTCATCTCATGCACTCTCCCTGACTCTCTCTCAAGAGCTCTCTGCACCTGCATTGTTATTTTTTACTTTTTACCAACTGTCTTATCAACATGCAAATATGCTGAAATTTTTCTAATAAGAAACACTTTTGGTAAACCTTACATCACCCTTCATCTATCATTCTTATCTATGTTTTGTTTATTTTTTTAATGACAAAACTCCTTAAGAATTGTCTGTGCTTATTCTTTCCTTACTAGTCCACTGATTCACTAGTTCATGATCACCTATAACCTCTGTTTTGTTAAGTTTAGGGATGATTCTCAGCCCTCATCTGACTTATTGTAGGCATTTAACACAGCTGATCCCCTGAGCCTTCTTGATCACGTTCTTTATATGAGATAGCCCTTTTCTTGGTTTTCCTCCTGCTTAATGGCCATTCCTTCTAAGGATCTTTTGCTGTCTCCCTCATCTGCCTGAGTATATTAGAATATCCAAAGGTTATTCCTTTCCCAGACCCTGTCCCCTTTATAGTTATACCTATTCCCTTGGTGGACCCACAAGTTCAACGGCTATAAATACATTCATGATCCCCATATATTTACCCCCATAGTCTTTTCAAACACACGAACCAGAGTGTTCCTTTTAAATATAAGCCATATCATGTCTCTCCTCTCTTAAAAGTTCTTAAACTTCCCACCATCTTGATACCCTATAATATCCTACCTGATCTGGCCTCCCTATTACCTCTCTGACCATGTCACCTACTATGTGCCTCTTTGCTCACTCTGCCCCAGGCCCATGGCCTTTGCGTAGTTATTCACCAGCCGTGATATTTCTTCAGGATTATTGTTTGCTATTCCCTTTGCCTGGAGTGGTCTTTTCACAAATACTTCAAAATTCATTTCGCACCTCTCTAAGCCTCCACTCAAAAGTTAACCTCTCAATAAAGCCTTTTTAAAATACCTTTTACCAAAAAAAAAAAAAACCCTCACACACAATACTATAACAATCTCTACCTATTTTTACACTGCTTTGTTTTTCTCCAGAGTATTCTTTATCCTCTGTGTATGTGTGTTATTATATTATTTTCCTTTACTTTTGTATTCCTCCCACTAGAATATGAATTCCATGAGGGTGAGGGCTTTGTTTATTTGCAGTTGTATCTTTAGAACCGAGATGCATGTCTGGCATAGAGTGAGTACATAATAAATATTTATCAAATGAATAAATGCATGCAAGAAAGATGGGATCAAACTGTACAAATTCTCACTTTGGGGAGAAAGAAATTTGGACTTTATTTAGTAACCAGTTGGTAGTTCTCATAGATTTTTTAAAATGTTGACATATTAGAGAACTGCTTTAGGAAGATTTACCTAGGGTGCTCTACAAGATAGCATGACAGGCAGAGAGCCTAAAGGAATAGGAAGCAGTAAGAAAGTTTTGCACTAGTTTATTGACTAGGTAGAGATAAATAAATAGGTGGGTTATTCAAATATTAATATATTCAGGCAGAAAGATACTTCAGATATGATTTGAAAATCGTTACTGAGACTTTCGATACCTGTACTAATACATAAGTTTTAATGGATTTTTCAAAATTGCGTTTTACTTTTGAGATCAACACTCAGAGCAAACTCTTCCAGAAAATTTCGTGAAGATTAATATCTCCCTGAGTCCTATCTGGTTCAGGAGTTTCAAAGCATTTCATAAAATTATCTATGTATTACTTTCCTTACCAGATCTGCCAAGGTAGCACACATTCTCTGATTTCTCCCAGCCTGTGCCCTGCTCCAACAGGCTCCAGCTGACCCCTTCACTTCCTTCCACCCTCACGACCTCTATTTTAATTGGGTTTTCAGACCTGACAACAGATATCTGGTTCCCAGCCCGCCCATTAATCACAGGGCTGCACTCCTAAACTGATAGACTCTAAAGCTCATCAAAGGGCAACATTTAGATGAACCAACAAAAAAGCTTTTATTAAATAAGGGCTTGAGGGATCCCACTAAAAAGATAATAGAGCTGTCAGTTTTCTTGATAATTAATGCATTTTTCCATAAAAATCCAAATCCATATTATGTTCATTTATAAACCAAAGCAGATATATACCTTATATGTATTCCGATTTCTCTCTTTCATTGAATTATCTTTGGGAACATAGGCTATGTGTCTTAGTGTTCTGAATATTTAACTTTTGTGATATATACCCTATGCTCTCAGGGGCTGTCTAATAAATTTGAATAAAACTGAGATTAAAAAAATCCCTAGCTAGGGAGGGTGGGAGGGAGGGAGACGCAAGAGGGAAGACATATGGGGACATATGTATATGTATAACTGATTCACTTTGTTATAAAGCAGAAACTAACACACCATTGTAAAGCAATTATACCCCAATAAAGATGTTTAAAAAAATGCCTTAAAAATGCCTATCCTATAATGTTAGACGTAAGTTATATTTAAAAGCTCAATCACTTTTCATTCCATATACAATCACACAAATTATCCATAGGATAGAGTTTTTCAAAGAAGACACTAGACACAAAGAACAAATGGCACTGAATATTGGCTTCCTATCATAGTATGTGCCTTAAGAAAATAAAAATAATTGTTAGCCAATTGTAATTTAACACAGGAAGGCTTCTATAACACCCTCCTTACTCATCTCAGTGCCACTTTGTTCAGCCCATGGTCTGCACTCTACTGGAAAAACGCCACGACTCCACTGCCACCCTCCAGCTTGCCTGTGTGGTTCCTTGACAGCAAACCTTCAACGTATGCCAAACTGACATTGCTAAAATGTGATCATGTGATCTTGTCATCTTCTACCTTCAAAATCTCTCAGTTCCTCCCTTGTATAGGTCCCAGAATACGAAAACTCTTTTGACAAGCATGTAAGTTTCATTTCTAGTCGTGCCAGTAAATACATAATGAACCGTCTTTGAAGATTTTTAAATGGCCCATACTGTTTTACGCTAACCCACATGCGGTTTTCCTTCTGGAATGTCCATTTTGTTTTCACTGAAGTATAGCTGATTTAAAATGTTGTGTTAGTTTCAGGTGTACAGCAAAGTGATTCAGTTATATTTATAAATATATAAAATATATATTCTTTTTCAGATTCTTTTCCATTAGAAGTTATTATAAGATATTGAATAGAGTTCCTTGTGCTATACAGTAGGTCCCTGCTGTTTATCTATTGCATTGGTATATATAGCAGTGTGTATCTATTAATCCCAAACTCCTAACTTAACCTTCCCCCCCACCTCCCGTTCTCCCCTTTGGTAAGCTTAAATTTGTTTCCTATGTCTGTGAGTCTATTTCTGCTTTGTTCCCTTGCATCATTTTTTTTAGATTCCATATGCCCATTTTGTTCTAGTTTAATTCTTCTCTTTTTGCAACACAGTTCAATGATCATCTCTTCCAGAAAGCTTTCCCTAACCCCTGAGGCTAATGTATGTGTCCCACCACTGAGCTTTGACAGCTTCCTGGGCAGATCTCCATCCCAGCACCTGTTAGAAATGTGGATTGCCTAATCTTGCTCCTAAGTGTAGCTGCTGCTTTATTCCCACATCCTAGCACAGTAACTGACCTATAATAACCATTAAATGTGTTTGTTGAACAATGACGGGCAATACACTGGTCGATTAAAGGAAAAACAAAAATATTGGTAACAAAATTAAATGACACACCTTTCAATTAATTTGATTAACACTATGATGCTTTTAGAATGGTGCCTGGCACACAGTAAGCACACAATAAATGTTAGTTCATTTATTTTTTTTCATTGATTCAATACATATTAGTTATGTATGAAGCACTGCTACAGGTGCTAAGAATAGAACGATGGACAGCACAGCCAAAAAACTCCCTCACAGAACATGCCGTTTAAGAGAGACAGAAAGTAAGTAAAAATAAGCGGTCTGTTCAATGGTGACAAGGGCAAGGGAGCAACGTCGAATAGGAAGTGGCTTAGAAGTTCCCCCCTGAGGAGAGTGGCTTTATGAAAAAGTGAGGTCAGTGGAGAAGACATTTGAGCGAAACTGGAAAAGCTGAAGGGGAGCCCTGGGGATGAATACCTGGGAGGAACGATCCCGCCAGAATGAACAGCGAGGGCAAAGGCCCTGAACGTGGGGCGTGGGCACCGGGCACAAAAGCGGAACGTCAGCCATGGCTGAGCTGAGTGAGCCAGGGGTCCTTGGAGGATAAAGACCCAGGGAAGAGTATGGCGGAGGGGCCCAAGTCACAGAGGAACTTTGGGGCCAGTGTAAGGATTTGGGCTTTTCCTTCAAAAGAACTGGGAAACATTGAAACAGGGCAGCAAAACGATCTTCATTTTAAAAGAATCACGAGGGCTTCCCTGGTGGCGCAGTGGTTGAGAGGCCGCCTGCCTTTGCAGGGGACACGGGTTCGTGCCCCGGTCCGGGAGGATCCCACGTGCCGCGGAGCGGCTGGGCCCGTGAGCCATGGCCGCTGAGCCTGCGCGTCCGGAGCCTGTGCTCCGCAACGGGAAAGGCCACAGCAGTGAGAGGCCCGCATACCTCAAAAAAAATAAATAAAATAAAATAAAAGAATCACGATACTTACTAGTCTAGAAATATTATTACTAGTACTTGTGCCATCAGCAATATATACTTTATCAGGACAGCTGTCATCTCATTATAAAAGACAAACTCAGCTTTGAACTTAGAAGTCTCTCCACCGTGTTCTACTACCTCATTCGCGGCGACTTTTAGGTTTCCTTTGCTACTCTCCCTCTTCTCAAGCTCTACATGTTGGAGGGGCCCAGGGCTTACTCTCATCCCTGTGCTGGTCCTCTTCTCGCTGCTATTTGCACTGGTGATGGTCAACTGGCAGGTGGTTTTTCCTACCAGGGGATATTTGAAAATGTCTGAAAACCCTTTTGGTTGTCCCCACCAGACGGGAAGAGATGCCCCTGGCTTTCAGGGGATAGAAACCAGGGGTCCTGCTCTACATCCTTCGAGTGCACAGGAGAATCCCCACAACAAAGAGTCAACGGGCTCAAAAGGGTAGTAACACTGAGTATGAGAAACACTCGTTTATACATAGCTCATTGGTGTTCATATCCTGAGCCCCGCCCCCCGTTTAAATCCCATCAGTACCCTTACGTTTTCCTCATTTCTGTCTCAATCTTCAACTCTCACCTGTGCTCTAGACAAACGGAACTTATTTCCAAATGAGCAGGTCTACAGACGTCTCAAACTTAACACATCTAAAACAGGATTTCAGATTTTTCCCCCCAAGTCTGCTCCTTTTCCAGCTTCTTAATCCCAGTAAATGGCATCATCATCTTCCCCAAATCTTAAATCCAGGAGTCATTCCTGACTTGTTATTTCTCTTATACGCCACAGCTAAAAACATCGTTAAGCGCTATAAGCTCTGCCTTTCACATACATTCTTTTTTTTTTTTTTTTTTTTTTTGCGGTACGCGGGCCTCTCACTGTTATGGCCTCTCCCGTTGCGGAGCACAGGCTCCGGACGCGCAGGCTCAGCGGCCATGGCTCACGGGCCCAGCCGCTCCGCGGCATGTGGGATCCTCCCGGACCGGGACACGAACCCGTGTCCCCTGCATCGGCAGGCGGACTCTCAACCATTGCGCCACCAGGGAAACCCCTCAAATACATTCTTAATCCACCCAATTCTTACTGACACCACTGCTGCAAACCTAGTTTAAGTACCATCGTGCCCTAAGAATAAGGCAATAACTTCCAAAGTGTCGTTTGCCTTCCATGCTTGTCCCTTGATAATCATCCCACACACACAGTAGCCAAGGAGATGCTTTCTAAATATAAGCTGGATCATCTTCCCCACTTGCTCAAAGCTTTCCTGTGGCTTCACATGTCTCTCAGCACCAAGTCCAATGCTTTCCCACAATCGATAAAGCCTTCCCTAGCCTGGCCCCTTCCCTATAGAGCTTAATCTCCTGCCGCACTCTGTCTAGCTCACTGCCACTGGGCCACGACTGGTTTTCTTGCTATTCCTCAAAATACCAAACTCAGTGCTGCTTCTTCAGGGGATGTTCACTTGCTGCTACCTCTGACAGGGATTCTCCTTCCTCAGAATGCCAACCCCGAGGACTTCCCTGGTGGTCCACTGGTTAAGACTTCGCCTTCCAGCGCAGGGGGTGCAGGTTCGATCCCTGGTCAGGGAGCTAAGATCCCACATGCCTCGAGGCCAAAAACCCAAAACATAAAACAGAAGCAGTATTGTAACAAATTCAATAAAGACTTTAAAAATGGTCCACATCAAAAAAATCTTAAAGAAAAAAGAATGAAAACCCCTGTCACCCTCTCACTTCATCCAATTCTCTCCTCGAAGGTCAGGTTAGGTGCTCTTGACGTCCACTTTCTGAAAGGGCAGCCCCGCCCGTCACTGCATCACTTTCTACCTCCTTCCTCTGCCTCGTTTCTACTCTTAGCACTCACCATGCTCTCAGGTCCTATTAAATATTTACTTGTTTGTTTCCTTCTTCTCCAACTGTAATATTAGCTTGCAGAGGCCAAGGACCAGCTCTCCTTCCTTAAAAATATTTCCAAAAGCTAGAACTGTCAGATCTTGGCACATTATGGAACTCAATGAAGATTTGTTGAAGAAATAAATGAAAAGGCATTGCCTTCAACCATTCTTGCTTATAAAAATAAGTATTTTATAGATGCCTGAATTAAGATTGTGTCTTCTTTTCTACCTTCCATAATTTGTATCTAGTGCTTTCTCTATGATTAACAGTAATCTTATTTTATATTTTAATCACTTGAAAAAGAGCAAACTGGAAATAGTACTTTATCTAAATCAAATCATCTTCCATCTCTCTCCCATGAGATCAGTCTGTGCTAAGTTCCATAGGGGATACCTGGATACTATTCCGTGACCTTAAATCACCAACTATTTTTTACTACATTTTAGCAATCAACTTAAATAAGATTAAATTAAAATACAATTATACTTTAATGTGAAAAATGGAAAAATATTTTTGATAAAGAAATTAAATTTTCTTATTAAGATAGACTATAACATTTTAATCTTATACATTCCCCAGAGGAATAGTTCCTTTTGCACGAGATACTTAGAATATCACATATAACAGCCACAGCAAGAGAAAATTAATTGCAGGCAAGATGAATGGGAGTAGTAGCACAGATAAAGAATTATTAACAAATACATCTTTTGGTAAGTTTTCAGAGGGTGCCTCACAAGCTTTTTGTTTGGTGACAACTAGGTCATAAAGTACACGTGGAAAGAGAGAACAGGAGGGGTAGTCAGTGAGCACGGCAGCACTCCATGTATTTTCCAAAGTTAGAACCTTTGATGAAGCAAATCAGAGAGAGAGTTTTCTGCCATATTCCAATTTCCAAGGCCTGGCACTTGTAACTTGGTTCTGAAAGTGCTTAATTTGGATTATATCAAGCATGCCAGAAAGGAGAGTTTTCCACTAGGCAATTTTCTATGAAACCGACTGCCTGAGGAGATCCATGAAATTTTTCACAGGTTAACTTTTACAGTTATCAAGAGCACATGTACCAGAAAGAAATGAACCAGTTTCCCAAATGTTACTTAAATTGGAAGCATGTGGAATATCTCTCACATGCACTTAAGTTTATTAGTACAACACATAATGACATGACATTATGGTACTGTTAATAACAAGCTTGACTTTAAATACAATTCATAAAGAAATAGTTGTATCAGAATAAATATTAATAAAATGCCTAGCATACGCTACGGATTGGTGTTGAAAAAATGAGCTGCCTAAGATATGTTATTTGCCCTTAAGGAACTCCTAGTTTAATATGCATATATAACCATAAGGTACTACCCCTAACTTTCTCACCAATCAAGATCATCACTACTACCCAGATATTACTCCAACTCTTCAGGAAATTAAAGAATGTTTTGACATCACTTGTAAATGTATCTCATGTGATCATGACCTTGCAGCTAAATAAGAAGAGCCAAGCAATAATATCAGAAATGATACTGAACCCAAAGGTTAATCTTAAAAATTATCTGAAACTCAAATAATTTTACTCCATCTCATTTTATCTGAATTTGTCTAAAGGCAAAAGTGCGTGGATGTCCAGATAACTGCATGTCTATTGTTTTTAAGTCAATTAATTAAAAACTATCACTACTTCCCATAATTTTTTTTTTTTTTTTTTTTTTTTTGTGGTATGCGGGCCTCTCACTGTTGTGGCCTCTCCCGTTGCAGAGCACAGGCTCCGGACGCACAGGCTCAGCGGCCATGGCTCACGGGCCCAGCTGCTCTGCGACATGTGGGATCTTCCCGGACCGGGGCATGAACCCGTGTCCCCTACACTGGCAGGCGGACTCTCAACCACTGCGCCACCAGGGAAGCCCTTCCCATAACTTTTTGATTATGGATTTTATTACCTCTGAAATAATTATAAATAATTATTTATTATTATTATTTATAATAATTATAACTAATTATAATTTATAAATCTATAAATTATAGATTTTATTACCTCTGCTTAGACAACCTACTTATGTGTATACCTAAGACAACTTGAGATTTGAAAACTCAAATGTTCCTATTGGTTATGGGAAGAGTAAGATAGTTCAAAGTTTTAACTGTTCTTTGCTTTGACAAGTACTTATCCGCCATACCCCAACTGGTGTTTTAGGTTTCTTTCATGCATGCAAAACTCACGTAGTATTTATGGAGCATTTATCATATAACAGGCACTGACTCAGCTTCTGAGCAGATACTACCGAGCAAAAGCCAAACAAAACAAAACAAAAATGCAGACGTATCCCCTACACTCATGAAGTTAACAGTCGACTTGAAGATCCAAATACTGATCAAAGACCCACATGAATACATAATAAGTAGAAAATAGCAACTGTATTAAGTGACATGAAGACAAGGTGACTGGGGAGAAATCGAGTGAATTGTAGAAAGCGTTTGTAGTCAGCAAGAGCCTTTAAGAAAATGAGCTGATATTCGATAGCAAGGTTAATCTGGTGAAGGAGGGAGTGAAAGTCCTAGGAAAAGAGAATAATATTTAAAAAGCACTGTGATAAAATAATGGCAGGTCATAGATCAAGAAGAGAAATAAAGCCAGTATGGCTAGAAATCAGACCGCAAGGGAGAACACAAGAAGGCAGGACATATAAGCAGGGACCAGTCCATAGACGACCTTGTAGGCAAGCCACAAGAAATGCTTTCTGAGCAAAAGAATAAAAACCTGCTTGAGTCTCCAGGTCGAACAGATCACTGTGAGTGCACTGCGGAGAAGAGAAGAGGCAGAGTATTTTCAGACTGACCAATTAGCAAGTTACTACAAACTAGAAGAAATGATTGGACTAGTAGTGGGCAATGAAGGTGGGAAGCATAATACATTAGAAGGATCTACAGAAAGCAAAATTTAGAGGATTTAGGGGTAGATTTGATGGTCAGTGGTTAAAGGTAGAGGAGTCTTTTAGAGGGCCACTAGATTTCTATCCAGAATAATTGTATCATTCACTAAGATCATGAGTTCAGGGCTGGACACATTAATTTGGAGATCTCTTCAAGAACTCCAAGTAGAAATCAAAGCAGGTGGTTGGGTATATGGCTCTGGATATCAAAGAAGAACCATAAATTAGAGATACGCATGAATCCATCAGCAAGACGCCCATTAAAGCCATGATCATGGGCCATATCTGTGGAGGAGTAGACAGTGAGAAGAACCAAAGGACTGTATCTGAGCTTTGAGGAAATTCAGTCTCGTAATGGTCAGGCCTGAAAAGAAGCAACGCAGGAATAGCCAGCGTTGAAACGGAACATCCAGGCTAGAATTAGAAGCCCAGCTGAAGATGAGGGAAGAGAGCATGTCTTAGTCAGCTCAGGCTGCCGTAACAAAATATTATGGCTTAAACAGCAGAGCTTTATTTTCTCATGGTTCGGGAGGCTGAAGTCCGGGGCCAGATGCCAGCATGATTGGTTTCTGGGCCCTCTGCCTCGACTGCATTTAGCAGCCTTCTTGCTATAGGCTCACATGGTGGAGAGAGAGTGATTCTTTCTCTTCCTGTCCTTACAAAGCCACAAATCTCATCACAAGGGCCTTACTGTCATGACCCTATCTTCCCCTAATTACCTTCCAAAGGCCCCATTGCCAAATACCATCACTTTGGGGAATTAGGCCTTAAACATAGGAATTGGGGGGGGTACCTTTCGGTCTATAGCAGAGAACTTGCAATGAGAAAGCCTCAGTCTGTTGTAATGCTGTTGAAAAATTAAGTAAAATAAGATCTAGCCACAGAGAGGTCAATGATGACCTTGGTAGGAAGAGTCTTATTAGAGTGGGTGGGCTTGCCGGACATGCAGACGGCAAGGATATAAACCCTCTATAAGTGGGAATTCCCTGGTGGTCCAGTGGTTAGGACTCTGCGTTTTCACTGCTGAGGGCCTGGGTTCAATTCCTGGTGGGGGAACTAAGATCCCACAAGCCGCACAGAGCGGCTTGTTAAAAAGAAAAACAAACCCCCAAACCCTCTATAAGTTGGTCAGTGAAGGAGGGGAGAGAGATAGGGCAATATGGCAATGAGTGTCTCTTGTATTTGTAGAAAAACAGCTTAGAGGTGACTTGGGAAGTTATTGGTGCTTTGAAGCTTATAAAATCTGGTTCTCCCTAAAAACACTCTCTGAGCTTTGGCTTGGGATGAAACTTAGCCTCTTGTGACACATTTCAGGAACCAATTAAACCTACCAAATTATTTCTGCCTTCTACGTTACATCAGGGATCAAGGGGCCACATTTATAGGGAGTGTAGATAACAGAAACTTAAAGTGTAGGAGTGTTAAGTGACCTGCTTAAAATCTCATGGCCAGTGAGTAGTAGTCCTGAAACTCAAACACTTTTTCCTCCTGATTTCTAGTTGTGACAAACAGAGTATGCTCTCCAATCTCTCCCCTCCATCACTCTCAGCAACTCTGAACTTCTGACTGGTCCTTTAGCGCACGAAGCACTCCACTGTCTCAGGACCTTTGCACTTGCTGGCTCTTCTTCTTCAGATACTCTGCTACTGAATATCCAGATGGTGTACTCCTTGCCTTCCTTTATATTTTTGATTAAAGGTCACCTTGCCACGGGGACTTTCTCTGGCTACTCTAAAATTGCGAAGTTTCTTATTCTCATACATTCCTGCTTTACTTTCTCCAAAACATTTGTTACCCTGTACTATATGCCCTTTCCTTATTTTTGTTATCATTTATTGTCTGTACCCTACAACAACTAGGAAGTATGCTTTGTAAGAGCAGAATTTTTTGTATCGTTTTTCCTCACTGTATCACTAGGGCTTTGACCAGTGCCTACTCCAGAATAGGTGCTCAATAAATGCTTTTTAAGTACATGAATGAATAAAAGAAAAACATCCTTAAAATATGCACAACAAGGTTTTGATTAGGTATGACTTCTAATGCCTATCAATTTGGCGGATGCGAGAAAAAAAATTAAAAGCAAATAAAAGCAATTCTAAGAGGAGTTAAAACAACATGGCCCAAATATTCACCACTATCATGGACTGGCTTGATTCAGTGAATAAATTTAGAACATGAGTTCTTAATTTATGTGGATCTTCATGGACCTCTGAGGATGGATTCAGGGGTCGATACATCATGAATAAATGTATAAATTAAACAATATGCTTTTAGCATGTTTAGCCAGAGGAGTCCCTCAAAAATCCTGCCACAAGAATCTTTTTGAATATGTTTCATTGTGCCAGGTGCCCCTCCACCCCTAAGCCCCCCCCAAAATACTGTTTCCACTGGCCAGGCTTGACGAGAATTGAATATGCCTACTACCCAGGGCCAGTCCTTCACAGTTTAGTCTTACTGTGTGCATTTATGAATGAAATAAAATACTATCTCTACTCTGATGGGAATGATGATATAGTTTATATTTATTTAAAAAATCCTACTATGGGTAATTTTTAACATGAAGTAAAAGAAATATTCAACATAAACATGTCATTGACTTATTGGATATTCTTCTTTTTATTTTACTTTGAATTGGTCTTTACCTGCAGTTGATAACATCCTAATTCATGTATGAGTATAATTAGCCCATTTTGCACATAAGTAAACTGAGGTTAGGAATGATTCACCTCCTTGTCCGAAGTCACACAGCAACACAAAACTAATACACTATATTGGATATTAAAATGAAGTTCTTTATAAATTTAAATTCTATAACTAGTTTAGCATTTGGTGTGCTTGTAAAAATCTGAATTAGTTGATGTGGCTATTTTGAAATTTGAGAGAAATTTGGTATTAGACTGCAAATAAAAAATATATTGTAGCTGTCTCTCTCACTTTAAAATGTAGTACTAGGAGGATTTAAATAGTTTTCATTTGGAGGATCATTTATTTCCCCGAGGTTTTTCTGAATTCTCAGTTATTATTACCACCACAATGAAGATTAAGATAGTGGGCTCCAGAGTCTTGGTCAGAATGGAATATTAAGTGGGTGATTTTCATAGAATTAGGATTCATTACTATCGATCTGGCTACTTTGAGCACTCCGGCTTATCACTCTTCACAATTACACACGACATAAGCCACAAAGCCTCCCTTGCAGAATGCTAGTACTCATAATATCTTACACTAGGTTTGGAATCATCAAGTTTTTAAAGAAATAAATAGAACGGGGGGGGGGGATGAACTGGGACACTGGGATTGACATATATACACTATTGATACTATGGATAAAATAGATAACTAATGAGAGCCTACTGTATAGCACAAGGAACTCTACTCAGTGCTCTGTGGTGACCTAAATGGGAAGGAAATCCAAAAAAGAGGGGATAAATGTATATGTATAGCTGATTTACTTTGCTGTACAGCAGAAACTAACACAACACTGTAAAGCAACTATACCCCAAAAAATTTTTTTAAAAAGAGAAATAAATAGAACAAATATTGTTTCTGGTGTTTTACAGTTCTGTTTCCCCAGAGCAACGTACTTGAATGTTGACTCAGGTGGGCCTGAGAGGCTGTGAATTACATGTGTGATCTAACGAAGTATCTATCGCACAGTCCAATGAAACACCGCCACCGCTGGAGGAAGGGGACCCGCACAACCCCGATATCAGAGCATCTGAACCGCCTCAGGTGCTCGGAGACCAGGAAGAGCTGCATCCTTCAGAGGAAGCATATGGAAAGCCAGCCGCTGGGGTCAGGCATCCTGTTGTGAGGCAGCACTTTCAGGACCATCTGTGTCCATATGTTTCAAGACTATGTCCCCGTACTACGAGTTCTACAGAAAGGTTTGTGGAAAGGAAACGGTAAAGTTCAGGGACAGAAAAATCTGCAAGGTGTGGATTATTTCTGAATCGCCATCTTGCAAATAATGTTATGTTTTTCTTGTTTTGTTTTAGGTTACTGCTACCATCTTCCTTCTCTTCTGGAGTAAGAACAAACGTACACAAGTGAATAAAACTACCTGTTCTTTGCAGTCAATTAAGGAGGACAAGAATACTGAATACATTTGAGAAACATTTCCAACAAAAATGGTTACATATTAATAAATAAACTGACACTTGAATATGATTTACCTACTTGCCTACCACATGTAGTCTTTCTTGCATTGGGGCTGTGGCATGGCTGTCCATGTAATTAGGCGAGTAACCGACCAATTACTACCGACCGCTAGGAAGTTTAATCCAAGCCTGTATGGATATACCAGAGAACCCATCCTAACAAAGTTTACTTTTTCTAGGGATCAATGCTATCTTCTCCAGAATTAGTACACAGGGTTGAGCTGGTTAATTTGCTTCCTTCTAGTCCAAATATTCTAAAATTATGTAACTTCAGGGAGCAAAAACAGTGAAATTAAATTGCTTAAATAAGGTATTGGTATAAACTATTCTTAGCAAATACGTTTTTAAAAATGATTATTCCAAAGATTCAAAATACAGACAGAAAACACCATCTGACTGCTTGCTAAGTAATCAACATTAACAAATTCATCAATTTAACCTGAAATTATCAAGTGGAGATTATGATGATTATGGACTTAGTGAAGAAACCAAAAAAGTCAATGTGATCTTTGACACAACTGGGAAAAATTCTTACTCTGTACTTTTAAATTATATGTCAATAAGAGTGGTTACCAGGCAAATAAAATTCTTTTAAATGTCATGTTATTGCCCAATTCCATTAGACCACCTGAGATATTTAAAATAAGCCTGAGGCAAGGAAGGAGCAAAATTAAGTCATTCATCTTTTGACTAATTTGTTCATGAAACAGACGGACTCATGCAGGACTCCTTTCAGATAAAGTACAACAAATGCTTTCCTGATGTCCAAAGTCGCTTCAATCTACATACTTTCTGATTCATAATTAACTGTCAAAATTATGATATTTTATTTAAATTGACCCCTATTGAAGAAGAATCTTATGTTAGAAATTTGTGTATTTTCAAAATGAATTTCCACAATGCCATGATAGATCATAGCATAATACCTTTGCAATCAGAGCTACACGTCAGCTGTGTTTAATTGCCACTAACAGTTTGCTTTATTCACTATCCAGTGGAATCTCCATCCCTATTTATGACCATATATAGATCTCTGGAATTCCAACTCTAGGAATAAATGTCTGCAAACATAAAATTTAGGATGAGAAAGGATGGAGAAAGTGTCATAACCTTGGTTTTTGTCTATTCTTGCTAATTTGTGGCTGTTGGGTGTAAATTCTACTAAAGATAATTATAACCACAATAAGATATTACTTCACACCCACTAGGATGGCTGTTATTAAAACAAAACAAAATGAAACAAAATAACAAGTGTTGGTAAAGATGCAGAGAAATTGGAACCCTGTGCATTGCTGAGGAGAATGTAAAATAGTGCAGCAACTGTGGAAAACAGTATGCTGGCTCAGCAAAAAATAAATAAACATAGAATTACCAAATGATCAAGTAATTTCAGTTCTGGGACTCAAGCAGATATTTGTACACTCATGTTTATAGCAGCATTATTCACAATGGCCAAACAGCAGAAGCAACCCAAGTGTCCACTGACAAATAAATGAATAAATGTGAGATAGATAGATACACACACACACACACACACACACACACACACACACCATGGAATATTATTCACCTTTTAAAAAGAAAGATATTTGAATAGATGCTACAATATGGACGAACCTTGAGAACATTATGCTAAGTGAAATAAGCCAGTCATTTAAGAACTTTTTATAATGTTCCTAGAGTAGCTCAAGTGATAGAGACAGAAAGTGGAATGGGGGTTACCCAGGGAGCAGGGTGTGGAGGAATGGGAAAGGAAGTTACTGTTTAGTGGACACAGAGTTTCTAGTTGGGGAAGATGGAAAAATTCTGGAGTTGGATCGTGGTGATGGTTGCACAACCATGTGAATGTACTTAATGCAGTTGAGCTGTACCCTTAAAAATGGCCAGAATGATCTATTTTATGTTAAGTATACCATTACAGTTTTTAAAGGGAGAATTATGGCTCAGAAACTGCCAAGTGCTAAAAACAGAAACAATAACCCCCTACAACATAAGCTGTTTCTGGTACATACAGCATTTCACTATCCTAGAAATCTAAACATTATAGGTCTTTCAGATTCTTTAAAAAAAAAAAAATTAAGCAGAAAAATATCTCCCTCCTCTTAGTAACAAGGTTTTTGTTTTGTTCATTTGAGCTTACAGATAGTGCCTCCAAGGTGATCTTTACATTTACTAATCTTTCTAGATGTCTTTTTTCTTGCTCATCCCAAGTCTGTGAACATCCACTATGCCAAACAACGCACAACTGAAACATCCTGTTCAATCGAGGAAACGTGGGTGGTTTTCTTTGGCAGTGCCAGTAACCGTCCGCTCCAGATTAGTCTCTGCATGGAGAGCTTTAGTCTCTGCGTGGAGAGCTATTGCCCTCTTCTTAAAATTTATCTTCTGATTTGAAGAGTAGATAATGTTATCTAGTTAATTCAGAAATATACTGAATTTCCCTTTACTTTATAGTTTGAAGAACTGAAAAGCAAAAATATTGCAAGGTAGAAAATCCTTTCCCCGCGTAGGCATATTTTATTGCCTGCAAGATGAAAAGGAACAACTGTTTTTTTCCTTGCAGCACATCTGATTTTTCTACATATGATGAATAACTAAATCTAGATAAACAAGCATGTTCCAGAATAACTGGCTTTATCCTTTGCCCACCAGATGTAAACTACACTTCTAGTTTTCCCTGTTCCTTATTCATTATTGATATAAATGTTCCATAGGGGTTTCAATCCTTTTCCCAAGTTTCTCTTTTATCATGTTTCTAATTACCTAGCCTAATTGCTCAGAACCTTTAAGAGCCTGTGAAGTTTTTTAAATGGTTTTCATTAATTATGATTCTTTAGTGAAGAAAATGCTGCTAAACAAAAGTTAACAGTGAACACTGAATATCTGTGTTCTAGAAATAAAAAGAAGGAAAATAAACATTTGCTTTAAAAAATAGTCTAAGAATACTGATTTGTCTAATGGTCTTTGACAGGCTGCCTGACACTATAAAAGACTCAAGATTCATGGTGATCACACTGATGAGAAAATTCATACAACAATATACATATAGCCTGTTCCTTTTATGTTTTCATACTTTGCACATGCATTCAGTGTCAGAACAGTAAGACAAAATTCATTGAATATTTAAGATAGATATTTTTCTGCCCCGTAGAGAAACTCAGAACCCTACTTAAATTCTTAAGACAAAGACAGTGAACATCGGCAGTAGGTACGGTTGACACCTTCTCAGTAATTAAATTACTAACTGGACCCAAAATTGTTTTTAAAAAAAGTAATTGAAACCTCTGTAAAAAAAAAAAAATGGTGGTATGGAAAAACATTACTTTATATGCTTGTGTTTTTTAAAAGATTTTAGTGAACAGAACTATATTAAAAATTATTTTCCCCATAGTATAAACGAAACTGTGTAGATACAAGCCAGGTATTAGAATCGGAATTTAGTTTGTTACGGGATGGCTAGACTGGAAGGCCATATTTATTTCCAGAAATTCTGATAGCTGGAGGGTCAGGAGGAGATGTAGGGATGCAGTTGAGAAGAAGCACGTGACAGTGTTCCTTGAGGTATCAGCATCTGGGAATGGCAGCCCAAAAGGTAAAAGAGAAGGAGATGTGAACTTGAGTAGAGAAGCAGGATGAGACTGTCTGAGGCAGTACAGGTGGGACTCAAGGCATCTTATGAACAAATCTGATAAGGGAACAGAGTAGACACGTGAGCTGGAGGGGTCCGGCAGCTAGTTAAGATGCAGTTAAGGCGGATTAAATTGTGGGCTACCAATGGGCTGAGGACAGGTCAAGATACCAAAATAGGGTAAGGGATCGCACACCCTGAAAATCACTCTGAAGCAGAAGCAACAAATTGCCCATAGTCATACCGACTTGGACTTGCGGCCTGAGCAGGTCCCAGGCTTCTCCAGCAACCAGGAGCATCTAACGGAACATCACGCCCCGCCCGCCAGACCCCGCCCTACAAAGGCAGTGGAGCAACCTTCCGTTTTGCCTTCGGGGGGTACGGTCCCCATAGGTAAATTAGGTCTTGTGTTTAGGCATATGCCTGTCCCTCAAGGGATTGCTCCGGTGACCCGGCATCTCCCTGCCTTTGCAGAGTTGCAGGTCCCAGCCTTCCCGCAACTGCACAGCCCGCTCATGCGCAGTACGAGCCCCTTTAGCAGTCCTCTGCGGACAGGGCTCCGAATCTAGGCCTTCGGGGCTATGTCCCTGCCCACATCTACACAGCCTGCAGGGTGGAGGGCGCCCTCACCCCAAAAACCACGCCGGGGCGGCAGATGCAAATTAGCAGCCGTAAGTCCCCATTTGGACGTGCTCCCTGAATGGCTCCCAGGTATCTCTTACTAGAGTAGAGCAAGGCCAGCACACGAGCCCCAGTCCTTTCAGGGCAGTGGAGTAGCCTTGCGTTACTGCTTCCGGGAGAACATTCCCCACTAGGTAGGTTAGGCTTTACGACTGGGCTTACTCCTTTTTTCAGCAAATGCGCGCTTTTCACCAGCTTCTCCCGACACTTGCTCTGTTCCAAGCCCCTGGGAACGCCCCCCCCCAAAAAAAGAGCTGCAAACGCATGCGCAGTACGCACCTCGCCCGGAGATCTTCGGCACGTGGGCCCTTCAGGCCTGTGGAGCGAAGGCCCGACTCTGCCCTGGCAAAGTAGTCAAGTTCCCTTGCGTTTTGCCTTTAATAGGAATAGGCCCCACTGGGTAGGTTAGCGCTTGTGGCTACACGTGCACCTTGTTCCCGAGAGCCCGCTCCTGGGAGCCAGCGTCTCCCTACGTTTGCCCTGTTCCAGGTTCTGGCGCCCTGACCGGCTCTGCACGCTCAGGGGCAGTAGCACCCCTTCGGCAGGCCAAGGGCACCCCGAGCCCTCCAGCTTCTGAAGTCAGGTCGCGGCCCAAACTCCAGTACAGACTCCAGAGTGGAGGGAGTCCACCCAAGGAAAATCTCTCTGAAGCGGCAGAGAAAAAATGGCGACCATCTCTCCTCTTGTCCCCCAAGAGCCTGTTCCTGTGACCCCTTTTCCCTTGACTTTTACCTTCTAAAAGGTCCCTAGCTACCCTGTCCTGCACGCGCATCCGCAGGACTTACCTGGTCAGCGGTCCTCGGGCAGCGGGGCCCTCCAGGCCTGTGGAGCCAGGTTCAGGCTCCAAACACCGGCAGAGCCTCCACGGTGGACGCCGCCAACACGCCGAAAATCATTCTGAGGCTGCAGCTGCAAACTTACAACCGACAGGCCTCATTTAGACCTGCTGCCGGATCAGGGCTGGGACTTCTCGCGAAATCACGGCTCCAAGGAGTCTCTTATGGGGCAAACCCTGGCGAGCCTGCGCGGCCCCTCCCTGAAACGGAAGTCGAGTACGCTCGCGTTTTGCCGGAGGGGAAATACTCTCCATTGGGTAAGTGAAAATCACTGTGAAGCGTCAGATGCAAATTGGCGACCTTCAGTTCCCCTTTGAACTCCCCGCCTGACTGGGCTCTGGGCTTCCCAGCAACCAGGGCTCCCTCCCCGCAGTCGCTTGGTTACCTGGCCAGGTGTTTTCCGTCAAGGCAGTACAGTGCCCACCTGCTCTGCCTTAAGGATGATCACGTGCACTTGTGTAGATGAGGGTTTGGAATTAGGCAGAAGCCTTGTTTCCCTCAATACTCCGCTCCTGTGCGCCGGCCTCATCCAGTCCCCGGCCCTGTTGCAAGTCCCCGGCTACCCTGGGATGGGCAGCGTGCACCTTTTGAGCCGGCCTCGGCAGCTGTGGCCCTCCGGGACCGTGGAGCCAGAGCCCGGCCCCCAACCTCCTGCATAGCTACCAAGTGGAGGGCACCCACCACTCAAAATCACTCTGACGCGGCAGTGGCAAACTGGCCACTGCCAGTCCCCATTTGGACTTGCCGCCTGATGTGGTCCTGGGCTTCCCATTGCATTTTGTCTTCAGGGGGAATGGGTTGAGAGGTCTGGGTTTGCGATTACACATGCTCCTTGTGCTTCAAGAGCCGGGCCCTGTGACCTGACGTCTCCAGTTCCCTGGCGAGGCTGAACCGCGCTGGACGCGCTTGCGCAGTACGCCCCACTTCTGCCTGCCTTTTGGCGACCCGCGCTCCAAGCCTTTGGAGCGAACTCCAAGCTCCAAACGCCTGCATAACCTCCAGGATGAGCGAGCCCACCCCCTCGAATATCACTCTGAGATGGCAGTGTCAGATTACCCCCAGCCCCCATCTGGACTTGCTTCGGATCGGATCCCCGAGCTTCTCTAGTAAATAAGGCTCCCAGGTGTTTCTTATTGGAGAATATTCTAGTCAGCCAAGACCGTCAAGTAACCTTGCCTTTTGCCTATAGGGGGAATATTCCCCATTGGTTAGATTAGGCTAACCCCTTGAACCCCTAATGCCTGGTACTGTGACCGGGCTTCTGCTGACTTCTGCGCAATTCCAGGGCCCTGGCTACCCACTGCTGCCTGGGGCCGCATGCGCATTATGCATCCTTTCAGCCCTCCTTGGGCCCCCCAGACCGGTGGAGCTATCGAGACCTCAAACACCTGCAGAGGCTCAACACTGGAGCGCACCCACCCTCCATAATCACTCTTGAGGCGGCAGGTGCAAATTGGCAACCATCAGTCCCCATTTGGATTTGCTGCCTGATATGGTCCCGGGCTTTTCCAACAAAGAGGGCTCCTGGTGTCTCTTATTGAAGAAAATACTGGAAGCTACTTGCCTGAAAGGCATCTTTGTGGGACACGGCAAAATGAGCCTGTGCTCCGCAGACACAATTCCATGGATGTGTAAGGGGAGTGGCACCTTTATGCAAAGCAGAAAGAAAAAGCCCCTCCCTAGCGTGGACGCATCTCCACAGCAGTTGGTCAAGGATGATTCCAGAGGCCACAAGGCTTCTTGCCCTGGTGTCTTTGTGCAGTGCTCACCAACTAACCTGCTATGGACAGTGCGGTGTTCCTGCCTCAGGCACCATTCCTAAAAGTGGCCTATAAATGGGATCAACAGAAAGAAGAGCTTCATTCTTCTGTCCTTTGTTTATTCATAAATACATATGGAAAACCTGACCTGTTCCAGGCATTGTGTTTGACTATAATCCAGACATTACTCAAAGCCCCACTTCAAAGATAATAGCATGGGTCAGACTGAAGCTGAAAAGGGTAGGTGATCAGACAGACTAGCTTGTGGTAGAGTAATGCCCCATCCATCTAGCGCCATCAGGAAATCTACATACACTTCCACATATAAATGCATTTCTAGAAAAAACTGAAAGCTTATCTTTTAAAGAATGAAAACATTTCAACTTACAAATTTGAGGTAGAATTTTTTTTTTTTTTCTTTTTTTGCAGTACGCGGGCCTCTCACTGTTGTGGCCTCTCCCGTTGCGGAGCACAGGCTCCGGACGCGCAGGCTCAGTGGCCATGGCTCACGGGCCCAGCCGCTCCGCGGCATGTGGGATCTTCCCGGACCGGGGCACGAACCCGCGTCCCCTGCATCGGCAGGCGGACTCTCAACCACTGCGCCACCGGGGAAGCCCCTGAGGTAGCACTTTTTAAACATGCACTGTCAGCAACCCCACAGGTAGACTAAATATGTTTAACCTCTTTTTGGTAACTAGGAGTACTTTTATTAACATACATTACTATAGAAATTACTAGGTCCTGACATTGTCTCAGTTACTGCTTAGCCATGTGAATAGAAACACCATATTTCGTGTTCTTAGATCTCGGGAGATGATCTGTAAATTCTCATCCAGCTTTGCAGTTCTCAGTTTATAAGCTCTGTTGGTCTATGTAATGTCTAGATGAGAATTAACATACAGCAGTTACCATGTGACACTGTTCTTAGCAGTTTATAGTAACAGATTGAATCCCCTTGAAATCCCTAGGAAAGGGCCACTTTTATTATTCCAATTTTACAGCTGAGGAAATTCATGGAGAAAGTGGTTATCTGACAGCTCTAAAGTGACAGAGACTTGCATGCAGGCAATGCTTCCGCAGAGTCATTGCTCTTTTTTTTTTTTAACATGTTTATTGGGGTATAATTGCTTTACAATGGTGTGTTAGTTTCTGCTTTATAACAAAGTGAATCAGTTATACATATACATATGTTCCCATATCTCTTCCCTCTTGCGTCTCATATATACACTACCAAACATAAGGTAGATACCTAGTGGGAAGCAGCCGCATAGCACAGGGAGATCGGCTCGGTGCTCTGTGACCGCCTGGAGGCGTGGGATAGGGAGGGTGGGAGGGAGGGAGACGCAAGAGTCATTGCTCTTATCCAAGATGCTACTGCCTATCAGATTTCTCTAGCAGCGAAAGTCTTATCCAAACGTCAGCTCAAGTGGAATCCTAATACATAAAACAAGTCAATGCTGAGATGCTTCAGTAGGAGATGGGCTACTGGGGTGGATGAGGCAGAAGCCCAGACTACTTGGCCCTCTCTTCTCCCCCTCCAAATGCTTCCATTTTAGGAAGAGATAAAAAAATTACTAACAAATTCAAAATACATGATCTCTGATTCTTTTCAAGTTCTAATATTTTGACTCTATAACTTCAGAGAGCACAGGTGTTCACTTTTGTTTAAAACATACTCATTGCCTTTTAGAGATCCATCCAGAAAGTAAAAAATAATAAATCTTCTTGTACAGAAAAAGATGATTTTGCAGATTCTCCTTGTGAGCATGAAAGATGAATGTTATCCTGTAGTTGTGCTTGCTACATTGCAATTACTTTCTCAGCAGCATATTAATTAGTCAACTCCAGTAGTCTAGAACTCTTTGATGCTAGATAATGAGATTAATAACAGATTCCTATCAAGCCTCCCAAAGCTACTACAGGCCAGGCATCACGTAGTTCTACTCTGTATTGCCTACACATGGCATGAAAAAGCTCTTCAGGTGTCCAGGGCTAAATGGGGACCATTTGGGTTCAGCACCTCACAATATCCAGTGCTTACATGAGTAACATCTATGAAGACAGCATTGCAATATTCCACTACACACCTGGTGTAGAATGCATTGGCTTGTTCATATTATGCACATAACGTGCTTTCTCTGTCAGAGTGATCCGATACTAGCTCTAGCCTGATGGATGAAAGCCTCTAAGAAACAAATGGCCTATGGATTAGGGGGTACTAGACACACAGCAGAGAGTGTGTGTTGAGAAACATCTACTATAAAAAATATATATAAAGAATTTTCCTTCTTGAGGCGTTCATCATTTTCTGAACAGAAGACCTGGGCATGGAAAGAAAATAAGGAATCATATATATGTATAAAATTTAAAAATTAAAGCTGGACTGTGTATTGTCTATCTTTAATATACACGTACACATAGAAATGCTCAAATGCACACTTACCATGTGTATAGTTTTTCTGCCATGTACAGTTCAGATATATTCTTTTCCTTTTTGTGTGTCTCAGCACACCTGTATTTGGCCTGTGAAATGCTTCCACGTGTCACCTGACAGGCAGAACTTCCTAATCATCACCTCAGAACCTCAGTGGAGCTGCCTCCTCCTGTGGCCCCTCTGAGGAAAGACCCCCTAGAGGAAGTGGAAGTCCTTTCTACACGCTGGATTATATCTCATGTTTGCTTGGAGCATAAGCATTATGAACATGAATTTTAAGGCTTTTTTTATTTTCATTTCCTTACCAAAATGTGGGGTAATATATATTTGTGTTGGTGGTACTTTCAGCTGTATCCAGGTAGCATCTCTAGATATAATAATTATAGAGAATAAGTATTAGTTCAAGATTATATTCATTGGCATATATATATATATATATATATATATATATATATATATATATATACACTATTTATTAAAAATTAGTTCATTCCAGGAGATGTTTGGTCAGATTCCCATTCATGGGCCTAATGCTTCCAAATGCTCATAGTGTGTTCAGATTCTTCTCTCTTGTAACATAAAAATATAACACACATGGGGGTTGCCTTTTCTTCACACTTATGGTTTCCTTTGCTGTGCAAAACCGTTTAACTTTAATTAGGTCCCATTTGTTTATTTTTATTTTCATTATTCTAGGAGGTGGGTAAAAAAAAGATCTTGCAGTGATTTATGTCAAAGAGTGTTCTTCCTATGTTTTCCTCTAAGAGTTTTATAGTGTCCGGTCTTACATTTAGGTCTTTAATCCATTCCCTCAGAATGGGAGAAAATATTTGCAAATGATGCAACTGACAAGGGATTAAACTCCAAAATATACAAACAGCTCATGCAGCTCAATATCAAAAAAAACAAACAACCTAATCAAAAGATGGGCGGAAGACCCAAATAGACATTTCACCAAAGAAGACATACAGATGGCCAAGAGGCACATGAAAAGATGTTCAACATCACTAACTATTAGAGAAATGCAGATCAAAACTACAATGAGGGGGCTTCCCTGGTGGCGCAGTGGTTGAGAGTCCGCCTGCCGATGCAGGGGACACGGGTTCGTGCCCCGGTCCGGGAGGATCCCACATGCCGCGGAGCGGCTGGGCCCGTGAGCCATGGCCGCTGAGCCTGCGCATCCGGAGCCTGTGCTCCGCAACGGGAGAGGCCACAACAGTGAGAGGCCCCGTACCGCAAAAAAAAAAAACAAACAAAAAACTACAATGAGGTATCAACTCATACCGGTCAGAATGACCATCATCAAAAAATCTACAAACAATAAACGCTGGAGACAGTGTGGAGAAAAGGGAACCCTCTTGCACTGTTGGTGGGAATGTAAATTGATACAGCCACTGTGGAGAACAGTATGGAGGTTCCTTAAAAAATTAAAAATAAAACTACCATATGACCCAGCAATCCCACTATATACTGGCATATACTCTGGCATATACCCAGAGAAAACCATAAATCAAAAATACACATGCACCCCAATGTTCATTGCAGCACTATTGACAATAGCCAGGTCATTGAAACAACCTAAATGCCCACTGACAGATGAATGGATAAAGAAGATGTGGCACATATATACAATGGAATATTACTCAGCCATAAAATGGAATGAAATGGGGTCATTTGCAGAGATGTGGATGGACCTAGAACACGTTACACTACCTTCCCTTTCTTCTACATCTACCCTTTAACATGGCAGTCATATTATTGCCCTGTAAGATCAGACTGAGACAGTTAAATTAAAGGGAAAACTGAGGCCACTGTTTCAGAGCTGACTTTTTAGTGTATTCTACATTTATTATTATGTGATTTTATTACTGAAATTTGAATTTGGTGCATTAAATTGACAATATTAAGTGCACTAGAATGTTCTAAATGTCTGCTAGGTTGCCAAGACAGAAAGAGACCTAAAAAACTGTCCAGTCAGGGAGATTTTAAATGCATTTCCAGAAAGAATGGGTTTTATTATCAAGTCACATTCCTGAATTCAACAAAGATCCTCTTTAATTGTCATCTGAGCCAGAAGTTGATCTTTTGTAAAAGGTTTTTTGTTGTTGTTGAATTCTCAGCATGGAGGTGTTCCCTGATGTCAAGTACACTCTTTCCCTGTGCTCTTTAGCACAGCATAAAGGGTCCTTACTCACCTGACTGGGTGCATGTTTGCCAACCATTAGCACTTTGCCTGGGATTACAAGGACTTGATAGAAGGTTCTAGAACAATATCAGGGCCTGGAAAAGCCCTTGTTTCCTTCATATCTTGCCTAGTGATGGCTGATGTTCCTCTGTTTTATTTGATTATTTGCTTTAAGGCAAGGATAAGAAAAAATTTTGTATTATTAGAACCTTAAATATGAAAACACACTTTAAAAAGCTCTAAAAATATGAATTTTGTTCAAATTTCTGTAGTTCATTATTTTAACTGTATTTTATCTATAGAGACTCCTTTTTTAAAGGATATATAGATTAATATCTCTTAGAATACTGGTATTCTGAAATCAGAATTTGGGAAATTCTTGTTTAAGGCGTTGGCCCCTGTTGAATGCAAATGAGATAGCACATTAAACTTTACCATTTTACTAAGTATAAAATCTATTTGTCAAATATTTTCTTAACAGATTTCAAACATGAGGACCTCAGTGTTGGTGGAAAATTAACCTTGGCCTAGTGTACAGTTTTGTTGAGGCACATTCTTGAGCATATTGTGGTCAGAAGACTATATTTACATCAAGGTACAGAGCATTCTGATTCTACCTGGGACAATGGATATTTAGAAGCACATTTGAACAGATCATTCGTTTATTGAAATCAAAGAATTCAGTGATTTTCTCTATGTGGTTTATCAGTATTTGTGTTAGTCACCTTTCTGATTATTAACATTGTTATATAATATTTATGGAATAGATGGATAATAAGTACATTATAAAATTTTTCAAGTTAAATTCAAGGAGTTTTAAAATTATGATGGTAAGTCACAACTATTATAATACTGGTTTCTCAGTTTTTATTACTATTACCATTATTGTCTCCTCAGTACCATAGCTACCACAAAGTCTCCTTTGTTTTCATGTGATCACATAGTTGGTGGTTGTTAGGCAGTGAATTGTGCCCCACCAAATTCTATGTCGAAGTTCTAACCCCCAGTACCATAGAATGAGACTGCATTTGAATATAAGATATTTAAATAATTAATTAAAGTTAAATGAGGTCATTAGGGTCAGCCCTAATCCAATAAAGAGGTAATTAGGACACAGAGAGGTGACCAACATGAGGACACAGGGAGAAGGCAGCTATCTACAAGCCAAGGAGAGAGGCTTCAGTAGAAACCAAACCTGCTGACACCTTGATTTTGGACTTCCAGCCTCTAGAACTGTGAGACAAGAAGTTTCTGTCTTTTAAGTTACTCAGTCTGTGGTTTTCTGTTATGGCAGGCCTAGCACACTAATGCAGTGATTATACAGGATATTTTCTATTTACCCTCCTCCTGCGTTATGGAAGCTGATATTTATAAACTCTGATCAGTGGTTTCCCCTATACAATGACATCAAGTCGGTTTCAACGAAAGGGAAGCCTTAGCAGAGGATCTGCAGCCAGAAGGAGAGTGAAATATAGCCATTATTCTCCTGGCTTCTTCTGGCTGCATGTCTTTAGATATCCTTAAAAACCTCAGCTCCTGTCCAGCAGCCCTCAATCACAGTGTCAGCTACTGGCTCAGGGTCCCTAACCTCACTCCACTGACCCTTCAAATCTAAGGCTCGTAAGACTCCTGTCTGTTACTCCCCAACTTGTGGTACTGTCCTATGCCGTGCCCACACCTTCATACATCACCCTCTTCTTAGCCATCCTCAGCTCCCCATTTTGAACCTGCCTGCTGCCCCTGCCAGGACACAGAGGAAGCAGTTTAGTGGATGTGAAGGAAACAGTCTACTCTTAGCAAGACCAAATCAAAAAGTCAACGTTACCTGGTTGGAATATGTACTTTATGTTAATACACTGTCTCGTTTTTCCTTTTCCTTTATATTCAATCCAACAGTACCTGAAATAGATGGTGCAATCGATGAGTAATTAGTGAGGGGCTATCTTACAATACCTTTTAAAGATGTCATCTGCTAGAGTTGATGCTTTTAATCTCCTAAACAGAATTGCAGGTTGCTCTGAGGAATCTAAGAGGCAGAATCAATGTTAGCATTTCTTAACTCATATGGTCTCAAAACTTTTTCTCACTCAACCTCACCCTATTTATCATTCTCCTACAAGAGTTTAAAGGTGTTCACAAATCTAGGAATTGAAAAAAGTGAAAAATTTAGTTCAATGAATGTATTGTATATTAAATATCATTAACTGTTATTTATATTGAGGTATAGTCCCTTGAAATTAAAACTGTGAACATTTTTATACCATAAATAATATGAAATGATTACCAAACATACTCTAATACACAAATCACTTATCGATTTTAACCTTATGTAATTTCTTCATCAGACTTCAAGATTTTTAAAGTTTTCTGTTGTTCACAAGCAAATTGTCGAGTGTGCTAAATATTTGTAATTGTACCTCTGCTGCCACCTAGACGTTAAGAGAAAGCATTGCGTGCAGATGGGTTGATGCATAAAAAAGAAATGACGCATAAAAGAATTATCTGACAATATTCAGTTGCATTCTTTTTAACATACTCTTGCAAAAAAAATTATCAGAAACTTACAAACACATTAATTTAATTATTACATAGTGTGATGTACCCAAACTTACTTTGTTAGTTATCCTCTAATGGAAGAGGGAAAAGAGGGAAATAATATATATGTAAATTGATGAAGTAACTCATATTATTTCAAGACGTTGTAAGTAGAACAAGCAACTCTGTAAATTAACATGATCAATTAAGGTTATAGCACACGTATTTACTCTTTTAACATTGATCTCTGCTCAACTAAAATTAATCTACAATCATTAATTGTTCTTTTATATTATATCTGCACTCATCCATGAAATATTCATGAATTTCAAGGGGAAGCATAGAGTGAAGCTATTTAATGTCAGACTCTAGAAAGAATCAGAAACAGGTTCAAATCCCACTTCTGACACGTCCAGGTTATGTGCACTTCAGCAAGTAGTTCAGCCTCCCCAGTGTCATGTTCCTCATTCTTAACAGGGAGATAATAATACCTTCTGGGTAGATGTGCCTTCAGGATTAAATCCGATGTCACAATACCTGTGCTGGACACAATGTTCAGGACATTTTACCTATCAGACTAGATACCATCTCTCTCAACACTCCAGCCAGGAGTCTCCCTTAATTCCCTAAGGATGTTGCAGTTCTTCCCTACACAACCAAGAAGATGTGTCAAATATTTATCAAGTACCATCTTTGCTGTTTTATTTTTCTGATTGGAAACTTAACTCACATTGAATTTACAAAATCCAGACTCTGCAGAAATAAAAATAGATCGATAGATACAGATGCTCATTTCCTCACAGTTCCACCCTCTTGTCCTCCTAAAAAGACATCCACTATCAAGGTACAATGCACACTGTTCTCTTCATTTTTCTTTTCTGTACATCTGCTGCCATAGATTTTGTTATTTTTACACAGATGAGATTATTCTATGCATCCTCTTGTGAGCCAGCTCTTAACTGTGACTCCCCAATCTGAATTCCACTCAGTTTGGTACCTATTCTGGCATGTTTTCACATCTAAGAATTAGATTTGATTTGAGAAACACTGAAAAATAGCGCAAAATATTGCTGGAGATTTCTTGGGGAAATGAAGGTATCCCCAAAATACCGCTCACTCCAACTGCCGTGTCTCTCTTGCTTTGTCTCCCGCCTCCAGCTTCTGCAGGCCCCAGGCTTTAGCTACCCACTCCCTCATTCACAAGTATCCCCATTGCCTGCCGTTTCTTTCCTTCCTTAGAGCAATTTACCTCTCTCATGGCTTATCTCATAAATAGAAGATTTTCTGTGGATTCTCTTCAAAATGCCTAGAAGGGTTGAAGGGTCAAGGGTGGTTAATTCTAAGTAACTTTTTTTGGTCTGTTTTCATTACATTGCTTTTCCACAAACTTTTTCACTTACAGATATTTCTTGGCCATTGTAACAACCAAGGTGTCAGCAAGAAAAACATGGCAGACCCAAAGGGTTTAACTGAGGAGCTGTGTGTTACGAAAGGAACATTCACAGAAGCCTGGAGAGGCTTGAGGGAAGCTTAATGGTTCACTCGCCCAGGGAATATCAACAGTGGGAAGCCATTAGCAACCTTAGGCCGGCAGAGGAGGCAAAGGTGTTAGAAGCGCCCCCAAGAAAGCTTCAGGGCAGTTCTATCTTCCGTTCTAACCTCAAAGCTTAGCCAGAACCCCGGGCTGAGGCAGAAGCCGGGAGTGAATAAAATCCCTGGACTTTCTCTCACTCTACCTTCCCTTAAGCAGAACCTACCTGGACAATGGAGCACAGAACAGTGCAAGAAAGAAGATGGATGAAGGAGGAAGGAAGAGGAAAGGGGGGAGAAGGAAGCTGACAATAAAGATTACACCTCACAGACTTCCTTCAATCCATGTAGGATTTCTTCTCAGCAATTGGTTCTCCCAGGGCCAGGTGGCAGAAAATATGTAGTCTGTCTTCCACTTCTTTTTCTAAAATTTCCTCTTTAGTGAGCCCTAGATTATTTAAAAGAAAATGAATCTGTTTCTTAATGACATGGATTTATTTTATATCTACTAACATAAGCTTAGTATAATCTGAGAGCTTGATAAACTGAATTGAATTAAGATATATAATATAATTATAAAGAATTCCTGCATTCTTAATAGGGACACAGTTTTAAGCATAGGGCTATCCCAAATTCTTGAACATTTACACATGCAGATTATTGAATGTAGGTAGTGTCTGCTGCATGGGACTCTCTTTGTTGGTACATAGGTTTACATCCGTTTATTTAAAAGTCCACGCTGACGGAATTGTTTTTAAGAATGCCTTTGTGAGCTACTGTTATGCATCTAAGCCCATCCAAACTTAGTGGCTGAAAGCAAGCACAATTTATTAACTTCTCATAACTCCGTGAGTTGTCCATCTGGGAATTTCTTTATCTGGCCTTGCTTATAATCACTCATGTGACTGCAATCTGATGGCTAGGCTATGGCTGGAAGCCTCACTTGCATGTCAAGTAGTTGTTGCCGACTGTCATCTTGAGTGTCCTTATTTTCCTTCACAGGCCCACTTATCCTACAATAGACTAGAGTAGACTTCTACACAGCATGACAGTTTTGAGTTCCAAGAGAGGGAAAATACCTAGCCTGGGCAGTAACTCTTGGTCACTTCTACATTCTATTGGTCAAATCGAGTCAGCACAGATTCAAGGGGAGAGGAAGTAGACTCCATCTTTTTATGAAGTAAGGAGGCAACAGAATCACATTGGAAACAGGCATGCTTGGCAGAGAAGTTACTGTCACCTTCACAAAGGGTCTGCCACAAAGACTTCGCTGGTCATTTAGCAGTATTACCCAAATTGACAAGTTCTGGTCAATTCTTTTATAAAGCTTAGATTGTTCCCTGCTCCTGTAAGATCACATGAATCTGTGCATATAGGTCAGTATTGACCACCATACTCTAAACTCTTAATAAAATGATGAAACGCCTTTATCTTTGTAATACGAAGTCTGACTCCAGTTTTTGGCATTTGACTGTCATCAGTATTTAAGTCTCACCCCTTCCCCTTTTTCCTCTCTCCCACATCTGGCAAGAAAACCTAGGTGCTCTCTCCTTTGGTGCCAATAGGAATTTAAACCACACAAATCTCTACTGACACAGGAAATTTCAACCCTGGCCCCATCTCCTAAACACCATAAACATCTCAAGCCAGTCACCTTTCTCTACTTTCTCAAGTCATTTTGGACCAGCTTTGGAAGACTGCCCTTCTGTGTCAATAAATCTTCATTATATAAGTAATGAACGCTTTGGTATTCCCGTGGTGCATGTGCATTTGTTGGGTGCGGGTGAGGTGAAGGGGGGGTTCCATAAGTTTTGACAGCTGAACCAGATTTTGAGTGGAGGCCCATGCTCTGTCTTAACAGTGGCCATGACAACGGCGGCATTATGAGCAGGACGGTCTAGACTATGGCAATCACCACCAGTGGTCTTTCTCTCCTGGTATGGCCTGCTAACTGGCTCTGCTGCCTGCTGACGACCAAGCACTTTGAGCTGTGCTGCTTTGTGCTGCACTTGCTGAGTTCTACCAAGCCTCTGTTACAAATTTAACTCACCTAAGCTAGCATTTTTAATTACTAACATTTAGGGGCAGGAGTATGGGATTGGATCCTCTTTACTGTGGCTCTGGATCACGTGTCTATCCCCAGACTTTTCTGTATCATGGATTGAATCATGTGTCTTGATTTCCCATAAATTGAGACTGTTACTAGACCCTAAGGAAAGACCCTTCTTCTGGGACCAGCTGGTTATGCATCTCACAGGTTGGCCCCTGTTTCACAGAGTGCTCTGTCCAATACATTGGACAGTTGTCCAATACATAGGACAGTTGTCCAATGTGGAGGATGAAAGCACTATTTGAGAAGTAATCATGTGAAGGCTTGACTTACTGAGGCCTGCGGTCCCAAAGGCTGATATCTCAATATGATTCTACACAATGCCTTTGCTGCTACTGCTGCCTATACCTCTAATTCCAGAAAACATCCTTATCCTCAAGGTTATATGGAGAGACACCTATGGCAACTCTGGGGCACAACCAATGGGTTAAACCTTTCCGTGGAGGATACCCTTAAACCTGATGATGCTGATGTGAGACTCTCTGGAGGGATTTATAAATAATAGGAGGGTAAAAGGAGTCTCCTGAAAGTTCATCCAGTAACCACCAAAGAAAGAAGAAAAAGAAGAGAGAGAGAAAGAGAGCAAGAGAGAGAAAAGAAAAACAGAAACCTGCATAGGCAAATGAGGAAATTAGAAAAAAAAATTGAAACAGAGGTCCACAAATTGACTGGGTCAGAAATCCAAAATTTACTAACATAATTTCTACAACAAAAAATGAAAGGGCACATGATTGGCATGTGCGCATCTACAAAACAGATCCTGAATTAAGATGTTAAATCTGCTGAAATGCACCAATTGGAAAAACTTCATGGCCTTAATCATTACTGAGGCACAAATTACAGTTATACCGAGATTCCACTAAATTTAAACAAGGTGCTACCTATAGTCTAGGGGGAGTTCCCAAGTGTAAAATAAAGGATAAACAAGTATGTCTCACCTTAACCACTGGAACTATTGTCTTGCCTAAATTCCCAAGATCATAACATCCATAGCCCTAAAATATTGCATGGTGGATGCGGACAACATGATGCAGTGAGTAATAAATTAAAATCAAATTAAGTTTTTGGCAACTTACAAACTGACTAGACACAATCAGACTCCACGGACATACCTACCTCCTTGTCCTCCATTAAAGTAGTTAACACAATCGAAAGTAAAGTAAAATACTATTTTCAAAAATTGAAACCCATTATACAAGACCTAGTGAGAAAAGGGGTGATTATCCCCACTAATTCTCCATTTAACAGCCCAGTTTAGATTGTTGTTTAACTTGGAAAGAATAGTGACTCAGAGTGGATGACTAAAATTGTAATGCTGTCGCCCCACCCATTAAGGTCCCCATATGGTTCCAGAGGAAGCCACCGCTCTCCTTAGCCCCTTGTGTACCTGGGTAATCCCTTGGGATAAACTGGGTGAGCAGCAATGAGAATTCATGCAGTTGACTGAGGGTATCAACACCACGCTCACTGGAAAGCTGCTGCTTTATATTCCTCATCACACGACGACCCTGGTAAAAGACAAACACAAAGGTTAGCACAATTGGCCAAATTTCAGGTAATCATCTTAGCACTGATCCCCTGGCTAAAAGTCAGCCTCATCTGTACACGTTTACTGACTCTTGGGTTATTGCCAATAATCTCGCTGTCTGGTCTGGCCAGTATCATCAATACAATTCCTTGTCCAAGGTTGCCCTCTTTGGGGTGAAGAATTCTGGGAATTTTTTGCATTATAGATCCTTGACATATACATCAAAATTACATATATCTCTGTACGTATTAAAGTCACAAAACAAGTTCTCATCAAGACACTCTTTACTCTCTTTGGAGTTCCATGCATTATCAATAGTGACTCACTTCGCTTCCCAGAATCCACAGTGCGGGGCTCTTGAACAGACATTCAACAGAACTTTTACCTCCGTTACTGGCCTCTGGCTTTAGGCCTCAAAAGCACAATAATGACATACTTAAACAAGTTCCTATTCAGTGAAATAAAATATAGTACATATTAGTCATCAGTCAAACATCAGGAGTGAATGAAGAGTCTGAATCCGTTTTTTGATGTTTGAGTGCTGCCATGTTTGAAGCTTCCTACTTCCCTTTTCCTCTGTGGCTGAACATCTTGTCAAGTTGATAAGAAATCTTGGGTACTCCCTCCTTTACTGCCTGTGGAAGTTTAAACTCACACAAGCCCATGCCAGTGTGGGAACTCTCACTGCATTCTCACTCCCTAAACACCATCAAAACTCCAAGCCCATCTTTTTTCCCTGCTCTGTCAAGCCATGTTCGGACTAGCTTTGGAGGCCAGTCCTGCCCTCCCATGAAAGCCTCATCACATAAGTAATAAAACTTTTCATTTCCTTTTGGTGCCTGTGTGGTATCATTAGTCTTGACAACCAGATCGAATGTGGGGTCCAAGCAGGGTCTATCCTGCTTCTTCTGAGAGAATATAACAATCCTTTTATCTTATTTTTAGAAAGACAGTTTGTTACAGTGAAACAATATCGACTTTGAAGTTAGACAAACATGGGGTTTTATTTCTGAATCTAGCTGCATAGTATGTCTCAGACTCAGCTTACAAGATGTGAAGAAGTATTTCCAAGATCAAAGAGTTTACACCTGATATGAAAGGTACACTCATGTAAATAAGGAAGGACTCAAATAAGATTCTCCCATTTTTATTTTTTTCACATTCATTTGATGTTTACATCCTAAATTTGTATGCAAAGGTGGCCAAACTTCCAGTGTCAGGTTGAGAAAGAGATTCCATAGAATTAACACTCTTATCTTCACACGGTCACCACCTTGAAAAAGTTTTCTTCTTTCTGGCTTTCATATTACCTGTCTCATTCTCTTTCCTTGTTGTCAGGGCTAGTTAATCATTTCTATGCTTTCTTTTTATTCCTCAAACACAACAGACACCTTTATTAACTTTTTTAACATTGTGGTTTTTTTTTTAACATTGTGGTTTTAAGAGAGTGCTTAACTCAGGGGACTTATGTGAGTGGACTAGGAAAACTTATGGAGGTTATCTATGAGTTACACAAGTTAGTCAAGAGTTACACAAGTCTTGTGGTGGTAGAAGAAAGCTCTTCCAACTGATGTACGGAGACATGTCAAACCATGGACACATCCCTTTGGTACCATTCAAGAAGGAAGAGCTTGTTGATTAGGAGATAAGACAGTATTTTAATCTTTGTATATCTCCTTATTAGCTAAGACTGAGGGTAATTTACTTAACTCTTTTAAACCTAGGTTTCCTTATACATAAAATAAGGAATATGATAGCACCTACTTACGGTTTATTTGAGAATTAAGTGAAATAAAGCACCTAAAGTGTTAAGAACAATGACCAGCAGACAATAAGAAGAAAATAAATATAAGCTGTCATCACTACGTAGTGTAAGAATGCAAACTCCCCCCGAAGACGTGTATGCCTTCCTAGATTTCCTGCTATGATACTGTATTTGAATAACGTGGCGGTTGATTATTCTATACACACACATCTAATTGCATCAGAAATACAAGATTAAAGTTACTTTCCTTCTCTAGCTTGGATGATATACAGCTTTGCCAGGCATAGGCTGAATACAGGTAAGATGTGATATACTAGAAAAACAAGATACCATGGAATGTTCAACCTAGTAGCCTTGACGGATGATCACTGTGACTGTAACACATGGAATGGGTCTGGTGGTTTTAAAACTGTGCCCACAAACACATTTTTATGCCTCCCTTCAAGAGATGGAGAATAAATCTTCTCCTCTTGAGTGTGGTCATTTCTAATGAATAGAATACAGCAGAAGTGATGGTACGTCACTCCTGAGATGATTAGCATATACAAACATTGCAGCTTCAATTTGGGTTCACTCACTTTTTATTGGATCACTTACTCTGGGGAAGCCAGCTGCCACGTCATGACAAGCAGCCTTTGGGGAGCCCCATGTGTGAGGAACTGAAGTCACTCAAAATTAGCTAGGAAAGTAGTGCGAACTGAAAACCACCATGTGAGTGAGGTTAAAAGGGAATCCTCTACCAGTTGAGCCTTCAGATGAGAAAACAGCCCTGGCGACAGCTTTACTACAACCTTACAAGACAACATATGCCAAAGGCACTCAGTTCTGTGGCTTCCTGGTTCCTGACCCATGAAACTGTGAAATAATAAAATTGTGTTGTTCTAATTTGCTAAGATTTATAGGTAATTTATTACATAGCATTAGATACCTAATATATAATAGCTAGAGTAGAGGTTGCTGGATTAAGTATGAAAAAACTAGATATTTGCCCAAATAGGGGCACTGAGAGTGTATAGAAAATACCTTTTATGAAAGACTAGAAATAATCAGTGTATATATATATATATATATATATATATATATACACACAGATAGATAGATAATTATATCCTAATATAATACATATTATATTCATTATTAGAAAAAGTTATTAGTAAACAAATTAACTTTAGTGTCCAACTAGATCAAGTAGAGGTATGGATGCTAAAGTTTGAACCTAGAAGAAATCACAATTATGCAAATTGCTGACCCAACATTAACAAATCACAGCAGTTCATAATTTCACACTGTGCCAAATTAGCATCTCCAGTGATATGGGCAGCAACCTCAAAGTTTGTACTAAGAATAATATATAGCAAATTATAACCATGAATTTGTGAACAGATATACCCCATACAATAATGACATTTTTCGTTCACTCACAGACAGGGGACATTTTTGAGGACTCACTAATATAACCTTTATCTGCCTGTTTTTAATTTAAAAAAAAAGTCCTGGAGATTTGACAAAGGTATTTCCATGTGTGAAAGTTATAGAAAATTTAGAGGATAATGGCCATAGAGCAAAAATTCAGGTTCTGTCAGAACATGTATGGAAACTTGACACCATAAAACTATAATATGAACCATAAAACTTTAAAAGGAGTAACTTCTAATGAGGAATGGAATACTCAGTTCATAAATTTTATGGTTCTGCAATTAGGTTGTGGTTGATAGAGCAGGGTAAAGTTTAAAACTATGGGCTCATGACACCTGAAAACATGAGAAACTGCAACTAGTATTGTTAGGACATCCCCCTTAACATACACAAGCATAAAATGTCCACATTCAAATACGGGATTCACCATGTTTTCACGTACTGGATAATCCATAACCTAGAAGACTTCATATTTGTTCCTGGACAGACATCATTGTAAAAGTTTGCTGTATCCCTGAAGTCTAATTTTCAAATGAGAGATTTTTAAGGACTCATACTCCCAGCAACTGCCAGCTTCTGGAGCAAAATCCTGTGTACATAGTGCTGTAGATTTTGCCAAGGTAATCCTACAGTCCAAGACATAAATTAAATGTCTTGAAAAAAATACCTATTTATCTACACGTTGTTGCACATCATATTTTAATTCATCCCATAAAGCTATTTTCTCCATTGCACAATTTTCTATGTGAATTTCTTTTTCTGAAATTTAATCTCTGTCAATACTGCTTCCAGTTAATATGTAATCAAGATGGTTATTTCTTTTAGGTAAATGTTGGTATTTTTTTCAAGGACTTTGTGGAGCCATTGGAATCCCAAATTGGACTTGTTTGTGATACAAATATGGAGACTTTATATAGCATTATAGGAAGACCTACCTAAGGTTCCAGAAACCTTAAAATCACACTAGGTATGTTCCTTCTTTTTTAAAAATCTTTTGTTTCTCAAGAAGAAATATAATAAAAATCTATGCAATGAA
Source organism: Leucopleurus acutus (assembly GCF_964270905.1). Taxonomy (NCBI): domain Eukaryota; kingdom Metazoa; phylum Chordata; class Mammalia; order Artiodactyla; family Delphinidae; genus Leucopleurus; species Leucopleurus acutus. The sequence goes on from NC_139143.1 coordinate 13,758,504, forward strand.
AAGTACCTTTTACTCATCTTCTTGGGCTTCTGGTACATCACTGGTTCTGTTAGAAATTTTGAATCAAATGTTAAGGGGAAAAAAAAATGCCAAACAACATAAGGAACTGTCGCAGCTACTGAACAGGAATAAATCAGGTTGCGTACGTAGCAAAAAAATAAAGGATGGAAAGGTGAGGAATTTAGCTTTCTCTTCTTCAGACTGGGGTTTGAATTCCGGTTTCTCAGCTAAACACCAACATAATCTTGACTGTGATTTTAGCACATTATGAACTACAGTTTCTTCATCAGTAAAATGAGCATATTAAGAGTATTCACCTTGAAGAATTGTTGGGAATATTATGGAAGATAATATATTTGAAACACTTAGCATAGAATCTAGCTATCAGCACACTGCTGGCCATAATTATATATATATATATATATATATATATATATATATATATATAATATGTATGTATATATATAGAATGTGTTCACTATTTTATTATTATCACATTAGTGACATAATTAATATTTTCACAGTCATCAATACTACAGATATTATTATTTATTTTGAATTTATAAGGAAGTGAAGGTGCAGAGAATTTAAGTAATTTGCTTATATTTGCACCCCTAGGTAGTGGCAGAGCTACAATATGATTTTAAGTTTCTTGACACAAAACTCATGCTCTTTTAATGCATAACACTTCCATCTCTCGTTTTAGAGGCAGAATAGAATCCATCAATTCCTCTAGTACTGCATAGCCTAGCTAGGTTGATGGTGAGGTTGTCAGAATAGATATAAATTACTAAGACAGTTATCTTTTACATAGAGAGACTTTGAACCCCCTTGAAGAGTGACCGTAAAATTAAGGTAGGATTGTATATAATATCTCTATGTAGTTTTTAAAGTCAAATGAATGACAGGCAAGATATGTCAATTGTTGCACTGACAAAACAGAGAGTATTATGGCAGCTTAAAAAATCCAGAATATACATTTATAATAGTCTTTTTCACCATCTGTCAAACTTGCTTAAGTGACTGATATGCATGGCTGGTGACAGGCTGCTGTGATCCATCTGCATATATGCCACTTGCCAGTTGTTTGACTGGTACTAATTTAAGAAGCCTATGCCCTAAAAATACTCATTTAGTGGTTAATAAGTATTTATTCACTGAGATGTGTGCGTGTGTGTGTTCAAAATGTCTCACATACAACAGTGCCAAAAAAAGAAAAAAAAATTTTAAAAGACCATTAGGAGAATGAGAGACTAGAATTTGAGTTTTCATTCTTACTCCTTGTAGCATATGCTTCTAACTATTGTAAGCACAATTTGTTCATTTGTAAAATAGTAATAATAAACTTTCCATTGGATTGTTGGATTCAATGACATAACACAAGTAATTCGCTAAGAATTATGTTTTGCACATAGTAAATTCACATTAACTACCACTATTAGTTCTACTACTACTTTACTACTACAGCCAGTACACAATGCAAGAAAAATTATCTGTGATAGGAAAAATAAATAAAGTCAATTAGAGGCAGATTAAAGAGTCTAATATACATAAAATGGAACTAGAAGAAAATAAGGATGTTGTAATCTAAATTGGATAGCCTTTTAAGCATTAAACGATAGGAAAAAAAGTCAATAGAAATGCAAGTATGAAAGACAAAATTTCTGCACACCAAGAATTATCAAAAATTAAATAAGAGGAACAAACAAAACCTACTGTGTAAAAATTATTCACAACAATAAAATAAATGATTACTACTCTTAATATGTAAAGATCTTATCAATCAACAAGGAAAACACTGAAACTTCCATCTGCAAAACAGCAATGAACAGACAATATACATAAATAGTAAAAATAATTGTTAAAAACAGGAAAAATGTTTATCCTCATTAATAAGTAAAGGTAGTCAATTAGCGCAATGATAAGAATTTATTTTCATTTAACAATTAGAAGCTATTGTCAAATGATGTTAATATTGTTTAGGGTACAGTAGATCAAGTTGTTAATATCTGCAGGGTGTGAGTATAAATCTGGCAATATATATCAAGACATTTTAAAAAATTAACCTAGTAATTTAACTGGTACTAATCTATCCTGATTTAATAGCAATTCAGACAAATGCCTGTGTTCAAAATATTGATTTTAGTATTCTTTTATATCAAAAATCAAAAATAAGTATCCTTGAATAAGACACTTAAAGCATTTCATGTAAATTTGTATTATTATATTACATTACAAAATAAAATTGTTAATAGTCATGAAAAATTATGTGACAAATTACCGTAGTACAAAATTGCTAGGAAGAATTGTAAGTTTGACAATAGGGTTAACTCTTTGTTTTTCTGCTTCTGGCAGGACAAACAACTTGGTCAACTCAACTCATACTCAACGCTTGTGATTCAGTAGTGCTCTGAAGAAGTGCTGATGGTGGAAATAAGGATGCAGGTCCTGGCTCTGGGGAGAAATACTCAGAGGTGCTCTGTAGGACGTGTGGAGGGCAGAGTTCAGGGCTCCTAGGGCCCAGTTACCAAAACCTCCCGTTCCACCATCTGTCAGCCCAGACTCCATAAACCCCCCATGGCTTTCTGCAGTCTGGACTTTGTGTCTTCAGGCTTCATTTGTGGCATTTCCCTGTCTTCACTGGGACTCAACCCTCACTGCCCAGATCTGGCACTGGGTACCCTGTGCAGGCACTCTTGCCCACTGCTGCTCTCACTGATAGTGAATGTGGAATTACAGAGGATGTTTACTTGTTTACTTTACATTTATATATTCTAGACTCTTTATAAAGATTACAAACCTGCTTTTATAATGAGATGATAATTAGAACAATGCTGCTTTAAAAGTTCATGGAGGCTATGCAATCAAACTTGGAGTGTCATATAAACTCTGTACATTAAAGATACTTTTTAAAATTGATGTTGATGATTTCTTACTGTCCAGGTTGTCATCTTTCAATGAGTAAGATTCTACAGCCACAGGGGAATGAGTAGTCAGAAGGCCATCAAACAAGGACAGGTATATACATCCTCATTTGTGTCCAGTGAGAGCCAACTCATCTCCAGCTTGAATGAAGAGAGACCACTGATTTCCTTACAAAGGTGGAAATAGAAGGAAATCTTTGACTATTTTTTGTTTGTTTGTTTCTGAAAACCAACATAATGAATTCTTTGATTCTGCTATGCTGCATAGCAGTTATACCCGGTGACAAATTGTCTCTTGAGATGGGTTCTAGGTGCTGCACTTGATGCGTAATACAGGAAGTCAGAGAAGAATGAACAGTTTTCATTTTTCATAAGGGTTATGTGAACCAAATGATTAGAACATCTTAAATCCACTTTCTCTCTCTCTCTCTCTCTTGCTCTCGCTCTCTCGCTTTTTCTCCATTTAAGACAGTTTAGTCCTGATGCATTTTCCTTTTTCCAAGAAGAAATGTGTATGCAACAGCAACAAATGAAAACAATTTTAAAGATGTGGAAAAAGGCAACAGGAAATGACACTTATTCTGTTTCAGAAAGAAAATAATTGCTTTAGTTGGAGGAAAGGGAAAGTTCTAAAGGTTTATAGTAATTGAGGGCAAAAACAGGCAACCTGTGATCAAAAGGAACTACTATATTAGGAACAATCAATGCCCACTGTGAAAAATATGATTAGATAAGTAGGTAGGTACATACAGATATAGATATAGATATATACACATACACACAGTATATATAACTATATCTATATACACACACTAATTCATATGTATGTATGTATATACATAAATGTATTTCCTTGATATGGATATATAAATAAATATATATTATACTATACTGTATTATAACTTCCTTGATCAGTGTTAATACATAGTAAACATTTGGAGAACTATCTTAAACTCACCATTTTATAATCCCTGGGGAGGACAATTATATGGTATAAAAGACATATGCTTGGGGAATTAAAAAGATAATTCTCTCTCTCATTTCACTGCAGCATTCACCCTTTACCAGGTTGACAATAAGACATTACAGCATAGTTGGCAAACTAGGGGAAAACTCTTATTGGTAAAAATTAAGGAGAAAGCACTAGACTATGACTTTCATACTGAAACAACTTCATATAAAACATACAGTTTATGCTGTGAAGAGCAGTGAAAAGAGGAGGGGGAAGAGAAAGGAAGAGGGGTAGAAAGGAAATTTCTTGTGTCACTCTTTATACATTCATTTTTATATTCTGCACATATTCATGGAGCTCCTAGTATGAACTGGGCGCCCTTTCAAACACCATGGGACATGCATGTGAAATAAAGCACCCAGAAGTAACTGCTCCCCTCTCTACTTTGCTTCCTCTTCACAGATCGACAAAACCCATATAAAATTCACTCAGATGTGTTGATATGGAATTTCATGCTTTTAAAAATTCTATTCATATTTAATTTATTCTAAAACAGAAAAGGTGTTTTTTAAATCTTCGTTCTACTCCATACTATACTTAGCCACTTAGTGTTAGAACACTCTGTATGGATAATATCTAGCACAATGAAAAGTTTTTTGGTGGAAAAGGACTGATGAGTTGTTCTAGCCTTCATAGATGCCTCAAACACTTTTCCTGGATATAAAATTTTTAGCAATAAAACATTCAAGGAAGTTTGAGTATTTTCTCCTCATGTTTCTTTATTTTTCTTTTCTTTCCTTTTTAAAAAATCAAAACCTTGGTAGATGAAGGAGATGACTGATGTGTGACTTAAAAAGTAAAACTTAAAGATCCTTAAAAAAATATTACTCTGAAATACTAAGTACCTCAGACATTTATATCTAAAGTAGAAAAATCTTCTCTACTAACAAACTTGTATTGCCATTGAGAATGTTTCTGTTAATTTTATTAAAGGCTAACAATATTTTAGTTAAACATTTCAATGAGAGCTCAAGATAACCAAGCCTCCTTTGTTCATTTTTATATTAATTTACAAATATATATATATATATATATATATATATATATATATATATTAGTTCTTATATCCTCATTAATCTTCTAGGACCTGGGAACAGAACTTTAAAAAAAATAAATAAATATAAAGTCACTGTCTTCTACTTGGGAAGGGACAGATAATAAACAGTATAATAAATAGTATATTTCAATTAGTGGTAAGTGAGGAAATAGGGAGTGCTGGGGTTTGCTATTTTATACAAGGTAATTGGGGCTATGGCACAGCTAAGGGGATATTTGAGCAGAGCTCTGAAAGGAGTGAGAGAGCATGTTTTGGGATTCTCTAAAAGAGACCATGATGGGGAGAGGAACAAGGGCAAAGTCAAGAGTCAGGAGTGTCTTTGATGTGTTTCAGATACAGCAGGGAGGCCAGAGTGGCTGGAGTAGAAAGAACAGGGATAAAATTGTGGGTGATGAAGTCAGAGCGACAGGTATTTAGGGTTGAGTACAAATCATATACAGTTCTTGGTCATTGTAAGGACTTTGACTTTTACATGGTAATAACTAGAGTTATTTTGGACAGAGAAGTGACATGAACAGACTGTTTTGATGACTGTAGCTTTGTAGTATAGTCTGAAGTCAGGGAGCATGAGACTCCAGTTTTGTTCTTTCTTCTCAAGATTGCTTTGGCAATTTGAAGTTCTCTGTGGTTCCATATAAATTTAGGATTATTTGTTCTAGCTTTGTGAAAAATGTCACAGGTATTTTGATAGGCATTGCATTGAATCTGTAGATTGCTTTGGGTAGTATGGACATTTTAACAATATTAATTATTCCAGTCCAAGAACACAGGATATCTTTCCATTTCTTTGTACCATTTTCAAATTCCCTCATTAATGTTTTATAGATTTCAGGGTATAGGTCTTTTACCTCCTTGGATAAGTTTATTCCTAAGTATTTTATTCTTTTTGAAGTGATTGTAAATGGGATTGTTTCCTTAATTTCTCTTTCTGAGAATTCATTATTAGTGTATAGAAAAGCAAAAGATTTTTGTATATTAATATTATATCCTGCAACTTTGTTGAATTCATTTATTAGTTCTAATAGTGTTTTGGTGGAGATCTTAAGGTTTCCTATATGTCAAGTAACGTCATATCATCTGCAAATAGTGACAGTTTTACTCTTCCCCTCCAGTTTGGATGGCTTTTATTTCTTTTTCTTGTCTGATTGCTGGAAACACAACTAATCTTTGTGTATTGATTTTGGATCATGAAACATTCCTGAAAACTTAGTTGTAATCATTATTTTGAGGCTTTAGAGTTTTCTACATATAAGTTCATGTCATTTATGCCCACCACATCCATGGCAAAATACTGAACTATTCATTTTTGGGGGAAAACTAAAAACCAAGTTGAAATCTGAGCTACTGCCCACCACAGGCATGGCAGAGTATGCTATTAAAATCTAATAAGTTAATCAACTGCCAAAAGAAAAATGTTAGCTTTAGAGGTATATAAATGAATCCACAGTCTCTACTACATGCATTTACAATGTCTAGGATACAAAAAAAGAAAAAAATCAAATTGTGACTATCCAGGAGAAAGCAATCCATCCTCAAGGAAAAAGACAAACGGATCCCAACCTAAAGATGATCCAGATGTTGAAATTATCAAACAAGGACTTTAAAGCAGAACTTATAACTATGCTCAATGATGGAAGAGCAAATGTACTGATAATAAATAAAAATACAGAAATTCTTATTAGAAAAACATGCATCTAAATATGAAAATAAACTATATCAAAATGTTGGAAAATTGAAATTTTGAAATTGAAAACAATACCTGAAGAAAAATTAATTTGATGCTCTGAATAAAAATAAAATGGGTATGACAGAAGAAAAAACTAGTGACTTTGAAGATAAATCAATAGAAATAATACAACTAGAAAAAGAGAGAACAAAAATAGTTTAAAATTGAACAAATCCTCAGGAACCTGTGAAACAATAGCCTAAAGGTCTAACCTATGAGTATTTGGAGACCCAGAAGGAAATGAAAGGCAAAATGTGGCATAAATAAATATTTGAAAAAATAAGGGAGTAAATTTACAGATTCAGAAAGCTTAGTTAACCCCAATCAGAATAAATGCAAAAAAAAAAAAAACCACGTCTAGGTACCCCATAGTCAAACTGCTGAAAGCCAATTATAAAGATAAAAATTATAAAGTAACAGGAAAAAAATTTCACATTACATAAAGAGAACACTGGAGCAAACAAGTATAGAGTTTTTATCAGAAAACATGGAAGCCAGAAGTCAGAGAATGAAGAAAAAATTTTTGAAAAATTTCACATCTATTCATTATTAAAATTCTAAGCAAACGAAGAAAAGAAGGGAACTTCTACAATCTTTAAAAGGACATTTATAAAATATACAATGACAACTAGTAAACACTCTCCTTCCCCCAAAGATTTTGAACAAGGCAAGGATGTCTGATATCACCCATTCTATTCAATGTCATACTAGAGGTTCTAGTCACTGTAATAAAGCAAGAAAAAGAAATAAAAGCTATAACAACTAGAAAGTAGGAAGTAAAATCTTGTCTATTTGCAGATGACATAACCACTTAGACAATCTTAAGAAATCTATACTAAGAAAACAACTTACCAGAACTAATATGTGAATTTAGCAAATCACATGATATGTTTAATATATAAAAATTAATTGCTTTTATATAGAAGAATCTAATGATTATAAAATAAAATCTTAAGCCATCTGTTTTACATTGGTTTCAAGAGCATAAAATCTTAGAAATATATTTAACAATGGTGTAAAAAACCTTTTCACTGAACAGTAGAGAACTCTGCTGAGAGAAACTGAAGAAGACCTAAATAAAGAGATAGGCCATGTTCATCAATTGCAAGCCTCAATATATTAAGTTATCAATTCTCCACAAACTGATCTATTGATAAAATTCAACACCAATAAAAATTTGAATATTTTTTGTAAAATTAACAAATTGATTCTAATATTTATATAAAAATTCAATTTAGAATACCAGAACAGTTTTAAAAGAAAAACAAGAATTGGGGGACTTCAACTGTCTGATTTCAAAACTTCCTTTAAAGCTGTAGTAAGCAAGAGAGTATGGAATTAGTGAAACGATGAACATATAGGTTAGTGGAATAAGAAATAATCCAAAAATTAATCCACATATATATTGACTACTTATTTTCAACAAAGGTACCACAGTAATTCAGTGGGAATATAAAAGACTTTAAGATTTGTACAGGTTTTACTTTATACATATAGATGGCACTGAAATGCTTTGTATAGAAAGAAATGAACATCAGTCCTTCCCTCATGCTATACACAAAATTAACTCAATTATTAACTTAAAGTTAATTATCTGCTGACCTTAAAATAGGAGATTATCTTGGATTATCTGGGTCAGTCTAGTGTAATTACAAGGGCCTTTACATGTTGAAGACGGAAGCAGAAGTGTTAGCATCAGAATGATGCCATACGAGAAAGACTCCACCAGCCACTGATGGCTTTGAAACTTGGAAGTAAGCCATGAACCAAGGAAGGTGGACAGCCTCCAGAAGCCGGAAAAGGTAAGAAAATGGATTCTCCTCTACTGCCTCCACAAAAGGATGAAACCCTAATAATGCTTAAATTTTAGCCCAGTGAGACCCATTTTGGACTTTGACTTCCAAAGCTGTACAATAATACATTTGTTGCTTTTAAAAAATGGATTATAAGCCTAAATGCAGATGACAATACTATATAACTTCTAGAAGAAAACGTAAGAGAAAACTTTTCAGCCTTGGCGTCAGGTAGCATTTCTATACAGGAATTCTTTCTCAGTAATCCTTAGTATATGGCTTTTTCTCCAAATTCAAAAATTAAGAAAAATCAGTTCAGAGATTGGAAAAATGTGAAAAAAGTATCATAACCCTGAAAGTATTAAATTTTTCCAATCAACATAATGACAAAACGAATAAATCCACTAATATCAAATTGAGAGATAAAATGGAAGACACTAACACATAGGCATGAGGTTTAAAGTCACCATTTGTGTAAACTAGATCAAAAGCATGTGAGAAGCAGTCACTATGGCAACTGCTATAAGCATGGTGAGTGCTTCTCACACGCTGATAGCAGCTGCCATGTTACATGTGTGAGTTTGTGGTTCTATCTGCTGCTAACAATAATTCATTGTTGCAAGTGAAATAAATTTTAATAAGTTTAAGTGCATCATGTGTTTTTTGAAAACCCTATGAGTGGTGTTCCAAGAATTAATACGTTTGGTGAGAATAATACGTCTTCAAACTGGTAATTTTAGCAAGTAATTTTGTATAATGTTATTAAACTTTCTAGGCAATCCAAATGTTACATTATTCAAAAATCTACCTAATAATGTCCACTGGTGTTTTCCAGTATTTGAATATTTACTATAGTCTTTAATTCTTTGTAACTACTTTAAAAGAAAATATTTCGTAGAGAAAAATGTGGATATTATTGTGGAATTGTCCAACATGAAATCAGAAACTCATCAAAAGTGATATTAATTTTAATGGCAAAGCCAAATCAGAGTAAGCAGATAACACAGTTTCATCACTTAAAAAGGAAATGTTTATGTATTGGGAGACGACGTCCACTGGTTTCACGTATGTAGGCATTAACGCCCAATTTGCTCCAAATGGCATTTTCAAGTATGTTTGTATAAGCAAGCCATCAGGGGAGAGAGAAATGTCTCTAACCCCAAAGAGTTTTCTCTCTGTCTCTCTCTCCCTCCATCCCTTCCTCCATCTCTCTCTCTCTCTCTCTCTTTTTCCTGCCCCCAATAGATTTTCTTCCATTCCAGGATGATAGAAACAGTATTTCCCTCAAGGCTTGCATATATGCTTACATTACAGAGTAATAAACATAGTGTTCTTCTCTGGACAGAAGGATGGGCAGATTTGCTAGCAGCTTCCTGTATAAGATTAGGGCTTCCTAGTATCAGCATTCCTCTCCTGTGACAGAGTCTACCGTGCATAAAGACAGCAGCCAGCTCCCATCACATCACTCTTGGGGGATTAGGGGCTGGGGTAACTGCTTCTCTGGCTATTGCTGTTGTTGTGAGTAATAAACTGTCTTTTGTCTCTGAC